>NC_133666.1:195651692-196274192 GCF_037893015.1 Macrotis lagotis | reverse complement strand
TATTCCAAAAGACCACCTACTCTGCCCTCCTTCTGTTCAATTCTGGACCCAAGGAATTATCTATTTATCTATCTATATCTCATTTATGTCTATCTTTTAATATCTTTGTCTACTTAGATGCAGAGATAAATTCCATGCACATGTGCATCTATACATGCATAGCCTATATATTTACATGTACACATTTGTGTAATGGATGGTTATGTATCTTAATGTAAATACACATTCATATATGTATATACATGTGTTTGGGGTTGTGCATATTTGTTTGTCTGTGCTCTTAGCTGCTCTAAGCATATATTTAACTGTTCTTTTTATTATCTTATGCAGCATATGTTAAAGCATAAATTGTGGACTATACTGTAAATGACAATGTCAACTACCACCCTTCTTCATCCAATTTTATTCATAATTTTTAGTCTATATTGGTACTGTCACTTCACTATGAGAAATCATTAAGAATGATAAAATTATTTTTAAATTTATTTTTCAAAAAAAATTAAGACAAAATTAGGTCACATGAAAAAAGATCCCAATCTCTAAGACTTCTCCAAAACTGATATTCATGGACCATGAGTTATTTCAAACCTTTTCTCCCATCGCTCACACTACCAATAGCAATGCTATGCTTGTATATCCTAAGATCTAATCCAATTTATAACAAAATCCATGCCCAAATCCCATTCTTCTTTTCTCCAGGATCTTAGGATCCTGCTCCAATCTGTAGAAAATTGTCTGAAGATGTGACAGATAACAAGTATGAATTCAGATCTTTAGGAGCAAAAACTGCTCAGGATCTTCCTTGTGGCACCAACCTGGAACTCTCCAAATTTTCCCTCTAAACAACCTTGAAAAATGTCTCAGAATCAATATAGAAAAAAAGTAAGGCAATAACTTACCAGTGCATCAAGAATGGTAAGTTTTGTTAGGATGAGAGGGGAGCCAGGTGTAAAAGCAGCAATGGCAGGCCACGTTTTAGGGGAATCTACTTTGAGGCTCCAAGCTCCACCACAATTCACCAGCAAGGCCCAATGATTACCCCCATCTACAAGAAAACCAGAGGTCTAGAAGAAAGGGAACAGTCAGTTGCACAATAAAGCCTGACCTCCACTGCAGGCCACTAACAAGGTTCTAATAATGTTTGTCCTTCATTTTCGAACACCATATCAGGGGGGTGATGCCATGACAAGTACACGAATTGGATTTGAGTGAGGGGATACTGTGCTAAATCATCAGCCTCACTTTCTCCTCCAATCATCTGGGTCCTGTGGTCAGATATGAATCAGTACAACTGGAGATGATCCTGGATTGCCGGGTTTTTATTTACAACGCCGGCTTCTTTATGCTAGTCCGTCCTCTTACTCACCAGTCCAACGCGTGATGAGTCTTCGGGGTACCTCCGGCCCCCACTCTTTGATGGGGGAAGAACCAGACAGAGCGCCTGAGGTGGGTAATCAGTCTTTATTCTTCTGTGATCACATTCCCGCTCGCCCCCACCTCTCAGCAGACCCTTTTATCCCCTCTGTCCTCCCTCCCATGAACTCTTACCCAATGAGGGGCCGAGTTCTGTAACATTCCCTTATAAGGTGATTATGTTTCCCCCGCTAAGCGACCGCCAAGCCTCTTCCCCCCGCCCCCAACATCTCCCCCTTTCTGTTTTACAAGGTTATCACTTGGTGTGACCTTAAGCGGTGCTGAGGTTAGCCTTAAGCGGTGTCATTTCTACTGGCCTCTGATAGCCGGGGGCGAGGAACCCTGTCTTAGGTCATCTCCTTCAACCCAGGACCTTGCCCGTCCTAGGCGCCCGACACCCTCAGGGCCTGTCTTAGGTGGCTGGGTCAGGAGAAGTTGCCCGTCTTGGGGTTTACCTCGTCTTACCCCTAGGTGTCACATGTCATGCATGGCGGCTAGCCAGACTTGGGGATCCGCCGGGGGCGAGGAACCCTGTCTTAGGTCATCTCCTTCAACCCAGGACCTTGCCCGTCTTAGGTGGCTGGGTCAGGAGAAGTTGCCCGTCTTGGGGTTTACCTCGTCTTACCCCTAGGTGTCACATGTCATGCATGGCGGCTAGCCAGACTTGGGGATCCTCCCCCGTCTCCATGGCCATGAAGGCTTTCTGAGTAAGAAGCATATAGCCCCTCTGTCGCCTAGCTAGGCGGCAGAAACAGACAACAAGTAGGGTGATTCCCAGAATCAGCGTCCTTGTTCACCCTCAAAGGGGTATCCTCCCGCCATCTGGCAATCCCTCCATGGTATGGGATCCTCGATGTCTTCCCCTGTGGCCACACATGAGGGGCCCCACCGAGGCAGAAGGGAGCCCCATCGATGTATTGGTCACTAGCAGGCGAGGGTAGATCGGGGAGTTCCGTGCTACCGGAAGGGGAGAGGGAATAACTCGGAGTATTCCCCATGTCGGATTTCCTTCAGATGGAGCACCTCCAAGGATCCCTACGATGATCAGAAGGCCTGAAAAAGAAAGAAATTCCTCTCACCCCGTAGGGTTGGGCATTAATCAAGGTCTCTTATCTTGTAAACAGGGAGCCATCTTTCTGGCTCTTCTATCTTATCCTCGGGATGAAATGACAGGTGGCCCTGTCTTCTGTTCTTTACCGTTACAGGGCCATGCCAACCTCCCTCTTCATCTCTCCACATGACTTTAGAGCCTGGTAGGGCCTTGGTGGGAGAGGGCAGGAGCGTTGGTTCTTTCTTAGCATGTCCTTTTGGGGAGAAAAATCTCTGGGCGGCTGTAGTGCCGTCATCCCTGACTTGTAGGAAATTCATGGTAAATAGTACCTGAGACAGGTCTGAATGGGTCAGTGACCTGCCAACTCCCCCTTTCTGTTTAAAAAGATAGGATGTAGCAGAGTATCCATGTAAAGCTGGCACAGGGTGGGGCTATTGGCCATTCCCTGCGGTAGGACGGTGAACTGATAACGTTTACTGGGGGCTTGGAAATTGATCGCGGGGAGGGAAAAGGCAAATTTTTCTTTGTCCTCCGGGTGGAGGGGAATGCTATAGAAGCAGTCTTTAACATCAATCACTATAATAGTCCACCCTTGCGGGACTGCAGTGGGCATAGGGAGACCAGGTTGGAGGGTCCCCATGGGTACCATGTTGGCATTTACTGCCCGAAGATCAATCAACATTCTCCAACTCCCCCCTTTCTTTTTTATGACAAAGACGGGGGAGTTATACGGGCTAAGGGACGGTTCCACTTTGTTCTCGTGCAGGAGGGTCATTACTATGTCTGTGAGGGCGATGAGCTTTTCTTTTGTCAGGGGCCACTGCTCAACCCAAATAGGTTTCTTATTAATCCATGTTATTCTGGGGGAAAAGCTCATCTCTAGAGTGGCCCCAATTAATTTCCCCGCAGGCTATCAGGGGTGGCAAGTGTCAGGTTAAGCTGGCTCAAGATATCTCTACCCCATAATGCATAAGGGAGGTCGGGTAGGCACAGTGGGGTGAAGAGTCCAGATTCTTCCAAAGCTGACCACCGTAAGGCGTGTGCTGCTTTCATGGCAGATCTATTGCCCCCCACCCCCGTCACTGCTTGAGGGCTCTGTAGGAGTGGCCACTCGCGCCTCCACTGTCCCCTATTTATGACAGAGCAATCGGCTCCAGTGTCAATTATCCCTTCGAGCTTCTGATTTTCCACCGTGACGGTTAACAGTGGTCGCCCAGAGCTGACCGGGTGGACCCAGTTCACATGAGCGGGAGGGGCCCCGCAAGGGCAGCGCCTTTCCTACCTCTTGGCCCTGTTTTACCAAGGTGGGAAAGGGGTGGGGGTTTGTGACCCTTACGGATGTGGGACTTCCGGGACCAAAAATGACCTGGGTATGGGTGACTAAGTCCACACATCTCTCAGCCCCTGTGATGAGCGCTGGGAAAATATTTAGCTCAATGGGAATCATCGAGGTTTCCCAAGGCCCGATCTCTCTCTGCTGTGTCCCTTCTCTATAGTCAACCCTCACGGGGATAGTCACAGTAATGGGGCCGCTGTCTTCGAGCACGGGGGCGGGGGGGGGGGCCCGCGGCCGGGCCCCTCCCTTTCCCTTTTCCCGACTTCCCTTTGGATCGGCAGAACCTGGCTATGTGACCTGGCTTTCCACAGGAATAACAGGTCGGAACTGAAGTGGAGGGGGGCCGCTGCCTGCACTGTCCTTTGAGGTGCCCTGGCTTTCCGCACCCAAAACAGGTGGGTCTCACCTGCATACCGTGAAGGGCGGTCAGGAGGCTATCCTCCCGGTTCTCCATGGCAGTCACTAAGGCTTGAATTGAATCCTCGCTGGGCATGTCCAGCAATTTGTCAAAAATTTCTTCTAATGAAACGTCGGGGGGAAGGCTGCTAATGGCTGCGATCCCTTTGGGGCGAAGACCCTCTTTAATCAATTGTCTCATAAGTAGATCAGATCCCGGGGTGTCTCCCATTATACGAGTCACTGTCTCTTTAACCTCGTTCACAAATGAGAGGGGTGTCTGATCTGCTCTCTGCTTCAGCCCAACCAACTTCTGTGTGGCTCTCCCCCTTTTCATGGCTCCAATCTTATCCCAAGCTGCAACATGTGTTTCTTTAACAGTCTCTAGCTCAAACTGGCCATACTGGGCCTGAACAGCAGGGTCAGTATAGGCTCCAGTTCCACACAGGAGGTCAATGGCTAAATCCAGGGGAGTATAACCCCGGGATTTTGCCAGCTTAGAGGCCTCTCTGCAGGCCTGAGCCTTAAAAGCTAAATATAAGGAGGCATCTAGGCACGCGGCTGCAATTTCGTCAAAGTCAGCAGGGGTCCAAGGGTGCGTAGCAAAGAGGTTTTGCATCAGTCTTTTTACATAAGGGGAGCTTGGGCCGTATTTAGTCACGGCCTCCTTAAGTTCCTTAAGCATCTTAAAAGGGACAGGGCGGTAGTCTCGGGCTCCGGTAAGGGGGTCCGTAAATACCGGGTAGAGGCCCCAGTCATCCCAGTCCACCTCCTCCCCTTTCTCTATTGCTATGGAGGCACTGGTGGCAAGTAGGCCGGATGGGCGGAGCCCTTGAGGGGATCTCTGAAGGGCGGACAAGGAACACGGGGGATTTTTTGCCTCTGTTTCCTGGCTGGGCCGCCAAGCCTGGGGCGCGGCAGCTGTCCAATCAGCGCGGACTCCTCCCTCCTCGTCAGCAGCCTCCCGGTCCCACCTACTCACGCTCCTCTTCCTGCCACCCCTGAGGACTGTTTGCACCCCTCCCTTCCCGCGCTCGGAAACTTCCGGCCCTGAATCTCTAAGTGTGCCACATTCATCGCCCTCCCCCTTTTCATTCTGTCTCGGTAAGGAGGGGCATGCGGCATTTTCTTCTCCCTGGGGGCCCCTTGTTCCCCCATTGTTTCTTCTAAGTTCCTCCCACGGATACAGGGGAGAGGGTGGCCTTCCCTCTTCCTCTGAGCTCTCTGAATCCGATCCCGCCAACGAGCTACCCACCTGAGTGCTGATTGTTCGTGCCAAAGTCACCTTCTGGGGATGCAGGGCTGCATCCACTATCTTATACACTGTAAAATCCTTGGGGGTCAGTTTTCCCGGGCAGGTGTCATTATAGGAGGCCATCTGCTGCCCTACCACCTTCCATTTATCTGGTTGGATCCCACTATGTTGCACCCAAGGGCAGATGTTCCAGATATTCTCAACAAAAGCACGGCACGTCTTGATAGGTAATTTACGGCCATACTTAGCGCAGAGTTTATAAAGCTGCACTGCAACGACCTCTTTTTCCTCCGGCTCAAAGGCGGGAATACTATTCCGGCCCCCCATGCTGTCTACTAGCCGAGGCTGCAATCCTAACAGGTGGCAGAACTGGAAAGTTCCCGTTCGGCAAAAGAGAAGGAGGCAGCAGGGCACAATCAGACAGGCCAGCACGGCAAGGAGCGTGATTAGAGCAGAAGGAGAAAGGGGAGAGAAAGGAAGCATAGTCAACACAATAGGGATATGTCCTTCAGGCAATATCTGAGAGTAAACGCCCTCTCCTTCCTCCCGGTCAGAAACGACCGAGGCTGTCTGGAGAATCCGACCAGCGGATTCAGACGTTCCCTAGCAAAATCAGGTCCCTGTTCCGGGCACCACTTGCCGGGTTTTTATTTACAACGCCGGCTTCTTTATGCTAGTCCGTCCTCTTACTCACCAGTCCAACGCGTGATGAGTCTTCGGGGTACCTCCGGCCCCCACTCTTTGATGGGGGAAGAACCAGACAGAGCGCCTGAGGTGGATAATGAGTCTTTATTCTTCTGTGATCACATTCCCGCTCCCCCCCACCTCTCAGCAGACACTTTTATCCCCTCTGTCCTCCCTCCCATGAACTCTTACTCAATGAGGGGCCGAGTTCTGTAACATTCCCTTATAAGGTGATTATGTTTCCCCTCTAAGCGACCGCCAAGCCTCTTCCCCCCGCCCCCAACACTGGATGCCAGGCAATCAGGGTTAAGTAACTTGCCCAAGGTCACACAGCTAGTTTAAGTCAACTCTGAGGCTAGATTTGAACTCCTCTTCTCCTGAATCCAAGACCAGTGCTCTGTCTACTGCACCAGCTAGCTGTCCTAACAAGGCTCTATCCAAATGCTGACCAGGAGTTGAGGTCTTGCCTCCAAAACTAACCAACAGTGAGATTTCAGCTAGTTAGCAATGAAATCTTGTCCCCAAAGCTGACACAATTAAAAAAAAGAGTCTAGACAACATTTTTTTTCTTTTTTCCATTTATTAATTAATTAATTTTCTTACTTATATATTTATTTTTAAGGATTTTTTTTTGCAAGGCAAATGGGGTTAAGTGGCTTGCCCAAGGAACACAGCTAGGTAATTATTAAGTGTCTGAGACTGGATTAGAACCCAGGTACTCCTGACTCCAGGGCCAGTGCTTTATCCACTTTACCACCCAGATGCCCCAATATTTATTTTTTAAAGCCCAGTCTGTTTATTAAAACAGCAAGTTCTTTAAGGATGGAACGCAGGTCTTTACTTATTTGCTTACTTACTTTACTTACTTATTTACTAAGTACTTATTTGCTTATTCACTTATTTATTTCATTATCTTCAGAGCCTTGTCTGTTTATTGTAATAGGAAGTTCTAAATATCAACAGGGTAAATGCTTTTTTGGAAAATGAACTCTGTACATCTGAAGTTAACAGGATCACAGAATTGAGAAGAATACATATAGCCAAAGGAATTCAAAGCACAAGAGAAAAGGAACATTCTAAGGTCACACTACTTGCTAGTCTGGCTGGGAAGAAATTGGATGATTGGGAGAAAAGGTCTGCTAATGAGAGGCAGACCAGACTGGATGGAGATCAAGGGCCAGGCAGTTTGATGCCTTGCCCTTTTTTGTAGCCAAAAAAGGCTGTATCTCTGTGTTTGTCTTTGTGTTTGTGTGTGTGTGTGTGTTTGTATGTGTGTTTAAGAACTAGAACACACATCCTATAGAATGGTTCCAATAGCAAATACTCCAGGAATTATGCCTATTGCATTTCAGCAGCATTGCTGACCAACCTCTGCTCCAAACAAGCAAAGCAGCATCAATTTAGAGAAAAAGGAAAACATTTAAATATGATATTAAAAACCCAGAGTTACTTTTAAATATGTGATTATAAATGTCTGCAAGATTTCATTCCACATTAAGAATCTGATAATTGCAAAAATTCATATTTGAGAAAAAGAAATTTAGTTTAACACAAAATTCATGTCACATCACAAAGTGAAGTCAGTGTATAAAGTGGAAAAAACCAGAAATGGTATTTACAAATGTATATAGCATGTGAGTATTTGCCAGATTTCTCCTATTAGTAGCAAGCAACACAGTATATGCTTTAATATACCACATTCTAATAATACTGAAACTGGAAGGAGTTTTTTAAAGTAATATTAAATTTAAGGATGGATAATCTTCAAGTAGAGAAAGATCATTTTTAGTAAACGATAACTGAAGTCAACCATGAAAGATAACTGGTGTCTCCAGTATGTAAACAGAGAAAGGGCACTCTAAAATGGATTACCTGGATAAAAAGGCCTAATTGCAAGTGTTTCCTCTGTATACAACACGTTGTCAGAAAATTATAATCCCCAAACTGAAAATGTAAGTAGCTCTCTAGATTTGAATTTCTACCATTTCTTAACTATTGCTGCTATACTTGTATAAAATGGTAATACTTGTATAAAAACAACCCCACCACACACACACAGACTCATCTTCTTCAAATATTACAAATATGAAATACTCTAAATAAGGCAGCAATACCAAACCCTCAACTTGAGAACAGATTTCCCATTTGACAAAATGGAAAAAATAAAATAAAATCATAAGCCTTCTTTCCCCTTCCTGTCTTACCCCAAACACAAAAAACCCAAACCACCTTATAAGAAAAACGTCTGGTAGAAACCACAACTTGGTCCCGATAACTTGCTGCTGGGGGAAAGATGTGAAAAACCCTTATTCATTTACAACTCTAAATAACTCCATAGCTTGGCTCAGGTGGGCTGCTCAGCAGGTCAGAGAGTAAGTTGACAAGATGGGGTTTATCCAATTCTTCTGAATCAGTGTAAATTAATTCTTCTTCATCTTCCTTTTCCGTCATAGAACATTCATCAGGGCTGGTTCCTCTCCCAGTTGTGGAGACCTTGAAGGTAGGACACACCATATGAAATCTGGGAATGGCCACATTTAATGTCCTGTCCTTGTGGTAAAGGAGATGGAAGGTGTAATGCCCTTCCACATAGCCTGTGGTGGTGGAGAAGGTGGTACAGCTGGTGTACTCATACACCCCACCGGGGCTGAAAATGGGAAAATCTCCCACCTCTCCAGGACCCTAAATCTCTTGGATTTCACCTTTGGCGTTGATGATTCTCCAAAATCTGCTGTCTAGCTGGCAAGTCTTCTCAGGAAGGGCATCTTTAAGACATTTCAATCCTGATTCGGTAAGCGAAGAAATAGTGAGGAGGATGTATAGAACTGGGAGAAATGATGTAGATACCGACACCGTGGTTGCCACGCAATCCTTATCATGAACATACTTGGTCTCGCATGACAGGGTAGACCCCCGTGACAACATTGTCCATGTAGGAGGCAAACCATTCCAAGTAGGAAGCACCTGTAATAAACATGTCAATGGCTGAGGCGTTCTGAGCGAGCTCATTCCGACACTGATAGAAGATCTCATACTTCTCCCGGCCTTCCACACTTTCCGTCACCATGTACTGACTCACCCCAGTGTGGATGCAAAAAGTGAGCCGAAGACACTGCCTCAGGCGCAGCCGCTGCAGGAATCCTCCGGCAGCGGTGTCCACGTCCAGCACATCCTCAGAGAGGTGGTGGTTGGAGAGGGCCATGCATCCCATCAGGCCTGGAAGCACCAGCTTCTGCCCATTGTGGATCCAGAAGGAGCACCTGTAATCATTGGGAAGCTTGCAGACAATCTGTGCTTCCACCGCGTCCAGCTCCCGCTCCTCCACCGTGTCCTTCAGAGATCTGATCATCCTGGGCCACTGCTGTCCCAGGTATCTCTCCAAGTCATCCCAGGCTTTTTAAAGAGTCGCGTAATGCTGGAAATATCTCCCCAGATCAAGGTAAGTGTCTCTGAAGAGCGTGTTCTTTTGCGCCTTTTTAGACCCTGATAAAAGTTAGTACTTTTGGGAGTGTGTTCTCCAGAGAGGATCATGGTTCGCCAGTTGCTGTAGTCACCCATTGACCAGGCTGCAGCTGACGAGGTCCTGGTAGTCCAGGAAGGAGAAGATGAGAAGCAGGGGGTTGATGGGCAGCAACTCCAGGCACAGCCCCCTGAGAAGAAGCTCCCACCATCTTGACAGGCCCGACTACATCCAAGAGGTGGCTGAGGAGAGCTTCACCAGAGGCTGGGAGGCTGGACCCTCAAGGAGGAGGAGGAGGGGAGACAGAGAGAGAGAGAGAGAGAGAGAGAGAGAGAGAGAGAGAGAGAGAGAGAGAGAAGAAGAAGAAGAAGAAGAAGAAGAAGAAGAAGAAGAAGAAGAAGAAGAAGAAGAAGAAGAAGAAGAAGAGAAGGAGGAGGAGGAGGAGGAGGAGGAGGAGGAGGAGGAGGAGGAGGAGGAGGAGGAGGAGGAGGAGGAGGAGGAGGAGGAGGAGGAGGAAGAGCAGGGTCCAATGGAGGAAGAGAGACACAGAGGCAGCACTCTAGGCAGACAGGGCAGCCCTGGGCTGACCAGAGCTGGAGACAGAAGGAAGCAGGGCAAGACAGAGTGGGAACAAAAGAGAGCAATCAGACTGACTGAACCCTGGGGGCATGGAAGAGAACTTGGGAGTGTGCTCACTCACTGGGAAGGAAAGAGTCCAGCCTAGGAGGATAGCCACTGTCCTCTACTCAAGGAATGATAATGATCCCTTTATTAATTAATTAATTAATTAATTAATTAAATAATTAATGCTAATTACATGCAAAAGTATGTTCTTTTGCAAGCTTAGGAGTTTCACATTTTTCTGTCAACTTCCCCCCCCCCTCCTATGGCAGCAAACAATATATGTTGAACATGTAAAATCACATTTGAAATATTAAAGTTTGATTTCCACATTGTTCTATTTTCTTCCCTTTCCTACCCTTGGCAGCAAACAATCTGATACATCTGAACGTATAAAATTTGTTTAACATTTTTCCATATTAGTCATGTTATGAAAGAAGAATCAGAACTAAGGGGAAAGAAAACAATAAGAAAGAAAGCAAAATGCAAGAGAAAATTTAAAATGTGAATGGAGTCTGCATTCAGACTTCATATTTTTGGTGTGCTCTCATTTTTTTCTTCTAGATATGGATATCACTTTTTATAACCAGTCTCTCAGGATGGATCCTTGATTACTGAACTGCTGAGAGTAACTGTCTCCATCTCAAACTGCTGTAAATGTATACATATGTCTACAATATGTATGTATATGTATACAAAAATGTATACAATATTCTCCTGTTTTTTTCTCATTTCACTCAACATCACTTCAAGCAAGTCTTTCCTTGCTTTTCTAAACTCTTGCTGCTCCTGATTTCTTTCATTCTTTCTTTCCCCCTTTTTTCCCTATTTATTTATTTTTCAAGTATAGACAGTTTTCAACATTCATCCTTTTAGCAAGTTTAGAAGTTTCACATTTTTCTATCACCCTCTCTTTCTTCCCCAATCCTCATCCCCATGGCAGCAACAATCTGTTATAAGTTGTACATGTAAAATTTCATTTGATATATTTCTATATTAAACTGGGAAAAACTAGGATTAAGTGGAAAAACATGAGAAATAAAGAAAAAATGAAGATTTCTAAAAAGTTAATTCAGAAATCATAGAGGTATGTGTGTGTCCCCCCCCCCCCCAATGTGAATGGCATTTCCCTTAACTAGTCTCTCACTTTTGTGGTTGATCACTGAACTACAAAGAGGAGTTGAGTTGATCATAGCTGATCGTCTCCCAGTGTTACTGTTGATGTTGTTCTGCTCACTTCACTCAGCATCACATCATGCAAGAGTTTCCATGCTTTGCTGACGTAAGACAGCCTGTGATTTCTTACAGAACAACAGTATTCCATAACATTCATATACCCTAACTTATTTATCCATTTCCCAAGTGATGGAGGAATGACTCAATTTCTAATTCTTTGCCACACTTAAAGAACTGCTAGAAATGGCAAATTTATGTACAAAAATTTTGTACATGTAGATCCTTTCTCCATTTTTATGATCTCTGGCATATACAGCTAGTAATGATGTTGCTGGTATATTGCCTTTGGGCATAATTTTATTGCCCTTTGGGCATAGTTCCAAATTGCTCTCATTAAAGGTTGGATCAGTTGATAACGGCTCTAACAATGTATGTGTCCCAGATTTCCCATAGTCTTCCCAATATTGATCATTTTCCATTTTAGTCATTTTATTTAATCTGATAGATGTGAGGTGGTCATCAGGGTTGTTTTAATTTGCATATCTCTAATCAACAACTTTTTTAATATGACTATCAATCGTCTTAATTTCTTCATCTGAAAACTGCTTGTTCAAATCTTTTGGGCATTTATGGATTGGAGAATTGATAGGAGCCAGGGTCTCTAAGCTGTTTGACACAGTCATGGCAAGAAGACTCAAGGTGGCCATACTGCCTGATGGAACAACATTACAACATTTCCTTCATATATATGTATACATATATATATATATATATATATATATAAATATATATGTACATATATATATATATATATATATATGTATATGGATTCCATGTATACCCATATTTATAGGTCTATTATTGATTGCAAAACTTACTCAACCTAATAGTGGAATGACTATAAAGAAAGTATTTCAGAGAAATTCCTTGAATAAAACAGATTGTGAACTCTGTCCAAATTTAACAGGATTGCCTCTCCCTGAGAAATACAAAAGGCTTCAACATTATGAAATATTTGGAAAACAGCACTGGGAGTTCCAGGGAGATGTCAGAATATATACAGGGAGAACAGATACAAGATGGGTCAGATAGAATTCCAGGGAAATTAACAGTTTTTTCCCCCTTAACATACACAGGAATATATGATAAAGCTGGTGAGACAATAGTTAGTACAGGTAACCAATATGTGAACTCTAACAGCCTTAGTTTATTGGGAAAGAATAAAAAGTCATAGAAACCGTAGCATCTACCAACAAGGGCTGAAAGGAAAATTGGTTATTGAAGGATTCAATGGACAGGTGGACAAACATAACTACCCTCACTACAGGTTGTCAAGGGAGCATTTTGAAAACATTACATATGCGGCACAAAAACATAAAAGCATTCCATTAAGCAAATTATATCAAAGATTATTATAAGGAAAGTTCTGTTTATTTAATAACTTTACTATGCAGAAACAAACTAGGCAACAGGCCGGTTGAGGTCATCACGGTCTGAGCAGGGACAAGAAAATTAACTAAGACTGATAATCACACTTGTAACCACTACATGATCAAACTTGTAACCATATGAACTATATGATTAATGATGAAAATTGTATATTTTGTAACAAAGGAAATGGTTTGTTTGCTTGTTTCATATGATTCTGAGACTATAAAAATAAATCTAAAAAGCTGACAGTCAGTCAACCTGCTCCTGCCTTTACCTACTTTTTGACTCAACTCATTTTGCCGACTGTATCCCTCCTGTCAGGTTCCAAGGACCCCACAGAGGCTGGACCCCTGCAGAGAATGACTTGTATTCTTATAAATTTGAATCAGTTCTCTATATATTTTAGAAGTGAATCCTTCATCTGAAATGTGAGCTGTAAAAAATCATTTCCCATCTTTCTGCATATCTTCTCTTCTTCATTCCATTGATTTTATTTGTGCAAAAACTTTTAATTTAATATAGTAGAAATTATCTATTTTGCAATTTATTATAGTTCTCTATCTCATCTTTGTTGATAAACTTCTCCCCATTCCATAGCTCTGAC
Organism: Macrotis lagotis; assembly: GCF_037893015.1. Lineage (NCBI taxonomy): Eukaryota > Metazoa > Chordata > Mammalia > Peramelemorphia > Peramelidae > Macrotis > Macrotis lagotis. Next base: position 196,260,765 of record NC_133666.1, on the reverse strand, counting down.
AGAGAACTTATTCCCTTTTCTCCTAATTAACTATGTACCAATTTCAACTTTATCTTATTGTGCGTGAGATATTGTTCCATACCTAGTTTTTACCAGGCTATGTTCCAGTTTTCCCAGCAGTTTTTCTCAAATAGTAAGTTCTTATCCTAGAAGCTAGAGTCTTTGAGTTCATCAAACATTAGATTACCATAGTTATGATTACTAATTCTATATTTTCCTCTATCCTATTTTCCCCTTTTTTGTTCTTTTCTCTCCCCTTTCCTAGTATTCCTCCTCATCATTGTTTTGCTTTTGACTGCTGCCTCTCTCAATCAACTCTCACTTGTGTCAGCCCTATTATTTTTCCTCTTACTTTTTTAAAATTTTGACTTTAATTTTAATTTTACCATTTCTTTTACTTTTATTAACCCATTCTTCTCTTTTCTTTCCACTTCTTAACTCCCCTACTTCCCTGTATGTTTATATAAATTTCTAAAACCAATTGGGGATGGATGTTATTTCCTCTTTGGGCCAAATATGTTGAAAGAGAAATTTGTTCAGTGCTCATACTCTTTATTTCTTTCCCTCTACTATAGAGGTCCTTTGCACCTCTTCATGCCTCCCCCTTCTCCCAGTGTAATTCCTTTTTTTATGTCTTAATTGTCCTTATTTACATGCTCTGTCAAAAAAATCCTTTTATCTGACCTGATATAAGAACAATTGATAGACTGATTTATAAGCATCATCATATCATAATCACTTCATTCCCTGTCCCATGTCCAAGTACATTCCCCTCACTTGTCTCATTAGGAATGCAATTCATAAGTATAATCAAATTATAATTTGACTATATCCACACCTTTATCCAAGTATACTTTTTCCAATATCCCAATTTAAATGCAATACTCATGACTTAAAGTATCAAGTAAAGCATTATTACTTCATGATCAATTTATACCCATACCCTTTAAAGCTACTCTCTCCAACTGTCCCAACAGAAAAAACTACCCTCATATCTTAAAGTATCAGCTAAAACATTACTTCATGATAAAAATACGCCACACCCTTTGTCTGTTTGCTCCTTTTAACTATCCTGAGAGAGAGAGAGAGACAATTCTGTAGAATTACAAGTATTGTATTCTCATGTAGGAATGTAGACAGTTTAATCTTATTGACTAATAATTTCTCTCTTCCATTTACCTTTTTACATTTGTATTTAGAATTTTCAGCTAAAATTTTACATTCATTTGTGGTCTTTTTGTCAGGTAAATTTGAAATGCTTCTATTTTGTTGAAAATTCATATTTTTACCCTGAAGGAATATGCCCAATTTTGCAGGGTAGTTGATCCTTGGTTGTAATCCAAACTCCCTTGTTCTCTGGAATAAGCCTCTAGGCCTTCTGATCCTCTTGTGTTGTAGCTGACTGTGGCACACTGGTATTTAAATTGTTTCATTTTAGCTTGCCTGCAGTATTTACTCCTTTAGTTGAGAATTCTGAAATTTGGCTACAATATTCCTTGGAATTTTTATTTTGAAATATCTTTCTGAGGATGATTGATGGATTCTTTCAATGACTATTTGTCTTCTTATTCTAGGATATTGTGGCAGTTTACAGTGATAATATCCTGAAAGAAATTATCTAGACATTTTTCTGATCATGATTTTTAGAAATTTTAGATGATTTCTAGATTACCTCTCCTGCATCTATTTTCCAAGTCTGTCATTTTTGCTTAGAGATACCTTTCATTTTCTTCTTTTTTTCATCTTTTTGATTTTGTTTGATGCAATCTTGGTGTCTCATAGAGTTATTAATTTCCATTTATCTAATTCTAATTTTTAGTTTTATTTTCTTCACTTAGGTTTCATTTCCTTTTCCAATTAGTCATTATTTTTAGAAGAGTTTTTCCTTTACAATTAGTTGTTATTACATTTGAGAAAGTTGATTTCTTTTTCCATTTGACCAGTTTTGCTTTAAAAGATATTGTTTTCTTCAGTCAATTTTTTTCCCAATTCATTTCTTTTCTGAATTTTTCTTCTTTATTTCATCTTTTGAAAATCCTTTTTAAACTCTTACAAGAGATCTTTTTGATTTGAGACAAATTCATAAACACATTTTGAAGCTTGACATGTAGATATTTTTCCTTACTTTTTTTCCCTTCCTCAGGTAGCATTTTTATCATTCCTTTCAGAATAATAGCTGTCAATGGTTAGTGGGTGTTTTTGTTTATTTGTTTTATGGGGGGGGGTTGACTCATTTTGACAGCTGAGTTCTATTTCTCAAGCATGGTCCCAAGATTTTTGTCCAAGTGACTGTGGATCGGTCCTTGACTTTCTGCTTTGGTGTCTCTGAAAGTCACAGTTTGACCTCTTCTGTAGCACATCAGGCTTGAACTTTGCCTTCTTACCTGAGATTGGGACCCTCACTGATGGCCTGCTGAGCTATGACCTGATCTATACTGTGCATAAGAACCTCCTACTTGCTTTCCAGGACTCCCTTTTTGGGCAATCCAACCTTTTTTTTTTATCTACATGAGACAGACCTTTTCTGAAGTTCCTCTATGCTATCTTGAATTGAAAAACTTTTTCACTGGTTTTTGTATGTGGGTTCTGTCACTTTAGGATCTGTTTATTTAGTTATTTTGGGAAAATCTCTGGGAGTTAGGTTCCCTCCTATCTTCACTCCTAAATTCACCCCACCTTGTGTCTGCCCAGGAAATCTGAGTAACATCTTTCAAGAACTGTTCAAGAAAAATTGCCCAGATTCTAGAGAAGTATGACTGAATAGATTTGATGCTGAGTGAAAGGAGAAGAGCCAAAAGAACAAAGTACAAATCAACAACATTATGAAATGAACAGCCTTGATGGAAGCAACTTCTCTCCACAGTCTAGAGAGCCAGGACAACTGTATTTGACTGGTTATGGACTATATTGTCCCCAAACAGAAGAAGAAAGACGAAACAAAACCAAACACACAGAAAAAAAGAAATCCTTCCAAATCTGATAAACACTTTATAAAAATTATCTCTCATGCATCTATTTCCCTTAATCCTAATTCCTCATGCTAAAAATTACTAATTTGTAAATATGTTTAACTATATATGTATATATATAGTTACATATATATATATATATATATATATATATATATATATATATATATATATGTAAAATGCTAAACTGATTATTCCTTGCTAAGGGGAGGAAGTTTTGTAACTTGGAAATATGCATGTACAAATGGATGAAAAGAAACAAGCAAACAAATGAACAAATAAAATAAATAAAAAGAAAAAGTGCCCCAGTGTCATAGAACCAGAGGATAAAAAAAAAAATTTGAAAGAAACCAGCAAGCACTGCCTGAAAGAGAGATTGAAATGAATACTCTCAAAAATATCATAGCCAAGTCTCAGAACTCTCAGCTCAAGGAGAAAACATTATAAGCAGCCAGAAACAATTGAAATAGCATGAGTTAAAAAAATCCTGAAGGACATAGAATATGATATTCTAGATGGTAAATAAATTAAAATTTCAACCAAGAATCATCTGCTAGCAAAACTGAGTAAAATCTTTCTGTAGAAAAATGGAAATTTAGCAAAATAAAAAGTTTTCAAATATTCCTTTAAAAAAACAGAGCTAAGATTAAAAAATGATATTGTTATTTCATTTCTGTCATGATCTTTAATGAAACTATTTATTGTTTCTATGATTTGTTCTTTGAAATAACAACCCAAAATTTATGGGATGCAGCCAAAGCAATAATTTCAGGAAATTTATATCTCTAAATGCTTATAGTAAATAATATAATAGACAGATCAATTAATTAGGAATGCAACTAAAAATACTAGAAAAAAACAAATTAAAAATCCCCAATTAAATACCTATTGGAAATTCTGAAAATTGAAATCGAGATTAATGAAATAGAAAGTAAGAAAATCAGTTTAAAAATGAAAGAAGAATAGCAAATTACCAGTATCAAAAAATAAAAGGAATGAATTCATTACCAATGAAGGGAAAATTAAAATAAATTTTCCCTCCTTTCCCTTCCCTCTCATATCAGCCCTTTCTCCATTTTTCTCCTTTTCCTTCCTGCTTTTATCTTTCCTCCTGTGATGGTTCCTAATAGTTCCTCCCTTTCTCCTCCCCACCCCCTTCTTCCCCCCCCCCCCAGTTCCCTACAAGGTACTATAAATTTCTAAATTCAACTAAGGGGATATGTTATTCCCTTTTTTGAGCCAAATATGATTAAAGTAAGACTCAAGTAATTCTTAACTCCTTCTTTCTTTCTTTCCATTCTTTTATAACAGATTCTTTTTGCCTATTCATGTGATATAATTTGTCCCATTCTGTTTACCCATTTCTTCCTTCTCAATACAATTCCCTTTTAGTGTCTTATTTTTATATTATTTAAGCAGGATAAGCTATTTTAATGTAAATATTTTTTCCAATTGTATACAATAATATTTCTGCCAATCATTTTTGCAAGATTGTGAATTTTATAATCCCTCCTCCCTTCCCTCTGCAACAGAAAGCAATCTGATAGTCTTTACATTTGTTTCCATGATATGCATAGATCAAAACTGAATGCAATGAGAGAAAAAAGCATATCCTTCTCTCCGGCTCAAGATGGCGACGCGGGTGCCAACTGTAGCATCAAGCCAATGGCTCCAGGGTCTTCAAAAATGGTATTACAATGCTGCAGGATTCAACAAACTTGGGTTAATGCGGGATGACATACTTTATGAAGATGAAGATGTTAAAGAGGCCATAAGGAGGCTACCAGAGAATCTGTATAATGATCGAATGTTTCGTAACAAGAGAGCTTTGGACCTGACCATAAGGCAACAGATCTTGCCTAAAAACCAGTGCACAAAATATGAAGAGGACAAATTATAACTTCAACCATATTTGAAGGAGGTTATACATGAAAGAAAAGAGAAAGAAGAATGGAATAAGAAGTAAGCATGTCAAAAAAGAATTTCAATGTTAGTCCTCAAAGTATTTTTAATAAGTATGGTTGTACAAAATATGAGGTTAACTAACCATTTATAACTGTGCTGCAAATTTATTTAATTTAAATAAATAACTCATCGGAATTTATGGACTATAAAACTTTGCATCATAATATCCTGAAACTCATTGCATTCACGTTAAATCAGTATTATATAATTTCTACTGTCTTTAAGGGTACACACATACTTTAACTGCTTCCTCTGGCTTGGAGGATGAGGTAATTTTAAATGAGTGGTTGTTAATCTTTTTTCATCACTACTCTTTAGCCAATAATCAACAAAATGCTATTGTTACTTTGTTAGCTTTGTAAATAAAAATTCAAGATTGAGAAATTCCAGGAAGATGGTGTGATGGATAGAAAGCTGTATTTGGAGTCAGGAATATACAATCAGGGAATTGAGTAGGTGCCAGAATCCATTCTCTTGTCTCAGCTTAAGCTTAGTGTTCTGGCCACCATAATGCTGTCTCTCCAAATCATATAGTAAATCCAGGGAAATTTATGCTGCATTTCAAATATTTTCTCAGCTTTACATGGTTCATTCTTATTATTGGACACTATGTGGAAATAATCCAGTAATCAAAATAATTTGTAATTTGTCACCATTTATTGAACACCAATAAGACACTTATGTAGTTAGGTTCCAAAGAAATATGATAACCATTTTTCCTTTGATGAGTTTATTCTGTGTTGGGGGAGGGCAGAAAGGTCATATGATAAGTAATATAAATAAACCTCTGATAAGTGCCATGTTAGGGGAATACATCTACATGCTATTATATGAGATGGGAATAGGGAGAGAACATTGTGGATTAAGTAGAACTGGAAACAGTTTTATGGAGGTGGGTTTTGAATTGGACTTTTAACTGTCACTACCTTCAGTGTTTTAATCTGTAAGTGAGAGGATTTGACCGTTTCTCCTTCAGCTGTAATATAACTTTCATTGACTAGACACTAAATTTTAAACCTCATTCTTATTTTTGTTTTTCAGTCCTTAACTTTAACTTTGAAAAATAGATCCATAATCAATTGGGAATTTTATTGTAAAGAATTGTATCCATGGACATTTTTTTTAAAAAATTGAAGCTTATAAGCCTTTATAAAAAATTTATTTGCAAGTATTAAAGTTGGAAAATTGTTTTACAAAAAAAAAGCATATCCTTAAGGAAGAAAGTAAATATTAGATATAACAAAATTATGTAAAACATAAGATGACTTTTTTTTAAAGATGAAGGTAATAATCTTTTGTCTTTGTTCAAACTCCACAATTCTTTCTCTGAATTCAGATGGCATTCTCCATCACAGGTCCCCTAAAATTATCCCTGATTATTTCACCATCAAGGTTGTCCATCAAGGTTGATCATCACCCCCCATATTGTTGTTCAGGTGTACAATGTTCTCCTGGTTCTGCTCATCTCTCATCATCAATTCATGACAGTTTTTTCCAGGCTTTTCTGAAATCCCATCCCTCCTGGTTTCTAATAGAACAGTGGTGTTTTATCACATACATATACCACAATTTGTTCAACTATTCCCCAATTGATGAGTATCCCCTCAATTTCCAATTCTTTCCCACTACAAATAGAGCTGCTATAAGTAGTTTTTGTTCATGTGGAGTTTTTATCCCTTTCCATGCTCTCTTCCATATACAGACCCAGTAGTGATAATGCTGGATCAAAGGGTATGCACATTTTTATTACCCTTTGGGCATAATTCCAAATTGCTCTCTAGAGAGGTTGGATCAGTTCACAGCTCCACTAACAATGCAACCCACATCCCTTCCAACATTGTCTATTGTCCTTTCTGGTCACGTTGGCCAATCTGAGAGGTGTGAGGTGATACCTCAGGGATGCTTTAATTTGCATTTCTCTAATCAGTAATGATTTAGAGCAATTTTTCATATGACTATAATAGCTTTGATTTCTTTATCTTAAAATTGCCTTTGCATATTCTTTGACCATTTGTCAGTTGAGGAATGGTTGCTGTTTATAATAAATTTGAGTGGATTCTCTCTATATATTTTAGAAATGAGTCCTTTCTCAGAAACAGTAATTGTAAAAAAATTGTTTCCCAATTTACTACATTTCTTTTGATCTTCGTTAGAGTGGTTTTGTTTGTGAGCAGTTTTCCTTGGTTTTCAAGTAGTACAATAATTCTTAAACCATCTGTCTCCTGGATCTAATTTCCATGGAAGTTCTTTTTTCAATGATGAAATTTACATTTTCTTCTTTTTTTTCTTTCTTATAAAATTTTGCTTGACTGATTCCTGATGTCTCATAGAGTCCTTGATTTCCAATTGTCCAATTCTATTTTTCAAGGAGTGATTTTTTTTGGTCAACTTTTGCATTTTCATTTCCATTTGTATAACTAAATTCATATTTGTTTTCTTTGTCCATTTGCCAAATTGTGCTTTTTTTTCTACTTTTAAAAATTTTCCTTTATTTTCCAAATTACATGTAAAGGTAGAGTCCACACTTTCTACTATGCTCCCTTCCTTCCCCCCTTCTCATGACAGCTAGTAATCTGGTAAAACTGGTACATATATGATATTGTTTAACATATTTTCATATTAGTCATGTGAAAAAGGAATTAAAGCTAAGAGGAAAAACATGAAAAAGAAAAATATAAAAGAAATTTTAGAAGTGAAGATAGTATGCTTTTCTCTATATTCAGATTCCATAGTTTTTGTTTGTTTGTTCATTTTTCTGGTATGTTCTGGTACGTTCCCTAACAAGTCCCTCCAGGTTGACATTAATCACTGAACTGTTGAGAGGAGTTATGTCCCTCATAATTGATCCATCTTATTATGTTGCAATTAATATGTACAATATTCTCTTGGTTTGGCACATTTTACTCTAGGATAGTTCTTTCAAGTCTTTCCAGGTTTGTCTAAAGTCTGGCCACTCATGATTTCTTACAGAATAAAAGTTTTCCATAAAATTATTATATCGTAACTTATTCAATCATTCCCCAACTGAAGAGGAATGGCTCAATTTCTAATCCTTTCCCAATACAAAATAGTTGCCATAAACTGTTTTTGTACATATGAGTCTTTCCCCCATTCATTTTTGGAATACAGATATAGTGGTGGTATTGCTGGATCAAAGAGAATGCATAGTTTTATTGCCCTTTGGTCATAGTTCCAAATTACTCTCCAGAAAGATTGGATCAGTTTACAACTCCACCAACAATACATTAGTGTTCTACATCCTCTCTAACATACATCAATTGCCTTCCCCCCCCCCTTCTCAACCAATTTGATACCTAAAAGTTGTTTTAATTTGCATTTTATAATCAATAATAATTTGGAGCATTTTATCAACTGAATTTATGTAGTTTTAACTTTTTCATATGGAAATTGCCTGTTCATAGCTTTTGACCATTTATGTGTCCAATTGCTTTTTTAAAGGAGTTGTTTTCTTCAGTCAATTTTTGTGCTTCCTTTTATAAGATGTTGAATTTCTCTTTCACTTCTTTCTCAGTTTTTATTTTTTTTAGGATATTGCAAGGCAAATGGGGTTAAGTGGCTTGCCCAAGGCCACCCAGCTAGGTAATTATTATTAAGTGTCTGAAGCCAGATTTGAACTCAGGTACTCCTGACACCAGGGCCGGTGCTCTATCCACTCTGCCACCCAGCCTCCCCTCTTTTCTCCCTTTTTCTACTTGATTTTTAAAATTCTTTTTGACCTCTTCTAAAAGATCCTTTCGGACTGAAACCAATTTGTATTTCCTTCTGGGGCTTTACATGTAGTAAAAGTTATTATTTTTTTTGAGTTCGTGTGTGATCTACCTTAGTAGCTTTCTATTGTCATGGCTTTTCTCTGATGTCTTGCTTATTTTGAGCTCTGCTAATGTTCCAAATTTCTTGTGTTGAGAAGGAGCCCACTCAAAAAATCTATAGACCCAAGCAGATACCTCACTGGGTGGTGGCTGTCCAATGCAATTACAGCAGTTGCACAGCAGGTCTTGGGCTCCTAATGCACCATCTGCAGCTGTATTGGTGACTTTTCAGCTAGTCTTCTATGCCTTTGGCCCACCAAGGCAGGACCCAGTGTTCTTGGTGACAGACCTTTGCTGTGACTGAGAGCGTCTGATTGGTCTTGTCTGCACCTTGCCTAAACTGGTCTCTGTTCCCTGTGGCAGGTCACACATCTCCCCACCCCCACCCCATCCCACCCTAGTGAGACAGACTTTTCCTGGAATCCTTCCCATATACCTTAAGCTGGAAAATGCTTCATTCTGTTCTTTAGTAGGTTCTGTTGCTCTCAAATTTTTTAGAGGCTTGATTAATGTTGTTTCTGAGGGATGTACAGAAAATCTTAGGGAGGGTCCTGGCTTCTCTCTGCCATCTTGGCTCTGCCCAGCTATCACCTTTTTAACAGATAGCTTCTTAACCTTGCAATTCTTATGTACTTTTTTTTTCCAGGGGGAGGAATCTAAATTTGTGGTTTATGCTACATGAAGACTTCCTGCTTAGAAGTTTCACCTGAGGTGTATGGCCTTACCTAGATATCCAAATCCTGAAGTAACTTAGTGATTTTCCCAGTGTCACACAATTAATATAGATCTGAGACAAAGATTAATGCCAAGTTTTCCTTATTCAAACTTGGCTCTTTATGTGATATTGTATCAATATTGACTGCTTCTATTAGTTATAAATAACATTTTGTGAATGAGAAATGAGGTCCTAAGAGGTTAATTGGATAGCCTAAGGGTTAAAAAGATGTATCCAAGAAGACACTGACATTTAAGATCTCCAAACTCTAAGTACTCTTTGTGTATCCATCTCTGTCCATTTGTTTCTGTATCTCTGTCTGTCTGTCTCTCTCCATCTCAGTCTGTCTGTCTGTCTGTCTGTCTCTCTCTCTCTCTCTCTCTCTCTCTCTCTCTCACACACACACACACACACAAAACACAAACATACCTTGCATCTCTTTTCCTGTGTTTATGAAGCAAGATGAATTCAACTGAATGTATCACTATTTCTCTTGGTTTGGCAAAACCTCACTCAGAGTCTGAAATAAGTTACTATAAATGTAACATTCATTTTTCAGAATGTGAAATTATATAACATTACATTTAAACTTATAATTTTATATATAAATTTGAATAGCTTAAATTAGACCATTTCAGAACCACATACATTGGTAATACATATTTTTATAACTATAATGCAAAAAAGTTTAATTTGTATTTCATAACTAAATTCCAGTTCATTGCAATTAAATTTTCTTCCTTCCTTTAACAAAAAAAATATTAACACATATGAGTGTGGAGTTGAGTCTTCAATAAGAAATAAGGGGGAAAAACCTTTTGACATTACTATATTTTTGCAGAAGATTTTGCTCTATAGTCCAATGTCTGTATTTTTTTTAATTCAGAGATGCTTTTTTATGAAGAGAATTCATTCTACATTTTATGCTCTCAAGCTTCAGCTTGATTTTGTGGTAAAGAAATGGCATTGGGAAGGAGTTGCATTCTAAATCAAAAACAGATGTGAATAGTTTTCAAAGCATAGTTTTTGTTACAGAAAATTTACTTAACTTTTGAAATATTGAAGAATTAGCCTGGGGTATTGAGAGATATAGCAAAATGGTAACAGGTTTTAATTTCAAAAATATATGTATTTGCCTTTTAGTCCAAATCCCCACATTTCACCCCCTGTCTACAGTTGCGGTCACCAAATTCTATGCTCAGTGGAGTTTTTAAGTTTCTATTTAAGTGATGACTATGCAATATTGGCATATTGCAAAAAAAGTGAAATAATTGAAACAATATTGAAAGTTTGATTTTTGAAATAAATCTTGAAATTTAATTCAGAATCTGAGTTCAGGTTACCTCTGAAAAATATATTAGCTCAGGTTAGTCAATATATATTAAAAACTAATAACTTAAGCTAGTCTTGAAAACAAAAGCAAGGTTTTTGTTTTAATTCATAGTCTTAATTCACAGTTTTAATTTTAATTTAGTTGAATTTTAGTTTTATTTCATAGAAATTATTATAAAAGATGTTGTAGTGGAATGAATGAGAATAGAATAATAACATCAATTAGAATTTGAATAGGACTTAAAAATATTATCTAATTTTATTTACTCAAAATAATCCTGCAAATTAGGTAATATAACATTTCCCATTTTAAAAGTTAGGATACTGAGGCAAACAAGAGAAATTATTTTCCCAGGTCACAGAGCCTTTAAATGTCCAAGAATCCCAAACAAGTACTTTAGCAGAAAATTTTTCAAGATTACATCTAGTAATGTCCAAGGAATCTAAAATACAATTATAGCATCATCTTTCTTCCCAGGTGTGCACAGAAAAACAAAAAGAAACACAGACCTATGAACAAAATGGAAAGGGTCTAGACTTTACAGATCTGTAGTACTCTGGCAAAATCTAAATCCTATCCATTCCTATGCTATAGAATGTGAACTATAAAAACCAGAATAGTTCACCTAGAAATCTCTACATCAATTAGACAATGATTATATTCTAACACTGGATCCAGGAATAGGAAAGAGAGGACCAGTGTTCTCCAAATAGGAAGCTCTAAGGTACTAGAGACTGTGGATATTATATTGGTAGCCAGAAAACACCAGTAAGTTTGCATGACCTAGGGAGTCTGCAAATTTGTGATACACTGAACTGAACTACCTCTGATATTCTTCAAAATGTCGTACTCTATTCCTGAAGGTTATGGTAGACTTATAAACTTCCTGTTTCTCATCATTCAGTATCAAAGAAGACCAAAAATGATATCACTATGTTAAAAACAAAGTACTTTGTATTGGAATCTGACTGATAGACCATTAAGAGCTCAGAATGCTTTACCTCAAGATAGGTACAAATGATCTTTGGTGGGCACTCTAAACTTATGTATCTCACATTTCCTTTGAGCTGATGCCATTTTGCCTTGCTCAAAGAACACAATAGTCTCTCTAGGACACTCCACACTGGGTGGGCCTGTCCCAGTGTCTCTCATTTTGCAGAATAAACTCTAAAGTTATTTTTTATTTATTTAGCTTTTTTTTTTTTGCAAGGCAATGGGGTTAAGTGACTTGCCCACAGCCAGGTAATTATTATTAAGAATCTGAAGATGGATTTGAACTCAGACCCCCATGACTCCAGGACCAGTTCTCTATTCACCTACCACCTAGTTCCCCCCAATTCTAAAGTTCTTAGGAGACACCTTCAGGGTGTTTCAGTATCTCATCTTCTGACCCCACTGTGAGTGCTTGCCCTGGGTGAGTACTCCATAAAAATCTATTTGCCATTTTAATAATGTGTCCAATCTTCATTGTTGGGTTCTCTTTGGTAAGCTCTGAATTCTTGGCAATTTAGTTCAAGAAAGGATTTCAGTATCTAGTATCTTCCACTGTCAGATGATCCTCAGAAACTTCCTAAGACAAAATGGAAGAGATTCAGATTTCTGGCATGTCTTTGGTAGATTGTTCAGGTTTGACAGATAATGAAGGCAGTCTTTTAAACGTAGTGAATATTTGTTTTAAAACCCATTAAATAAACCCAAATTTATGATGATGAAAAAAAGAAAATATATGAGAAAAAAAGAATGCCAAATAGGTAGAATAGTAGCTAAGGTACTGGACTAGAAATCAAGAACTTGATTCCTGCCTCAGTGCTTTACTAGCTACATGACTGATCAAATCTCATAGCCTCTATTAGCTTCAGTTAACTCCCATGGCTCTTGCAAGGATCAAATGGGAAAGTAAATGTAGAGCAAATATTAAAAAATCAAATAACTTCTTTGTTGAAATTATTAAGCATTAATTTTAGAAGTGATTTTGTAAATGAATTAGTTATGGAAAATAATAAGTATTTTACAAAAAGTAACCAGTTTTCTAAGATATTCTTTTAGTGCAAGCTCTTGATTCTTCATAATTTGTGTTATAAAATAATCATCCAATTTAAAATACACCTTTCAAAGAGTTTTTTAATTTATTTTTTAATTTTTTTAGGTTTTTGCAAGGCAAATGTGGATAAGTGGCTTGCCCAAGGCCACATCGCTAGGTAATTATTAAATGTCTGAGGTCAGATTTGAACTTAGGTATTCCTGACTCCAGGGTCAGTGCTCAATGCACTGCACCACCTAGCCACCCCTAAAGAGTATTTTTTAAGAGAATGATGTTAATAGATTTCAGATTAGTGAATCTAACTTATTTATTTAGTAAATTTGTTATTGTGTTTTATATATATATATATATATATATATATATAAAACAAACAAATATATTAATTATACATAATGCATTATATATGTAATCAAATTTAGTTATATCTTATTGTCCTTAGAGAAAGCTGAATATCTATAATTTAAGTATAAATAGAAAATCAGTAAAGGTTGTCTTTACAACACCAATAGCAACAGTAAACACATGGATGTCTCTGAATTGTGAATGTTCACCATATGCTAGACATTACATATTCATGTACTCAGCTGAAATGACCATTATGACAACCACAATCAAATTGTTGTATTTGAAGGTAGCATCAGTTACATCTTCTTCTAATTCTTTATTATGGCATGAAGTTGAACCTTAGGTATGCAATGTGAAAACAAGACAGACTTTGGCAGACCTTCTCAACCTGAACCAACATTGAATGACAGATCAGAAATGAGTTTTCCATATGAATTCCATCTATTTCACTATAAAACATCTAAGTAGTAAAATATTGAACAGTGAGTAATGATTGTTCATTGGAAATAATAACTTAGGCCAGCTATCTTATATAACACTGAAGGTTTACAATGTCCAAATGCATCCATATCAAATAAGTCACTTATACCTGAAACTAGGCAATCATTCACATTTCATTCTTTAAAATGTCATAGTTTACCAGAAGACCAACAAACTAATTTATTATGCAACCTAAGAAAACAAAACCACAATATATGTGACAAATAATATGACAATGTTTTTTCTAGGACTTTCAAGAAAGTAAAGAAATTCATGAGTGTATTATGATGGCACTGGGAAAAATTAATCAACAATAAAAATACTTTAAATAAGATTTATGATGGACAAAATCTTGTGATATGATCTCTGGATATCAATATATGTTGTTTCAAATGATAACAAGCTCCTCAGTAGCCCCATTAGGAAAGGAAAAAAAAGATATAATATGGTATTGCAAATCAGTTTTACAGTTTTGATGTGGTGGAAATCTGTAGCATGACACAAACAGGATTTGAATGAACTACATACTCTATATACTCACATTAGTAGTCTCCTTGATACCTTGTTTAGAGTACCATAATTTCCAGATTATTAACCTAATTATTTAAAAAGAACTTTTCACAGCGTTACTCCCATTTGCATCTAAAGAAACACCAAGTGAACAAGAAGCTCGATTAGCTGCACAATGTGAAACAAATAGGAGCACAGAATGCAGCCTAGAAAAAATGGAAAGCAACTCAAATTTTCCACAGGCATCATTAGCCAATGAAGATTCAGAAAAGAAGGAGTTGGCATTGGATCTTTTCTTGACATGCTACTATCACTAATAGAATTCAGTTCATGTTTCATTAAGTGCCTAATTGAAAGAAAGGGAGTTATCAACAAAAACCTTTCATGGGAGGGGAGAAAAATATCACGAGGTTCTTAGAGATGTTATATTCCATCGATTAAAGAAACACATAAAACACAAAATAGTATTAAATATAAGAATAATAAATAATTCTTTGAATGGAAATCAGGTTATTGTCAGTGTAAAGGGACAATGGAGCCCAATGAGAATGAATAAACTCTGTCTGGTATCACTCCTTGAGGAAGCTAAATGCGCCCTCTTCCAAAATTGCATGTTGGAGAAAATGCCCTTTATATTTCCACTTCACATGATGTATAAGTATTATCTTACTTTTTCAAGTCTACTGTATGCCTGAAGAAAGACTTTACTTGTCCTTTTTATTTTAGGTTTTTTTTTTTTTTTGCAAGGCAAATGGGGTTAAGTGGCTTGCCCAAGGCCACACAGCTAAGTAATTATTAAGTGTCTGAGACTGGATTTGAACCCAGGCACTCCTGACTCCAGGGCCAGTGCTTTATCCACTGTGCCACCTAGCTGCCCCTTGTCCTTTGTTCTTGAAGAAGATAGGAACAACAAGGAGATGTTGCCATGCTATGCAGGTGAATTGGATTTGAGTGGGGGTGAGACTTTGCTAAGTCACCAGCCTCAGTTTTTCTAGTGGCCAGATATGAATAAAGTCAAATGGAGATGGTTTTGAATGAAATGTTACCCAGATAGTAAGTATCTGCTGGGACATTTACCAGAGCTGCTTAGTAAATGCAGCAACCCAGCCATACCTAAAAAAGCTATTAATTTCACCTAACTTAGATAGAGTAATGGATTAAGTAATCTTTCCAAATATCTTCATTCCTATAAAATAGCTGGATTTAGGCAAAAAGTCATTACTATACTTACTGCCAGAGTAATTTAGAGAAACTCAGTTTCACAAACAAAACAAGAGAAGATTAAGAACTTAGCATTATGCATCAAAGATATTTAAGCTCTTACTAACTACAGAAAGAGAAGATTATAGACTCTTGAGAATGGTTTTATTTCTTTGTTCAATAGCTATTTTATTATTAGAAAATATAAATAAACAGAATGAGGAATTAGGACTTATGATTGCTTTCTTTTAAAAGTTAATGCAACATTAAATGAGCCTTGTAGCCATCTTTTTTATTACACAATTTGTGGCAGTATTTGCAATCTCTATGATCTTTACATGATACATAATTTTGTTCTTCCTTACCTAAATGAAATGTTTCTGGGATTTTCTGCAAGATCAGACTTCAAACTCTAGTCAACTATATTACTTTACTCAGTTCATTTGAGTATTGTAATGATTGTTATTTTCTGAAATACATTCCAGAAAACAAAAGAAATTTATTGAATCCATGTACTTCACTGTATCTCTTTCTATGACACAAGCTTTCAAAGTGGTCCTACCATTATTGTTGCTTTTAATAATGATCCCAGAAAATTTGTAAAAAAACCATATAAAGAGAATAACTGTTACTGAATGATTTATTTTAAAAAAGTGTGTCACAGTCATGTAAAGAAAGATTGCTATGAGCATACGTCTATCTGTATCCCTCAGGTCAAATAAGAACTTATTTATGTCTTTCCTGCTTCTAGTTTAAAGAACTCCTCCAGACTGCCTGACTGTCAGTATTTTTATTCCAGGCTCTCCCTATAGCCAAACATATGACCTTGCTTTATTTTCCCCTTTCTTCAAGGATATATAGGAAAGAAAAAAAACACATCTTTTTAGACATCTAACCACATAACAAAAGAAACAATCACATAACCATGGAATGAATTTAAATGATACTTTTCAATTAAATAGATTTTTAAAAAATAACTTGGCATACATCAACATTTCTTAAGATAAATACTCTCCCATAAAGAATATACAAACATTTCTAATATATGTTACAGCAAGTTGAATTTCCTACCATATTGTTCAAAAGGACAATGTTTATTTTTTCAAAAAAGTCAAATATCAAACATAATATATTTGGTAAGAAATTAATAAAAGTAAATTTTGATCGACTTTTCTTTTAATACCTTCATTTTCACCCTGAGTTGTTAAGACTATATAATTGCCAATATTTATACTGAAATTATTGTAATTACTATAAAAAATCATAAATTATATAGAAGTTTAGTATAAGCATATATTTATGATATGCACATTTTACACAAATTTTGAGAGTTGAAAGGGACCACTGTAGGTAACTAATCCAACTAATAATGAAAAGGAATCAATTATAACATATCTGACAGTGTCCATCCAATCCTTAGAAAATGCCAAGTTTGAGGTAAACTACCAACAATTGAAGAAACACATTCCATTCAATATAATTTTAATTTTTAGGAAGTTCTCCTGACTTTGATCCTAAATTGAGTCTTTTAGTCAGAACGAATTTAATCATTCACTCAAAAACACATCTTTCAAATAATTGATAGAGCTACAATGTTACTCTACATCTTACCTTCTTTGGATTAAGAAAGATCAATACCTTCAAATGATCCCTATAAAATATGAATTCAAGACCTTCTACAATCTTGGTTATGTTCCTCTGAGCAGTCTTTATCAATGTCACTTTTAAAACTGATACCCAGAACTGAAAAAATACTCTAGATTAGGTCTGACAAGGATGGAATATAGAAGAATCTTCACCTTATTTCTCAAAGCTATTATTCTTAAGGAAGCCCAGAAACAAATTAACTTTTTGGTTACTATATAATATTAGCAACATAATGGGAGTTTAGTTCACCAAAATCATTAAATGTTTTCCCAATAAATTGCTGTCCAAACAGACCTTTCCCCTCTTATACTTATGAAATGGAGTATGTTTTACCAAGTATAAGAAAACAAGAAATAGGGAAAAGAGGGAGAATTTGAAATAGCTAATTATCTCAAGTGAAAGAAAACACAAAGTGGGGTGAAGTCAAGATGACAGCATGGAGGAAGGAATTCCCAGAAACTCTCTTCCAGAACACTCTAAATACCTTAAAATTATGACTTTAACCAAATTCTAGAGTGGAAGAATCCACACTGGAAGATCTCGGAGAAAGTTCTGTTCCACAAAGACTGGAAGGAGTCCAAGTGAGCCCCAGTCTTTTAGCAATAGCCCATGGTGCACCTGGGTTCATGGCAATGGGAGCAGTTTTCAGACCTCCCAACCACAGATCCTCGAGGACAACTTGGAAGGTCAGTGGAAAAACTCTGCCAGAGTGACCATGGAGCCCAGGGCATCTCATGTCTCAGTGCAGACCTAGACACAGAAAGGGAAACAGGCTTGTGGAACCACCTAGGAGGGAGCCACCCAGCAGCCATTTTCAAAGTGCATAGCCCACAGATGATAAGAGGATGGGAGGAGATTGTTAAGGTCTCTCCTCTGTCCCTGGGACACAACTCTGTTGCCTTGTCCATACTCAGATCCTGGTCACAGCCTGGGGCTCTCTAAGCCATAGCAGAGAAGGGAACTGCCTCACAGTTCCAGGGAATAGGGGAGGGTTTGTGGTCAAACACAGAACATAGCACAGGCCAGGAGAGCAATCATAGTTTATCATACATCCTTGAAGGAATTGAGGTCCTTAGGGGAATGTCTCAAAAACATTCAAAGGTCTGGGAAATATGTTAAAATCAGGTCATAGACTAGGTGAATGAGTAAACAGAATAAACAAAAAAAGTATCTGACCATAATTATTTTGGTCCCATGGAGAATCACAACACATACTCAGAAGATGACAAAATCAAAGCTTCTGTATCAAGTCTTTGAGAATAATAGGAATTGGTTTGAGGCTATGGAAGAACTCAAAAAAGATTTTGAAAATCAAATAAGGGAGGTAGAGGAAAAATTAGGAAGATAAATGAGAGTGATGCAGGAAAATCATGAAAAACAAGACAGTAGCTTGGTGAAGAAGATACAAAAAATTAATAAAGAAAACAACATGATAAAAACCTGTTAGGTCAAAATGGAAAAAGTAGTCCAAAAGGATAACTGAAAAAGAAGATTTAAAAAGCAGAATTAGTCACATGGAAAAGGAGATTAAAAGTTCTTTGAAGAAAATACTTACTTCAAATGTGTAATGGAGCTAAGGGAATCTGACTACTTTGTGAGAAATCAAGAAATAATAAAACAAAACCAAAAGAATGAAAAACCAGAAGAAAAGGTGAAATATCTCAATGGGGAAAAAAGTGACCAGGAATACTTATCCAGAGAGATAATTCAAAAAAATTAGTGGGCTACTTGAAATTCATGACTAGGAAAAGAGCCTAAATTTCAGTTTAAAAAAAATTCTACAGGAAAATTGCCCTGATATACTAGAAGAAGTTAAAGTAGAAATTGAGGAAATCCTCTGATCATCTCCTGAAAGAAATCCCAAAATTAAAAAAAATTCCCAAGAATATTATAGCCAAATTCCAGAATTCTCAAGACAAAGAGAAAATATCACAAGCAGCCAGAAACAAAAAATTCAAATATCATGGTGAGATTACTCAGGATTTAGCAGCATCTACATTAAATCCTTGTAGAGCTTGGGATATTGTATTCCAGTAGGCAGAAAAGCTTGGATTGCAACCAACTGAGAATCACCTTCCCAGCAAAACTGAACATCCTCTTTCAGGGAAAAAGATGGATATTCAATAAAATAGGTGAATTTCAAATTTTCCTATTAAAATGACCAGAGCTGGACAGAAAGTTTGATTTCCAATATAGGCTTCAGGTGATGCATAGAGAGGAGGGAAGAATAAACTATGAGGGACTTTAATAATGTTGAACATTTTGTATTCCAAAAAAAGGAAGATGATATTGATAACTCATATGAACCGTCTCATTTATTAGAGCAGTTAGAAAGAACATATATATATATAGACAAGGTTCAGGAGGGAGCTGAACATGAAGGTATATAAGCATGGAGTCAATGGACAAGAAAGGAATGTACTGGGAGAAAGGGAAAGAGGCAGAATGGGTTTGGGTCCTCTTGGCTCTGTGGTTGGTGCTCTGTCCACTGCACCACTTGGCTACCCCACTCTTTTAAGGAGGAACAAAGTGAAAGGAGAGAGAGAATAGAATAACTGGTAGTGGGGAGGAATAAATGGAGGGAAATACTATTATCAACTGTGGGTGAAAAAATTGAAGCAACTTCTCTGAAGGACTTATGGTAAAGAATGTGATCCATCCCAGGGATAGAGCTGATGGTTTCTTAACACAGACTGAAGCACAATTTTTTTTTCTTTTTTCTCTCACTTCATTCTTCATGAGATTTTTCTTTCTTTGTGGGGGAAGGGTGGATCATGTTTACTTTTTTACAAAAAGATTATTTTAGTAATGTATAAATAAATAATTTTTTTTAAATTCCTCATGAATATGAACACTGCACCTCCCCAAAAAGAAAGAAAACTGAAAGAACTTAGGCATAAACAGATAAGCCATAAACATCAAAGGAATTAAAAATGAACTCTAAGTTTTGTAAATGAGTTCAGGTATCTATGAATAAATACAAAAAAATGAAAGAAAATGATGCAACACCTGATAAGACAAAAGACCCTGTGAATTTTGAGAACATTGAATGACTACACACTGTCCCTGAGAGGTTTAAAAGAAATATGAGAATGAACAGAATTTATAGCTTCTAAATTAAAAATAATTGTCAAAATAGTAAAAATTTGATCTGCTGTGGCAAATGCAAATAAAGAAATAAAAGAGTAAACAATAGATTAGATATGCATGCACAGAGGTGAAAGACAATCTAGAATAAGAAAAGTAAAAAAATGAATTAATAGAAACAAAATGTTCTCTATACAAGCAAAACAGATTGATTTCAAAGATAGGATAAATAGAAGTAACTAAGAGTTTGTAGGTCTCTCAGGAAATCACGGAAAGTCCACAAACTTTATGTTATAATGGGGAAAAAATGCAAGAAATTTTTCTTTCTAGAACTTCTGAAAATAGACAACAAAAGTGCCAACTAAAATAACCCACAGAACACATAAAAATGGGTGTTGAAAACTCCAAGATATGGTAATTAAATTTTAAAATTCAGTTCAGTAACAAAAAATTCTACAAACTATCAAGAGAAAAAGGACTACAAATACAAAGGAAAAGAAATGATTAACACAACAGTAATCTACATTCAACTGGAAATGCAGAAAAGAATAAAATAATGTGTTCCAAAGAGTGATGAAGCCTTAGTTGACCTACCCTGCAAATCTAAGCTTAAATAAAGATAGCATTTGATAATGAAGAGGCACTGAAATATGTTTAGAAATGCAACCAAACCTTAAGAGATTATTTGCTTCTCAAATATCCCAGAAAACAGAAATGCATGAGGGATGGATGAATGCAATATCCAAAGAAGATAACAGCCACAGAAGAACAGCAGAGAAATTAATAAGAGACTTCTTTCTCAAAGTACACAAGAAGACAAAAAGAAAGGTGGAAGTCAGGAGGTGGTGCTGGTGGAGGGAGGAGTCAGTAATATAATTAACTGTGACTCATGGTACACTACTCAGAGGCAAACCAATTTATTTTGTGAGATTAAATTACAAAAAGTGCAGAGAAAGTGATGAGAAAAGAAAAAGGATAGAAAACATTGTGTGATGTACTTTAATCAAACTGAGTCATAAATGAGAGAAATGGTCTTTCAAGAAAGGAAGAATCTGTCAGGAAATGAGTGAAAAGCAAATAAATAATTGAAAGGAGACAGAGAAATTTGAAGGCTCTCATTTATGTCTATTGCTATAAGTGAAAGGAAATTTACTGTAAAGAGAGGTGGGAATGCTTTGCTGGATGTTTCCCATGGGAGTTTGATACCTGAAAGAAACCACTTATCTTGCATTGGTATAGAGAGTGGGAGTTGTCAGACGTCGTAGGAACAGGTTAATTAGGGAGTGGGAAGCAAATGAGAAAGGAAGGTGACTAATGGGAGGGTGAAGTCAGTGGGGGAAAGTTGGGTGATAATTAGGGAAATTAATGGATGAGATATCCTGCCCTGGGACTGTGTCCTATCTGTACCTGTTGCAATTTACATTTGGTGGTGGGGGGCGGGTTGAGGCACTATAGAAAATGGAAAGATTAAGGGATACAAATAATATAGAAAGTGGAAGAATCTGCATCAAGGGAAAAGTCTAGTATGTTTACCTCAGTAGCTTTGATAATATAATGACTACAGAGCATAAAGAGAGATTAGATAATTATAGCATCCACAAAACAGAGAATAAGGGTTTAGAGTACATAAATTACAAAGCTGCAGATTCCATGAAATTTCAAATTATGGGAGAATCAAAGAAAAAGTATATAGAATGATGGCTATGTAAAGGAAAATCATGAAACAACATGCTAGAATTTCTGGAATGAAGTTAAAACATCTCAAGAAAAAAGATATTTTCCAATTACGACATTACTAAAATAGAAAAAGAGAAGATTCTTGAACTGAATATAAATTTTGAAAATCTCAAAGACAACTATTAAACTTAAAATGAAAACAAAAAGAAATTGTTAAAATTAAAGAAAATGGATAAACTGTAAATAAAAAAAATTGAAATGATAAATAAACCTGAAATCTAGATATCTGAGAATACTAAAAGAATTGATAAATTCTAGATAATCTCATTTTCAAAAAAAAGAAAAGGGCCAGTGCTGGCTTGCACCTAATTTATATTCTCAGCATAGATTCAGTGATTCCCTGGGGATTTTTCTTTTTGACCCAGTGTTTCCTACCTTGATTAATCCCTTAATCATTGCCACTTCTGCCTCTTGCACTACTGCCCAAGGTAATCACAACAAAACCAGAAGAAATAAAAAAGAATAATAAGAACCCATTTTGCCATGAAAACTGAGACCACAAAAGAAATAGAAGAGTATCTTCAAAACTATAAACTGCATTCACTGTCAGAAGATCAGATAGAGTTTAAATAACTAATCTAATAGAAAATAGAATAGCTGTAAATTGAAATAACAAAGAAAAACTTCCTGGTCTTGAAATTATGGAAGAATTATGATAAAATTTTATTTTTTAATTTTATTTTTTAATTTGTTTAGGTCAATGGGATTAAGTGACTAGCCCAAGGTCATGCAGATAAGTAATTATTAAGTGTCTGAGGCTGAATTTGGCAGGTCCTCCTGACTTCAGGGCTGGTGCTCTATACACTGTGCCACCTAGCTGCCCTGATGTACTTTTAAAGACAAATTAGTAATGATATTTCATAAATTCTTAAAAATGGAAACAATATCCTACCTGAATATTTATGTGAGACAAATATAGTAATAATTTCTAAACTAAATAACTATAAAATGAAGAAAAAACATATCAACCAACATAATTGATGAATAGTGGTTAAAAATATAACCATAATCTTTTCAAACAGACTACAGGAATTCAGCTAAGAAATAATTTATTATGATCTAGTTAGATTTATAGTAGGAACAGGATATGTGGTTTAACATTAGGAAAAACAATCAATATCATTATAACAAAAGTCAAAACCATAAGATTATCTCAATTATCTCAAAACCAAAACCATAAGATTATCTCAATAGATTCATAAAAAGTCTTTGGCAAAGCACAACCTTCCAAAGCAAAGGCATGAAGAAACATTTTTTTAAATCAAAAAAGTTTCTATCTAAACCCCAAAACATTAATGATTTGCACTACAATATTGTATTTGGAATACAATATTTTTTTCATTATTTGATATATTAAAGTAAAGAAACTTGATCTCATTATTATTAAATATAGTTCCAGAAATATTAACAATAGCAATAAGACAAGAGAACAAGATTAAGGCTATAAAGATAGACAGGAGATAAAATCATCTTTTTTGCTAATGATACAATTGTATATTTGAAAAAAATACTGCGGAATGAGCAAATTTGCATGCTATGAAATGAGCCATCAAGAATCATTTGTTTTTCTAAATAGTAATAACAAAAATTAAACAAACAACAAAAGAAAAGGTTATCATATTTCAAATAACATGAAATGCATAAGATATCTGGGGATTAAATTATCAAAGCACACAAAAGATTTGCACAGATTCAATTATAAAATGTTCCTTAAATAACTATGTAAATGGTTGAGAATCTAGAAATGCAAGGAAAACATGAATAAAATCATGAAAGGGAAATAACCCTTTCAGACCTCATGCCATATTATAAGTTGTGATCAAAATCATCTTGATGATTTTGGAAAAAGCCCAGAGAAGCTTAAGAAGGCAGATAATTCTGCTGACACTGAGTTCAGGACTGAGCAGGAGTGCAAGTGGCTGCAGAGGCAATAACTATTGGGTTGATCACCAGGGTAGGAAACTGGGGTGGGGGCGCAGTGGAGGTCCCCAGGGGATCACTGAGCCTATGCTGAGTGTAAGAATAGGTGTAAGCCAGCAGCTATATTGCCTATTACTAAGTTGTTCCAGGTCACAGTTCCAAGTCAGAGAATTTTTTCCCCACAAACAAAATCAATAGATTTAAAATTAAAAGAATAAAGGAAGCTAGAAAAAACTTTTTGGGAAGTTTCTCTGTTAAAGGTCTCATTTTTAAAATATAGAGGTACTAAATAAAATCTGCAAATATAAGCGGCATTCTACAAGCAACTGAGAGCTGTTTAAATGATATGAATAGGTAATTTTCAGAGGACCAAATAATAGTTATCCTAATAATTAGCAAAATTCAGATTAAAACAACTTTGAAGTATTATTTCATACCCATATAATACACAATAAGATGCAGAAAACAAGTGTACTAATAATGCATTTTGGGGGTGGAGCTATGAACTTATCATGCCATCCCAGAAAAGCTGTCAAACTGTATATATCCAGTACTGATAGTAAATCTGTGATTCAAAGAGATCAACAAAAGTATAAAAAGGACCAACATGTACCAAAATATTTGTAACAGTTCTTTTTTGAAGTGACAAAGAATTGGAAAAATGTTCCATTAAATGAGAATGACTGGACAGGTTGTGGTATAAGAAAGTGATGGAATAATCTTGAACTATAAGAGATTATAAAGGGGATAGATTGAGAAAAACCTGGGAAAAGAAATATTGACTCATAGAAAATGTAGTGAAAATAGCTAGGAAAACAATTTACATTTTTACAGCAATATTCCAAATATAATAAATTTTAGAGGACAGTAACTCTGATCAACAATGACCCACTACAATTTCTAAGGACTCGTAGTGAAGTCTGCTCCTCATATCCAGACAGAGAACTGATGGACTCCAGAGTGAAGATCAAAGTATTTTTCTTGTTTTCTTTTCTTTTTTTAATGGCTAATGTTGAAATGATTCTTCATGTTTATAGTAGGATTTTTTTTTCATAATTCTTAATAGGTAGGAAGGGGGAGAGAATTTATAACTTAAAAATTAAAAGTCTGTTCTTATATTTTTTTAAAAAATTCAGAGAAATATGGAAAAATGCCCATGAACTAATGCAAAATGAAACAAGTATTGCTAAGAAAACAAACTACACAGTAAATATATTATGAATTCATGTCACTTGGTCCAAATTAGGTATATCATTTAATTAAAAAATGCAGGCAAATATGATAATAGAACCACTATCGTAAATCGAATAAGGTACACACACACACACACACACACACACACACACACACATATACCAATAATGAAAATGGAATGAATAATCAGACACATATATACAACCACAGTAACTATAATAAGTCAAATGGACATAATAACCAGACACACAAAAACGTACACACATAAGTGAATGAAGAAAAACTATGAAAAGCAGCAAGCAAAATTTGTCTCAGCCATCCCAGTTTGTGGTTTGCTGAAACTTGGTCTAGACTAAATTTCTCCATCTTTCCCAAAATAAGAGCATTAGATACTTTATTAAAAGTTTTGCCAAAAATCTAAATATACTCTATTTACAGCAGTTTCCTTATATACTAATTTCTGGTAAAAAAAGGGAAATAAATAAATTTATTCAGCTGTGATTCATTGTTCATGAAGTCATGTTGGTTCTTTGTACTGTCGGTTGAGAATTTCATCCATCATTTCTTTAATATTCCAATCTAGAATTTTCCCCAGGAGTTAAAACCAATCTCATTGTCCTTTACTCTTAAAAAAATAATAAAATTTCCCTTTCTTCAATACTTTTTGTGATTTTAAAATATTTCTGATAGTGGTTCTATTATCATATTTGCCTGCATTTTTTAATTAAATGATATACCTAATTTGGACCAAGTGACATGAATTCATAATATATGATTATAAGTTCTCCTATTATTACTTTACTTATTCTTGTTATCATTAGCCAATTGATAGTTATTAATAGTCAACTTAGTCAATTTTATTTTGAAATTTTTAGTGTAAATGCCTTTCTAAACAGAGGGGGAAAAAAGCAAAAGATAGATACAATAATTCCATAGACTTATAATCTTTACGTCCCATAGAGTTAAGCCAAAGAAAAAATCCACAATTCTTTTTGTTGTTCTTAACTTCATTCAATAGTTTTTGCTCTTTCTGAACTTGAGCATTCCTTCTTGATAAAGGACTATGACACTGATATCCACCTTTTGTTACTTGAACTTATATATTTCTTTAAAATATTTCTTCCTTAAGGATAGGATTTCTTGGGGGGCAGAGGCAAGATGAAGACAAGAAAGGATCGAGTCTTAGGAGCTCTCTGATAAAACTCATAAGCTAAGGACTCTAACTAAACTTTCGAAAGACAGAACCCACAAAGGGACCCAGTGAGGCAGTTCTACTATTCAAGGTAACCTGGAAAAGAGCAGAAAGGCTCTGCTCCCTGGGGTCAGAGGGGTGGCCGGCCAGAGGGGTGGCCCACCAGGGCCAAAGAACTTCAGCCTCCCGGAGGCAGCCCCAGGGCGCTGGGAGTCTCAGCTCACAGCAGCGGGGAACCTGAGCACCCCGAGGAGCACCGGACACAAAGTGGGGGAACAGCAGGGGACCTCTGCCAGAGCAAGCATGTGGAGCCCAGCCCTCAGGGCACACAGCAAGCAGCTTGGTCTTTTGGCAGCCCAAATCCAGGAAACAGAAGCAGGCAGAGCCAGTAAGCAGGAGCCCCAAGGGCATGAGCCCATTGAGCTGAGGGAGGGGAGTGAAGAGAGACTGCAGAGCTCTGTCCTCTCCCTCTGGAACAGAACTCTGGGGCTCTGACCACATTCAGATCCTGATCCCAGTCTAGATCCCCCCATAGAACAACAGGCCCCCCCCCACCTCGGCCCCGTGGCAGAGGGGGGCACTTATGTTCATTCACAGACCAGAAGGGAGGACAGAACCTCACACACTGAGACCCTTGTGGGAGTGTCCCAAAAGCTCAGGAAGCACCCCAAAAAAACAGGCTTAGGCTGGGAAAATGAACAAGCAAAGAAATAAGAAGACCATTGAGAAATATTTTGCAAATGAGCCCAAGAAGGATCAAAATACTCAGTCTGAAGATGAGGAAGCACAAGCTCCTACATCTAAAGACTCCAAGAAAAAAAACAGAAATTGGGCTCAAGCTATGATAGAGCTCAAAAAAGACTTTGAAAATCAAATGAGGGAGTTGGAAGAAAAACTGGGAAAAGAAAGGAGAGAGATGCAGGAAAAACATGAAAATGAAGTCAGCAGCTTAGTCAAGGAAATCCAAAAAAAATGCTGAAGAAAATAGCATGCTAAAAAACAGCTTAGGTCAAATGGATAAAACAGTTCAAAAAGTTATTGAGGAGAAGAATGAGTTAAAAAGCAAAATTGGCCAGATGGAAAAAGAGATAAGAAAACTCTCTGAGGAGAATAAATCCTTCAGACAAAGAATAGAATTCAGGGAGATTGATGAATTTACCAGAAATCAGGAATCAATACTTCAAAACCAAAAAAATGAAAAATTAGAAGAAAATGTGAAATATCTCATTGAAAAAAACAACTGATATGGAAAACAGACTTAGGAAAGATAATTTGAAAATTATTGGAATACCTGAAAGTCATGATCAGGAAAAGAGCCTTGACATCATTTTCAAAGAATTACTACAGGAAAATTGCACTGATATTCTAGAAGCAGAGGGCAAAATAGAAATAGAGAGAATCCACCGATCCCCCCCCGAGAAAGAGATCCCAAAAAACCAACCCCTAGGAATATTATAGCCAAGTTCCAGAACTCCCAAGTCAAAGAGAAAATATTACAAGCAGCCAGAAGGACACAGTTCAAATATCCTGGAGCTGCAGTCAGGATCACTCAGCACTTAGCAGCATCTACAAGCTCGTAGGGCTTGGAATACAATATACCAGAAGGCAAAAGAGCTTAGAATGCAGCCAAGAATGAACTACCCAGAAAGGCTGAATGTCCTCTTCCAGGGAAAAAGATGGACTTTCAATGAACCAGGGGAATTTCAAAGGTTCCTTTTGGAATGGCCAGAGCTGAACAGAAGGTTTGACCTTCAGATACAGGACTCAGGTGAAGCATGGAGATTGGAGGAGAGGGGGGAAATATGAGGGACTTAGTGAGGATGAACTGCATGTACAGAAAAATGATACTGATAATATTCATATGAACCATCTCAGTTAATAGAGCAGGTAGAGGGAGCTTTTATAGTTGAAGCACAGGAGAAAGCTGAATTCGAAGATAAAATATGGTACAAAAATGGAGTCAATAGAAAAAAAGGGAAATGGAATGGGAGAAAGAAAAAGGAGAGGGGGAATAGTCCAAGATATTTCACATAATAAGATTTTTTTATTACAATGAGCTATTGCAATGATATGGAAGGGGGGAGGCAAGAGGAATGAGGGAACCTTTGCTCTCATCAGAGATGGCTAGAAGAGGAAACAGCAAATATACTCATTGGGGTATGGGCATCTGGAGTAAGAAGGAGGGGGGAGCAGGGGTGGCGATGTGAATAAAGGAGGAGAGCATGGACCATGGGGGGAGAGTGGTCGGATATAACACATTTTCTTTTTTACTTCTGGCAAGGGGCTGGGATTGGCTGGCCTGCCCAGGACCATAGGGCCAGGTGGATTCTGGGCCTAAGGGGTGGTATGGGGGCTCAGGGCTTCTTGGCCCCAGGACCAGGGATCTGTCTGCTGCGCCACTCAGGGACCCTACAGCAGAGTCAGAGTGAAAGGAGAGAGAAAATATAGTACATGGTAGTGGAGAAATAAGAAAGGAGGGAGTTGCAATCAGCAATGGCAAGGTTGGAAAAATATGGAAGTAACTTTTGTGATGGACTTATCATAAAGAATGAGATCCACCCATGACAGAGTAGTTGGTGTTGGAACAAAGACTGAAGCACATTTTTTGTTATTATTATTTGGGGGAGGGTGCAGGGCAAGTGGGGCTGGGTGGCCTGCCTGGGGCCACATAGCAGGGTGATATTTGGGTGTCTGGGGCCGGATTTGGACCCAGGTGCTCCTGGATCAAGGGCCAATGCTCTGTCTGACACCCAGCCACCCCTACTATTATTACTATTTTATTTTCTTTTATTTTGGGTCTTTTTTTTCTTCTTTTTGGTTTTTGCAGGGCATTGGGGATCGGGTGGCTTGCATGTCACATGGCTGGGTGATTATTGGGTTTACGAGGCTGGATATGGGCTCGGGTGCTCTTGGCTCCAGGGCTGGTGCTTCGTCCATTGTGCCACCTGGCCATGCCTACAATTATTATTATTATTATTATTTTTAATTTTAATTTTTTTCTCTCCCCTTTACTTTTTTCTCCCAAGCAAGTCTATCTATATTCATGGGGGGGAGGGGTATTTTGTTTACTTGTAAACAAGAATATTTTATTAATGTAAAAAAAATTTGTACAAAATGAGAATAAAAAATAAATTAAAAAAAAGGATAGGATTTCTCTCTTGTCACATTCAACTTAGTTCAAAGCATACTATGGGAATGATGTAAAGACTAGCTGTAAGAGATGGTAGAGGGTCATAGAGAAGTTATTGAATTCCTGGGAATGTCCTATCCATGCTCTTGTCCAGGTTTACCCTTGGCCTAATCTTCTGGGTCAGCTCTCTGGATCAGCTTATCTGTTCCTCCTGTTTGGCACTTCCTGGAGCATTATGTTTAACCCTAAGATGGTGATAGCATAATTGTGTGAGAAGTACTAGCCTGAGGAAGTAAACTTTATCATCTGCTGTCCTCTAGCTGGGAAGCCTTTGGTTGATTTACTGATTGGAGAACTCCTGTGAATTGGGGGTAAACCAGGGACAAAGAGGATATTTAAGCTCTGGCATTTTGTAAAATAAAGGAGTATTTGTCATTCTTTGTCTCCTGCCTCTTCAAAGTTCCTCTGAGCCAAAGTATTAGTTATGAGGAAACAGATAAGTTACCAAGGTACCCAACAACTAACAAACTGCCTTCTGTGCGGGGTGGGGGGAGGGTAACAACATTGGGGGTGGGATTTTAAATCTCA
This sequence comes from Macrotis lagotis, assembly GCF_037893015.1. Lineage (NCBI taxonomy): Eukaryota > Metazoa > Chordata > Mammalia > Peramelemorphia > Peramelidae > Macrotis > Macrotis lagotis. The sequence goes on along the minus strand of NC_133666.1, from coordinate 196,230,882 downwards.
AAATAAATGAAACCTTTCTAAAATTAAAAAATAAAAGTAAAATAAAATACAGTTGATTCTTTAATTCTCTGCAAACCTATATTGTTCCCTTAAAACTTATTCCGTATCTCTTCTGTCCTAATTAATCTCCAGTCACAATAGTTATTAATCTATGTCATTATACCATTCCTATTCTCCTAAAGAAGATTATATACAGGGGTGTAGAGCCAGGATTGTGGCTTGAAGGCAAAATTTTCCAGAAGTTCTCTTCCAGAAGACTCCAAAAATATTAAAATTATGACTACATTTTAGAGAGGCAGAACCCACAGAAAAACCCAGTGAAACAATTCTCCAGCCCAAGGTAACTTGGCAGATTTGTGAGAAGGCTCTGTTCTACTGAGGTCAGAAGGTGTGGCAGTATAGCCAGGGTTGCACATCAGTGGAGTTAATGCTAGAATGAAGGGGCTTCAACCTTCCAGGAACATTCTGTGTGCACCCAGGTCCCTGGGGTCACCAGCTCGCAGCAGCAGAAGTGGTTTTCTGATCTCCAAACCCAGGGATCACCAAGCACTACTTGGAAAATCATGGGGAAACCCTTGTCAGAGTGAATGTAGACCCCAGGCTAGTGTGACCCTCAGCACAGCCCTGGCCATCAGAGCAGCCCCAGCCCCAGGAACGGAAGCAGGCTTGTTGAAGCTCCAAGTAGATTCATCCAAAGTGCTCAGCTTGTGGAAGGTAAGGGACTGGAGGGAGAATATTGAGGTTTCTCTGCTCACCCTGGGACAAGACTCTGGTACTTTGATCATATTCAGGCCATGGTCACAGACTGGGGTCCCATACCACTATAGAGGAGTACTTACTCTCCTCACAGTCCAGGGCAGAGGGGAGGGCTTCTGGTCATCCACAGATCAGAGCACAGCCAGGAAAGCAGTCAGAGCCTCTCATAAGACCTTGGAGGAACTAGTCCTTGTGGGAGTTTTCCAATAACACTCAAAAGCTTGGGAAACACCTCTAAAGCAGGGCACAGACTGACGAAATTAGTAACCAAAAAAAAAAAAGAAAAATGATATTTTGGTCCCATGGAGGATCAAAACACACACTAAGAAGTTAACAAAGTTCAAGCTTCTATATCCAAAGACTCCAAGAAAAATAGGAATTTGTGTCTGGCTATGGAAGAGCTCAAAAATGACTTTGAAAATCAAATAAGGGAGCTGGGGGGAAAATTAGGGAAAGAAATGAGAGCAACGCAGGAAAAACATGAAAAACAAGTCAACAGCTTAGTCAAAGAGATACCAAGAAAATGCTGAAGAAAATTATGATAAAAACCAGTTTAGAGAAAATAGAAAAGCAGTTCAAAAAAGTAAATGAGAATAAGAATACCTTACAAAGTCACATAGAAAGGGAGATAAGAAAGCTCTCTGAAGAAAATAACTCCTTCAAATGTAGAATGGAGAGCTGATGACATTGTGAGGAATCAAGACATAATAAAACAAAACCAAAAGAATGAAAAACTAGAAAAAATGTGAAATATTTCACTGGAAAAACAACTGACCTGGAAACCAGATCCTGAAAGTCATGATCAGGAAGAGTCTTGACTTCATTTTTAAAGAATTTCTACAGAAAAATTTACCTGAGATCCTATGAGAAAATATTACAAGCAGCCAAAAAGCTACAATTCAAATGCCATGGCAGTCAGGATATAGGAGCAGGACTTAGCAACAACTACAATAAGGGCTTTTAGGGTCTGAAACATAATATTCAAGAAGGCAAAAGAATATGGAATGTAAGCAAGATACAACTACCCAGCAAAACTGAGCATCCTCTTTCAGAGGGAAAGATGGAAATTCAATGAAATAGGGGAATTTCAAACTTTCTTGTTGAAACAATCAGAGCTGAAAAGAAAGTTTAATCTCCAGGTACTGGACTCAGGTGATGCATAGGAAGGGTGGATGGAAAGGGTAACCTATGAAGAATTTAATGAAGTTGAACTGATTGTATTCCTGCATGGGAAAATGATACTAATTAATAGAGCAATTAGAAGAAGCATATATAGACAAGGCACAAGAGAGAGCTATATATATATATATAAAGGTATTAATGTATTATAAATATAGAGTTAATAGGGGAGGAAAGGAATATTCTGAGAGAAAGGGAAAGGAGAGGCTGAATGGGCTAAGATGTTTCATGTAAAAGAGTCAAAAATATTTGAAATAGAGTGGAAGAGGGAAGATGAGGGGAATGAGTGAGCCTTCATTCTCATCAGAAATTGCTCAGAGTGAAAACAACATACAAACATAATAAGATATACAAATCTATCTTACCCTAGAGGGAAATGGAGATGAAGGGGATGGGAGCAAGGGGACAGAGCGGAAAGGAACTTCAGGTGATAGAGGAGAGGGAAGATCATGGAATAGGGTGCTCAGATACAACACTTTTTTCTTGTTTTTTTTTCAAGATGATGGGATTGGATGGCCTGCCCAGGACTACAGGACTGTGTGCTTATTGAGTGCCTGGTATGGGATTTGAACTTGGGTCCTCCTGGTCCCCAGGACCAGTGCTTTGTCTACTGTGTGTGCCACTCAACTGCTCCTTAACACACTTTAGAGGAGGGCCTAAATGAAAGGAAAGACAGAATAGAATAAATGTGAATGGGGAGGAATGAACAGAGGGAATACAGTTAACAACAGCACCTGTAGGGAAATATATGGAAGCCACTTCTCTGATGGACTTATGATAAATAATGCAATCCACCCCAGAGACAAGAGCTGATGGTATCTGAACAAGGCTTAAGTATAATTTTTTTTCTCTTTCTCTCACTTTGTTTTCATGAGGTTTTCCTATTTTTGTCAGGGGAGGAGAGATTATATTTATTTACTCTTTCAAGAAGACCAATTTTTGTAATGTGTAAATAAAAAAAATCTTACCAAAGATGAATGTTGAAAACTATGGAAAAAATAAAATATTATTTACAAAAACAGATCATCTACAGTAGGTTTCTTCTCACTTTCATTTAAGTTCTATTCTCTGACTCACCTAATCTTTGAATCAATTACTTTCTCCAAATCATATTTTAATTACCAAATCCAATGTTCCTCCTCCATCTAGATATTTCTTTGACTTTATGAATCTTTTTTCTTTTTGATATTTTCTTCTTTCTTGATGTTTGTGACACTTGTACCTGTCTGACTGCTACGTCTCATTTTGTTGCAATCTTCATAATGATTGTGTACACCAATTTTGCCTATTCTCACAGAAATTGAATCCTTCTTTATATTGTTTTTATTTAATGATTCAATCAACTCCCTTGACTTCAAATATTGGATATCCTAATAATTCTTATATTTATTAATCATCCCTAAACTCTTTGCTGAACTTCAGTCTTACATTTCCAACTGTTTATTTTAACATCTCCAATTTGATTTCCCCCAGACCTATTAAATTCAATATGTCTTTTAATGTATTCATTAGCTTTTACTTCTAAATTCTATACTTTTTCAAATTTCCCTATTATTGTGGAGTATAATATCCTCCCAGTTACCCAAATTCATAATTTTTATCTTCTACAAAGCTCTCTCACCTTCCATGTCCAGTTGTTAAATGCTACTGAATACATTTTCATATCATTTTGTATACTTTCCCCTCTATCATTTTATACAGCCATCAAACTGACTGTTTCAATTGTTTATAATTTGTTTTCCTGACTCATCTCTTCCTACTATAATATATTTTCCACCAAGAGTAAAAATTGATCTTTCTGAAATGCAAATCTGACCCTATCACCTCCCCCCTCCCATTATTCAATAAACCTGAACAGATTTCCTATCACTCTTGGATCAAATATAAGATTCCCATTTGGCATTCAAAGATTTTCATAATGCCATGCCAACTTTTCAGTCTTTACTTCTTTTTTTTAGGGGTTTTTTTTTTTTGCAAGGCAAACGGGGTTAAGTGGCTTGCCCAAGGCCACACAGCTAGTTAATTATTAAGTGTCTGAGACCAGATTTGACCCCAGGTATTCCTGACTCCAGGGCCAGTGCTTTATCCACCTAGCTGCCCCTCAGTCTTTACTTCTTATAACCCACAGCCATGTACACTGAGTACATGTTCAATGTTATTAGATTCAATTTTCCTCAAACAAAATGCTCCATTTCCTAACTCCTGGCAATATCACTAGCTATTCTGGATAGTTAGAATTTGCACTCCCTATCTCTGAATCTTGGATTTCCCAGATTATTTCAGTTGCTACTCAAATTCTCCTTTCTGCAAGAAGTCATTTCTCCTCAATTCTTTTGACTTCTAAGATTGCATCCAGTTTAAACAGTATATATGAGCAAGGTGTAACCATCTAAATTCAGAAGTGGTTGTTTACATGTTTTCTCTCCTATCAAAATGTGAGTTCTTTGAGAGTGGAGATAGTCTTTTTCCTTTCTTAGTATCTCCATGATTTAATATAATGCCTAGCAAATGGTTGACACAATACATTCTTATTGGCTGACCTAGACCTTCCTTTTGAATTGGAGTTATTTATGTCTTCAGAATTTCATTTTTTTTATTTTTGCAAGGCAATGGGGTTAAGTGACTTGCCCAAGGTCACACAGCTAGGAAATTATTAAATGTCTGAGGTCACATTTGAACTTGGGTCATCCTCCTGACTCCAGGGCTCATGCTTTATCTACTGCACCACCTAGCTGCCCCCAGAATTTCATTCTTGAGCCTTTTTTACACTTCAGAACTGAATTTCCCTGTAGAATTTCAGTCTACATGGGATTCTAAGAACTCTTTGAAATATATGTTTGCAGTATTTATGATACACTTCAAACTATATCTAAGTTTCCAATTCTCTAACACACTCTGTGACAAAGGTTCCTTCCACCGAGGGTTCATACCTTTCCTATTCTAACAAACCCTTCATGACTGATCATGATGATTCAATACTAGATATCATTCTCCCATTTTTTCTTCCATCTTTTGTAAGATGAAATTCTCTTTAAAGCAAATAAAGAAGTTATCAGTTATTCTGCTTTTGGCTGAAAAAGAACTCAGCAAATGCCTGTTTGAATGAAATCCATTCATACATTGCCCATGTAAGTCATTCATCCTCTATGAGTTTAAGAATTCTCAGTAATAATTGAGAGATTTGAACCACTTGATGGCATCTAAGGTCTCTTCCAGATCTAAATCTAAGACTCTTTATTCCCAGTCTTGATGCTGGGTTCATACTTTCCAACTACATCCTCCATTGTTTCTTTTTGTGTAGTCAGTAGGATATCCTAAGGAAAAACATCTTTTACTTCTTGCTCCATTGATTTTTACTCAGTGTTCATAAATCTTGCCTCCTGTAGTTCCATATTTTCACATCAATAGAACTTAAAAAAATTTTTAAATTTTATCTTCACTCATTACTCTTCGACCCATTCTGTTTTTAATATGGTCTAATGCAAAATGTCATATTTTAGTCAAGGATTTCGTCTCAAAAATTTTTAGTAATATAGATGTGATAAAATTTCCCCTTGTGTTAAACCTGTAATTCTTTTATTTTTTCCTTTTAGATTCGAGCATTTGAGATGAGGAATTATTTTTTGAAGTACTTTCTGGGATTTTATTCCCTGTGAACGTCTGTGTATTATAATTGTTACTTTTGCTTCATTGTGGCTACTCAATATGGTGTCTAGTTGGGAGATGTACAAAGGACTTGTGACCTCCATCCTTAATCCATTTTAATTTAATTGCCCTTACACTCAATTTTTCAAAGCAGGTGATAAATATTTCCTCTTTTTTTCCCTAGTCATATTACATCTCTGGCCAGCTAATTTAATGTTTTGATTTGCAAGTTTCCTAATTCTCAGACTCCACTTTCTTAGACAGTAGAAACATCCTTAAAAGGTAACTAGGTGGTGTACTCAGAATCGGGAAGTTTCACATCCTGCTTCAGATTCTTACTAGATGATGTTGTTGTTCAGTCATTTTCAGTCTTGTTTAATTCTTCATAACCTTATTGAGATTTTATTTGTAAAGATAATGGATTCATTTGCCATTTTTTTTTCTCCAGGTCACTTTACAGAAGAGGAACCTGAGGTAAACAGGGTTACTTCCTAAAGAACTTTTTTTTCTCTTTTGTATTCCTTGTCTTCAGTTGATAAGAGTGAAGAAAACCCAACCTATTCTCCTGTAGCTTTTAATTTTTTTTTAATTCTAAGTCTTTATAATCATTAGTAATCCTTTTTTAACTTTCTTTTTGGAAGCATAACTTGTGTGCCGAAGAATCCCTAAAACACTCATCTATTTTGATAAGACTCAAGAGGTTTTTCTATTATGTCCTGATGCATCTAACTGTGTCCTGGTTGTCTTGGGAAAGCAGGTGTCTTCTTTATTTTTCTATAACCAATTTGACAAATATCTCTTTTAATATCCTTGAGCAGATAATTCTCATCTAGTTTTATTGTCTTATTCCCTACTTTTTACTGAATGTTCTTATTTTTTATGTGTGCTGTGGCTCTGCTATATAATTTTTTGAGGACATACAGTTGCTTGTCCTTCAGAACATCTAAATTATTCATTTTCAGCAAAGGCCCTAAGTCTGTTTTTGAATTCTGTTTATATAACTATGTTTTTCCCCTCCCCTTGTCCTCTTTATCATACTTTTTCACTCTCTACCTAACAAGGGTGAAGTATTCCCTTCTGTACCTCTGCCTTGGTTCCATTTCCTTATAAACATTTCAATATCCCTGACCATTTGATATGCGGTAACTCATTCCTCATTTTTATTCAGTTTTTCCACCAGGAAGATCACCTTAACCACAGTAAACTAATGCATTAAATCCAGAGTCCCCATAAAAACAGAATTCATGTCAGAATATGATTTATTTTGTTAAGGTCTCAAAGAGGGTAGCCCCCATAAAAGTACTCCAAAGATTTCCCAGCATCACCTCATGTTAGCTTAATATTTATCAACTCACATTTGCCTCAGATATTTACCAATTTTAAGTCATGATCATTAATTATAGCACATTGGAAATCCCAATGCAATCATTTCATACCCCTCCCCTAGACCTTTAGTTCAGAGAGAGAGAGAGAGAGAGAGAGAGAGAGAGAGAGAGAGAGAGAGAGAGAGAGAGAGAGAGGATAAAATCACATAACCAGAATTTAAGTGACCAGTAAAATCTGTAATCAGAAAGTAAATAATATAGTTCTGTCTCTGGGATGAATCACTTTCTTAATCATAAGTCCATTAAAGAAATAGTTTCAAACTTTTTTCCATGGTTGCTATTGCTAGTTGTATTTTCCTCTATCCTATTCTTCCCCAATCCCATTCATTCTGTTCTCTGTCTCTCCTTTCACCCTCTCTCCTCTCAAAAGTGTGCTTTATCTGACTTCCCTCTCCCATGATCTTCCTTCTCATCTATCAGCTACATTCCCCTTTCTCTCCCCCTCTTCCATTTTTCTCTATCCTTTTTCTCTCCTTTTTTTCCTCTAAAGTAAGATAGAGTTCTATATCCTATTGAGTGTGTAGGCTGTTTCCTCTCTGAGCTACTCCCAATGATAATGAAGGTCCATTCATTCCTCATCATTCCCCTTTCTCCTCCTTTACAAAAGCTTTTTCTTGACTCTTTTATGTGAAATATCTTAGACCATTCTACCTCTACTATTCTTTTCTCCTCATTCTTGTTCATTGACTCCATCTTTATAATAAATATAATATATTATAATTAATATAGTATAATATATATGTATATATTTATTATACCTTCTTATTCAACTCTCTCATCTGCCTTGTTTATATATTCTTCTCCTAATTACTCCAATAAATGAGAAGGCTCATATGCATTATCAGTATCATCTTCCCATGCAGGAATACTATCAGTTCAACTTCAATAAATTCCTCATATTTTGCCCTTTCTGTCCACCCTCTCTATGCTTCACCTGAGTCCTGTACATGGAGATCATAAACACATCCAGGAGAGATCTCTTCAACTCTGGTCATTTCAACAGAAAAGTGTAAAAGCTCCCTCTTTCAGTGAATGCCTATCTTTTGTTTTGCTGGGTAGTTGATTCTCAATTATAATCCAAGATCTTTTGATTTCTAGAATATGATATTCAAACCCTACAAACTCAATGTAGATGCTGCTAAATGCTGTGTGATCCTGACTATAGTTCCATGATATTTGAACTGTTTCTCTATGCAGAGTTGTAATGTTTTCTCTCTGACTTGGGAGTTCTAGAATTTGGTTATAATATTCTTGGGAGTTTTTTCTTTGGTATCTCTTTCAGGGAGTGATAAGTAGATTCTCTCAATTTCTATTTTATTCTCTACTGCTAGGATATGAAGAGAATTTTCCTGGAGAAGTTCTAGAAAAATAAAGTCCAGATTCTTTTTCTGGTTTTGAATTTCAGATAGTCCAAGAATTTTTAAATTATCTCTTTTGGATCTGTTTTCCAGATTAGTTGTTTTTCCAAAGAGATATTTAACATTTTCTTCTAGTTTTCCATTCTTTTGGTTTTGTTTTATTGTTTCTTGATTTTTCACAAAGTCATCAGCTTCTCTTAGCTCCAATCTACATTTGAAGGGTTTTTATTTTCTTCAGAGAGCTCTTTAATCTCCTTTTTCAACTAGTCACTTTGGCTTTTTAAGGCATTCTTCTCCTCACTGATCGTTTGGAATTTTTCCACGTGAGCTGAATTAGTGGGGTTTTTTTTCAGGAAAAGTATATTCACAAATGTTTAATTGCTGATTCAAGTTTTGGGGGTGACCATGGATGCACTAATGGCACATCTCCATACAACTGAATCCTCCAAGTGCATTAAGTTTTAAGTATGGCTACAGATGTAGTACTAATGGTAGATCCCTAAACTGGACTCTCCAAGAGCTACCATTGCTATTCGTATACTAAGAACATGTCTGTAATCGTTCAATTCAACAGGTCTTCAAAACAGGTACTTAGCAAGTCAGGAGATCCTATCTTCAACTGAACTCCTGCAGTGATGGGATGACCTTTATTCAGTCCTTAGACAGTACACTGAAATGCCTTTGAACAAGTTAAAGGCAGTATTTAATGAAATCGTAATTAAGTTGCTTATGCACAAAGTTAGGGAACTTAAGATGGATTCAATAGGACTGGCCTTTGGACAGGCTGGGGCATAAGCCCCCCCCCTCCCCGCCAAGAACAATTCCCCCACCCCCAAAAACCCGTAACAGGTAAAAGTCATATGAAATTATTAAGTAGGCTTTCCCCATAGTTTGGTGAAAGAAGCCAGATTTAATTAAAACTTTTCTAAGACATGGTTCATGGGCACATAGCCTTTGCTTGCTTTAAAAAAAAAAAAAGTTGCCAAAATCTTTTAAAATAAATTTTCAAGTGTGACAGCTTGGTTGTGACTGGACTTATGACTGAAACAGAGAGAAGGGATCATTTCTTATCTAAACCCAAGCCTACCTAATCTACATAATTTCTCTATTAGAACAGATGTTCATGATCCAAATGCTCAGGTCTATGAAACCAATTTAAATAGGGTCGTTATGGTACACGTACAAAAAGGAAAGAAGTCTCATCGACTGCTTCTGAAAATAAATAAGGCAGCGAACACGTGTTACTCTTTGGTGGCCTTCTTCAGGTAGGCTATCAAGTCGGCCCTCTCCCCCTTCTTCTTGATACCTGTGAAGATCATCTTTGTGCTGGGAATGTACTTCTTGGGGTTCTCCAGGTACTCCATCAAGGTATCCTCTCCCCAAGGTGATCCTTTTGTTCTTGTTGGTGTCGGTATAGGAGAAGCCTGCAGCCTGGCTCATCTTGCAGCCGAAGAGCCCATGCAGGTTGGGGCCGGGCTTGTGCTTGCCGCCTTTCTCCACCGTGTGGCACTGGATGCATTTCTGACGAAGAGCTTCTTGCCCTTCTCCACGTCCCCCATGGTGGCCCAGTCCCCGACTTGGCCTACTGTGCCCGTGAATTAGTCTTTAAGATGTTATTTTCTTAAGTTTTATTTTTTATTTTTATCTCCTTCACCAAGTTGCTGACTTGGTTTTCATGATTTTCCTGAATCACTCTCATTTCTCTTTTCAACTTTTTCTCTACTCCCTTAATATTTTCAAAATCTTTTTTTCAGCTCTTCCAAATCATGAGACCAATTCCTATTTTTCTTAGAGACCTTGGATACAGAAGTTTTGACTTTGTCATCTTCTGAGTGTATGTTTTGATCCTCTATGGGCCCAAAGAAATCATCTATCATCAGATTCTTTTTCATCTGTTGTTTATTCATTTCCCCAGTATATGACCTGATTTTAATTCTGTAAAGAGGTTCTACTTCCAGGGTGGAGTATGTATTTTCCCAAGCTTTTGAAGTGTTTTAGGAACATGCTCCCCTTCCCCCACACACACCCCTTGGGAACTCAGTCCTTCAAGTTCTTGTGAGAGGCTCTGACTGCTCTCCTGCCTGTGTTCTGGTCTATGGATAACCACAGACCCTCCACTCTGCCCTGGGGCTGTGAGGAGGATCCCTGCTCCACTATAGTAGTATGAAGCCTCAGACTTCTACCTGGATCTAAGTATGGTCAAAGCAGTAGAGTCCTGTTCCAGAGACAGCAGAAAGATTTCTGTGATCTCCCCTCAACTCCCTTCCCATCTGTGAGCTGAGCACTCTAGAAGTAGATTTTTGGTGACTCCACAGATTACTGAGGAAGAGTTGCACTAAGGGTTGCTCTAACCTTGGCTTTGTACTCAGTTTGGTGGGGCATAATTTTCCCTTTGAACACCCAGGTTGGCAATCCCTGGCCTGAGTGGTCTGGAATCTGCCCCCATTACCAAGGCCCCAAGCTCCCCTGGAGAACCAGGTACTCTGCTGGCTGTTCCTGGAAGACTGGAACTGGTTCTCTCTGGCAGGACTGCAGCCTGGGTTGTCCTGCAGCCCTTTACATCCCAGGAGATACAAACTCTTCCAGTAGATCTTTCAAGTTGTCTTGGGATGAAAAATTGTTTCACTCAGTCTGTTCATGTATTCTGCACTCTAGAATTCGGCTCAAGTCAATTTTAAAGCATTTGAAGTGATCTTGGGAAGAGCTTTTGGGAATTCCTGCCTCCATTCTGTTATCTTGCCTCTGCCCCTCAATTAATATTTACTTTTTTATGTATTTTGTATTTTAAATTCCACATTTTCTACTTCCCTTTCTTGACAACCCCCTCCCCATGAAAGTGAATAATGACTTATAGGATATACATGTACACTTATGTGTAGTCTTTTCTTTGCTGTGTAAAAGGAAGTTTTTTTCTTTTTCTTCCCTTTTCCTTCTTATTTATTTTTTACTTACATCCAAAGATAGTTTTCAGCATTCATCCTTTTGCAAGCTTTTGAGTTTCAAATGTTCCCACCACCATCCCTTCCCCATGACATCAAACAGATTGATATAGTTAATACATTTAAAATTATGTGACTCAGATTTCTGCCTTAGTTAAGCTGTGAAAGAAGAAATAGAATGAAGGGGGGAAATGAGAAAGAAAGAAAGAAAATACATGAAAGAAGTTTTAAAAAGTGAACATAGTATACTTGCTCTTCATTCAGAATCCATTGGGTTTTTTCCCTTCTGGATGTGAATGACATTTTCCTTTACAGGTCTCTCAGTATTGTTCTTGATCACTGAACTGCTGAGGAGAGTTATATTGATTATAGTTGATCATCTCACAATATTATTGCTAGCGTGTAAAATGTTCTCCTGATTCTGCTCATTCAATCAACATCACATTGTACAAAACTTTCCAGGTTTTTCTGGAGTCAGATTGTTCATGACTTTTTTGTTTGTTTTTTCAAGGCAATGGGCTAAGTGACTTGCCCAAGATCACACAACTAAGCAATTATTAAATGTCTGAGGTCAGTTTTGAACTCAGGTATTCCTGATTCCAGGACTGGTGCTCTATTCGCTGTGCCATCTAGCCACCCCTGTTCATGATTACTTACAGAATGATAGTATTACACAATATTAATGTGTCATAACTTGATCAGTCATTACCGAGTTTTGGAGTAATGGCTTAATTTTCAATTTTTTCCCACTACAAAAAGAGTTGTTATTAAATATTTTTGTATATATTGCTCCTCTCTCCTTTTTGCTTTATCTTTTTGGGATATAAACATAGTAGTGGTACTACCAGATCAAAGGGTATGCACAGTTTTATTGCCCTTTAATAGCTCCAAATTGCTTTCTAGAAAGGTTGCATCAGTTCTCAGTTCCACCAAAATACATTAGTGTCTTAGTTTCCTACATCCTTTCCAACACCGATCATTTTCCTTTTAGGATCATTTTACCCAATCTGATAGATGTATGAGGTGGTATATTAGAGTTATTTTAATTTGCATTTCTCTATTCAGTAATGATTTGGAAAATTTTTTTCATATGCCTATAGGTAATTTTAATTCTTTATCTTAAAACTACCTGTTCATATCTTTTGGACATTTATCATTTGGAGAATGATTTATATTCTTTTAAATTTGACTTTGTTCTCTATATATTTCAGAAATTAGTCCTTTGTCAAAAACACTACTGTAAAAATAATTTCCCATCTTTTTTGCATTCTTTCCAATCTTGGGTGCACTGGCTTTTTTGTGCAAAACTTTTTCAATTTAATGTAGTTGAAAACATAAGTTTTGCAATTTATATAATCTCTATCTCTTCTTTGGTCAGAAACTTGTCCCCATGACATATATCTAATACTTCGACCATTTGTTATTCTCATAATTGAATTATAACACCCTTTACGACTGAAATATGTACTTATTTCAAGCTTATCTTATTATAGGATGAAAGATGTGGGTCTGTATCTAGTTTCTTCCATACTATTTACTATTTTCCGAGTAGTTTTTTGTGAAATAATGAATTCTTATCCCCAAAACTGAAGTCTTTGGTCTTATCAAATGGCATATTGCTATAGTCATTTGCTACTGTTTCTTTTGTATTTAATCTATTCCACTCATCCACCACTTTATTTCTTAGCCAGTACCAGTTTTGCTACTGACAGTCAACTTTCATTCATCTCTGCCTTTCACATCAGTTCCCATTCCACCATCCTATAGTAGCTGTTAGCCAGAGACAGAATAAGCAGTCCAGAGGATCAGGCATCCAGAGATCCAAAGCACACTCTCAACTATATCCACCACTGGTCCTCATCATGGAGTGCAAGATGGATTTTTTTCCAGCCTATTAATCTCATGACTTTCAATACCAAGTTAAAAAAAATCAACAAACGAATGAATTCTGGGAAAGAATCTGTCTAGCCATTTTCAGTCTGACATCTCTATGGCAACACTAACCAGACAATGGTTTGGGATCTGAAGGATTACAAAAATGCAGGCATTAGGCTGTGCCAAAGAAACTAAATGCAATTTGCTGCACAGTTATACCTATTATCTCTACTGGAATTTTTTTTTAATCCATTACTTCTTTTGTATCAATTCTTGATTTTATACTGATTGAATATTGAAAAATATCAGAATTAATAACAGGATTTGATTTGATATACTACCATGGCTCCCTAGAGTCAAACTAAGAATTTCTCAAAAACTATTATTATTATTATTATTATTATTATTGTTGTTGTTGTTGTTGTTGTTGTTGCTGTTGTTGTTGTTGTTGTATTATATGTAAATTCCAAAGACCAGAAATGTAGAAATAGTTTTAAAAGACTATCTCATCAGACTTTTCAGAAAAATAATGTATGGACAGATTTTTACCAGGAGTAAACTGTTATGAACTAAAAAGCAAAAGTATTTCACAAATTCTATTAGCCATTTCAACCATTATTATCTCCAAAATGGGATCTTACACTAGAGTCTAATGACAACTGAAGCTATAAATGTAATTTTGATTTTGAAGGGCAACATCTAGGGTGTCTGCCCCTTCTTTAAAATTAGAAAATAATTACACAAACATATTTTATCACCTTACATAAAAAGTATGTAAAAAACATAGTCTCCATATATGGATAAACAAAATATATGCATTATATTATTTATGGTACATATTGATACATAATAGAGTGATTTTACATTTAATTTGGGAATAATTATATATTCATTCCAAATCAATATATAATTATATATCTATATAATCAATATTATAGTGCTCCTACTTCTCAATAAAAAAAGGTAAGAGCGAGATTCTCTCAAGAAGAATGAATGAGGTGTGGCCAGGTGGCGCAGTGGATAAAGCACTGGCCCTGGAGTCAGGAGTACCTGGGTTCAAATCCGCTCTCAGACACTTAATAATTACCTAGCTGTGTGGCCTTGGGCAAGCCACTTAACCCCATATGCCTTTCAAAAAAAAAACTAAAAAAAAAAAAAAAAAAGAAGAATGAATGAATAGCACCTTCAGGTTATTACTACAGCTAGATCATTATTCTTACTTTCATCAGGTATTTTAGTTTTAATGAAATAAGGAAACAAAAAAAGTCTTAAGATTCAGATTTCTGCCTACATTTTAAAGTTGTTTTGGAAATTGCAGAAGCAAAGTTCAGGTCATAGCGGAATAAGTAAAGCTGTATTAGTAGTTGGAGTCCAATAAAACGGGCTGTAATTGGAACTCTGAACTTAAAAAAAAAAAAAAAAAAAAAAAAAAAAACTCTTGTTAGAGTTTAATGTACTGGCAAGGTCAAGCGCTTTCATGGTAGAAAAAGAAATTGCTTCCCAGGAGTTTAATGGACTGGATGGCATTTCTGCATGTCCCCTCAAAAAAAAAAAAAAAAAGCTGATAGCATCTGGAGCTTGTTGTTACCATAATTTTCTCTTTTTGTGGGGAGGCAGTATTAGGAGCAATGGAGTAAAGGGAGTTCTTTATTATTAATTCTATCCACCTTGCTCTCAAGAGAAAACCTGCAAACAAATAACATCTCCTGTACATCCCCAGAGTTAAGGGTGACTTAACAGCTTACATAATTATGGGAGGTGTGGAGTGAAAATTCTGAAGATAGCCTTATGGAAAAAGAAAGTTTATTACCACAGACATAACTCAAAGCATAGATGAATATTCATCCTTAAATTGTTTGGTAAATATATGCAAGGTCCCCCCCCCAGGCACTAATGAGGTCCTTGTTAAGATATTTCCCAATAAATCTAGAAGAAATATTTTTAATAAATATGATACAACAGGGAAAAAAAGTTGGAGTCTGAAGATCTGTGTTTCAGCCCTGGTTTGTAAAAAGTTGAAAAAATGATCAATCTTTCTGAGATTCAGTTTCTTCAT
Source organism: Macrotis lagotis (assembly GCF_037893015.1). NCBI lineage: Eukaryota > Metazoa > Chordata > Mammalia > Peramelemorphia > Peramelidae > Macrotis > Macrotis lagotis. The sequence goes on along the minus strand of NC_133666.1, from coordinate 196,215,689 downwards.
CTATAAAATGGGTATTATTTATTTTTATTATTATTATATTATTATTATTATTATTATTATCCATAGCTGTTTTAATTTCAAGTCAGATAATTTATATGAGACTAGATTTTCCTTTTTTAAAGCATTATATAAGTACATTTATGAGAAAGTAAGGTTAGGATTTCCTATCTTCTGGGATAAACAAAATAACCTACCTGTTCATTGAATGAAATATCATAATATTGGTAAAAGTTAAAATATGGAAATAAAATTATTTCTGTGACTTTTAGACTTTACCATTTCCTATCTCAGTGAAAGTAAGAATGCTCATTTCTGGGCACAAGTTGAAAGAAATGTGAGGAATATTATGTGGGATTCATAATTAGTTGAAAAAGTGGGAAAGAACAAAAAAGAATTCTCTCACCATCAATTCTATCATTTTTGTTTCACTGCGATGGTTGCTGGCTTTATATCTCATTAACCAATTCATTCAGAATCATTAGGGCTAGAGGGCTAATGAATACTGCTCTTTGTCTTACAATACCTATTAAAGCAATAGACAAATCTTTAATGTGGTGTAACTTCCAATTAATTTTTTAAGGTCAGATTTTCACATTGTACTCAGCAATGATATTGTCAAATACATGAACTTGAGTTACAAGACAGGGAAAGGTATATTTTTACATGTAGGCATTTTGTCTTTTCTGAGATGGTGTTTTCATCATCCCTATCAACATTACAACTTCTAATGGTTGGTGCTTTCCTTGAGGTTTTTTTTTTTGTTTTTTTTTTTGTTTTTTTTTGCTCATTTTGATACTTGAGCTCTGTTCCTGGGGTAGAGGGGCCTCAGTTCCAAGCTTTTTGTACTGGGTCTGTGGACTGGCCCTAGTTTACTATTTGCCTATGGTATTTCAGGTGCTATTGGTTTGTTCCTTACATTAGAGTAGCTCAACTCAGTCCTGCAATCTCAGGGCTCAAACCTTGTCTTCAAAGTTTGGGTTGGAATCCTTCCTGCCAGCAATTGCGCCAATGCTTTGCTGAATTCTCCCCACCACTGACCACTACCACTACTACTACCACCACCCAAACTGCACTATGGCTAAGAGTCTCCTACTGGCTTTTGAACTCTCCTGCCTATGTGGGTTCTACAACCCTTTAACTCACCTGTGACAAACCTTTACTGAAATTTCCTCCTTGTTATCTTGAATTGATAATTTATTTCTCTCATTTTTTTTTTGTGGGTTCTGTCCAAGTGTATATTTTTTTTATTTAATGTCCTAATCAGTGAATTAGCTTTTCAGTGGCATGACTATGTATTTAAAAACATAATACTTGGCTTTTCCATTTTCTCAATAATACATTTATACATATATCCATATATATATATATATGTAAATGCTTGTGTGTATATGTATATACATATACACAGAGATATTTAGGCCTATTAATCTCTTTAATAATCAAAATTATAGCTGATTATTGCATTTTAGATACTATCATGAATTGACCTTGGAATAAGGAAGATCTGTCTTCAAATTTAATCTCTATTACACACTAAATGGACAACTTTCTATAATTTTACCTGGTAAATGTGAAAAGGAAGTTTCATCATCGATGATTTTTCTAACCCAATGAACTCTAATTCAATTCATTTCTCTTTACTCTGTGCATACACACACACACACACACACACACACACACACACGTGTGTGTGTGTGTGTGTATGTATGTGTGTAAATTGTTAGTGGGGACCTAGGTCTCAGAAGATACATAATATGTATTGCCTTCATTCAATCCATGGGAATAGCTTAATAAGCTACTTTTGGACATGAAACTATCAATCTTGGATTTTGTTGAGTTTATCAACAAATTTTTCACAAAGGAAAGGGAAGGCTTCAGGCAAAAGGAGATTGGAAGGGAATATTTCAAGAGCTAACTGCTTATATAAAACACCATGATCTAGATGATCAAGCAAATTTTCAAAATTAAAGAATATATGAAGTCTTCCTGAACAGATATCATCACATTGGAAGGGTCATTGGAGTGATAAGCGTGGCAAGGAGGTCCTTTAATTGGAGAACTAATATTTAGCACATAATAGAGTGAACAAATTGGAGACAGTTGTATTCATTTGTGATCCACACATGTCCAGATATTCTGTATTCATTCTACTGATTACATGACTGCTGATAATGAAATAAGAGTATACACAAAAGGCTGTAAGGAAAAAAAAAGTCTCTTTTTTGTGACATTCATGAGATGAAATTATAAGCTTCATATTGAAGGAGGAGGATTTAGGTCCTTATTCTTCTAACTGTTCAAACATGAGATCATGAGCATAATAAATGTCTTTAAATGTTTTTAAAGCTCTTTCTGTCCTTTTTCTCTCTTTGGTGAATGAATGGACCATGTTGAAACTTCATGGGCTTCAGAAGGTAAGAAGAGCCACTAGAGTTCCAGGAGCTAATTCTGAGATAGAATCAACCCTAAGAAGTAACCTGCTGGACCAGTACAACAGTGATTTCACTTGATATTTTGGATGATATTTCCTCTAAACAAAGGAGAAATGCATCCACTTAATCTTCAAATACCACCTGGAAGTGAATTCATTTTTAGTAAGAATGTTTATACTACTTCAGGTTTATACCACTCTCTAGGAACTAAAGTGTAAATGGAAGAATGTGCTCTTCTTGGGGGGGGGACTTTTTTTTTACTAAAGTTCTTTCTAAACATATATACATACACACATACATACATACATACATACATGCATACATATATATGTGTGTGTGTGTGTGTGTATGTCTATAAATAAATTCAACAGTAAGCATTAAGTTCCAAATATGTGTAGGACTGTGCCAAGCTCAGAGGATACAAGGAAAAGCAAAATATATTCTCTAATTTCCAAAAGCTCAGTCTAATTAAGGAAAGAACATGCAAATAACTTTATATAAGCAAGATATATATGTACATATATACATATATATGTATATATATATACATTATACATATCTAGTTGAAGATAATCTCAAGATGAAGTAGCTAAGATTATAAACTGGAAAAAGATTTTTTCATTCAACATGAGACTTAAGTAGAGAATGAAGGAAATTAGGGAAACTAGAAAGCAGAGATGAGAAATTTCCATGTATGTGGTCAACCAGTGAAAATACCCATGGGCGATGGAGTATCTTATTCAAATAACAGCCAGGAGATGAATTTTACTAAGACTTCTGAGAACAAGAACTCCATTGGTCGGTCCTTCCATTATATGTAGCATACATTTTATTATGCTACCCATTAAATTATATGTACAATTTATATTCAAATGAACTGATGCTCAAAGTTTAAATGGTTCTTATTGGTTCTTATTCTTTTAAAGTCCTAATTCTCTCCTTGCCTTTCTCTTTTACTCTGAGATATTTGCTTTAAGGAAATTCACTTGACTGTTGTCAAAGTCAATCCTAATACAAATAATCCTACTATAAAAAATAATCCAACTTTTAAGTCAAACTTGATTTCTTTCCTCTGGTTCTAGGCTAATATCTAATATTAATTGCCTCTAAAGGTCATGTGTTTTCATGGAAATCATCTTTTAGGTGAGGAATCTGGCTTCTGCATGGCCACTTTCCATAAGTATCAACTTCTTCTTACTCAAACATCTTTCATGTCATTGAACTTTCAGATGGGTTCTATATTACAATCAGAAGTATAATCTTAATTCTATCCCTTACCTTCTTTACAGAAGAGAGAATGAACTTGCATTCAATGAACATTCAAAACCTTTCTGGGTTCATAACATGAAATCTACATAAAACTGAAATAGTTACATGAAATAAAAAATTATGTTAATAATTCCCACTACTAGAAAGAGAAGAATAATTTCCCTGAAATGTTTTGTTTATTGACAATCTTCATTTATTTATTTTTAAAGAAAAAAAGTGTTTTTCTTTTTGACAATATAAGGTTTGTTGGACTCCCCCCAAAAATATTAATGACATAATCAGAATTTTGAAGAGGTTATTAAAAAGTTTAAAAAAGTTTGGGTCTACTTTTTTGTTTAAACTTGGAATCATAAAAAGCAAAATAACAAAGAAATTGTCATTTCAATTTTACATGTCTCCAATTTTTCAAGGTGACTGACATGAAAAATGAACTCCTTAATAGTATACAGAATGTCATAGTGACCCATGAAAATACATTATAAAACTAACTCAGTTCAATCTCCTCTTTGAATTAAATACTTAAGAAGTGAATTAAATTATTGAGAAATCATACTTAGAAAAATACGGTTGAAATGAAAACCACCAAAATGATCAGAATGTATTTTTAAACAATTTCCATAGTAAAGTGCTCCTAGAAAATCTGAGCATATTTTTTTGCTTTTTATATAGACTTTAACAGATTAAATTTATTAATGCAGTTCTGCAATACAATTAAACTATTTCAATGAATAATTTTTTTTTGCAATGACTAAAAAGTTAGAATAGATGTACAATGGACTGCAATTATGGCCATAATTTGGAGACTGTATTTCTTTATTTAATGAAAAGTTTTTGGTTATTTTGTTGCATTCTAACACAGTTAGTTATTAAATAAAATTTTCAATAAATTTTGTAAACAAATACAAAGTTTGCAACCGTATTTTCTCAGGAGTAATTTAACTTGGGCTAAATTTTTTAAAGTGGAATACTGAGTCAAATTTACTTGCTGTTTCCTCCACTTGATCTTCCATTTCTAACCCCAGGCCTTTGCACAGACATACCTAGAATATTTGCTTTCTCTGATCCTCATAGCTTTAACCATCCCAGTTTTCTTCCATGCTCACCTGGCATCCTTTTTTCCTGGACAGACACTTCAAATGGATGATCAGTTAAGCAGCAAGAGAAGAATGAGAAGGATTATCCAGGACAATTGCATTCTTTTATATCTTCCATACTTTGCCCTAAAGCCAAGGCCTATACCACCTTTTTTACTACTGCTCTTCTCTGCTATAACTGCTATAGCAGTTATACAAACTGTGGACTCTGAAAACTTAAAATAGATCACTTAAAAGGTAATAGAGAAGTACATAGTGAGAACAATAGGGCAGCAACCTATTAAAATTAGAACTTATGAAGACAAACCTATATAAAGGATGTTCCCAAAGAACTGTCCTATTGAAAGGGAACATAGACTGGTCAAATAAGTGGGTAAGGGGGAAATGCCTATAAAGTTAAGTAGGATTCATACAGTGTTTGGAGAATTTAATAAAGGTTCTACTATGGCTACATATACTGTTTCTGTTGAACTTAAGGACACAGACTGATGTAAGTCATATAGTATGAGTATTTGAGAAATATTGTCAATAATATCCACATAGACAAGATCGGTTACATTTGAACCTTTTGAAAAGTATTCTTACCTATTTACAAATTTTATCACGATAGAAGAGGAATTTCTTGAGGACAGAAACTATTTTCTTTTTGTCTTTGTTTTGGAAGCACTCAACCAATAAGCACATAGTAAGCAATGAATGCAGGCTTATTGAATTGGGTCTTGCTTATAATTGACATTTGACTCTCAGCTATGAATAGAAATTAATATATTCCCAGTTGAGTTAAACTTTACTATCCTGGGCAAAATATTTCATATTTTATAGGAAAAAATGGGAAATTTTATTTTACTGTAAATCCTACATAAAGAAAGTATATTTTATAATAAAGATTATTCTATGTTCATTGCTAATAACCATTCTTGGTCGTTTCATGATTAAGGTAAGCTAAACTCTTTTTCCTAGGGTTACAAGATATAATTGTAGAGTCATTGTTCTCTCCAAGGATTAGCTAGCATATATGAAGTCCCTTCACTTCTCTGGGTCTCAGTTTATAGCACAGCAAAAAAGAAGAGCTGTGACTACCTGATCTAAATTATTGAATCCCGTTATGATGGTTAATGATCACCTCTTAGATTTTATTATGAGTTTAAATAGTTCTGTTAAAGGCAGGCACAACGAGTTAGAGAAATGAAATATATTTTTATGTTCTTAGATTCTAAAATGTCCATTCTGAGATATTTAATCATTACAGACATGAATGACTCTCTATATATCATAAGAACAACAAGCATAAACTTCAAAAACATAGTAGAATTCATTTTATGGGAATGGGTATGTCTATAATAAATTTGAATTTCAACCATTAAACATCTATTCATCACTTAGAATGTACAAAGAAAAAAATAAGTAGATTGACTAGGTTTCTATAGAATGGAAAAAAAGATGGAATACCTACATGGCAAGTGAGTATTAGCGAAATATTGGAAGATGGAGGGCTTAGCCTTAAATATGAGAAGAGTTTGAATATTCTGTTACAAAGTTATGTGAACATATATAGGAGAACGATAATCAAACAGGATGACAACAAAAATATTATGGAATACACATTGGGATATTAATCAGTTGGAGCATATTATATGTAAAACCACTCCCTGGGCTTATGCAAGCAATTATATACATATCTGCTAGGCATCGTCAGCATCAACAGTTGGGCCAAATCCAATTATTTTTATCACTTATACCAATTATCATATGAGTTTGCTATATAGTATTACTCATGAGCAAGATATCAAACTCAACTTAAAGGTAAATTTACATTTACATTTCACTATGTAGTAGGAATTCTGTTTTTACAGATTTGATCCCTGAATTTGTGTATGTTCTCCTGACTACTGTGTAGATTTTATCTCTTCTAGTGTAAGAGTAAAGGCTATGTTTTTCATATTCAATGACCATTGTGTGAGTTTGATATTGAGTTTAATTTTAATGATGATAAGTATTAAACTATCATACTTAAAAGGTTCTTCTTAGTGAATATATATGTATTGAATTAGAATACATCCCCCCCTGTACTCTTTTGTCAAATTCTGTAGATATGCATGCCATCAACTCTCCTAGAATTCTGGGAATTCTTTTAAATATGGGTGAATTTAGTGCATATTATATTGGATGTACGCCAATACAATATTCCCTTTAGAAAGAAGGGGTTTCTTTTCATCATGGGAAATCTATCACTTGATATTATGTTAATTTAATTTTTAGTAATTTACACTAACCATTATTGTTTATTGGATCGTTCTCTTTTAAAGACCCAAGATGTGGTTAGGAAGAAGGATAAAGAGAAATAACACAGACAGATAGATGTTAGACAGACATAGAAAGAGAAATTATAGAATGCAATCTTTAGGGAAGTTAAAATGAATATACAGAAAAATAGATTGACTTAGAAAACAGATATAAAATTTTTGTTTATCCTTCATTCTCAAAGACAATTATGTTATCAGTAGTTCAGGGCATGAAATGGAATTTAAGTGAGGAAATACTATGCAAAGTCACCAGCTTCATTTTCTTATCCAGTCATCTGGATTCAGTAGCCAGATACGGATCAGGATAATTGGAAATGACCTCTGGCTGAACTGGGATCCCTTAGAACAGAGATTGTTGCTGTAGATTATAAACAATCTAAATACAGGCAATGTATTAATTAGAAAAGTTTAATAGAATTTAATGAAATAATTTTTATTCAAATTATTTTCATTTCAATTTAAGACATTGATCAAACAATATATTACAATTTCTTTTGTTAGGCAGACATATTGAGTGATTCCTTGAATGTGTTAGCAATAAGTATAAATACCAATTTATATCATATTTATTTATTTGTCCCTATGATTTATTTATGTATATTCATTCCTTGATGTGCTATCAATATGTATAAATCTTAGCTTAGCAATTATAATTCTAAGGTTTTCACAACATATAAAAATAAAAAATGAAGATTTTCCTCAGTTTTTTATGCATTGTTAAAATATTAATTTCATTCATTTAATTTTCTCTCAAATCAAATATTTTAAGTAAAAATAAACATGGGGGCAGCTAAGTGGCACAGTGGATAAAGCACCGGCCCTGGAGTCAGGAGTACCTGAGTTCAAATCTGGCCTCAGACACTTTATATTTACCTAGCTGTGTGTCCTTGGGCAAGCAAGCCACTTAGCCCCTTTGCCATGCAAAAACTAAAGAAATAAATAAACATGAAAATTACCAATCAATGGATACTTCTCTGATATTTAGTCTTCCTGTATTTTGGATGTGAAAGTTCTGAATTTTGGATATAATAATCCTATGGACTTTCAATTTTGCAGTTTCAGTCAGGCAGGGAAAAAATTGAATTCTTTGATTTTTTACTTTGCTCTGTGTATTTTAAATATCTGGGCAGCTTTCCTTTAGGATTTCTTTATAAAATTTTATTTATTTAAGTCAGTGGGGTTAAGTGACTTGCCCAAGGTCCCACAGCTAGACAATTATTAAGTGTCTGAGGCCAGGTTTGAACTCAGATCCTCCTGACTCCAGGGCTGTTACTCTATCCACTGTGTCACCTAGCTGCCCCTTCCATTATAGTTTCTTGCAACATCGTGAGTAGATCATATTTTGTCTATGGCTTTCAAGTAGTTCAACACTTCTTAAGTTATCTCTTATTGAAGTATTTTTCAGATCAGGGGTTTATTCCCTATGACATTTCTGAAATTTTCTATTGCTTTTTTTTTAATTTTGTTATTTGTCTCTCTTATAGTCATTAACTTCCAATTGGCTACTTTTCATACCTTCTTACATAACTCATTTATTTTCACATTTTCCTCTATTGTTCTTATATGAACTTTAATTTTTAATCTTTTTATCTCTTTTTAGGTCTTCTAAAAATTCTTTTTGGATTTATGTCCAGTCTGTATTTGTGTCTTAAGCTTCCCTATCTCATATTAGCTTTTTTTTAATGCTCAGCTTGTTTTATTTATTTATTTGTTCATTCTCCTCAGTCTACTTCTTGACTTTGAAATTTTTGATACTGTTTATCTCTGCTTATTTTGGGGGTTGGAGGGGCATGGAAAAGAGGGAAGTTGTCTGGCCATAAATTCTGCCTTTTAACAACCTTTTGCTGTTTTCATGGATCATTCTGGAGTCCTGAAAGTTTCCAAACTGTTAGGATCTGGTGGTACTATTTCCTGGTCTCCTGAGCAGAGTTCTACAAGTTCTTAACACAGTTTTCAGTTTGTAGGATTGTATGTTGTTGAGTTTTATCAGACTGTTGCTTCACTTTTTTTAATTGTTTTCTTACATTGGATATTCCACTGTAGGTGTATAGCATAGCTATTGGTAGAAACTATATTTTTTCCCTCTCCTGTTCTTGACTTTATATTCATATATTCTTGTTTATACAATTTATTTCTTGCTCCAGTATAGAATTCAGGCTTCTTTTTTGCTTGAGACTGATACTCTTTCCTGGAATTTCAGCCCAGAATTGGGTAATGGGCAGCAGAATTGACAAATGGAAAACGTTCTTTTTCCCAGCACAGGTTGGTTGAAGGGTCCCTTTTTGTTCCACTGCTTCTTGACCTGGTGATTGGCTGCTCATTCTGACTACTATTGCCTCTGATGCTATTGCCACTGTTATAATGCATTCCTAGAAAGTTCCCATCTCAGTGTCTGTAAAATTCTCTGTCTTCTTAAACTTTCCTGGACTTGAAAAATTAATGACTCACTTTAAATTTTTTTTGACCTTTCAAATCAGAATTTTCATTAGAATTTATTTTTCAATTCCTGTAAAAGAGATTTGTTTTATGTGTTAGAGAAACATGTTGAATTTCATTCCACCATCTTGAATTTGCCTCTTTGTTATTTAACTGATATTTATGTTTGCTTTTCACAAAAGAAAAAATAACTTTCTGAAAATCTCAGAATTCACCTGTGTTTTCAATGGTGCAAGATACTCTTTTTTTATATTTTTCAAGGCAATGGGGTTAAGTAGCTTGCCCAAGGCCACACAGCTAGGTAATTACTAAGTATCTGAGGTTGGATTTGAACCCAGGTACTCCTGACTCCAAGGCCAGTGCTCTATCCACTGTGCCACCTAGCCTCCCCCCTATGTGCAAGATACTCTTAATGAGGAATCTCTTTCAATGTAAATTCATAATTGTTCAGTAATTTATATCATTAATGAGTTAGATTTGGCTCTGAGACATTAATATATTTGTCTATGATCATATACCCTGATAGTATGTATCAGAGGCTTAATTTGAACCTAAATTGTGTTCTTATTTTACAAAGGGAAAACAATTTCCCATTTTAACTACTATTTCAGTGTTTATGAAGGAGGAAGAGCATTTTGTTATTTTAGAATAGAGAGGAAAAACAACACAATGTAATGTAATGCAATCTATTTATTTTAAATAAAAAGAGTATGCATGAATTTTAGTCCAAGTATATGAAAATAGTACTTCATTTTATCTTTTGCTTTAAGTAGAACATAACAAGTTCGCTTTGTTTTCTATTTTTTCCTACCACCACAAAATCTATCAGTCTAGGTGAAAAGAAGAACTCTCTCCTCATTTCAATAGCATTTTTAGTGAAGACTGGATTCCCAAAATGAAGACACATTCCAAAATTAGAGACAAGATCAGCAATTGCCACTATATTTAACTAACAAGAAACAACACACAGTTGACTTGATTAACAGCACTTTGTAAAACTAACTTTTATGTGAAGGAAGCTATATTATAAATTGGTATGATAAAGTGTGGTAGGTTAAAATTTGCGGTAAGAATTTCATGGAGAAGTCACCTTATTTTCTCTTTTAAATAGAACAAGCACAGATTAATCCAAATGACTTACCAACTGCTATTAGTTTTTTTGGTCCATAGTTGTAACTTTCATCTTGCTGATATGAATGTTCACCATAGTTTTACAGATTAAATATAGCTATACATTCTCTTCCTATTCAAACTTTACTTAAATACTTCATGGATTAGCAATACAGCATCCTGGGAGCCTTCTTCAAATCTCAGATCTCTTGACATTTTATGTATCTCTCTAGACTAAAGGACATTGTCCATTAGCTATTTTCACTCTTGTTAAATGATTGACTAAACATCCATTTCTTATCAAGCATTCCTCTAATAAGCAATATGCTGCTTACCCAAAGGATTAGTTGGCAATATTCTTTGACTAGTCACTAGGGGGTGATTTATTTGGTTATGCCAACACATCAATACAATTATGCATATGTTTGAATATGTATATTAGCATATTAGCACATATATATGTATTAGCATATTAGTGTATATATATATATATACATATATAATTTGTGTCATTCTTTAAGGATTTATGTTCTTTATAAGTATATTACCTTTAATTATCCTCAATACAACCTTGTGAATTTAATTTTAATGATGTTGTTAATTACATGCTTCTTGTTGCAATTTTCACAGGATAAAGAATAGTGTCTTTTTTAAAAATAAAAACCTTTCAAAAAGAAAAAGGAAGGGGAAGTGAATTATCATTTATATCATCTACAATACACCATTCACTAGGTTAATCACGTATAAATATTTCATTTGATTCTCACAATAATCTTGGTGGATATGTGTTGTTTATCTCCATTTTGAAAGTGAAGCAAAATTGAGACTGAGAAGTGACATGCATTGGGTCATAAAACTAGTAAATTGCTGGCATCAGCTTTGAAATCAGGTCTTCCTGATTCCAAATTGATTGTGCTGCCTAATTGCCAAACAATATTTGGACTAATAAATGGTCAATAAATAGTAATGAAAACTAAAAGATAGACATAAAATATTTTGATTTGCAATATGATAATATGTATATATATATATATATATATATATATATACACATATATATATATTATTCATTCTCACAGAACAATTGTGAGGTAACTGCTGAAAGTATTATAACTAATTTACTGATGAGAAAAACTGTGCTTTGGCAAGCATAAGAGATTTGCACCAGACGTAGGATTAGAAATAACTTTAATTCCAATACTACTTTCTTTTCAGAATATAACTTCCATAAAAACATATTTTATTTAATGATGCCACTACCCAATAAAGATGAGAAATCTGCCTTTTCTTCACATCTTCCTTTTAATTTAGTAAACAATTTGATAGAATATTAAAATTAGTATACACAAGCATAGAGACACAAACACTTTTGTGTGTGTAGGTCTGCATGTAAACTTCTGTATATATTCCTTCCTATAGGAGAAAGCAATGGTAATGTGGCCCCAGATTGGGTGCATGCTCTATGTTTGCTTTTGATTGACATCTTTGGAGGTTTAAGTGCTATTTTGTCTATTATCATTCAAAGAATTCAACTAGGATTATCTTTTAGGAAACAATAATTTTGAGATGTTTTTAATAGCATTTATCCTTTAGACTGACTGATAAATGGATTATCAACAGAACATTCATATCTACTTATCTCTATCTCATGCTCTTAAATGATATGAATGAATATAAAATATCAGCTAAAGTATAGGGTGAAATAGAAGATCCTTGAAAAAACAAAATAACATTTTCTAACTGACTTCTTTTGAACAACTTTTATTAGTAAATAAAATGAAATAAAAAGACAAGATTGTAGCAATATTTTTGATATTATAAAAAAAAAATTCCTCCTGGAACATTTGAAGAATTGTCTAACCTAAACTTTGCCACCATACCACAGTTGTATTATGTCTTCATTAATCTCCCCTTCTCCCACTGGTGATTTTTTTCCCAGAAATTCCCTTTTGAGGAATGGCCCAAATATCCTTCACTCCTCTTTCAACTTGGTTACCATCAATTTTTTTTCCACTTAATAAATGTTTATTGACCAATAATAGCAATAATCATAACATTTATGTAGCACTTTCAGGTTTGACACACACACACAAACACACACACACACACACATATATACATATATATACATATATATATATATATAATCTTGCTTGCTCCTCACAACAATCCTTTGCCAGAAATATTATTATTAACCAAATTTTAAAGATAGAACAACTGAGGATAAGAGAAATAAAATAATTTGCTTAAAATCACACATCTAGTAGTTAAATAAGCCACCATGTATCTTGAGTGACTACCTTTCTCCTACCCTTTTCAACTCTTTTATATGTTATCTTCTCTCATTAGAATGCAAGTTCCTAAAGGGAAGGAATCAACTATCTTTTTATTTGTATTTGCATCTCCAGAATTTAGCATAATTATAGGGCACATGTTAATCCACATGATAAGATACATAGTAAATCATTAGTTTTATAATCATAGGTGTAGAGGATATTTTCGAAGAATGAAAAAGCTATAATCCAATGACATTGAGGCACCTATTCTCTAGAGCTATTTATGGGAATAATCAATATCTTTATTGATTCCTAGATATTACCCTGTTTGTGCTGAAAGAAGAGACTTAAATATGTCAGTATTTTGTCACAGTTGCAAAGGCTTTTGGGAATAATTTCAAAGAGACTGAGTGACTAAAAAAACTTTTTGAAATGCCCATGAGTTAGAAGGTCCTGTGTATAGGAGAGAACATAAGAAGAGTTATGACTCAGTTCCTCTTGCGGGGAAAGATTCAATATTTGGTATAGAAGAAGAAAAATATCTGAGGACCGAAAGAGTGGTAGTCTAAATCTATACCCAAAATATTTCAATCAGAAGGTTCCTTAATTTTTTGAGGAAAAGATAAGTTTGAAGCTTCAAGGGATATGTGAAGATGGATGAGATAGTTTCATGACATTCTCAAAGGAAAAAAAAAACATCAATGTATCATTACAATGTCAGCAAAAAAGAAAAATTATTGTTAAGGAACTTGACCTTCAAAATAACAGATTCAATGATGCTACTCCATTTTTGTTACTTAGAAAAGAAAATGGCAAACTGGTATCTTTGTCAAGAAAACCTCATGGATAATGTAGTCTGCAGGACCATGAAGAGTTGACTATGAATAAATGAATGAGCAACAACCTCCATTTTTAGTTTCCATATGTGTAAGTTGTAGAAATAACAAAAATCCAATAAATATTTGTTGAATTTTGTTTTACACCACAGAATTTTCTAAAATTCTTCATGCTCAACTCCCCCTCCCCCCACTCCCCTGCCACCATAGTTCATGCAATACTTGGTTTGCCAAGAAGAGTATTCTTTTACAGAGATGTTACAAAGATGTATATATTAAATTAATAGATGAAGTATTTCATAAATAGAAAATGGGGGATGGAACCAATATGGCGGCATGAGAACAGCTTTTCCTAGAAGCTATCAACAAAATATTCCAAAAAGCCTTAAAATTATGACTCTAACTAAATTTTCAAGAGACAGAACCTACAGAAAGATCCAGTGTGGTGATTTTCCAGTCCTAGGTAGGTAATCTGGAAGAAAGTGGCTAAGTGGAGAGGGTGATAGCATAGCCAGGAATATTGCATAGGAGTGAAGAGGGCCCAATCTTCTAGGAATAGCCTGGTAGGAGGTTGGACACCTGGGTTGCAGGGAGAGTCAGCTCCCCATAGCAGAAGTTTCCTGATCTGCCAGTCCAAGAAATACCAAGCATAACTTGGAAGATCAGTGAGGAAACATCTGTCAAAGTGAATGGGAGCCATTAGGGGCCTCAGGGAGGCCATGGCCATCAGCATAGCTGCAGCCCTCAGCTCAGCCCAGATCCCAGGAATCAAAAACAGGCCTGCAGAGCCAATTGACAGCTGCTTCCAGATCACTCAGCCCATGGAACATAAGGGGGGGGGGCTGTCAACCTCTAACACTGGGACAGGACTATTATGCTTTGTCCATGTTCAGACCCTAGTCTCAGACTGTGACCCCCATTGCCATAGAGCAGATCCTTCCTCACAGCCCTGGGTGGTGCACTTTTGGTCATCTACAGACCAAAGCACAGGCCAGGAGAGCAGTCAGAGCCTCTAATAAGACCTTGAAGGAACTAAGATATTTGTGAGGTGACCCAATAATACTCAAAAGCTCAGGAATCACCCGAAACCAGGTACAGGCTGGGGTAATGAGTAAACAGGAAAAAAAGAACCTGACTTTAGATAATTATTTTGGTCCCAAGGAAGACCAAAACACACAATCAGAAGATGAGAAAGTTCCAGCTTCTACATCTAAATCCTCCAAGAAATACAGAGTTTGGTCTCAGGCTATTTAAGAACTCAAAAAAGATTTTGAAAATCAATTAAGGGAGGTAGAGGAAAAATTGGGAATAGAAATGAGGGAGATGAAGGAAAAATATGAAAATCAAGTCAGCAGCGTAGTCAGGAAGAGCCCCCCAAAATGCTGAAGAAAATAAGTTTAGGTCAAATTAAAAAAACAATTCAAAAAAGTTAATGAGGAGAAAAATACCTTAAAATCAGAATTAGCCAGATGGAAAAGGAAATAAAGAAAGCTCTCTGAAGAAAACAAATCCTGGAAATGTAGAATGGAACTAAAGGAAGCTGATGACTTTGCAATGAATGAAGACACAATAAAACAATATTAAAAGAATGAAAAACTAGAAGAAAATGTGAAATATGTCATTGAAAAACAAGAGATCTGGGAAACATACAGAAAAGATAATGTAAAAATTATTGGGCTACCTGAAAGTCATGATCAGGAAAAGAACCTTGATTTCATTTTTAATTAAGTAATCAATCAATCAATCAACTAATTAATTTTTTGTGCAAATGATTTTTATACATTACTAAAATATTCTTGTTTAAGGGTAAACATAATACCCCCACCCCTGAAAAATATAGACCCTCATGAGAAATAAAGGGAGGAAAGAGAAAATAATGTGTCCAGTCTGTGCTTCAACACCACCAGCTCTGTCACAGGTGGGTCACATTTTTTATGGTAAGTCCATCACAAGAGCTATTTCCATATTTTCCACCATTGCCATTGCTGATCACAGCTCACTTCATTCATACCGCTCCACTACTATATACTATATTTTCTTTCTCCTTTCACTCTGTTTCTCTTCCAAAATGTGTCGTAGGGTAGCTGAGTGGCACAGCAGACTGATCAACAGCCCTGGGCCCATGAAAGCCCAAGCCCACATACCACCTCTAACGCCCAGAAATCACCTGGCCCCATGGTCCCTGACAGCTCACCCAATCCCAGCCCCCTGCAAGAAGTAAAAAAAAATGTGTTAAATCTGACCACTCTCACCCACATTCCACCCTCTCCTCCATCACTCACATTTCCCCATTCCCTGTCCCCCTTCTCTCCTTTTCATTCTATATGTCTATACCCCATTGGGTATATTTGCTGTTTCCTCTCCAAGACACCGATGATGAGAGTGAAGGTTCTCTCATTCCCCTCTCCTTCCCCCTTTCCATACCATTGCAATAGCTCTTTGAAATTTAAAAAAAATCTTATTATATGAAATATCTTAGCCTATTCCACCTCTCCTTTCACTCCCATTACATTTCCCTTTTAGCCTTTGATTCCATTTTTGCAATATATAATATATTCAAATTCAGCTTTCTCCTGTGCTTCATCTATAAACACTCCTCTATTAAATGAGAAGTTTTATATGGATATTATCAGAATCATTTTTCTATGCAAAAATGCATGAAGTTCATCATCATTAAGTCCCTCATATTGTACCCTTCTCTTCTACTCTCTTTGCTTCACCTGAGTACTGTATTTGAGGGTTAAACTTTCTGTTCAGCTCTTGGTGTTCCAAGAGGAACAACTAAAATTTCCCTGGTTCATTGAAAGGCTATCTTTTCTCCTGGAAGAAGACGTTCAGTTTTCCTGGTAGTTGATTCTTGGTTGCATTCTGAGCTCTTTTGCCTTCTGGAATATTACATTCCAAGTCCTATGAGCCCTTAATGTCATTGCTGCTAAGTCCTGTGTGGCCCTGATGGCAATTCCATGATATTTGAATTGTGTCCTTCTGGTTGCTTGTAATATTTTCTCTTTTACTTGCGGGTTTTGGAACATAGCTGCAATATTTCTGGGGCTTATTTTTTTGGGGATCTCTTTCCAGGGGAGATCGATGGATTCTCTCAATTTCTATTTTGCCCTCTGCTTCTAGGATATCTGGGCAATTTTTCTGTAGGATTTCTATAAAAATGAGGTCAAGGTTCTTTTCCTGACCATGACATTCAGATCTCACCATAATTTTTGAATTATCTTTCCTGAATTTGTTTTCCAGATCACTTTTTTTTTTCAATGAGATGTTTCATATTTTCTTCTAATTTTTCATTCATTTGGTGTTGAAGTATTGTGTCTTGACTTGTTGTAAAGTCATGGGCTTCCATTAGCTTCATTATACATCTGAAGGATTTGTTTTCCTCAGAGATATTTCTTATCTCTATTTCCATCTGGCCAATTCTGCTTTTTAAAACTTTATTCTCCTCAATAACTTTTTTGCACTGAATTATCCATTTGACCTAGGCTGTTTTTTTTTTAATTTTTATTAAAGATATTATTTGAGTTTTACAATTTTCTCCCAATCTTGCTTCCCCCCCACCCCCACCTCACAGATAGCACTCCATCAGTCTTTACTTTGTTTCCATGTTGTACCTTGATCCATATTGGGTGTGATGAAAGAGAAGTCATATCCTTAAAGAGAACAGAATTCTCAGAGGTAACAAGAACAGACAATAAGATATCCGTTTTTTTCCAAATTAAAGGGAATAGTGCTTGTACTTTGTTCAAACTCCACAGCTCCTTATCTGGATACAGATGGTACTCTCTTTTGCAGATAGCCCGAAATTGTTCCCAATTGTTGCAGTGATGGAATGAGCAAGTACTTCAAGGTTGAACATTACTCCCATGTTGCTGTTAGGGTGTACAGTGTTTTTCTGGTTCTGCTCATCTCACTCAGCATCAGTTCATGCAAATCCCTCCAGGTTTCCCTGAAATCCCATCCCTCCTGGTTTCTAATAGAACAATAGTGTTCCATGACATACATATACCACAGTTTGCTAAGCCATTCACCAGTTGAAGGACATTTACTGGATTTCCAATACTTTGCCACCACAAACAGGGCTGCTATAAATATTTTTGTACAAGTAATGTTTGTACTCTTTTTCCTCATCTCTTCAGGGTATAGACCCAGTAGTGGTATTGCTGAGACAAAGGGTATGCGCATTTTTGTTGCCCTTTAGGCATAGTTCAAAATAGCTCTCCAGAAGTGTTGGATGAGTTTACAGCTCCATCAACAGTGTAATAGTGTCCCAGATTTCCCACATCCCTTCCAACAATGATCATTATCCTTCCTGGTCATAATGGCCAATCTGAGAGGTGTGAGGTGGTACCTCAGAAAAGCTTTAATTTGCATTTCTCTATTAATTAATGATTTAGAGCATTTTTCATATGGCTATGGATTACTTTGATCTCCTCATCTGTAAATTGCCTTTGCATATCCTTTGACCAATTGTCAATTGGGGAATGGCTTTTTGTTTTTTAAAATATGACTCATTTCTCTGTATATTTTAGAAATGAGTCTTTTGTCAGAATCATTAGTTGTAAAGATTGTTTCCCAATTTACTACTTTTCTTTTGATCTTGATTACATTGGTTTTATCTGTGAAAAGCTTTTTAATTTAATGTAATTGAAATCATCTAATTGGTTTTTAGTGATGTTCTCCAACGCTTCCTTGGTCATAAACTGTTCCCCTTTCCATAGATCTGACAGTAGACTAGTCCTTGATCTTCTAATTTGCTTATACTATTGTTTTTTATGTCTATGTCCTGTAACCATTTGGATCTTCTCTTGGTAAAAGGTGTGAGGTGTTGGTCTAATCTAAATTTCTTCTATACTAACTTCCAATTATCCCAGCACTTTTTATCAAAGAGGGAGTTTTTATCCCAATGGCCAGACTCTTTGGGATTATTAAACAGCAGATTACTATAATCATCTCCTGCTTTTACACCTAGTCTATTCCACTGGTCCTCCACTCCATTTCTTAGCCAATACCAAACAGTTTTGATGACTGATGCTTTATAATATAATTTTAGATCGGGTAGTGCTAAGCCACTTCCATTTGCATTTTTTTCATTAAGCTCCTGGCAATTCTTGACTTTTTATTTCTCCATATGAATTTACTTACAATTTTTTTCTAACTCATTAAAGTAATTTTTTGGAATTTTGATTGGTAGGGCACTAAACAGATAGTTTAGTTTTGGTAGAATTGTCATTTTTATTATATTACCTATCCCTATCCATGAGCAATTGATATTTGCCCAGTTATTTAAATCTGATTTAATTTGTGTGAGAAGTGTCTTATAATTGTTTTCAAAAAGATTCTGAGTCTGTCTTGGCAAATATAGTTCCAAATATTTTATACTGTCTGAGGTTACTTTGAATGGGATTTCTCTTTCTAGCACTTCCTGCTGTTTCTTGCTAGACATTTATACAAAAGTTGAGGATTTATTGGGATTTATTTTATAACCTGCAACTTTGCTAAAATTTCTAATTGTTTCCAGTAGTTTTTTAGATGATTTCTTGGGATTCTCTAGGTAGATCATCATGTCATCTGCAAAGAGTGAGAGTTTTGTCTCTTCCTTCCCAATTCTAATTCCTTCAATTTCTTTTTCTTCTCTAATTTCTGGTGCTAATATTTTAATACAATATTGAATAGTAGTGGTGATAATGGGCACCATAGTTTGACCCTTGATCTTATTGGGAATGCCTCTAGCCTCTCCCCATTGAATATAATGCTTGTTGATGGTTTCAGATAGATACTGCTAACTATTTTAAGGAACAGTCCATTTATTCCTACACTCTCTAGTGTTTTTAATAGGAATGGTTGCTGTATTTTGTCAAAAGCTTTTTCAGAATCTATTGATATGATCATATGATTTCTGATAGGTTTGTTGTTGATATAATTGAGTATACTAACAGTTTTCCTAATATTGAACCAAACCTGCCTTCCTGGAATAAATCCTACATGATCTTAATGTATTATACTAGTGATGACTTGTTGTAGTCGTTTTGCTAAGATTTTATTTAGGATTTTTGCATCTATATTCATCAGGGAAATAGGTATATAATTTTTTTTCTCTGTTTTAACTCTTCCTGGTTTAGGTAACAGTACCATATTGGTTTCATAGAAAGAGTTAGGCAGAGTTCCATCTTTCCCTATTTTTCCAAAGAGTTTATATAGGACTGGAACCAATTGTTCTTTAAATGTTTGGTAGAATTCACTTGTGAATCCATCAGGCCCTGGAAATTTTTTTTTAGGGAGTTCAATAATGGCTTGTTGAATTTCTTTTTCTGAGATAGGGTTGTTTAGGTATTTAATCTCTTCTTCATTTAACCTGGGCAACTTATATTTTTGTAAATATTTATCCATTTCACTTAGATTATCAAATTTATTGGCATAGAGTTGGGCAAAATAATTTCAAATTATTACTTTAATTTCCTCCTCATTGGTGGTGAGTTCACCTTTTTCAGGCATAACACTAGCAATTTGGTTTTCTTCTTTCTTTTTTTTAATCAAATTGACCAGAGGTTTATCAATTTTATTAGTTGTTTCATAATACCATCTTTTGGGTTTATTTATTAATTCAATAGTTTTTTTGCTTTCGATTTCATTAATTTCTCCTTTAATTTTTAGAATTTCTAATTTGTTATTTGATTGGAGATTTTTGATTTGTTCTTTCTCTAATTTTTTTAGTTTCATGTTTAGTTCATTGATTTCCTCTTTCTCCAATTTATTCGTATAAGCATTTAGAGCTATAATATATCCCCTGAGAGTTGCTTTGAATGAATCCCATAGATTTTGGTATTTTGTTTCATTATTATCATTATCTAGGATAAAATGGTTAATTCTTTCTATAATTTGTTTTTTGGTTCACTCATTTTTTAAAATGAGGTTATTCAGTTTCCAATTTGCTCTGGGTCTATATCTCCTTGACCCAGTATTGCATATGACTTTTATTGCATTGTGATCTGAGAAAGATGTATTCACTATTTCTGCCTTTCTGCAGTTGATCATTAGGTTTTTATGTCCTAGTACATGGTCAATTTTTGTATAAGTTCCATGTACTGGAGAGAAAAAGGTATATTCCCTTATATCCCCATTCAGTTTCCTCCATAAATCTACCATATCTAATTTTTCTAATAATCTATTTACCTCCCTAATTTCTTTCTTTTTTGTTTTATGATTTGATTTATCTAGATATGATAGCAGGAGGTTGAGGTCTCCCACTAGTAGAGTTTTGCAGTCTATGTCTTCCTGTAATTCTTTCAGGTTCTCCTCTAAGAATTTGGGTGCTGTCCCACTGGGTGCATATATATTCAATATTGAAATGACTTTATTGTCTATGGTACCTTTTAGGAGGATAAAGTTTCCTTCCTTATCTCTTTTAATGCTATCTATTTTTGCTGCTGCTTTGTCTCAGATAATGATTGCTATCCCTGCTTTTTTTACTTCAACTGAAGCAACCTTTTGCCTTTACTCTAGATGTATCTCTCTGCTTCAAATGACTTTCTTGTAAGCAGCATATTGTAGGATTCTGGTTTTTAATCCACTCTGCTATTTGCTTACGTTTTAAGGGAGAGTTCATCCCATTCACAGTCAAGGTTATGATTACTAATTCTGTATTGCACTCTGTGCTACCTTCCCTCTGTTTGTATTTTCCCCCTTTCACCCCCTTTTATCCATATTCCCTGGTAATTTGTTTTTTATATACCACCCCCTTCTGTGTGTTTGCCCTCCTATATCACACCCTCCCCATTCTTTCCCCTTTCCCTTTTTCCCTTTTCCCTTCCCTTCCTTTTGTTATTTCCCCTTATTTCCCCCCACAACCCTTCCCTTTCTCAGTCCCCCCCTCCCCTTTTAATACTTGAAAGGTTAGATGTTTTATAAGTTAACTGAGTATGTGTAGGTTGACTTTAAGGCAAGTCTGATGAGAAGAAGATTCAGTTGCTTCTCCTCTGCTCCCTTCTTCCCCTCTATTACCATAGGTTTTTTGTACCTCTTAGTGTAATGAGATTTGTCCCATTCAATCCCCTCCCTCCTCCCATCTCTTTCCTGTTCTGTCCCCCTTTTTAGGGAGGTAGTGTATATTTTTAGATAATTCTATCTAGGTCATAGAAAATTCTGAGTTTCTGTCCCTTCTAGTTCAGTATATTCTATTGAAAAGAGTCAAAATTCCTGAGAGTTATTAGAGTCTTTCTCCGAAGTGGGGTTAAAGCCAGTTACATCCCATTAGATAGCAGTCTCATGGATAGGTCATGGTTGTCCATCATTGCTGGCTAGGTATATTCTCTCTGTTAGAGTTACATTTCTCAGGATTTATGAGAGTCTCTTCTCCCCCCCCCCCCATCCTGGGATATAGCCAGTTTCAACTTACTGGATTGCATTTTTTTTCCTTTTACCACCACCCCCTTTTTTTTTTTTTTACCTTTTCATGTGTCTCTTGAATATCCTGTTTGATGTCCAGATTTTCTGTTTAGCTCTGGTCTTTTCAACAGAAAATTTTGGAATTCTTCCATTTCGTTAAATGTCCATCATTTTCCCTGGAAGAGAAGGCTCAGCTTTGCAGTTAAGTAGATTCTTGGCTGCATTCCAAGCTCCCGTGTTCTTCGAAATATCTTGTTACAGGCCCTTCAGCTCCTTAAAGTTGATGCAGCCAGGTCCTGCGTGATCTTTACTGTGGCTCCTTGATATTTAAATAGTTTCTTTCTGGGTGGTTGCAGGATTTTCTCTTTTATCTGATAGTTCTGGAGTTTGGCCACAACATTCCTTAGTGTTTTCATTTTAGGATCTTTTTCTGGTGGGGATCGATGTACTCTTTCAATAACTACTTTGCCCTCTGATGCCATGATACTAGGGCAGTTTTCCATCACTAGATCCTGTAATATTAAGTCCAGGCTTTTTTTCTCTTCAGTGTTTTCAGGAGGTCCTATAATTTTCAGGTTGCCCGTCCTAGAACTATTCTCGAGGTCAGTGGTTTTGTTGATGAGGTATTTTACATTTGCTTCTATTTTTTCTATTTTTTGATTTTGTTTAACTGACTCTTGCTGTCTCATGGTGTCATTAGTTTCTGTAGACTCCGTTTTTTTTTTTTTGTGGGAAGGAGTTTTCTTCATCAACCTTTAGCAACTCCTTTTCCAATTGGTCAATTCTACTTTTGAAAGAGCTTTCCATTTGACCAATTGAGGTTTTGAGAGAATTAATTTCTTTTTGCATTTGCTCATTTGAGGATCTGAGAGATTTATTCTCCTTTTGTGTTTGTCCAATTGTACTTTCTAAGGTTTTGTTTTCTTGTTGCAAAGTATTAATTGTCTCTCCAAAATTTTTAAGCTCCTTCCTTATTTCTTCAAGGAAGTCTTTCTGTGCTGGAGACCAGATTGTATTCTCCTCAGAGGTTCCTGGTCTCTCTGAGTTCAGGTCTTTCCCTTCCAGGAATTTTTGTATGGATCCACCTTTCTGCTGACCCTTCTTCATTATGCTAACACCTTGAGTTGGGCGGGAGGCTGGTTCACGTGGGCTTGGGATTGTCAAAGGCTTTACTGAGTGCAGTTTCTCTGGCTGACCAGTAGGAGGTGCTGGTTGCTTTCTCTGGATTGTCTGTGACCTTGATTGAGGCCTTCTCCCTTTGCTTGAGGGAAGGAATTGGAGTTCTTGTATTCTTTTGCCTTCAATCAATGGTGGGCTTTACCCTGGCCTGAGGTTGTTCCTCAGCTTGGCTGGTTCTTTTGCTCACACACCTGGGCCTGAGGCAGAAGTAGTTTGCAATTGTTTGTTTTCGAGGAGGCTGCAGTGCAATGGAGGCGTGGTCTCAGAGTTTCTCAGACCGGAGGAGCCCAGGGATGGTGTCTGCAGCTCTCCTGCACCAGACCTCTCCCCGCAGCCCCTTCCCCAAGCTCCAGGGGGACAGCATCAACACCATCGCCTCTGCTTCCCCGCGGACCCAAGCCCCTTTTGTCCAGCCCCACTGCTGATCCACCAGGTCCGCTTCTCGGGCCCTCAGACTCCCTGTTCTAATTCAGCTGTTAATCTGGCTGATCCTGAGCTGATCCTCCCTCGGATCCCAGACTCACCTGGTACTCAGCCAAGGCTGCTGCGGGAGACAAATCCTGAGCTAGATTTTCCTCTCCTGGCTTTTCTTTCTGGGTTTCCTGGTTCGGATTTCTTTTAAGAGGTTTGTTTCATGTGATAGATGGAGAAGAGATCAGGAGACTTTAGAACTGTGCCTGTCTTCTCTCTGCCATCTTGGCCGGAAACTAGGCTGGTTTTTAACATGTTATTTTCTTCAATATTTTTGGCTCTCCTTGACTAGCCTGCTGTCTTCTTTTTCATGTTTTTTCCTGCATCTCTCATTTCTTTTCCCAATTTTTATTCTATCTCCCTTACTTTATTTTCAAAATCTTTTTTGAACTGTCATAGCCTAAGCCCAATTTCCATTTTTCTTGGAGTCTTCAGAAGCAGGATCATGTATTTCCTCATCTTCAGATTCAGTATTTTGATCCTCCTTGGCATCATAGTCAAATTATTTGTCAATATAAAGTTCCTCTCTTTTTCTCTGTTTACTCATTTGCCCAGCCTATGCCTGGTTTTGGGGTTCTCCCTGAGCTTTTGAGTATTATTGCGACACCTCCCACATATAAGCACCTCAGTGTGTGAGGCTCTGACTGCTCTCCTGGTCTGTGAATGACTACAAGTGCACCCCTCTGCCACAGGGTTGGGGTGGGGGGGAGGCACTGTTCGATGGGGGGCCTAGACTGCAATCAGGATCTGAATTTGGTCAGAGCCCCGGAGTACTGTTCCAGGTACAGAGGACAAACCTCAGAAGTCCCCTACTTTTGGTGGACTGAGAACCCAGGATTCAGTTGCATGGAGGCTCTTGCTTGCAAGCTCCATGTCTGCTTCCATTTTCTGGATCTGGGCTGCTCCTGCTCTGACCTAAGCAGCTGTTGCTACTCTGACCTCTCTGCCACAACTGCCCTGAGGGCCTGGGCCTCCCGTGCTTGCCCTGGCAGAGGCCCCCTGCTGATCCTCCAAGTTGTCCTAGTGCTCCCCAGGGTGTAGTCGGAAAACTGCCCCTGCTTCCATGACCCGTGTCTCCCAGGCACCCTGGGGTTGCCTCCAGGAGGTTGAAGCTTCTTCACTCTTAAGGGCTGCCTCTTTAACCCCATCTAGCAGAAGTTTTCCACTATTTTCCAGGTTGCCTTGGATTGGAGAATTGCCTCACTGGATCTTTCTGTGGGTTCTGTGTCTCAAAAATTTAGAGTCATAATCTTAAGATTTTTGAAATATTATGGAGAGAATGCCTAGGAGAGGCTGTTCTCCTGTTGCTGTTGCCATCTTGGCTCTGCCAATCCTTGACTTTATTTTTAAAGAATTCATAAAGGAAAATTACCCTGATATCCTAGAAGCAGAGGGCAAAATAGAAATTGAGAAAATTTACCAATCACTGCCACAAAGAGATCCCCCCAAAAAACCCCCAGGAATATTATAGCCAGGTTCCAAAACTCCCTAATCAAAGAGCAAATACTATAAGTAGCCAGAACAAAACAATTCATATATCATGGAGCTGCAGTCAGAATTACAGAGGCCTGAGCAATATTCAAATCAAGGGCTCATAGGGCTTGGAATATCATATTCTGGAAGGCAAAAGAGCTTGGAATGAACCTGAGAATCAACTACCCAGCAAAACTGAATAACCTCTTCCAGGGGAAAAGATAGAATTTCAAATGTTTTTGTTGAAAAGACCAGAGCTGAACAGAAAGTTTGATCTTCAAGTACAGGCCTCAGGTGAGGCATAGGGAGAGTGGACAGGAAGGGTAAATTTTGAGTGATTTAATGATGATAAATTGAATGCATTTGTGCATGGGAAGATGATACACAGATAATACTCATATGAACCTTCTCATTTATTAGAGCAGTTAGAAGGAGCTTTTATAGTCCAGACACAGGAGAGAGCTGAATTTGAAGATAAAATCTTTTTTTTTTAATGGAGTCAATGGGTGAAAAGGAAATGTACTGGGAGAAAGAAAGGGGAGGTAGAATAGACTAAGATATTTCGTGTAAAAGATTCAAGAAATAACTTTTACAATGGTATGGAATGGGGTGGAAGTTGAGGGGGAATGAGGAAGCTTCACCTTCAACATAAATGCCTCAGAAAAGAAACAACATATATACTTATAGGGCATAGAAATCTAGAAGAAAAGGGAAAGAAATAGGATGGGAGTAAAGGTGCAGGGGGAAGTGAGGGAGGAGGTAGGGGATAGCGGAGTGGGTAGATCATGGGATAAGATTATCAGATATAACAAATTTCCTTTTTTTCCTTTTTCAGTGTAGTTGGATTGTCCAGGACCATGGGAATGGGTGGTTGTTAGGTCTCTGAGGTGGGATGTGGGCTCAGGGCCTCTTGGCCCCAGGGTCGGTGCTCTGTCCACTGTGCCACTCGGTTGTCCTTCAGCACACTCTTGAAGATGTGTGAAGAGTGAAAGGAAAGAGAGAAAATATACTAATTGGTAATGGGGAGAAATGGAGGGAGGGAATTACAGGCAGGAACAGCAACTGTGGAAAAATATGAAAGTAACTTCTGTGATGGACTTATGATAATGAATGAGATCCACCCCAGAAGCAAAGCTGATGGCATTGGAACTCAGACTGAAACACATTTTTTTTTCTCTTTCTTTTACTTTATTTCTCATGAGATTTTTTTTTCTGTGGGGGGAGGGAGGGTTATGTTCACTCTTACAAGAACACCATTTTTGTAAAGAATAAATAAATAAATTAAAAAAAATTAAAAATTAGAAAAATGCATGATTTCTTTCCTTTATGGATTTGGTCAATGCATTGAGTTTATTCTTAAAAATCATATCTAATCACGTTAAATTGGAAGTTTCTAATAATTCTGCTCTTACCACCTTACCTGGAAGAAATATTTCAAATTTCATCAACATGCTAATGTCACACCAAATCATACTCAGTTTTTCTATAACTTAACAGCTATGATCAACTATGCTGAATTATGCTCAAATATGCAGGCAGGAATCTACCTTGGTTTAGCTTCTGAATTTCTACCTGTGACAATATTAAAATCTTTCAGATGTTCCATATTCTGCCATGTAAGTTAAGTGAATTATTTCCCTGAAAGTTCTAGTATTAGAGAAAAGAACTAGATTTGTTTTGTGTGATCTTTGATGGTAGACTGAGAAAAAAATGGAGTAAAGAAGAAATAGCACAGATTTGTTTACTACAAGGAAAAGATTCCAAATAAAGTTTTTGAAATGTGAAAAGCCTCAAAGTGTGTTTACTTTTAAGTGGTCTTCAAATACTTGAAGAGAGCACCCATACCCACCTTAAATCATCTTTTTATCTGGATAAATGTCTCCAATTCCATCAATGAATCCGTAAATATCAAGGGACTTTAAACTTCAGATTCACTTCATCTATATGTTGTATCATTATGATTACCCTTTAAGAACCTGGCTCCCAGAATGGAACACAATATTCTAGTCTGTTCCAATCAATAAGATGGAACTATTGACAACTATTATTTTCTTTACTTCACATGTCAATTGCTTTGCCCTGAGGATTAAAGTAACTTGTAAAATCAAACTTCCCTAAATACGACTCTGAAGAAAACATTATGACTTCAACAATTTTGGTAATGGGCCTTGTCACTAAATATATGTCATATCTGGAAGTTATTGATGTATCACAACTTGTGTTTATAGGTATTTATGGAAGAACTATAAAAGTATTCTGGCTGAACATCACTCCGCACAGAATATTGACATACAAAACTCAATGAACTCATGAAGACTGCAAACCTCATTTTAAACTAATACACTCTACTGCCAGTGACATATGTAACAGGTTCTACTATGTTACTACTGGGCAGGGTTTTTCTTTTTTATTTTTTTTTTTGTTGATCTTATACAATTACAATTTTTGTGTTAATGTTGAAATGATAAAAGTAAGCATTTGTTACTTGTATTCTAATGAATTAGAGGAAAATTTACCAATTTTATTTTTATTTAAGCCATATAATTTATTTACAGTCTAAAACTTTGAGATTTTATCTTTAAATTTCCACTAATGATGAAAGTCCAATAGTTCATGAAAACTTCTGAAGGAAAACTCACAAAATAATTAATGTTTACAAATTAAGTACCAAGCATCTGTCAATTTTTTCTGTCAGTTTTTTCACATACATTTTCTCCCCCAGTTAAACTGTATAATCTTGGAATTTTTATTAAACAACAATTCTTTCATTCTATCATTTGAGGGTTTTCTTTTAAAAATTCAATTAAATTGTGAAATAGAGCATTATATGTAAAAGTATATAGAGACACAGTTTTTTTTTAAATTAATACCACATATGACCATAAAAATATTTCTTATGTTTTTGCCTCATTCCTAAACTACTTTCACTGTTATAGCTACAAAAGATTTCAAAGGATTTCTATGACAGGAGAAAATACTGGGGAATGAAATGAATTGAAATTTCTAACCCATGTTAATTAGGTAGACTACAAACACAGACATATAGCAGAAAAGAGTTCATTTCACTATTCTGATTCTTTTTTTCTGATTGTGAATTCCTAACATCAATCTTGTGTTAGGAATTATTTTGTATTTGTTAAATAGGAATCTATTTTCAAGATTATCATTCATTAAACTTGAATCAATATAAGATTACATGAGATAAATTATATTTATATAATAGATAATTGTATAATTATAATATATAATATACATATATTTACTTATTCTTCATTCCATAATCAGAATGCAAGTTTCTTGAAGCCATAGTAAGAACATACTAAATACTAAGAACATAAACTAAATATTGAATTGAAATAAAGTCGCATACTCATATCCCCGAGATGATCATCTCATCATTGGTCCATGTTCATGGCCATCATCCAAAATATATCCCTTTAATGGATACCTGTAATGGCCTGCTCTTTGATCTATCTCCTTGCCTTCAGGCTCTCCCTCCATAATCTACCCTCTACCTAGCTAACAAAGCATCTTCCTAAAAACCAGGTCTATCCATGTCACTTTCCTACTCACAAAGCACCAAGGTTTTCTACTGGATCTAAGACAATTTCTTCAGTATGGCACTTAAAATTCTTTATAAAGTAATTCCAAACCATCTTCCTAGGTATTCATATTACTTCCTTCTATTCTAGTTAGATAGTGATTATTTTATTTATACAATATTCCATCTCTTGCTTCCATGTAATTGTACAAGATGCCCTCAAACCTGAAGTCTATTCTTCTTTACCTCTGTCTTTCAGAATCTTAGGCTCCTTTTATAGGTCAGTTCAAGAAATAGTTTCACATGTCTTTTATTCCCTTTCTATGTACCCCCCTAAATTTTTTGTTTGCATTTCCCCATCTCTAAAATTATTCTCCATTTTTCTATACATAGATGCTATACTGATTTATGTATGTACATATAGTATTTGCCACCAGCAGAATCTAAATATCTTTGAAGGCTGAAATGGTTTTAATTTTTGTGTTCAGAAATCATGGGATCCATTATGAGTAGGAAAGTGACATGGATAGACCTGGTTTTTAGGAAGATGCTTTGTTAGCTAGGTAGAGGGTAGATTATGGAGGGAGAGCCTGAAGGCAAGGAGATAGATCAAAGAGGAGGCCATTACAGGTATCCATTAAAGGGATATATTTAGGATGATGGCCATGAACATGGACCAATGATGAGATGATCATCTCGGGGATATGAGTATGCGACTTTATTTCAATTCAATATTTAGTTTATGTTCTTAGTATTTAGATTACATAGCATATGTTTAATAAATGCTTGTTGAATTGTATTGAAATTAATGACCAAAAAGTATG
This sequence comes from Macrotis lagotis, assembly GCF_037893015.1. NCBI lineage: Eukaryota > Metazoa > Chordata > Mammalia > Peramelemorphia > Peramelidae > Macrotis > Macrotis lagotis. Next base: position 196,186,057 of record NC_133666.1, on the reverse strand, counting down.
CTTAAGATGGCTTAAAAAGTGTGTGCAGATCTCTTCTTCTTTAGTGAAGCAATGTCCTCTGATAGAGACAAAGAGCAAGGTTGTAGAAGGTCAAAAACATTTAATATTTTGAAATTCAGTTTTTCTGTGTGTGTATGAATATGTTAACTAGTTGAAGTTTACTTATGATCAATTTTCTCAAATACACATCTTTGACTGGCAGCAAGTTTATTCAGTATTTGCCAGAGTGGCATTGATTTCTTCAGATATTTTCCTCTTGCCTGTTGAGAAGATAAGAATCTTTGGATGCTGATTCTGAGAGGAGTGCTTTCTATGCATACTGAGACATATAGTCATTGAAATGCATGACAAATATTGAATAAATAAAATCTTAGGACACAATAGCTGCATTTGCTCAAAGCATGAATTACTATGAAACTCCTAAAGCTGTTACCACACTTGAACACTCTCTATACAAATGAAGGAGTCAGTCAATTCCTGAAATTGTTTATTTAACCTTAAGAGCTGTATAGTGGCCAATAAAAGCAATATAATTCAGAGTAAATAGTGAATCTCTGGTGTGACACTTCTATTCATTTTAAAGTATTAAACTTTCCTATTTCATTTTAGCTTTAAAGTAGAGTTATAAAAGCTTTTATATATTCTCAAATTCCTTGTGGACAATGGTTCTCAAATAGTTATGGAATAGTGAATGTTGAGGAATTTAAACATAGGGTCCTAGCTCAGATAAGACATCAAATAAAACTGTACTTAATGAGATAGAAAGGTAGAAATATTTTGTATTATGCCTCAGAACAACTTTGATTTTAGATAGTGTAGCTTCTTTGCATGTTGTATTACTTAGGAGAACCTCATACCAAGCATTTCAGAGAAAAAAACAATATTCCAATAGAAAAATAACTAATCAGGGAAAACTATGACAATGACTTCCATAGAAGAAAACAGGAATTCAGTTTATATTAGAAATATGGTGTTCCCACTTAGGCAAAGTTTTTATTATTGAAATTTTAATTTTCCACAGGTTCCATTTTCTGCTTATTTTAAACTAGTTATTTGTAGTTTTTAGAGATTAGGAGAGAAAGTTTTCATTTGTTTATTTCTATTGTATTATGACATGGTTGGAGGCAATTGGATATTGTGAGTATGAATATTATTTTGAAAAAAATCATTTTCAGCACAGTTCTGGGAACCATTGTAAGGATATATAAAAAAGGCTTATTAGTTGATTGATTGGTTTATCAAGTGATTTGCCATTTATAGAGTGCAGAGCCATTTAAGTATTACTGGCCTAGGAATATGAAGGCATTTGTTGATTCCTTTCTTGACCATCTGGTCATTGCTTTCCAATTCAAACTTGTTAGAATAAATAAGTGGAGACTTTCAAAAGTGTAAATGGCTGCTGAGATGAATCTAATTCATAAGTATTCCCAAAATATAAGTGCTTACATTTATTTTTTCTTCTCTTTCTCAATTTCTCTACTCATAGAAATGCAGCAGTTTTAATTTTATAGATATAAGGTTCTTTGAAAAGTTATTTAATCCATTCATTTTACCACTAAACCAAACAAAATGTATTTAGGGTACTCAAGGAGCATGAGAAAAAGATAATTCTCCACCTTGGAGAATGCAAAGTAAGGAGTTGGCAGGTAAGAAATATGGTGGTGGAGTGGGGGGTGGGAATGTGGGCTCTCAGGGAGGGATACTAAGGCACTGAGAACTCTCAGTAGTGGCCTGGGAATAAGGTGAGGAAGCCAGGATTCATGGCATGCAGAAAGGTGTTACCTGACAACTGTGGAGACAGATACCTGGAAGATGCTGCTGGCATGGAAAACTCTCCCTGGAAGTACACCATCCTTAGAATCTTGAAAAACAAAACCTTATAGCTATAGTCAAGTTATTACTTCCTCTCTCTACTAATTGCTGATTGATGAGATATTAAATATTCCTTTATTACTATCCTTAACATATATTTGAGTAGTGATTCATCAACTCCCCCTGTACACACACACACACACACACACACACACACACACACACACATACAGGCACGCGCCCGTGCGCGCGTGCGCGCACACACACAATCTAACTTGAATAAAGACCTCATTGAATAACAATTTGGTAAAGACTTTAAATCCCTAGGAAGAAATGTGCTCTAAAATGGAGAATGCCTTAGGCATCTTTAACTGCTTTTCTTTCTACTCTTAACAATCTGGTACCACCCTGGGTAGTGAATATAGAGAGAAGTGGTTCTAGAAAAATAGAATTAATATGTAAACAGATAGAGTAATATATTTGTAAATTAATAATTAATATGACATCAATATTCTATTAATGTTAATATGTACATATTAATTGAGAAGTAAATTGACTGTATTTTCAATCAATTCTAACTCATGACAAATATTTATAGGTCTTTTACTTTACTAAACATTAGTTAGTACTTTTTAAAATGAAGATTATATTAAACAGTAATGATGTCATCTGAAGCTAGAGCAGCTAATCCAAAAAGCTGAAACATCTGTGATGGTTCTGGAGAGATCCTGTTCTGGATGAATATTATAATACAACACAGTGAGAACGGACCAACCCTGTCTGGGATTGGAAGGAAAAGGCATAGTCACACATATTCAGGGATGATGCTATCCTAAAGAACCTCTGAATACATTGGCACATTTCACTGCAGGCACTCACTTCATAGGATATTTCTTGCCCTGTCATTACTTTTTATCTCAAAATCCTTTGTTCTCACACTTTAGTGTCAGTTGAGACATTTCTCTTCTCCCAGCTCCCTGTTCCCACTTCATCAGATTAGACCTTTGCCTCTCAGACTTCTAGTTTCCAAGAACACAAGTTTTCTATCTTTAATTTCCACTTCTCTAAGGAGGCAAAATATAAATTACAGCAAGTACCATCATAAAATAACCCTGATAAGAATCTCAAACAATTAGGGACCAAAGGTCCATGAGATACCATCTATTCAAACTTTCTCATTTACTCATTTTATTTAGAAAGGTGAGGAAATATACATAGGATTTCATTCCAGACGTCTTAGTTTTAACTTTGTTTTCCTAAATCTCAGTTCAGCAATTAGGTCATAGGAGGTCAAGAGTTGGAATCAGAAAAGAAACTTAGAATTCTGAGTCTTGGAGTAAATTAATTGAGTTTTGAAAGGGAGAGTTGAAGTTAAAGATATATGTATGATGTAGGTCTAGTTCATATGTAGATCCCATCACCTTGCTAATATGGTGTCTTTACATGGAGAACATTAGAAACTTTCCAGGAGAATAATGGTAATAGGTGAGGAAAATGTGAGGTGGTAGGTGAGGTTCCAAGGCTGAAACTTGGAGAGACTAAAGAATGTATGGAAATTCTGTGTTTTTGTTTGGGCTATTTTTGATTGGGATAGATACATATCTGATATTATTAGTATTTTTAAAAAAGGTTCAATGTTAGCTTCATCTGCCTCATTGTCACTTTTTCACCCTCACTGTCTTCACCTACAGTTTAGTGATGTGATGTCATCCAATGATGGAACCATACTGTGATAGGTAGGGCTTTTTGGGCAAGTCATTTAATTTTTTTTCAGCCCCAAATTCCTTATCAGCAAAATAACATCTTTAGTGCCTATCACGCAAAATTATTGTGAAAATCTAATCTTAATTGGTTTGTAAATTCAAAAGTACTATATGATAGTTATTATTGTTACTAGACTGAAAGAATTTGAACCGAAACAACCTTGGATGAGGGGGAATTCATTAACAGTAGAGAAGTGCGGCATTGATAGTTAAAATGGTTTTGGCTGTGATATTTCTTGTTTTATTTTATTTTTATTTAAGGCAATGGGGTGAAGTGACTTGCCCAAGGTCACACAGGCAGGTAATTGTTAAATGTCTGAGCTTGAATTTGAACTAAGGTCCTCATGACTACAGGACCAGTGCACCACCTAGCTATGGATATTTTTGTATGTGATTCCCCCACACTAATCTATACTGGCCTCAATGCAGGAGAAATTCATCCCAGTGCAAAGTATCTGAAGACTGGTGTTTGCTAGTTTGGGACTAGGCTGGTGCTGGTTAACCAAAGGGGTCTGTTCCTCTCCTCAATGTCAGCATCTAAAGTAAAATCCTAATAATCTTATGATAGTTCTGGTTCTGGTCATCCAGAGTCATCTCCAGTCATCCTGATCCATATCTGGTCTCTGGACTCAGAAGATTCTGGAGGAGAGAATCAGACTGTTGAATAGCACAGCACTCCCTCATTCATATCCAATTCACATTCATGTCATGCCATCATGTCATGATCTTCTTTGAGAACAAAAGACAAACAACAACAATGAAAAAATAAAACAGAGGATACCTTAGAGGAGATACCTAGTTCAGAGGAGACACCTAATTCAACTCTCATTTTTCCAGTTAAAGAAATTGTAGTTCCTAAAGGTGAAAATTACATTTAGCTTAATAACATGAATGAACGGAAGTACTATTACATAGGCAACATTTTGTCTTCTGTTATTTTCATAGAAGAGATAAATATGTTTCTCCATATTAAACTTTCAACAGAAATATTTAGGTTAGAATTATAGAAGCAGGATGATGCAATTTAAAAAAAGTGCTGGACTAGGAAATCTTTGTATTCCACCCAGACAATTACGAGTTCTGTGACAATAGACAATTCATTTAATATCTCAGAGACTCAGATTCCTCTTTGCAAACTGGATATAAAAGTAATTATACTACAGATTTCAAAGTATACTTTAGGAAAGCACTCTGAAAGCCTTGAATTACTATATAAATATAGGTTGGGGTTCTTACTGAGGTGTAAAAATTGAACAGAAATTGGCAATAAAAGATTTAAAAGAAGTTCAAAATTATTTGCCTTCAAAATCTTCATCTGCATTAAGAAGCGCTTGTGTTCCAAAAGTGAGAAGAGATTCCTTGGCAATCTGCTTTTACCTAGCAGGCATAGCTAGCAAAAAGTTTTTAATTAGAGGTGTCATATTTTTGGAATATCAAACTGAAAAGCATCCATAGAAAGAAAATCTTATTGAAAGTGCTCAAAGTCAATGCTATATGAAGACTGAATGAAGTTTCTGGACATAATGAATAAAAGGATACTTGGGGTACATATGTATTTGAAGTGTTGTCATGTAGAAGAACAAAAAAGACATTTTTTGATTCACCCAGATAGTAGAATTAGGAACAACAAATGTATGCTTCAAACTTTGAGACACTAAAAAATGGAATTAAATAGAATTTTTACCTTACATATTTTATTGATATTTTATTTTTATAATACATCATATAAAAGCATTTCAACATTCATTCATATACATATGTATATTTTTAAGCTATAAAATTTACTTCCACCCAGCTTTCCCACCACCCCCACCTACCCTCAGTGGCGAACAGTCCAGTTAATATTGTACAAACGTATTGGTGATAAACGTGTTTCCAGATTAGTTATTTTTGGTATGAGGAATTAGGATAAAGGGAAAGAGATACTTAAGATGTACTTTCTTGTTTTGAATTTTATTAATCTCTCCCTTGATTTTCAGAATTTCTAATTTGGTATTTAATTGGAGATCTTTAATTGACATTGACAGAACCTCAGTCAATGTAATTCATTCTAAGTTTCCTTAGAGTTATGCCATTTATGGTTTCTTATAAAACATTAATAGTCCATGGTATTCATGTACTATAATTTGTTTAGCCATTCCCTATTTGATGGGCATCTGCTCAATTTACAATTCTTTGCCTTTACAAAAAAGCATCTATGAATATTTTGGAATATGTAGGACTTTTCCCATTTTTTATGATCTCTCTTCTAGATATAGGCGTAGAATTGGAATTGCTGGGTCAAAGTGAATGAACAATTTTATTGTTTTATGAGCATAGTCCCATATTGCTCTCCAGAATGGTTGGATCAGTTTACAACTCCACCAATAATACACCAATGTCCCAATCCTCCCAATACCCCCTCTGAGATTGATATTTTCCCTTTTTGTCATCTTAGCCTATCTGATAGGTGTGAGGTGATACTTCAGAATTGTTTTAAATTGCATTTCTCTAATCAATAATGATTAGGATCCTTTTTTATATGATTATAAATAGTTTTGATTTTTTCATTTAAATACTGTTTATTCTTATGCTTTGAACATTTATCAACTAGGGAATGACTTGTAACCTTATAAATTCGATTCAATTACCTATATACTTTAGAAATGAGACCTTAATCAGAACTCCTAGTTGTGAAGACTGTTTCCCAACTTTCTGCTTTCATCAGATTTTGGCAGTGTTCATTTTAATTAGTAAAAAATCTTTTTAATTTAATATAATCAAAATCATTAATTTTGCAGTTTATAATGTAATCTACTTATTGTTTGGTCATGAATTTGTCTCCTTTCCATTGATCTGAAAGATAGAGTAGTTTTTGGCCTATTGATTTATCTATGGTGTCATCCTTTACATCTAAATTCTGTACCATTTTGGCCTTATTTTGGTATAGGGTATGAGATGTGAATCTATGCCCAGTTTTTGCCATACTCTTTTGCAGTTTTCCCCTACAGTGTTTGGTCAAATAATGAGTTCTTATCCCAGAATCTGATTTCTTTGTGTTTGACAAACAGTAGATAACTATAGTCATTTACTACTGTTTCTCTTGAACCTATTCTAATTCACTGATGCATTATGTTACTTTTTAACCAGTTCCAGGTAGTTTTGATGACTGCCACTTTAGAGTAAAGTATTACATCTGGTAGAGTTAGGCCACCTTCCATTACATTTTTTTTCATCATTTCCCTTGCTATTCTTGACCTTTTGTTATTCCAGATGATTTTTGTTGGTATTGTTTTCTAGTTTTGTAAAGTAGTTATTTGGTAGTTGATTGTTATGGAACTAAATAAGTAATTTACTTTGGGTAGAAATATATTTTTATTATATTAACTCAAGCTAACCCTGAGTAATTGACATTTCCAGTTATTTAATCTGACTTAATTGGGTAAGAAATGCTTTACAATTGTCTTCATACACTTACTGGGTTTGTCTTGGGAAGTAAATTCCCAATTATTTAATATTGTCTGAAGTTATTGTAGAAGCAATCTCTCTTTCTCTCTCTTGTTCTTGGACTTTGTTGTTCATATATAGAAATGCTGATAATTTACGTGGGTTTATTTTATATCCTGCTGTTTTTGCTGAATTTGTTAATTATTTCAATGAAATTTCAATGATATTCTTGGGATCTATAAATATACCATCATATCATCTGCAAAGAGTGAAATCTTTGCCTCCTCATTGACAATTATCTATTTTATTGACTTTTTCATTAAACCAACTCCTAGTTTTATTCATTAGACCAACAATTTTCTTGTTTTGAATTTTATTAATCTCTCCCTTGATTTTCAGATTTTCTAATTTGGTATTTAATTGGAGATCTTTAATTCATTCTTTTTCTAGCCTTTTTAGTTGCATACAAAATTCATTGATCTCTTCTTTTTCTATTTTATTCATATAAACATTTTTAAGGTTTTTTTGCAAGGCAAATGGGGTTAAGGGACTTGCCCAAGGCCACACAGCTAGGTAATTATTAAATGTCTGAGACCGGATTTGAACCCAGGTAGTCCTGACTCCAAGGCTGGTGCTTTATCCACTATGCCAACTAGTCGCCCCATATTTTATTCATATAAACATTTAAAGATATAAAATTTCCCCTTAAATCTTCCTTGATTGCATTCCATAAATTCTGATATGATGTCTCCTTAGTATCATTTTCTTGAATATAATTATTGATTATTTAAAATATTTGCTGTTTCATCCACCCATCATTTAAAATTAAGTTATTTAGTTTCCAATTTGTTTTTTGGTTTATCTTTCTATGACCTTTTATTGCATGTAATTTTTATCGCATCATGGTCTGAGGAGTGTGCATTTTACTATTTCTGCCTTTCTGCATTTGATTATAAGATTTTTAAGCCTTAGCACTTTGTAAATTTTGATAAAGTGCTGTGTACTGCCAAAAAAACTGGTATATCTTTTTCTATATCCATTAGATTTTCTCTAAAGACCTATCAGATTTTTCTCCATAGGTCTATCACATTAGCTTACTTATTAATATCTAATAACCATTGGCAAGTATAAAACATGATTTATGAAGAAAACTACTATTGGTTCTTTGTAAAACTTAAATAAAAGGCAATTGATATTGTCCATGTTGTCCATGTACTCAGATCTTTAAGAGTTCATGTTAGTCCCTGGAATGTTATTCTAGATTCAAATCATGGTTAATGAGCCACCAATAAAGGTGTGTTTCATGAGAAATGAAAAAAAGGTATTTAGTGAAACAGCAAAGTAGGATAAATATCAAGGAAAATCCTCATAAATATAGGAAATATTGCTTCATGAATTGCCCATACTACAAATGGAGAGTGCACACGCAGAAGGAACACATGCAACTAGAGCATTCATGGAAGTCAGACTTCAGGAATTTGTATAACACAAGGAATTGACCCTCCCATTGTTTTATTCTGGATGAAAACACTATTCCAAAACTGTATTTTATTTATTTCTCTGCTATTCTTATATCTGCTCAGCAGATCCTTAATGCCACGTCTATCAGTTTTATACTAATTAATAACTGTATGTATTTCATTCCTAGCATAGAAGGCTTTTAAACTCTTTTTACATATGGCATAGAGGTCTATTTAAACTCATATTTATATCAGAAGCACCATCAAAACCAGCTAATGCTCCCAAAAATCTTTTGAATTTTTTTCCTAAGCTGCCCTCAAACTAAATCAACTGGAATTTAAGTTAACATTTCAACTTGCATTATGACCTTTATTGTTAGTCTGGAACTATGAAAATTACCCAAATGTTGACTTAATAAGATAGGAGGAAAGAAATTTAATAGATGACTTTTGCCCTTCCTTCTTGAAGGCATTAAATCACACCTCTCTTTACAAACATATAACAATTGAGCTTCAATTGGTATCTGACAAGTGTCTATATGACAAACGTGACAAAATATTTGGTTTCTTTAAGTAAACCTGTTATACAATCTTCTTAGTAGGAAAGGAAGACTTTGTTAATATTCAAAAATTAATGCAAAAAAAGCATTCTGGTACCATAGCCTCTAATATAATAAATAAGATCATTACCATAAAATGAACTTGGAATTTTACTAGGTTGGAAAAGAAAGATTTAATATATGTATACTGTTATTTAACAAAAAAAAAAATAGCGCATCATCTGGTATTTACTTTTTATTTGGTAATGATCTACAATGATATTATTGTGACAGATTTGTATCTGTTAATTTCTAAATAATAAAATGATTCCACATGCAGGCTAAACAGAGCAAATTATTTTAAAGCCACAATAATGGGGATAATGTTAAGAATTGAAAAATTACCTAGAACCATAAAATTATTAAGAAAATATCTCCCTTTTGAATAAGAATTGCTGGATAAATTGGAAAACAGTTTGGCAGAAGTATAGAACAAATCTTACACCAGAGACCATAATAGACTGAAAATAGATATTTGAACTAAATATGAAAAGTAATATTTTCTTTAAAAAATAGATGAGAGTAAAAGTTTCTGTTCCGGGGTCACTTTTTTCTATAGAATGCTTCTAGTTGATGACTTCATCAGCTTTCATGAGTTCAATTAATCATCTCTATTCAGATGACTGATATGTATATATATATATATATATATGTATGCATGTATATGCATACAGATATAGATTAATATATTTATCTATCTTGATACCTATCTATCCAAATATAATATATATGCATATATTATATATATATATATATATATATATATATAATGCTTAGCCTCTCTCCTGAGTTTTGACTCTTGATCACAAAAAATCTTTTGAACATTTTAATCTCATATTCCAGAAATATATTGAACTCAATACAGGGAAAATAATATTCGTTATCCTTTTTTTCTGTAAAAACCATTATTCTTCTGAACTTCCCTAGTTCTGTAAAGGTTTTTACTATCCATCATCACCTAAATTTAAAAATTGACTTCCTCATCTCCCTAATATTACATGTATAATCACACAACTCTCACAGCTGTTTCTTTCCAAACATACAGTTGTCAACCTTCACTCCCTCTAGCCTAGATAATTGAAATGTTATCTCTAGGTGTGGCCACAAGCAAAGTTCTCCAAATTTCTTATACAAAATTTACAGTGAAATGCTTATAATGAATAATTCTGACCATGTTACTCTAATGAAGTATAATTAGCTCCTTGGGCTCTCTATTGCCTCCAGGATCTAATACAAACTCTTGTTTAGCACTTAAACTCTTCAAAACTTGACTTTTCTTTTCAGATATATTATATGCTTCTCATCCAGTTGAATTCTAAAGTTCAGTCAAAATGGTCTTCTTGCTTGACTAACATGTGATGTGTCTCTCATCCCTGTATATTTGAACTAATTACCATGCCTGAAAAAGGGCTTCCTGCTTGCATCAATCTCTTAAAATCGTTAGTTTTCTTCCAAACTCAGCACAAGTACTTTTTCCATATTTCCCATTCAAATTTTTGGTCTCTCCTTCCTCCCCACCCCCCCAAATTACCTTATAATAATTTTATATATTTTCCATTTATGACATGTATTGAACCCTTGTATGTAGTAGATTAGTGCCAAGCAGGACAGAAAAAGTATTTTTGCATGCAAATGTTTTAAACAACTGATAAGGGATCTTTTAGAGATGTAGAGATCAATGCCCTAAAAATAACTTTTATTTAATAAATCATGTTTAAAAAAAGTATTAAGAAAGAGATTTGAAAATTTTGGAAATGAAAATGAATGTAATACAAAAATAAACAATTTTATGCAAAGTATGTAATGTATCAAACTGAAGAAGTTTGTAGTCTAAATAGTACAGTGAAATTAATTTCATTTACTAAAAACTAATATGTAATTAAAAGCAAAACAATTTCAAATACATAGAATGAGACTGAAAACTTAAAAAGCTGTCACACTCTTAACCAATACACTCAATATTTGTATGTGTGTGTGTATGTGTTTGTGAGAAAGAGAGAGAGAGAGAGAGAGAGAGAGAGAGAGAGAGAGAGAGAGAGAGAGAGAGAGAGAATACATTAACATTCCAAGACTAAAAAGCTAGTCCTGGAAAGGAATCAAAACCTCACTTTGTGAGAAATGAATGAAAAAATCAACAAGAGTATCAGTTAATGTAGAAGATAAATTGACTGTTAATTTCCAAATGGATAAATATAAACATGAATTTCTGTTTTGACCTTTAGCATTTATTGAGAAATTAAGTGATGTAAAGTTTTCAGAAGCACATGTTACACACTTGAGAAAAGCAGAATGAGGAAGAATGCTTTGCCTCTCTTTTGCTATATTGAAAAAGATGCCGAGGTTTAATGAAAAAAAAATGTATTCTTTGTGAGTAATAAGCAGGACAGGCTTGCTTCTTTTACCCAAAATGTCAATATAAACAGTATTTCTATGAACTCTATTTGCTAAACTTTTATGGATAAATAATATCCTGGGGGAAAAAAAGCATTTTGATGTAACTGTGAGAATCATCAGAAAATTAATTTACAGAGAAAAAATTTTGTGTGGTTTGGATATGCCTGAATACATCAATGATATCGGAGATTGCAGTCCATTTTTCTGAGTTATCAAGATAATTTGGATTTTCCTATCTCAATTATTTTCCTGCCTTGTTTCTATTAATGTCCTCTCTCTCTCTCTCTCTCTCTCTCTCTCTCTCTCTCTCTCTCTCTCTCTCTCTCACACACACACACACACACACACACACAAACACACACACACACACACACACACACACAGAAATATTGAGTGTATTAGTGAGGAGTGTGACTCAACTTTATTAGTAAATATATCATAATCCATTTTTCTTTCATTTGCTTTACTATGACATCCTGCGATGTTATTTTTAGTTTTTACAGTATTGCTAAATAACAAGTTATGTTTGAGATTTAAAACAGACTGTGATCATTAGGAGCTGATAGTTCAGGGGAAAAGTAATAAGTAGGGAGAATTCAAGATGGGTAAATAAATAAAGTGCAAACAGAGTTGTTAGGAGAAATATCAACCATCTCACATATGCACCTGATGTTACTTGAATAGAAGGAAGTGAAGAAGAATCAAGAAGCTTCTTGATGAGGGTGAAAAAGCAGAATGTAAAAGTTGGCTTGAAGCTTACCATTAAAAAAAACTAAGATCTTGGCAAATGGTCCCATCACTTACTGGCAAATGGAGAAGAAATGGAAGTATTCACATATTTTATATTCTTGGGCTCAAAGATCACTTCAGACAGTGATTGCAGCCATGAAATTAAAAGATGCTTATTTCTTGGAAGGAAAACTATGTAAATCTGGACAGCATACTAAAAAGGAGAAATTGCTTTACTGACAAAGGCCTGTTTATTGAAAACTATGGTTTTTCCAGTAGCAATGTAGGACTGTGAGAACTGGACTATGAGGAAAGCTGAGTGCCACCAAGTAGATGATTTCAAATTGCGGTGCTAGAAAAGACTTTTAAGAGTCCCTTGGACAGCAAGGAGATTAAATCAATCAATACTTGGATAAATTAATTCACTCTATTCACTAGAAGGTCAAATAGTAAAGCTTAAAAATTTGGACCCATAATGAGAAGACAGGACTCACTGGAAAAATTCCTGAAGCTGGGAATAATTGAATGAAAATATTTTTAAAATGTTCTTTGAACATTTTTAAAAACATCATTTTATGATACATCTGAAAGGCTGTTCACATGTAGTACATGAGATGGATAGATAGTGCCATGGAAACAATGAATATGAATTTGGACAGAATTTAAGCTTGATTAGAAGTTAGAAGAACTTGGCTTATTATGGTCCATGGGTGGGTTCACAAAAAACAGTCACAACTGAATCAACAACAGCATAAGGGAGAAAGTGTTGCCCCATGCCAAGATTACCTCTGGGTGCCTGAAAGACTTGCATATGCCAACATGGTAGTTGAACCTAGATATGCCCTGTCAATGTGAAAGCAAGTTGTTGAAAGCAATACAACTCTCAGACAGGTAGAGGTTCAGACACCAATATGAAAGAAACAAGATACTATAGTAGGTATAGATAATCCAAACACAACCAAGCTTACCCTTATTTTTGGTAGCTATCCTTGCTACTGACAGAATGTAAACTTCTTGATGGTGAAGACTTTCATCCATGGCTTGATTTCCTCAGCATCAAGCCTAGCTTAGTAATTGCATAGTAAGTGCTATTTCATTGATTGGCTAAGTTCTTAAACTAAGGATTCCACTGAATGGTATATACTTCAAAGGAAATAAACAAGAGTCCAATATTTGTCAAAATATACATAGCAATATCCTTTTTGTTAGTCAAGAAATGGATATAAGTTGCTCATCAATTGGAAAATTTCTTTTTTCAGAAGCACTATATTATAGGGATATGTTTGAATATTTGTGTTCAGTAATAAATCACATTTTTGAGGAATTCAGGGGAAATTGGATGATTTGCATGATTTAATACAAAATAATAGAAATATAAATAAAAATTCACAATAACTTCCAGATGAAGAGAAGTCTAAGAAAAAAATATAACTCCTAATAGCTGGAAAACCCATGAAATTTTGGGAGGGGGGGGGAGATGACAAAGTATCAACTCACTGCTCCTGGCAAAGAGTTGGGAATTACTAGAAATTACATTAACAGATTTAGTCCTTGTGTCAGGTGTTTTATTTTAATGACTTTTCTTGGCCAAAAGGAAAGTTTCAAACTGAAGAATTTAGAGTTTATTTTGTTTCGTTTTCTAGAAATTATTGCAATAGAAAGGCAGAAAGTCATCAATACATGATTTTGTTTTTAAAAAAGAACTGAAAAATTAATTCTGAAATTAGAAGACTATGATTTGAAAGATTGCTATTTCTCACTTGTATAATGTTTGGCAATAGTCATATGTTTAGAAAGTAGTATTAGCTAAATTTCTATAGAACCAAAGAATGTTGTCCTGATCTTAGGTCATAATATTGCATGGTCAAAATATAAGCTCAATCTAAGTTTTTAATCATTAGATTGAAAAGCCAAGGATCTTTCAATGAACAAAAAGTCTAAAAGTTCCTGTTGAAATGAGAAATATCTCCCGTAGGACGTAAATCAACATTTCAAAGTAGGAAAATTCAAGATCTAAAACGAGAGACTCTAATCAACCCTCCAACACATATAATCCTACATGGAAGAAGTTTTTCAATGTAATTTTGAGCAAATATATTGTTCATAACTATCCCAGGCTTTTATTAGCTTCTTAAAAGTTATTTCTGATACACACACACACACACACACACACACACACACACACACATACACACAGATATTAAATTTAAGTTTGGCTAGTAGCTGTAACTGAGATGAAATGAACAAATTAATGGAAAAGCAAGTTTGCTCTATCCCCTTCAACCTCTGAGGTTTAAGGACTAAAGTTGATATCAATAAGCTATCCAGGACAAATACTGAGAGAACTTTCAAAACTTTCCTTAAGTCCTTCCCATACTTCAATGCTCTTCTGATACTAAGAAGTATACTCCTTTAGGCTGTAACATTTACTATGAATTGATTCATTGAGTTATATAGACAGGTTGACTGATTGTCTGCCAGAATTTATTTGTTGTTTTGACTTTATGTAGACATAACCTTCAGTATAAATGAGATTTGTGTACTAGCAAGATATACCTTTTTATTTATTCAGGAAAATGTATCCCAGTTTGAAAATTATTTTTAAAAACATTATTTTATGATACAACTGATAAGCTTGTTCACATGTAAAGCATTACATTCTAATATTCCTTTTTTGGGAATCAAAGTGAAATTGTATATACATATACATGTATATATGTTCATATAAATGAAAATTCATTTCATATTTTCAGTTATTCATGATACTAGTCTTTTAAAATAAAAATGGAAAAAATGGCATAGCATTTCTATGAACCTAACAAAAATAAACAAGAAAAAATGTTTTTGCTTGGTAGGATCCAATAGTATAGTTCTATGTTTAGTAATACTGTATTGGTTCACCTTAATTCACAGTAAATATGAGTCAATGGTTATCATTTTCATAGAGATTTTTATTTTTTATGAAAAATGTGGACATCTTTAATAGCTTTGGATTCAATATTTCCAAGAAAAACAAACATAATTTGAAGTTGTGTATAAAATTATTTGTACTTCATATAATATAATTTCAGATTTTTTCCTTTAAGTTGCAAAAAATCTATAATTATTTTGACGGTGGGATCATTTTGAATGACCTTAACAATGACTACATTATAATTGTATATTTTTGATAGTTAAATATTCTTGGATATGATGCAGAATAAAATTATCATATGATAAATTATACTTCAAAGTACAAATATTTTGAAAGTCTATGTGTATAGTTTTATCCTATATATTTTCTTCATCTCCTAGCCATATTTGGAGGTACAGTCTTCCTTTCTCTGCCTTTAGACCTGCTTCCCTGATTGGTGAGTTCCTAGCTCCAAAAACCATTCATGAAGGGTACCAGTCATGCTCACTTCACTATTCCTATTATGTGTTTTTTTTCTCCTGTTAGATTATATGTTCCTTTAGGGTAGAGACAATATTATTTGTTTGTATTTAAATTCATAGTACTTATCATAATGCCTGATACATATTAAGCATTTAATAAATGTATATATGTATTTATCAAGCTATTTCCCTAACTAGCCATCCACCTGCATATCTTCTATCATCTATTCATCTATCTATCGATCTATCTATCTGTCTATCTATCTATCATCTATCAAAATACAGCTGTATCAATTAATTTTAATATAAAAATGTGATCATATTCTATGTTTAGCATAGTTGTATATGTAGGATTCATATTAGAATCATTTCTGTCAAGGGAAGTGGGGAGGAGATGGCAGAAATAAAATGTAAAACTCAAAACCCATATGAAAAATGATTGCTGAAAACTAACATTGCATGTAGTTGGAAATATAAATTTAAAAATATGATCTAAGCAACAAACTATATGTAATGCCCAAGGAACAATATAGTTAAATACAAAAGAGGTTTAGGACCAGTAAATTGTCCATGAGTCTTTGTCCATAGTGATTCACCAAAGAAAAAAAAAGATAAGAGAAAAAGAAAAAAAAATCTATACATTCTGTTTTTTTTCTCTTACAACGAGAACTCTGATTAAAGAAACTCTCTCCACTAATAAATATTTATGACTACTATGAAACACAGTAAGTGTTTCCTAAGGAACTAAAAACGCAGTTGAATTAGTCAGTTAGTCAGTATGTGTCAGAGGTGAATTTGAACCCAGGTATTCCTGAATCTATTCACCACACAATGATTGCCTCCTATGGAGTGCAATGACAACTGGTATTTCAAGGAAGGTAGAGTGAGTAATGAGGAAAGGTCAAGATAACTTTCTTTTAAAATTTTAACTTATAGTTTCTCTCCTATCCTATAAACCTTTCTCAATTATTTAGAAAGCAAGTAATATAATACCCAATTATATATATGAAGTCATGCTAAACATTTCCATATTATTTCTATTTTTTTAAAAAAGTGAAAAAAAAGGCTTCGATCTTTTTTCCAGATTCATCAGTTCTCTCCCTGGAAGTAGATGGCATTTTACAGAATTAATTTTCAAATTAACCATAATCACCAATTTAACTTCTAGTATTCTATTTATCAGATGTGTCCAACAAATGAGTTGATTATAGTCATTCTAGAAAAACCTAGGCAACAACAATAAAGACATTTTTTTTATAAATGGAACTTATTGGGAAAAAGGGAATGAAGGAGAATTGGGAAAAATAGTAATGAAGATGCAATAAAGAAAAAAAGAAAAAGAGAATGTTAAGGAAATGCTTATAATAAACAAAAGAAAAATCAGATGGGAGAGACACAGATAAGTGGGAGACCATTGGTCCTCTACATGCACACATAAATACACACATATGCACATAGACACCTGTATTTGTATATCTGTTTCATAATGGATCCCTTACTTGTAGACAGATAATAAACATATCCATATATCCATATGCATATAAATATATTCATGTGCACACATATATTTGTATATCTATATATCTTTATCTATCTACCATAATAGATCCATAGTTTCATAAACATAAAATCCATAGTTTTATAAACATAAAATCTTTATTGGTCTAATTGTATTTGGAGATATTCATGCTAATGAACTTTCTTCTAGTTCATGAAAAAGTTTTTGAAGAGCTAGAGCTAGATAATGATATTCAAAATTTCACCTT
Organism: Macrotis lagotis; assembly: GCF_037893015.1. Lineage (NCBI taxonomy): Eukaryota > Metazoa > Chordata > Mammalia > Peramelemorphia > Peramelidae > Macrotis > Macrotis lagotis. Next base: position 196,168,733 of record NC_133666.1, on the reverse strand, counting down.
GAAGAACTCAAAAAAAAAGATTTCTGGAGTTCATTTGATCACATCTACGAAGGAATTAAATAAGGTCATTTCATAAGATATTTAATTATTTCACTTTTTTGCAAGGCATTGAGGTTAAGTGATTTGCCCAAGATTATAGTTAGGTAATTATTAAATGTCTTAGGCCAGATTTGAACTCAGGTTCTCCTGATGCCAGGACTCTATCCATTGCATCACCTAGCTGCCCCTAATTATTTCAGTTCTTAATAGTTATTTGGTCAAAAATGATCCATATGAAGATAATTACAGCATTTATAATAATATATTTTGTAGAAAATGAAGAAGAAAAAAATTAGGAAAAACTTGACAAAAGCATACAAGCCAAGCCAATAAAAGTGAATATAGACAATTTAGAAGATAATAAAAAAAGTCAGAAAACAATTCTGAATTAGCTAATGAGAAAAACCAAAATAATATTAAGCTTGAATTTATTTCAAGGTTCAAGAATTCAATTGATTGGATCAATTGAAGTTAATGAATTGAAATTAATAAACAGGCTTCAAGTGCCTTCTATATGTAAAGTAATGTGATAGGTGCTTGAGATAGAAAACTACAAGCAGAATTTTTCTTGTCTTCAATGTATTTATTTTCTTGGAGTGGAGTGGAGGATGAGGGAGGACACCTGTATTAAAACAAACAAGCACAAGCTATATGGAATATAAATGGAAAGGAATACTAAGGGTGAGATGAAAGAATCAAAAAGGGTAATAAGAAAGGTATGCCATTGAAATGAATATATCCCTGCAAAAAGTTAGTTTCCAAATAAACAACTTGAAAAGGGAGAGAATTGCAAACAATGAGGATACCTTATGCAAACATATGGAGAAATGAAAAATCGTGTATGGGGAAATTAGGCAGCTATGTTGAAAGATATATTGAAAAAGTTAGAGATGAGAAGATCAAGACTGAATTAGGTTATTTTAATACTCCAGTTCAGAGATGAAAACAAACTGGAATGGGGATCATGAGAAGGGTGAGAAGTGCATAGATTGAAGAGATGCAATGTGGATTGATTTAATAAAGCAATCAATTGGTGGGGTATGGGGGTGAGAGAAGGTAATAATTAGCAGTCCAGAGTCAAGAAAGAAGACAATGTTGCAAACATGGGTGAGTAAAAGTCTCAAGATGATGTATCATGAATGTTTTCTTGAAGAAAATGTTGAACTCACTGGAAAGAACTAATGCCAAGTAAATCACACACACACACACACACACACACACACACACACACACACACACACACAGTAGCAATATCTTAATAGACAGTAAGTGTCTGGTAATTAAATATTATATTTTATGCTGCATAATTTTATTTTTTTACCAATTGAATACAAAAATCCAAAGTTTTTAGCATTCATCTTTTTGTAAGATTTTTGAGTTCCATATTTTTATGCCACCCCCCTTTCCTTCTTTCTCCCCTTGGCAGCAAGTAATATGACATAATTCATATGTGCAAAATTATGTTTAATGTAAGAGACTATTGTGTATGGGAATACTGTAAACCTTTATCATCTGGTGTCCTCTAGCACCACAGCATTGTTTTACTAAGTGGTATAGGAGTCAGAGTGAACCAGGGATTGGAGAGGATATTTAAGCACTTTTATTTGGTTTAACAAATGGAGAACTTGGAGATCTTGGAGAATTTGCCAACCTTGTCTCCTTCCCCTTCAACATTCCCCTGGGTAAGGATAAGCTAGCTGGCAGGAAGCTAACACTTCATGAACAGCTAGGCTAATAGGATCTTAATAAATGGTGCCCAAACAGGGACACAAAGGTGGAGCTGAGTTATCTGAGTGGAGTCCGGGATAAGGACCATGAGATACAAGCAAGAGAAATTCCAGGCATCATCCCGGAGCATAAGACTTCAGAGAGGTAACAGGTTGATAGGAACCAGGGTTGATTTTAAGGAAGTTTCAGAAAGGGGATGTGAAGGAAAGTAAAAGTAAGAAGGAAACAAACAAGTATTCAGTATTAAGGAGTCATCTGGAAGTGGAGTCTCCGAGTCAGCACTACTGGAGGATGGAGCTTCTTCCTCAGTAGCAGTCCACTGCCAAGCACCAGGGCCATGAACGAGATGTGGGGGACCTGCTGGCTGTTCCTTTTGGCCACCACTGCCTACCTGACCGTGCTATGAATGCTAAGTGCCAAACCCCTAAATCTATGGCCAACTTCAGAGACTTTCTTGTTGGTGCCACAGACCTTGATGCTGACCCTGACGCCTATGTCAAATTTCACTCAAGAAGCCACAACCTACAGCTCTCCAGCCTAAGATCAAGCACACCACAACTCTTGCTCCAGCACCAGAAAGCTGTGAAGTACACACTAACTGCACTTCCTGTGTTGAGAACAAAAATTTCACAGGCTATTGTACAGTTTGTAATGATGTTGGCTACTGTTCAAAAAATGCAACAGCTGCAAATTGTAAAGTTGTTTACAACTCAACTAATTTCAAATGTTCTCTCATTCTCTGCTGCTCCTACCCTCTGTAGAGGGAGGAGGGAGGGAGAAGGGAAATCTTCCTTGTTAGGACTTCAAAACTCAAACCTATATCTAAAACAAAGCTTATTTTAGAAATCAAGGGATCCCCCATGCCTTCTTCCTGGTTTGGGGAGGGGTGGTTGGACAATGACTATGTTTTACTTAGGTCATTGATTGGGAAAGTTTATGGTCAATTAGTAATGAAAAAAGCGGAAGAAGACTTTTTTCTGGCACTGGGAAATACAGATTTCATCTTTTGAATGAAGCCTGTGAAATATTACTCCTTTTAGATTGAGTTTTGAATGTAATTGCTTGAAAAAGTCTAATTTAAGTAGTTAATGTTGTTGGGATCTGAGCCTATCTGCTTATACAATTTGAAAGTTTGTAAGGTGCAGAATTTGTGAAATGATCTCAGCTGTGAGCTAAACTTTTGTTAACCTAATAGTGATTGATAGCGATATTCAACTTCTGTTAATTGATACTCTAGAGTTTAGTAAATTTAGACTTCCCCACTGACCCCCTCCACCATTAGTTCCCACAAGAGGCCGTGAGTGGGCAGGGCCAGGAGTGAGGTGCCATGGGGGAACACCCCCCGCCATGTGCATTTCCACCAGTTGCTTGGGAATACAGCCTAAAGTGGGGTAGATTTCCTGCCCTCGGGAGATTTTGAAAAGAGGGAAGGAAAAAGGCCTCTACCTTGTGTTTAAAGAAAAAATAACCTATTTGAGAGTTGTTTAGTCACCTAAGTTTTGTAAAAAGTCTTGAGAATTTATGTGTGCTAAGAAGGAAAATATAATTGGTATAAATTGTACTTCAAGGAATTTGGGAATATTGAATCATATATAATCTATTGATTTCTTTTGAGAAAGATATTTGTACTATCCAATTTGTTTTGATATTAAATTGATATAATTGAAAACAGTCACTTAGGATATATAGTTATATATTCTTTGTCTCATCTATCATCACACCTTTATGGTAAGGGAAATATCACAAATCATGAGCCCCTTCTGGGTTAAATCTGTGGATTCATGCATTCATGAATTAAGGAATTTTGCTTCAAAAAGGGGGGGGGAGGGATATTTAAGGGACTGTTGTGTGTGGGAGTACTGTAAACCTTTATCATCTAGTGTCCCCTTAGCACCACAGCATGTTTTACTAAGTGCTATAGGAATCAGAGTGGACCAGGACTGGGGAGGATATTTAAGCACTTGTATTTGGTTTAATAAATGGAGAACTTGGAGACCTTGGAGAAATTGCCATCCTTGTCTCCCACCCTTCAATGTTCACCTGGGTAAGGATAAGGTAACCAGCAGGAACCTAACACTTCCTGAACAGTTAGTCTAACAGGAACATAAACAATTTAACATATTTCTATATCAGTCATGTTGTGAATGAAAAATCATAATTAAAGGGGGGAAAATAGCCATTAGAAACAAAAATCCCTTAAGTTTTAAAAAGTGAATATAGTATGCTTTGATCTGAATTTAGAATTCATAGAATTTTTATCTGGATTTTGGTGGAAGCACAAATCTTTTAGAATAGTCCTTGATCACTGAACTACTGAGAGGAGTTAAATTCAACATGGATGATCATCTCACAAGTGTTGCTGCTAATGTGTACATATTTCTTCTGGTTCTGCTCACTTGACTGAGTATCAGTTCATGCAAATTTTTTCAGTGTTTTCTGATGTTGGACTCATGATTTCTTATAGCAAAGTAGTTCTCCATCATATTTATATGCTATAATTTTTTGAACTATTCCCTATTTGATGGACATCACTTCAATTTTCAATTTTTTGTCACTGCAAAAAAGAGCTGCTGTAGGACAGCTATATGCTGCACTGTATAGAGCACCAGCCCTGGAGTCAGTAGAACCTGAGTTTAAATCTGGCCTCAGACACTTAATAATTGCCTACCTGTGTGATCTTGGCCAAGTCATTTAATCCCATTGCCCCTTACATAAATTAAAAACTAAAAAAGTTGCTATAAATATATTTTTGTATATGTGGGTCCTATCCCCTTTTTAGGCTCTCTTTTGGTTACAGAGCTATTAGTGGCATTCCTGGATCAAATGCTATGCTAATTTTATTGACTTATAGACATAGTTCCAAATTGCTCTCTAGAAAATTTGGAACAGTTCACAACTCCACCAACCCCACCTTAGTGTCCCAATTTTCCCACATCCTCTCCAACATTCAACATTTTCCTTTTTTGGCCATTTTAACTAATCTTATAGATATTGTCCATCTCTATGAAGTGAAAGGGAATAGATTATCCTGTGACAATCACAGGTGTATTTCTCTTTTAGGCATTGCTGGTAATATTCTTGCCAGAGTCTTTCTCAGTAGACTGATCCTTCACCTAGAAGATGGTCAGCTCCCTGAGAGTCAGTGTCACTTCAGAAAAGATAGAGGAACAGTTGATATGATACTTGTTCCCTGACAACTCCAGAAAAAATGCCAAGAGAAGACCAAAACATTTGGAGATCTGACCAAGGCCTTTGATACCATCACTTGTGAAGGTTTATGGAAAATTACATCAAAATTTGGTTGCCTGGAGAAGTTCATCAGTATTGTACATAAGTTCCATGATGGCATGCTTGCCTGGGTTCTGGATTGTGGATGATGCTCTCAAGATTTGCCATCATCAATAGAATGAAAGAAGGCTGTGTCCTTGCTCCCATGGTTTTAATGTGATGTTTTCAATTATGTTATCAAATGCCTTCAATGAGGATGATGAACATAGCCTCAAGGTCAGCTACCACACTGATGGCAAATTCTTCAACTTGAAAAGACAACAAGAAAAGAGTGGGGAGTGTTGGTGCATGATCTTTTGTTTGCAGATGACTCTACATTCAATGCAGCCTCTGAAACTGAGATGCTACAAAGTATGGTTAGGTTCTCTGCTGCTTGAGCTAATTTTGGTCTAACAATTAACACCAAGAAAACATGAGTGCTGCATCACCCAGCAGCACACCATCCATATGTGGAAGCATTAATTAAAGGAAAGGGAGAAGTTTTGAGTACTGTGGACTAGTTTACTTACCTTGGCAGTGTCCTTTCCAAGGAGGGGCACATTGGCAATGAGGCTGACACACACACTGCCAGAGCTAGCTCAGTATTAGGAAGACTCTGAAAGAAAGTGTGAGAGAAGAAGTATTAGACTGACTACCAACCTGAAGGTCTACAGAGCCATTGTGCTGACCTCATTGCTATATGCCTGTTAAACCTGGACAGTGTGCCAGTGCCATGTCAGGAAATTGAATCGCTTTCATTTAAATTGTCTGTGGAAGATTCTGAAACTCACATGGAAGGAGAAGATATCAGACTTTGTTTTCTTGAGTTAAACTGCCTAGCATTCCAACATTAGTACTGAGAATGCAACTACGATGGGCTGGTCATGTTGTTAGAATGCCAGAGGTATACTTGCTAAAATGACTATTTTATGTAGAACTCACATAGGACAAGTGCTCACAAGGGGATCAGAAAAAGCTATACCAAGACACCCTGAAGGTCTCATTGAGGAGCTTTAGAATTGAATGAACAGCATAGGAGACACTGGCAAAGGACCACCTAGCTGGCGTGTACTCATCAGTGAAGGTGCTATGCTGTATAAGGAAGGCAGAATTGAAGCAGTGCAATGGAAATGCAACATTCATTAGTTTAGAGTAAGCACCCCAGGTATTCACATGAACTATTTTTGCCCAATCTGTGCTAGAGCATTTCAAGCCCAAATTATTCTGATCACCGATAGTCTGACATACTGTAATTAATTTTTAAAATGTTTTGACAGAATTCACTTGTGAATCCATCTGATCCTGGAGATTTCTTCTTAGTTTATTGATGGCTTGATAAATTTCATTTTCTGAAATGGGATTATTTTATTTAAGTATTTCATTTCCTCCTTTGTAATCTAGGTGATTTATTACTGGCATACAGTTAAGGAAAATAGCTTCAAATTATTATTTTAATTTCTTCCTCATTGGTGTTGAGCTCTTTCTTTTTATTTTTGATACTGATAATTTGGTTTTCTCCTTTTTTTAAAAAAAATGAAATTAACCAAAGATTTATCTATTTTATTGACTTTTTTCTTAAAACCAACGTTTAGTTTCATTTATTAGCTCAATAGTTTTCATATTTTAAATTTTATTAATTTCTTTTGTCTTTCAGAATTCCTTATTTGGTATTTGAGATTTGTAATTTGTAAGCTGTTCTTTTTCTAAGTTTTTAGTTACATACCTAAATCCACTGGTCTCCTCTTTTCTATTTTATTCATGAAAACATTTAAAGATAAAAAATTTAGATATAAAATTTCCCCTAATGACTGTTTTGGAGGCATCCCACAAGTATACCAAAATATGATGGCTCATCATTATCATTGTCTTAGATGAAATTATTGATTATTTCTATGATTTTTTGTTTGATCCACTCTTTCTCTAAAATTAGATGATTAGTTTACAATTAATTTTAGTTTATCTTTCCATGATCCTTTATTACATGTGAGTTTATTGCATCTTGATTTGTAAAGGATACATTTAATATTTCTGCTTCTTTGCATTTTATTGAGGTTTTTATTCCCTAATACATGGTGCTCAGTACAACTGAGAAAAAGGTATATATGTCTTTCTATCTCTATTAAATTTTCTAGAGAAGAATATCTTACCTAACATTTCTAAAATTCTATTCACCTTCTTAATTTGTCATATTTATTTTGTGGTTAGATTCATCTAATTCTAAGAGAGGGATGTTGAGGTCCCCCACTAGAATACTTTTGCTGTCTATGTCTTTTTTATAACTTATTTATCCTTCTCTCTAAGAATATAGATACAAAACCACTTGATGCATATATGTTTGATATTGATATCTCTTTGTTGCCTATGGTACCTTTTTGAAAGATACAATTTCCTTCTTTATCTCATTTAATGAGAACTATTTTTGATTTTGCTTTGTCTATGATTAGAATTGCTACCCTCCATTTTTACTTCCACTGAAGCATAATATATTCTGCTTCATGCTTTAACCTTTACTCTGTGTGTATCTCTGTTTTCCATGTGCTTTTTGTAAGCATATTTTTGATTTCTGAATTTTAATCTGCTCTATTTGCTTTCAATTTATGGAAGAATTTATCCCATTCACATTCATAGTTATGATTACTAACTCTATTTCTCTTCATCTAATCTGCCCCATTTGTACTTTTTTCTCTCCTTTCTTTTTTTGCTTCTTGTCACCACTTCCCTCACTTTGCCTCCCTTTTATCAACCCTCCGCCTTTTCTTCCCCCTTTTCTCTTTGAATGTTTTCCCCTTCTCCTCTTCCTTTTATCAGCCCTCTCTTTCCACTTTCTTTCCCCCTCTCCTTGTGCTTCTCTGTTGCTTTAGGAAAAATTTCCAAATTCAGTTGGATTTTGATACATATTAGTCCCTCTTTGAGCTAAATTTATTGACAGTAAGTTTTGCTCAATCTAACACCCTGTCTTTTTTTTGTTGTTCTTTAAAACAATGGGTCCTTTGTGACTCTTCAAATAGTGTGATTTACCCTTTTGTATCTCTGCCTTCTTCTCCTAATATAATCTTTTTATTGATTTCTTAATTGTTTCATATGTTTTACACCCTCTAGGTATATCCCTTTCAACTGTCCCACCCAGTCTGACTAAATATACTCTTTTTTACTGTCCTACTAGAAATATAAATCGCAAGCGTTATTTCTTGAATCTAGTACTTGAAGATCAAATTTTCTGTTTAGTTCTGCTCTTTTTATCAGATAAGTTTGAAAATCATTATTTCATTGAAAATTCATATTTTTCCCTGAAAATATATACTGAATTTTTCAGGATACTTGATTTTTAGTTATAATACAAGCTCTGCAATAATTCTAGGTCATCTGATCCTATAATGTTGAAGATGATAAGTCCACAAAATTCTGTCTGTGGTTCCTTGGCATTTAAAAGGTTTCTTTTTGGCACTCTTCACTGTTTTCTTCTTTAGCTGAAAGTTCTGAAATTTGACTTTATTTAGGTATCTCTTTCTGAAAGTGATTGGTGAATTCTTTTAAGGAATATTTTATCTTCCAGTTCTAGGATATTAGGGTTGTTTTCCTTGATAATTTCCTAAAACTATTATTCAGGCTCTTTTTTTGATCATATATTTCTGATAGACCAGTAATTCATAACTCATCTTTCCTGAATTTATTTTCCAGGTAGGTCATTCTTCCTAAGAGATACTTTACATTTTCTTCTTTTTCTCCTATCTTTTCAATTTAATTCTTGATGTTTAATAGAGTCATTAGTTTCCACTTGTCCAATTCTAAATTTTACGGATTTATTTTCTTCAGTGATCTTCCTGTTTCCTTTTCCAGTTGGTCAATTTTACTTTTAAAGAAGTTGTTTTCTTTTTCCATTTGTCCAATTCCACTTTTAAAGGTATTTTTCCATTCAGTCATTTTTCCTTTTTCAATTTTTCCTAATTCTTCTGAATGACATTCACTTCTTTTCTCAAGTTTTCTTCTTCCTCTCTCCTTTATTTTTTTGTAATCTTTTTGAGTTCTTCCAAGACCTCATTTTTGTAAATAATTCCCTTTGAAGTCTTTTTTTTTGAAAGTTGAACTCTACTCCTGAGACACAGGAGGTAAGGACTCAAGCTTTTTGTGCTGAAGGCTGGGGGTCTAGTTCCTGGATTTCTGTGCTGTCATCTCAAGTCCTTATAGCTTGTAAGTTATTAGAGTGCTGCAATGCAGTCTCACCTGTTACACTAGTGTTCTGAGTTCAAAATTTACCATCTTTGTTGGTGCTGGGACCTTCAAGATGCCCTATTGTGTTGTTGGCTGCTGAGCTAGAACTAGGTGTTTTAGCTACTGAACTAGATTGTTAAGAGCCTCCCACTGGTTTTCCAGTTCCCCTTCTTATAATGGGCTGCAGTCCTCTTTTACCCACATGAGATAGACTTTTCCTGAAACTCCTCCAAACTACCTGGAGCTGAAAAGTTATTTCATTCTGTCTTTTTATGAGTTCTGTTGCTTTAAAGTCTATTTACAATGTGATTGGGAATAGCTTCAAGGGCTTCCTAACTTCTCTCCATAATCTTGTTTCCACCAAGGAAATCTCTGCTAATTATCTCCAAATAAGGGATAACTGGTTAGAAAACTAATTAGAAAAACGATCAAAATCAATCTCAAAATAAAATACAGTATTCAAAAAATTCCTCCAAAGGATTACTATTCTTTCACATTGTACTGTTGAAGCTGCATAATGAAATGTAGTTTAAAAAACACTTCAATCATTTTCCCCTTTAAAAAAAAATTAACAACGTTAAAGCTAAGACTACAATGCAGTCTTGGCCATTAGAGCCAAAGAACTACTTCAGCCAACAGGCACACAAATTCTTTCTCAAGAAGAGAGATGTGACTATCCAAGGCATTTGCAGCCTTAAGTCACAAGCTCATTTAAAAGATTTGAAAGTATGTGAATTTGCAAATTATCATGAAGAAATTTTGGGAAGTTATCACTCCACAGAAGTATGGAAAGAGAAACACAACAGCAAAAAGTCTGAGAAGAGACTCAAGCACATGTGTATAAAAAGTTGGAGAGAAGAAAGTAAATAAATACAAAATGAAACCAATTTGCCAGCATCTCTACAAGTGAACTATTCTCCTTGGTGAAGGGAATGGAAGCACACTATCACTATTACATCTCAAGACACCAGTAAGAAAGACAAGTGAAAATAGCCTTACAAAGATGAAGTTTGGAGCAGCTAGGTGGCACAGTGGATAGAGCACCAGCCCTAGAATCAGGAGGACCTGAGTTCAAAATTGACCTCAGACACTTAATGATTGCCTATGAGTTTGGGCAAGTCAATTAATCCCATTGCCTTGGAAAAAAAGATGAAATTAGTGTGATCCAGTAATACCACTGCTACCTCTATATCCTAAAGACATTCCAAAAAAGGGGTAAAGATCTATTAGTACAAAAATATTTATAGTACTTCTTTTATAATTGCTAACATTTGCAAATTAAAGGGATACGCTTCTTTTGAGAATGATTAAATAAGCCTGTGGTATCTGATTGTAATAGAATGTTGCTGTGCTATAAGAACTAACAAGCAATATGATGGAAAATGCCATCTACATCCAGAGAACAAACTATGGATTCTGAATGAAGATCAAAAGATAAAAGTTTAATTTTTTTGTTCATGTTGGGTTTTTCTTGATTTTTATTTTATTCATTTATGAACTTTATTCTGAGAAAGATTCTATAAGCTTTATCAGATTGCCAAAGGCATCCGTTACTCACAAAGAAAAAAAATGTGTCCCTATTCTAGATTTTAGATCAATATCTAAATTTACACTCCAGCATAAAATTTAAATTACCCCCCCCAAAAAAAAAACCACCTTAGTACCTTAAGCATTAAAGCATCAGGTGCAAAATTCTAGGGACACTTGATCCAAACATACAAACCTGCAGCTCCAGGTCTTGTCCATCAGAGTCACACTACCTGTTCTTTTATCTGGTAAGGAAAGAGTCATCTCTGGATGCCTAGAAACTAGAGGGGAAACTTTTTCAGATGGAAAGTTCTTCTCATTTTGTGTCACTACCAATTTCAACATTTCTTTCTATACTTTTTTTGAACAATCCAAAACTGAATGCCTAAATTTAAAAAAAAAATGTCTTTCCAGGAACTAATTGATATGCAATTATCTAAAACTGTGAACTAACCATTAAAAAAATCACTTCCATTTTTCATAATACTAATAGGACTTAAACTATATGAAAAAAGTAAAAGGAAGTGCTATCAAAACTCTTTATAGATAATCAAAATGTAGAAAGAAATATCCTAATAAATATTGATTCAACATTTTAAAAAAATTAATGGAATGGGCTAGACTTTTGATTCATGAGATCAACAAAATGGAAGACATTTTCTCCAACAACTTCTCAAACCTCTTCTTAAGAGAATATCAAATATAAAACAAGTTGAGATGTCTCTATTGTCTAGGAGAGTGTTGTCAAATTCAAGCAGAAATAGATCCCTATGGGCAGAATATTTACTTAGAAAACTACAAATTATTATCATTTTTGATGTATTTTTACATATTTTGTTAAATATTTTTTCAATCATATTTAAATTTTCTTCCAGCTACATGAAGGGCATATGGGCAGCTGGGGGGGTTGACACCTCTAGTCTAGCACACTTAGAACACAGAAGGTTAAACATAACATGAATTGATGCCTAACTTGAACTCTTGCAGTACTTCCTCCCCATCACCCACAAAACTTTTGGCAGTAGTTGCACTAATGACTGGACCCACAGAGTCACAACAAAATGCAACAAATCTTATCTCCCCTCCTTTTTTCCCAGAGACGTGAAAATCATTTGCCAGTGGCCAGTGGCCCATGCTGTGGGAGCATCCTATGTCATAAAATATTTCTCTAAGAGAGTGAAGGAGTAGAGGGAAATTGGAAGGGCACACATCTGGTTATGAAATAGAAAAATTAGCTCCACTTCCACCAGCAGTCCTCACAAAGGCTAGGAGTTCTAGATTTCAAATGATAGAAATTATTCTGGACTGCATTAACTTCAGTGTGGTAGCATTCTGTACCACAGTACCAAAGAAATAAGTAACAGAAGACTAAGGGTAGGATACCACGTGTGAAGGGCTATGAGACACTTCACAAAACCTGAAAGAGCCAAGTATCCATCTAGAGTCAGTTCTGTTTCACTCAGTAGTCACTTGAGGGAGAGACCTAGGCTGCAGTTCCATGAAATTATGTAGCACAAGATTCTAGAATAACCAACTTGGAAAATGTTCAAAGACAAGGATGGACGGATTAAAAAGTATCTGTTGTTGTGGGCAGGTGAATATAAAAGGTAAATCTTGCAGTGAATGTTCACCCTGGCTAAAATGAAGTGTTCTGTGAAAGAAAATAAGGATCTTATTTCAGGTACTTAGTGTTTAAAAAGACTACTTATTCTAAAGCAGGAAAGAGAAAATTGGAGCTACAACTCATTGTTCTCCTCCTTCCTGCAAGTGAGAGAACACTGTCCCTTAGCAACACACTTCTCATCATTCTGTCATTTAGCAGACTTTATAAAGGAAAGGGATGTAGAGACTGTGACAATTAGGTTTATAGTTTTTCCTTGAATCAACCAAATGATTGGCATTTTCATTTATTTAAGAGGGGTATTTGAACTTATGATTTCATCAATGGCTCCCAGTGATGAATCTTCCCCTTTCTTAAATGCAAATGAGTTATTGTTCTCATCTAAAAGAATTAGATATAGCTATATTATGAAACAGCAAAGCATTTTATTGATTCCACCACCACCCAATGATTTTAAAAGAAGAAAATATTTAAAGAAAAAATCAATCCCTTTGTGCATTGTCTGAAATTAGTTGGTTCTATTTGTTTACCATTAATTTGTCTTCAAAAGGAGATTTTTCCCATAGTGAGGACTGATATGCCCAATGTTTACAATTCTTTTTGAGTTTGTTGAGTTAATGATGATTTTTATCCATACTTTAAAAAAAATTCTCCCGAAATATAATAAGTCGAGCACCAGTCCCTGATATGTGAATATTTGTTTTACATTGTTGGATTCTGTTTTTTATTTATTCTTGTGTCTTCCTCTGTTTTAGGAATGAGCTCATTTAGCTCACTTTCATAATTATGATTATTAATAGTGTGTTTTCCCCTCTCCCGTCTAAAGTTCTTGTGTGGTTCCCTTTTTCTCCTGCTCTTCTCTTTATAAAGGTAAAGTAAATATGGTGTATAATTGATCATTATTATCTTTAATTATTGCTATTTTTGCCTCATTGACTATTCTCTTTTTCCCTTTCCCAAATCATGGACAGTATACTTTATTTCATGCCTTTTAACTTTCCCTTCATGAACTACTCATAAACAACAATTGTAAGTGTTTTTTGTTTGTAACTGTTACTTCTTTGACACCTTTATTCTTAACCCTTGCTTTAACTTTTCAATCTCAACCAATAAGTTTAATATAATTTAATATATTTCTATGCAAAACTTTTCATATGCATGTATATGTTTATGTTCATGTTCTCAAGTATGCTTTTCCAGTTCAGGTAAGATAGAAATTCAAACCATGTCTACTCTTCCCAGGCCTTCCTCTGTTATATGTCCTTCTTATAGAGACTCTAATTATGAGATACAGTAAACTCTACCTCCTCCTTCATCATTTCCCTACAATATTCCATTTTCTTTGTTTTTGTTCTTGTTCTTTGATATCATTAAAAAAACAAACAAAACAAACATGACTTCCCAGAGTTCCTCTATTTTTTGTTATTTACTTTTTTCTGTGGTACTTCAAATAATTAAGGCACTTTTCCTCATCTCTGATTATTCAAGTAAGCATGTCACCATAATTTAGACCATTCTAATTACTTGAATAATTTAAATTTATGATTTAATTAAATTTCTCTTGATTCCTGTATTTGCTTCTCAAAGTTTTGATTCAACTCTAATCAAGTCATCAATAATTCTATAAAGTTATCTATCCCCATTATTCCTACACCTACTCCATTAACTCACCAAACCAGTCTCCCAGGTTCAGTTCCTGATTTTGATTTTGTGCTGTGGCTAGTTATCCTCTTCTTCAAACACTCTTTTTTTTGGCTCTGTAATACTATTAAGTAATTTGCCCAAGGTCACACAGCTAGGTAATTATTATGTGTCTGAGGCTGGATGTGAACTCAGGTCCTCCTGACTCCAGGGCTGCTGCTCTATCCACTGTGCCCCTAGCTACTTCCTTCTATCACTCTTGAATGGTGTCCTTAGGTTCTGTTTTCTCTAAAACACTGCACTCAGAGCACTAGCAGATATTAATCTCTGTTCCATGTATTCTGGTTTAGAAAACTTGTCTTAAAGGCCTTCTTAAGTATCCCAGATTGAGTTCAATAGACTATGCCCCTGGGGGGCATACCAATCATAGCAACAGTGAAATCTTAACTTCATGCTCAAAGTCAGAGCCCCATATATTTCTAGTATCATAGAGCATCCTGATCTGTGACTATGGGTTATTTACTCTGTTATACTCCTACCAGAGAATAAGGCAATTAAGTAAGGAACAGAAGAGAAATTACCCTAAAAGAAGGTTTAAAAACAATATTGTCCTTTATACCAATTTCACTCAATTATAAGATTCACCCCTCATACATTCCACTTCCAGGTAACTGAGAAATGTCTGTAGTGAATTCAATTGGTGTTGAATGCTGTGTTTATAGATATTTTGCTGTAATGTTTGTAGTGCAAGTTTGATTAATGCCCTTCAAATATTTTCAAGAATATTTTAGATATAAAAGCTGAAGAAAGCAATAAAATTATATAATAGAATCAAGAAAACTAAATATCATTTTTATGGTAGCAAATATTTTTGAACAATATTATGTCTTGAATAATTGTTATATTGTATTAAACAATTGGCAGATAATAATCACAGCTGCCTCTCCATTTACGGGGTCCTCCATATGCAAAGATTTTACAATGTTCCCAAGTTTTGTGTGAAATACAACATTGATGTAGACTTATAAACATTTTAAATTTTTTTTGAAAATTTAAATTTCATTTTTCTTATTTCAATTTGATTTTTTTCTTTCACAATATGATTATTATGAATTTCTGTTTAGCATGTATTAGATAGTTTTTTTGTCAAGGGGAGAAGAGGGAAGGGAGGGAGAAAAATGTGAAACTCAAAACCTTTTAAAAATGATGACTGAAAACTATCATTGCAAGTAATTTAAAAAACAAAATATTTTAAAGAAATTTTAAATTTGAAAGAATATATTTTATCTTCTTTTCACCTCTATAATTCATTGCCAGCTTTTTTATTACTGTTTTGAGATATATGTAGTTACAATTTAATAAAACTAGAAATTTTCTTCAAGCTTTGATATTTAAGTGTGCAGTTATAATTTAGTGGTATTTTGCATAGAATTTAATACCATTAAAGAAGACTTGAGAAAATACATTTCCTTTGAAGTAAGACTCTAAAGAATTTTCTTCCTTAATCAACGCCAAAACCAAGGGCTTCATTTGTGTGTGTGTATGTGTGTGTGTGTGTGTCAGTGTGTGTGTGTGTGTTTATTGTGCTATTCTAGATTCTTCAGAAATCTGACTAATTCATAAATCAGTACACAAACACTCCTTAATATCTTTGAGGTTCGAGAAAGTTTGACTTTCATTTGCAGTGAGGTTGAAAAATGTAAAGGTTTTCAAAGTAACACCTCTGATTTTGAAGAATTTCTTTTGGTTTCTTAGATTTTTTATCTATCCATTTATTTCACAATTGAAGAATTACAAAACCTGTTCAGACCTATTATTTTTATAAGATAGTCATTATGAAATAATTGACTAGAGTTAGGTAGAAAAATGTAATCACTTCTCCACTGAAGTGTGCAGTTCTCAGTCCTGAGTTCCTTTTGCTTCATTATAATCCCAATTTCAAATCTTGGATCCCTCAAATGAAGACCAGAAATCCATTACATTTTGACAAATGGAAGGCAGACAATGAGGAGATAAATTTCCTCCATCCTCATCCTCAAGCTGCCATCATGGCATGAGCCCAGGCGTATGCCTTTTGCCTCCATCAATTCTATGAAAACTGGCTGTGAGAATGCTAGTGTGATGAAGTATCATGAAATGAGGTGACAGAACCTGTTCTACAGTGCTTTCATGGGTAGGATTATAAACTTCCTATGGCTAATTTGCTTTGTGTAGTAAAGAATTTAACTCATTCTTAAATTGACATTCCATCCAAATTTACTTCTCTTCTTTCCTTCCTTCCTCCTTCCCTCCCTGCCTTCCTTCATTCCTTCATTCCTTCCTTCCCTCCACCCTTCTGTCCCTCCTCCCCCACCTCAATCAGTTACCAAAGCCTGTTAAGTTTTCAAATTTTTCTCATTCTTTATTTACTTAATTCTAATTTTATATAATGAATTAACTGATCTGTTTGCCTAAAAACTTTCTGTTCATTCCAAATTGTACTGAATAATAATGATGCATTGATCATCCTGAAGCACTATTTTTATCATTATCCCTGAGGTCAATAGGTGACACATTGGACAGAATGTAAAACTTGGAATTGGGAAGAGTGGATTCAATACAGCCTCACATTCTCACACAGCAGTGTGACCTCAGACCTTCACAGCTTCCCAAATTCCTCAAATATAAAACCAGGAAAATAGAACCTTCCTCAACAGTTTATTGTAAGGATCAAATGAGTTAATATAGATATAGATATAGATATAGATATAGATATAGATATAGATATAGATATAGATATAGATATAGATATAGATATAGATATAGATATATAGCACTCTGTGACCCGTAAAACACACTTCAAAGGGTAATGCCACTGTGGGTAGTGCTTGTGTGTTTATAGTAGGGGTTTTTTTGTATCCTGATACTTTTATCTATAAAGGCCTTGCAGGAATCTTTAAATATTGACCAATTGAGCTTCAGCAATACCACTGGTTGACTTAGCAATAAAGTAAGTTTGATATGGGACAATGTGGCTTACTAGATAGAGTGTCAGACTTGGAATCAGAAAGGTACCTCTCTTTGATTTTAAACACATTCATACATTTATAATATGTGTAACTCTAGACAAGTCACTTAAATCCTGTTGGTCTGTTTCCTCATCTGGAGGATCCATGAGCTAAAAGAAATGAAAATGCATTCTAATATCCTTGCCAAGAAAACTCCAAATATAGGCATGGAGTCAGACACAACTGAACAACTACTAAACCACAAGAAAGTCTGATGTGACTATATTTAAGTGCCAACAAAATAGACAGAACAGCCTAAAGTTGAGGGTTATTCCTTTAAAAAATACATGATGAGTAACTTGACAGAGATGATAATGAAGTTAGTAACAAACTTTTGCATTTTGATGCCATAAGAAAACAATCTATATTGGACTAATTCAGAAATCTCAATACCACATGCAATGGGAATGCAGCAGTTAGATGGAGCTTATAACTGAAGCAGGTGCATTATAAAAGTAATTGAATCATCTTGAATATGTGAATATTTTCAATATACTAAAATACTATAGCATTACATAATTACAAAATATTTCATCAGTTATAGGCAAGGGTTTTACAAAGCCTTTTCCCAATGTTACCATTAGCTCAAAGTATAACAAGGTATTGGCAATCAAGAAAGGGTAATAACTTTATCCATAAGCATAGATGTTCATGAATGAATGAATTCAAATTAACTTTTTAATTGATTTTTATGTGCCAGGCACAAGGCTAAGTTTTGAAAGCACAAATAAAAACAAATAAAGACATAACCATACTTTAATAGAGAAACATACATTTCAATAGGGAAGACAATGAATAATGGTAAAATAAATTTGAAAGTGATAGAACAAGAAGATTATTTGAAAATGTCCAAGAAGTTGGATTATTATCATCATCTAATGAAAATGTTGAGTACAAAGACTGAATGCCATATTACCACATCATAATGCCTCTAAGGACAAGTTATCCCATAAATATTTTCAAACAAAACAAACTCAAAATTTTAAAAAATACCTTTTAGTCCAAGACTAACTGTCACAGAAATAAAATGTAAGGTTCCCTGAAAGGAAAACATTACACTCCCAGGATTTAAGGGAAAATCCTCAAAAGGAATGTGGTTTTAATATTATCATTTATTAGACCTCATGCAATAAATAGCCCCTAAAGGTAACCAGCGTTTTTTTTAAATTAACTTATTTATTTATTTTCATCCATACGCACACGCATATATCCAAGTTACAAAATTGCCATCCAATGTCCCTTCCTCCTCCCCGCAAGCAGGTAACAGTTGGATGAGCATTTTTACATACATATTTTTATAGACATGTTTACAAATTAGTAATTTTTGGCAGGAATAATTAGGATTAAGGGAAAGAGATACATAAAAGTTAATTTTCATAAATTATTCATCAGTTTCTGAAGAGTTGTTTTAATTTTGTGTGTTTTGTTGTATTTTGTTTTTCTTCTTCTGGATGGGAATAATATAGTCTATAGTCAGTTAAATATAGTTGTTCTGCCTCTTTAGACTGCTGAGAGGATCTGTTTCCCTCAAGGTTGTTCATCTTATAATGTTATTGTTGATGTGTATTCTGGGTTCTACTCCCTTCATTCAGCATCAGATCCTATAAGTCATTCTATGATTCTTAAGAGTCTGATCATTTATTGCTTCTTATAGAACATTAGTTTGCCATACTATTCATGTACTATAATGTGTTGAGCCATTCCCCAATTGATGGGCATCCCCTCAATTTTCAATTCTTTGACACTACAAAAAAAAGAGCTGCTATCAATATTTTGGAACATGTGGGACTTTTCCCATTCTTTATACGTTCTTCTAGATATAGAACTAGAAGTGGAATTGCTGGATCAAAGGGTATGAAAGGGTTTATTGTTCTTTGGGCATAGTCCATAATTGCTCTTCAGAATGGTTGAGTCCATGCACAACTCCACCAGCAATGCATCAATTTCCCAATCCTCCCACAACTTTTCCAACATTGATCATCTTCCTTTTTTCTCATCTAGGTTAATTTAATATGTATGAGATGATACCTCGTTATTTTAGCTTACATTTCTCTAATCAATAGTGATTTGGATAATTTTTTCATATGATTATATATAGTTTTAATTTCTTCATTTGAAAACTGTTCATATCCTTTGAAAATTTATCAATTGGAGAATGACTTGTGACCTTATAAATTTGTTGTAATTCTCTATATATTTTAGAAATAAGACCTTTAACAGAACTCCTAGTTGTGAAGATTGTTTCTTAGCTTTTTTTGCTTTCCTTCTAATTTTGGCAGCATTGATTTTTAGGTCAACCCATTTTTAATGTAATATAGTCAAAATCATTCATTTTGAAGTTTATAATGTGATCTAATTCTCATTTAGTTATAACTTTATCTCTTTTCCATAGATCAAATAGAGTACTTTTTAATCCATTAATTTATCTATGGTATCGCTCTTAGTGTCTAAATCCTGTACCCATTTTGACCCTATTTTGCTATAGGATGTGAGGTGTAGATCGATGCCTAGTTTTTGCCATACTATTTTCCAGTTTTCTCAACAATTTTTGTCAAATAATGAGTTCTTATCCCAGAAGCTGATGTCTTTGGGTTTGTCAAATAGTAAGTAAATTGCTGTTTTCATTTACTGCCATTTCTTTTGAGTTGTAGATTTTCTTCTATCATTTTAATTTTATAAATTCTAAATTATCATTGGCTTTGATCTAAATGATATATATAGGATATTTACTGCAATTTCTTTAGAACCTATCCTAATTCACTGATTTATTACTCTATTTTTTAACCAGTACCAGATTGGATGACTTCTGCTTTATACTATAGTTTTAAATCTAGTAGAACTAGGCCACCTTCCTTTTTATTTTTTCATCAGTTTCCTTGCTATTCTTACTCTTTTGTTCCAGACGTATTTTGTTACTGTTTTTTCCCAGCTCAGTAAAGTAGTTATATGGTACTTTGATTGGTGTGGCACTGAATAAGTAATTTAATTTGGGTAGAATTGTCGGTTTTATTATGACTTCAACCTAATCATGAGCAATTGACACTTTTCCAATTATTTAGAACTGACTTTCTTTGGGTGAGAAGTGCTTTATAATTGTGCTCATACAATTTCTGGTTTTGTCTTGTGAGGGAGATTCCCAAGTACTTAATGTTGTCTACAGTTATTATAAATGAGATTTCTCCTATCTCTTGCTCTTGGGCTTTGTTGTTCATATATAGAAATGATGATGATTCATGTGGGTTTATTTTATATCCTTTTACTTTGCTGAATTTGTTAATTGTTTCAGGGAGTTTTTAAGATGATTTTCAAAGAGTGAAAGTTTTGTTTTCTCATTGCCAATTCTGATTCCTTCAATTTCTTTCTCTTCTGTTATTGAAACTGTTACCATTGCTAATACTATATTGAATAATAGTGGTGATAATGAGCATTCATGTTTCACCCCTGATTTTATTGGAAATGTTCCAAGTTTATTCCCATTACATATAATATTTGTTGATGATTTTAGATAGATTCTATTTATTATTTTAAGGAAAACATCATTCATTCCTAACTTTCTAGTGTTTTTAATAGGAATGGATGCTGTATTTTATCAAAAAGGTTTTTCAACATTTATTGAGATAATCATATGTTTTCTGTTGTTTTTGCTATTGATATGTTTAATTACGTTGAGTGGTTTCCTAATGTTGAACCATCCCTGCCTGCCTGATATAAATGCAAATTTATCATTGTGTATTATCCAGGTAATAACTTGCTGTACTCTCAATGCTAAATTTTTATTTAAGATTTCTGCATCAATGTTCATTAGGGAGATTGGTCTATAATGTTCTTTGCCTATTTTGTTTCTTTTTACTTTAGGTATCAGCACCTATTTTTTTAAAGTAGTTTATGTAGTATAGGAATTAATTTTTCCTTAAATGATCATTAGAATTCTCTTGTAAATCCATCTGGACCTAGAGTCCTTTTCTTAGGAAGTTTATTAATAACTTCTTCAATTTCTTTTTCTGAAATGGGATTATTTAATGAATTTATTTCCTCTGTTAATCTGGGTGGTTTATATTTTTGCAAATATTCATCCATTTCACTCAATTTATCCCATTTATTGGCATACAGATTGGAAAAGTAGCTCAGAATTATCCCTTTAATTTCCTCCTCATTGGTGGTTAGTTTGCCCTTTTCATTTTATACTGGTAACTTGGTTATCTTTTTTTAAAATCAGATTAACCAAAGGTTTGTCTGTTTTATTACTTTTTTCATAAAACCAACTCTTAGTTTTCTTTATGGGATCAATGGTTTTCTTGCTTTTAGTTTCATCAATCTCTCCCTTGATTTTCAAAATGTCTAAATTGGTATATAATTGAGGATGTTTAATCTGTTTTTTTCTAGCTTTTGTAGTTGCATAACACTTCATTGCTCTCTTTCTCTATTTCATTCATAAAGGCATTTAATAATATAAAATTTTCACTCAAAAATTCCTTGGCTGTATCCAATAAATTTTGGTATGATGTCTCATTATTATCATTTTCTTTAGAGTGTATCCATTGGGGTAGCTAGGTGGCACAGTGATTAGAGTACCAGTCCTGGAATCAGGAAGACCTGAACACAAATGTGGCCTCAGACACTTAACAATTACCCAGGTGTGACCTTGGGCAAGTCACTTAACCCCAATGCCTTGCAAAAAAAGGGTAATTATTATTTATGCCTTTCTACCTTTGATTATAAGGTTTTTGTGCCCTAGTACATGATCAGTTTTAGTGAAGGTGTTATATACCGCTGTTTAAAAGGTATATTCTTTTCTATCCTCCCTTAAGTTTTCTCCAGAGGTCTATTCATATCTAACATTTCTAAGATTTCAATCACCTTCTTAATTTCCTTCTTAATCTATTTTGCTATTAGATTTATCTAGTTCTGAGAGAGGGAGACTAAGGTCTCCCATTATTAAGGTTTTGATGTCTATGTCTCCTTGTAATTCACTCATCTTTTCCTCTAGGAATTTGGATACTATACCACTAAGCACATGCAAATTTAGTAATGATGTAGCTTCATTACCAATGGTGCCTTTTAAGAAAATCTTTTTTAATGAGGTTTATTTTTGCTTTACTTTGTCTGAGTTTAGGATCACTAACCCAGATTTTTTACTTCAGCTGAGGCACAATATATTTTGCTCCAACCCTTTACCTTTAGCATCTGTGTATCTCTCTGATTCAAATGTGATTCTTGTATACAACATATTGTAGGACAGTTATTTTTATTCTATTCTGTTATTTGCTTCCCTTTTATGGGATAGTTCATACCATTCAAATTTACAGTTAAAATAACTAATTCTGTATTTCCTTCCATGACACCTTTCTCCATTTATATTTTACTCTTTCCTTTTCTCTTATTCCTCCCCACAAAAATTTTACTACATTCCCCCTTTGACTTATCTTTTTTTCTAAATTTAACTTTCAGTTTATTTTCATCTATATCTTTCTTCACCTTTTCTCAATACCTTCTTCTCTTCTCTTTCCCTCTCCCAGGCCTCCACATCCCTGTATATTAAGTTAGATTTTTAAACCCAAGTGGAAATGTATCTTATTCTCTCACTGAACTAAATATATTGAATAGAATTTACTCAGTATTCACCTTTCTCCCTTTCCTTCAAAACTTATAAATCTTTATGCCTCTTCCTTTGGTGTTATTTATTGTTCTAATATTATTAATCAGGTATCATTAATCACAGTTTTATTATTTGATTGCTTGATAAGCTCATATTGTTATCAAGATATCATCAGAGAATGTTTACGTGATTGCTTTATAAGCAGCATTGACTCAAACTGCATCAAATTATAATTATAATCATTTTCTACCTTATCCCTTTTTCAAGTATCTTTCAAGTACATACAATCCTCCTCAGAAGCAAAAGTTTCATCCAAGCCATTCATTTCTTGAAATATCTCTGCCCTCCCCCCAGACCTATTTTCTTTCACACTTTACCTCCCCTCCTACCCAACCAGGGAACTTAACACCTTCTTAAGAGATGGAAGCCCTATTCTCTCTCCCACCTCACCCCCTATGCAGCTTAATTAACCCATTGTTCAGTGAAACTCAAGTTAAGTCAAACCCTGATCTAATTACCTGAAAGAAAATTAAAGACCTCTAAGTACTGGTAGACTGCAGATCTCGCCTGAGAACCATATAAATGCTTATAAGTTACAGAGACACTGACTCAGATGCTTGAAGTTTTTGTTTTGTATTGTTTTTGCAAGTCTGTGAGATTAAGTGATTTGCCTAAGGTCACACAGCTAGGTAATTATTTTGTGTCTGAGGCTGGATTTGAACTCAAGTACTCCTGACTCCAGGGCTGGTGTTCTATCCACTGCCACCTAGCAGCCAGTCTTCAGTTTAGGATGCCCTCATTAGACAAGGTGGTAAGCACCCTGTAATTAAAGTAAGTCAAATGATAATGAGACACTTAAGTTTAGGGGGTTTTTTTGCAAGGCAAATGGGGTTAGGTGGCTTGCCCAAGGCCACACAGCTAGGTAATTATTAAGTGTCTGAGACCAGATGTGAACCCAGGTACTCCTGACTCCAGGGCTGGTGCTTTATCCACTGAGCCACCTATCTGCCGATTCGACATTTAAGTTTAAAGTTAACACTCCTGCTTTTCTTCAGAGCTTTTGGTCTCAGAGTGCTATCTTCTTGGATCTCTTCAATGAGAGCTAAAACCCAATTATATCCATATCATTTAGATTCATTCTCTTCAATTGTATTCTACTCATTAATTATCCTGAGAAGTAAAGTTCTAAAGAATTAAAAGTGTTATATCTTTCCTTTAAAGTTTATTCAATTTGATAGTCTTGACAAACATTTTTTTTTTGTTTGGGGTTGATTTTTCCTTCCCCGTTTCATTTACCCTTTCTTTTAATGTAACTATTGAGTTGTGTATTTAGCAATTGAATTCTCTATTTAGTTCTGGTATTTGTATCAAGAAATTCTGAAAGTTCTCTACTTCATTAACATCCATCTTTTTCCCACAATATATGCTGAATTTTATAGGGTAGTATATTCTGGGTAGTATATTGCTTCCCAAAATATGCTATTCGAGGTCTTCTGTTTCTTAAATGTTGAGGCATAGGTATTGTGTCAGTCTCATTCTGTTTCCTTAATATTTGAAATATTTTCTTTTTGTTTCCTGAAATATTCTCTTCTTTATTTGAGAGTTCTGGAATTTGACTATTACTGCCCTTGGAGTTTTTATCCTGGGGTCTCTCTCTGGAGGGTTTCTGTAGATTCTTTCAATGATCATATTGTTATCTTCTTCTAGTAGATTGGGGCAATATCCCTTATAATTTCTTGCATGATGTTTTCCAGTTTCTAGTAGTCCAATCATTTGTAGATTGCCTCTCCTGGATATATTTTCCAAGTCATTCGTTTTCCCTACCAAGTACTTAACATTTTCTTCAGTTTTTTTTTCAGCCTGTTTATTTTGTTTAATGGGATCTTATAGTCTTGTAGATTCATTGGCTTCAATTTGTTCAATTCTAATTTTTAGGGTTTTATTTTCTTCAATAAGCTTTTGTGTTTCCTTTTCCAATTGGTTATTTTTACTTTTAATGGAGTTGATTTCATTGGTCAATTTTCCAAAATTTTCCTGCATGACTTGCATTTCCTTTTTTCCATTTTTCTTCTTCCTCTCTTCTTTGGTTTTTAAATTATTTTTAAGCTCTTGGATGAGCATTTCTATTTAAGTCTAACTTATAGATAACATTAATACTTCTCCTGTTAGTGATTTTTCATTGCTTCCTTCTTCAGACATGACATTGCTTTCATCTTTGTCTATAAAGTAGTTTTCTAGTTGTCTATTACCTTTTTTGTTTATCTTTTCTAATTTAGCTCTGCTCCTGGGGTATAGGGAGTATAGACCCAAGCTTTTCTTTTTGCTGGGGCCATGGTCTGATCCCTGACTTGCCATTGGTCAAGATGTTCCCTATATAGTCCAGGCTATATCATTGCAGAGCTATTTTTTCTTCCTTTATCTCCAGGTTCTAACTTAATAGTGTTTTGTTCCTGACCCAGTCCTGCTTTTACCCCAGTATTCCCAGGGTTCAGACTTTGGGGTTGGTGTCTTCCTTGCTGACTTGCTATCTAGTTGGCAGGACCTCTGTTGTTGTTAAGCTATCAGGACCTGGATTTCACTGTGGTTAAAAGCCATCTGCTGACTTTCCCCGCGCTCTTAACTCCTGGACTTTATTTCCTCTTTTCCGCCCAAAGAGACAGACCTTCACTGAAGATCCTCCATGATGTCTATAGTTGAAAACTTCTTTGAAACTTCTCTTTTTCTTGGTGGGATCTGTAATTTGAATATCATAGTAGAGGCTTCATTTATCTTTGATAGGGAAGAGCTCCAGGAGCATGTTAGCTTCATGCCACCATCTCTACTCCACTCTGGAGTGACCAGACGGTGTAATCAATTAGTTTCAAAGTGATATTTACTGAGAAAATAGAGCATTTATGGAAAAATCTCTCAAATTAGAGGCACATTCTCTCTTTGAATACTAAAGTTTCCTTTGGAGAGTGGGATCAAGCCTGTATTTTTTTTAAATAATATTCCAGGGGCAGGTAGGTAGTGCAGTGAATAGAGCATGGCCCTGGAGTCTTGCTGTGTGGCCTTGGGCGAGTCACTTAACCCCATTTGTCTTGCAAAAAATAACCCTAAAAATAAAAATAAAAATAACATTCCATCAGAATCAACTTATGGTCATATCTTCAGTCTAAATATACTCTTTAGAATAGAATTACTATTCTTAAGAGTTATGAATATTTCCTCCAGTGAAGAGATATAACCAATTTTATCTTTTTGAAAAACAGTCTTTTTCCTTTCTCCTATTTACCTTTTTAATGTATCTCTTATGACTGCTGTTTGAAGATCAAATTTTCTGTTCTGCTCTGGTTTTTTTCATCAGGAAAACGTGGAAGTCACCTATTTCATTAAATGACCATCCTTTCCCCTGAAAGAGTATGCTCAATTTTGCGAGCTAGTGATTTTAGTTGTAATTCAAGTATCTTTACCCTCTAGAATATCATATTTCAAGGACCCCTATCTTTTAAAGTTGATGTTGCCAAGTACTGAGTAATCCTGGCTATGATTGTTTGGTATTTGAGTTGCTTCTTTCTGACTGCCTTCAGTATATTCTCCTTGATCTGATAATTCTGGAATATGGATACAGTATTCCTCAATGTTTTTATTTTGGTTTACCTTAAGTGGATGATCAGTGGAGTGAATAGTGGATACTTTTTTTTTCTTTTTTGATTGATGTTTTATTATATTTTTACAATTACATCTTGGTGAAAGTTTTCCAACATTCATCCAATTGTACTTGTATATTTATGTTACACATTTTTCTACCACCCTCCCTTCCCAATCCCCTCCCTTCAATGTCTGATAAAAGTTATACATGACTATACTATAAGGCAGCAGTCATCAAAACTGCCGGGTACTGGTTAAGAAATAGAGTAATGGATCAGTGGATTAGGATAGGTTCAAAAGAAACTGCAGTAAATGACTACAACAATCTACTAGTTGAAAAACCTAAAGACAACAGCTTCTGGGAAAGGAACTCACTGACAAAAATTGTTGGAAAAACTGAAAAATAGTATGGCAGAAATTAGGCAAGATCCACATCTCACACCCTATACCAAAATATAGACCAAATGGGTACAGGATTTAGACATAAATAGTAATACCATAGATTAATTAATTAATAAACCATGACATTATCTATCAGATCTATGGAAAGGGGATAAATTTAGGATTAAACAAAAATTAGAGCACATTATAAACTGCAAAATGAATGATATTTAATATATTAATTTAAAAAGTTTTTGCACTAATAAACTCAATGTTGCAAAAATTAGAAGGAAAGAAGAAAGCTAGGAAACAATCTTCACAACTAGGAATTCTTATAAAGTTTTCATTTCTAAAATACATAGAGGATTGCATCAAATTCATAAGGTCACAAGTCATTCTCCAGTTGATAAATGGTCAAAGGTCATGAAAAGACTGTTCTCAAATGAAGAAATTACAACTATATATAATCATAAGAAAAAATGCTCCAAATCATTATTTGAGAGATGCAAGTTAAAACAGCAATGACGTATCATTTCACATCTATCAGACTGGCCAAAATAAGAAAAATGGAAGATTATAAATGCTGGAGAAGCTGTGGGAGGATTGTGACATTGCTGCATTCCTGGTGGAGTTATGAACAGATCCAAACATTGTGGAAAGCAATATGGAACTATGTCCAAAAAACAATAAAATTGTTCATACCCTTTGTCCTAGCAATTCCAATTTTAGGTCTATATCCAGAAGAAATTATAAAAAAATATGAAAAGTTCTACATATTCCAAAATATTCATAGCATCTCTTTTTCTAGTGGTAAAGAATTGGAAATTGAGAGGACGCCCATCAAATTGTGGTACATGAATATTATAGAACAATATTGTTCCATAAGAAACTATAAATCATCAAACTTTAGAAAAGCATGGAATGACCTTTGGGATCTGATGCAGAGCAAAGGGAGCAGAACCAAGGGAATAATGTACACATCAACAGCAACATTGTGAGATGAACAACCTTGATGGAAGCAACTCCTATCAGCAGGCTAGAGAGCTAGGACAGTGATTAAATCCTCTATAGACCATATTATCCCCATTTAGAGGAGAAGCAACAATACAAAACAAAGCACACAAAAAAACACTGAAGCTGGTGAACACTTTATAAAAATTATCTCTTATGTATCTCTTTCCCTTAATCCTAATTTTCTCATACCAAAAACCACTCATTTGCAAATATGTTTATCAAACATGCATGTACAATGCTAACCTGATTGTTCCCTGCTGAGGGGAAGAGGGTGGTTGGAAATTTTGTAACTTAAAAATCCTACAACTGCATATGGATGAAAATATATAAATAAATAAAAAGTTATACATGTACCTTTATGTTTAATAACATTCATATGTCATAACTTGTTCAGTCATTGCCCAATTCATGGACATTCCCTCAGTATCCAATCCTTTGCTACTACAAAAAGAAATGCTATAAATATTTTAAACATTAAGGAATTTTTATGACTTTTAATATTTCTATGATTTTTTTGGAGGTAAGCCTGATCTGATATTGGTATAGGTGGAACAAATGGTATGGTCAGTTTTATTGCTCTTTGTACTCACTTACATATTGTTCTCTAGAATGGTTGTATTAATTCGCAACTCCATCAACAATACATTAATTTCCCATTCTTTCCACAACCTCTCCAACGTGATCATTTTCCCTTTCAATCATGTTAGCCAATCTGATAGATGTGAGGGATACCACATAGCTGTTTTAATTTACATTTCTCTAATCAATTATTTTTGGAGCATGTTTTCATGTGATTTTATTAATTTTCCACTGCCAATTTTGGGTTTCCTGCCCTGGACACACTAACACTGCACCAGAGACAGAGCTTGTTGGAATAGTCTCCCCTCTGATTTTTGGTGGTTTCTGTTACTCCATAGTCCATTTAGAAGTTTGATGAATTATTTCTGAAGAAAATCTGAGAGAGTTTAAGGAAATTCCTAACTTCTCTCCACTAACTTATTCTGTTTAAATTAAATTGACACACGCACATGCACGCATGCATGCACACACACACAATTCAAAATGCTCACGGGGATAGAGGGCTCAACATTGAGACACATATGTGGTGTTGCAAGAACAAACGTTTATTAGTGTCAGATATTGTCATAAGGTCTGTGTCCTATATATTGGAGCAAGATGATGCCTCACAATTTCTGACCTTAAAAGCCTGCATCAATTTTACTTCTGTTAATTGGAGATGACAATGGAGAAGTTCTTCCTTTGCTCAGTTGTGCATCGACTAACAGTTATGGAGTTGGGTTAAGCCCTTGTTGGTTGGTTCACTAGATACTCACTGGGCTCTGCTAATGTTGCTAGTTACTCTACTTGTCAATGGCATCTCTCTGATGGCTTTAAGAAATTTCCCCAACCTCAGCATTACCTAGGGACTTCCTATCTGTTGTTTGATAATTTTTCAGTCATATCCGACTCTTCAAAACCCCTTTGGGATTTTCTTGACAAGATTCTGGAATGGCTTGCCATTTCCTTTTCCAGTTTATCTTACAAGTGAGAAACTGAGGCAAACAAGGTTACATGACTTGCTCAAAGTCTCAAACACCCTATCAGATTGGCTAATATGACAAAAAGGGAAAATGATCACTGTTGGAGAGGTTATGGAAAGATTGGGACATTAATGTACTGTTAGTGGAGTTGTGGACTAACCCAACCATTAATGGAAGTAAGTTCAAAGTGAGTGTCTTTGATTGGATTTGAATTCAGGAAGAGTATTCCTGACTCCAGGCTCTGTCCTACCTAGCTATATACCCGGACACTTCCTATAAGTGTATTTATTCATTTAAAAAAAGAAGAGAATAAATGCACAAGAAACAGATAGCATATGGGAGGGAGACAGGGAATGTCTTTCCCTTAGCCATCAGCTCAAAGAAAACATTTTGACCTGAAAACTATCAGTGAAGAGCAATATGAGAGATCAGTATGATTCCTTTAATATGTTCATATGGTTCTAGCTCACTATCTACTTCAAATTTTTGCTTTTATTTTGTCACCACACATTAGGAACCCCATGGGTCATCCTAACCAACAGAAGTCAGGGAATCTCTGTACATACTCTGAAATGTGAGGAAAGATTATTACTATTATTATACATTGTCAGAACCAGTTTTCTATCCCTCCACTGAACCACAACCAAAAACCCTCCAAAATTCCAATGTAATTACCTATAATGAATATTGAGAATGACCTAAAAACTACACATTGCATAATGGGAGTGGGACAAGTGGGGATAGTCAGGAAAGGAGGTGAAGATGTATGTCAGAAATTCTAGATGCCTTCATTCAGCAAATGTAAATTGAAAAGGTCAAGACAATATATCAAGTGAAAACAGTAAAAAGAACGAAATTAGAAATCTAATAATGATAAAATGAATTTCTATTACAAATACAAAACCTTGAAAACAAAATAAATCTGTAAAAAGAAAAGACTTGACAAAAAATATGTGACAAATTTTGATTGTCTATGTGTTTGGAAGATTCCAATACAAAGATAATCAAATCAGCAAGCTTTTATTAAGTGCCTTGTATATTTCAAGTACTATTTAAGCTCTAGCATTAGATGAAATGAGAAGCATAAAGCTGGTATGACAATAATTTAATGAATAAAAGAGCAGGTGACTGAAGCTCTGATTTCTCTGTCAAACTGAAAAGTGGTGGATTTGTATGAGGTCCATGATTATTGGGTCAAATGTTTCATAGTGGTGGTTGAATGGATTAGCAAAGTCTTTTAAACAACTTTTTAAGGATTCAAATCTGATCTGTTTTGTTAACAGAATATGAAAACATTTTAATTCCTCCAAATATTGGCAAATTTCATGTTTATATTCTTATGCAATGCATTTATAGTTCATATTACTCAAATCATTCCATAAAAACTTGAAATAAAATATGTTGATCATGTTAAAATAATGCCAAAAAATTCCAAGATCATAAAAAGTAAAATTACATTTTGTTGCATATAACAAAGTCTTTGATTTAGTTCCATACTTATATCTTACTCATCATACAATAAAAAGATAAAACAAACCAATTATTGTGATGATTTCCACATGGAAACCTTTTCTGCTTGAATCATGTCACCAAAATGATTATATGAAAAATAATTTTTGTATTACTTTTTCATGAAGGCATTTAGTATGAAAGAAAATCTGTTACCATCTATTGTAAATAGAACAAAGTAATACTCCCAAATTCAGGAGGGTTTTTTTTATTAAAGCAACCTATTAATTACTTTGTACATGAAGGACATCAAGCTATATTATTGTACTTGGAGTCAATAGATCTTATTTCCAATCCCAGTTCTTACACTTTCTACCTAGGTGACAATTTTGCAAATCTCTTTACCCCTCTGGCTTTACAATGTCCTCATTTATAAACAAGATTTGAGAGAAGACCTCAAAGTTCTTGATCTATATGAGCTTATGATCCTTTATGGCTTACCAAAAAGAAGTTTATTAAAAAGCTCCATTTTCTGTTAGATCCTTTCCTCCCAAGACATCAAAATATTATTTAGACTTTATAAGTGTACCATTTTTAATGTACAGAAAAGAAAGACAAAAACTAAAGGTTTCAGTCTTGAATCTGGAGATCATGTTTAACCACTGGATGAATGTGGTGCCTATAAATACCTTTATCTTCTAAAGCCATTATTTCAAGAAAATATTAAGGAGAAGGCTCTGGTTTAGAATGAAATTCTGCATTGTTGAGAAACTGATATTTTAAAATCAAAGATAAATAGAAATGACATTATAGAAATTAATATATTTTATATGCTGTTCTTAATATGAACATTTAAAATACTAAAATAGATTGGGGAGAAAGAGAATGATAAACTCAAAGAAAAATGCAGATTTATGAGAAAAGCATGAGTAACTTACAATAAAAAAGTGCATTTGCTCAATTTTTATTTTTCTTGTGTAATAGGCATATTTGCAGCATTCTAAAATCAGATAACATGGAGGCATTCATGTTATTCGTCAAGAAGATAGTCTACATTCCCATACAACATGGATTAACCACTTTCAATTTGTTAGTAGCCAGAATGAACTTAAGACAGTTTCCTAAAAAATGTAGAAAAAGTAAATTTCTGTGTTCACACACTCACACACACACACACACACACACACACACACACACACACACACACACAGACTATGATTCTGAGAAATGAACTGGTGAGGAAGGAAACCTTCCTTACAACCCCCACCCCCTGCCCAATCCAATGACCTCAAAAAATGAGCTTGGGTTTTCTGGTCTAGTACATTTCATCTGTTCACCTTCAGTATTAGATCCAGGAATAAGAAATCTCCATTGAAACTGGAATCAAATCATAACTACCTTGGAGTCAGGATTCTAGGTGGACTGTTACAGCTAAGTCAATCTAACTGGAAAGCTCTGAGAAGCCAGGATACATGAGATTCAAACTCAAAAGACACTTTGTTTTTGGAAATCTCGATTATGCTATAAAGTAAAGGAGCTAAAGTTGTGAACTTAATTCCCTCTCTAGAATATAAGGTGAGAGATAGTAAGGGTGAAAATGAAGAAGTAAAATTATGCTAAAATGTTGATAATGGGTTTGTAACCTTGGTTTTATATACATTTGAAGTAAATATCATTTCATAAAAGCTAACTAAATTATTAAGTGATCAAATGGAACTAGAGTGCAGAGGACTTCCTACAATTGGAAGAACACCATTGGTGGAGGCTGAAGTCAGTGGCAAGAGAGCCTAAGGGAGGGATGGCCTAAAATACACTTGGTCTTCAGGCTGTATGGGGCCAAAGTAATCACTAGTCAAAATTAATATTTTATATTCATATTTTCAGTGGAATGCTCCAATAACTGAATATTTAGTCGTTTCACACTTCAGCAAAGTTATGCTTAAGATTCTACAAGCTGCCTTCAACAATATATGAACTAAGAATTACCAGAAGAAATAGATATCAAATTTCAGGATTGTGGTGAAAGCAAGGGAATACCCCCAAACATTAATTTCTTCAGTGACTACACAAAAGCCTTTGATTGTGGATTACAACAAAATATGGCAAGTCCTTGGAGAGATGAAAGTGTCAGATCAATTTACTTGCCTCCCAATGAAATTGATTTGTTTAAAATAGGAAAAGAAGTATGATAAAACTATATATCATCACAATCATTATCTAACTTATTTGCAGTATTCATCGTATGAATTCCAACCTGAATGAATCAAAATTTGGAATTATGTTTGCTGAGGAAAATATCAATAAGTTCATTTATGCAAATGATACCACTCATAACAAAAAGTAATGAAGAATTAAGATTCTTTTTGATTAGAGTGAAAGAGGATAGTGCAAAAATTGCCTTGAAGTTTAAGATTTGGGCATAAGTTCCTGAAAATAGAAGGAAAATAAATAGAAGCAGTCTCAAATTGGGTTAAAAGATCATTGTCGAGAGCCAATGCAGATATGAAATTAAGATACTGTTTGGAATGAATAATAAATCTGAACAACATACTAAAAAGCAGAGATATCACTTTGATAACAAAAGTATTTATTCAAAACTGCTTTTTTCAGTCACAATGTAAGACCATGAAAATTATACTATAAGGAAAGCTAAGTGCTGCAGAACTGTTGTTTTCAAATTGTGGTGCTGGAAATACTTTTGAGAGTTTTTTAGACAAGAGATCAAATCAGTCAATGCTTAAAAAAATTAATTCAGGTTATTCACTGGAAGGCCAAAAACTGAAACCAACTTAAATACTTTGTTCACATTATGAGAATAAAAGACTCATTGGAAAGTCCCTGATGTTGTGAAATATTGATGGCAAACAAAAAGGTGACAGTAGAAGAAGAGATGAATAGATAGTATCGTGGAAATTTGATCACAGTTTGACAAATAGTGGAAATTAAAGGGGTCTGTTGTGCTATCATCCTAGGAGTCACAAGGAGTTGGACAAAATTGAGCAACAACAAACAACAAATATTTCATGGTTATATATATAATCAGAGAAGTTACCTACTTATGTTTTATATGATATATGTTAAAATTAAGTTATATTAAGTATGTAAGATATATTTTGGTATATGCTATACTTATATTTTTCCCATCAAGGGAACTGACATTTTGATTGGTAAGAAGAGATAAAATATGACCAAGAAGGTATTAATAGCTTGTATCAGCATTATTTTGGTCTTGGGAATGAATCTTGATATGATAGTGATATTAAGTTTTATTTTAACTTCCTTCTGACAAATTCAGAGAAATTTGCTTTGGAAGAAGTAAAGGAATACAGCTGAAACATTCCTGCTACTTTGCCATTCCTGGACCTAAAATCCATAAACAGAGCCATAATAGATACATTGGCATATAATTTGACTAATAATTTCAATGACCATTTTTTAAACAGAACTCTCCATATTCAAAGGGAATCACAGTTAAGTACATGGATTGAAGGTTATTTTAGTTTTCTATTTGATGAAACACAAAATGTAGAAAGTAAAGAGAATTATGAGATTATTTTGAAAAAGATAACCTTTTCAAACTACATCAGATGTAACCTTAAACTGGCACAAAGATAGAGATGTCAGAGGGAGATTTCAGTCCAGGTCTTCTTAATAAGTCAAGATGGCTCTCCACTGACTATTCTAGAGTACTACTCATTGTTAAAGGAATTAAATAAAAAATAATTTTAATATGATGTCTGATTGAGTGGTCCTATATAGACAAACTCAAAAATTGTGAAAAGTAATAAAGCAAACTAATATCATATTTATTTCAACTTTATTCATTAAGATAAAATTGATCCCTTAATTAAGATTGGCTCTAGTTCAAATCATGTTTTGTTTGCCCATTGGCTCTTAAAAGTTCATTTACAAACTATTTATAAATTCATTATTTGTAGTCTTTGAGCTTTTGAAAATTCTATAACTATAGTAAAAGAGTTTGCACACAGAGGTTTTTCATTGATAAATAAACAATAAATATTTGCTTATCATAGCTAAAATGTAATTTTAATATTTTGAAAGGTGAGAAGAGCATAGTATTTAATAAATGAACAGTATATATCTGAACTGATACAATGGTTTTTAAAATGTCACATGACAAATATCAACTTAAAAGAACTGCTTGTCAGTAATCATGAAAAAATGCTTTAGTTATATTTTGCTCTATTGGGAATGTAAGAACTTGGCTTCTTTGGTGATTAAGCTGAACCCTGAATTCACTTTTTTATTTGACAAGGCAGTGGGGTTAAGTGACTTGCCCAAGGTCACACAGCTAGGACATTAAGTGTCTGAGGCTGGATTTGAATTCAGGGACCCCTGACTACAAGGCTAGTGCTCTATCCACTGCCACCTAGCTGCCCCCTTCTAAATTCACTTTTAATAAACCTTTGCCATTAAAAGTATGTGATTCATTCTCATTAAAGGATTGCCAAATCAGTCTTTTTTCATCTTTTACTTTTCCTTCCTCACAGAACTGTACAAAGAAAGCAACTCATCAGTAGTTGTAAGAGAATGCATTACCTAATTTATCTGGTTAACATATATTTGTATTGCCAGTTTGTTCTGATAATTTTGCTGTACAAGCTCAATGGTTTAAAGGAACATTTTCTTTCTCTGCAGGAGGGCAAAGTATTTAATATTCTAAAATTTGATTATACTGGAGAAATCAACTTATTTCAGTTTATACAAAGGAATGTCTATCTGACTAACCATCTGTAAAATTCTTCTTTTCAAAGAAAATTGTAGCACTATACTGATTTTACCTAGTTTATATCATGTTTCATTCTCATCATTCTGATTATATGAGGTCAAATATATGATGATTTCCTTACTTAGATCATAGTATGGGCAAAATATGATTGAACCTAATAAACATAAAACAGGATAAATAAAAAAAATGATCATTTCTGCTTTTTTTAAATAATAGATATATGCAATTCTTACAAAGAAATTGTGATCCATTGATAAAACAGCCAAAATAATAGCAATGGGCTGTAATGTGAGATGGTCCCCAGAAGCAGACACATACAATTTTAGTCTAAATCAAAGTAATCTGGTAAATAGTTTCCTTGACATCTTAAACTTTAAAATAATAATTATTTAATAGCATCAATGATTTGGATATAAGATGAGTCAAAGTCTTTTCCTTAGATAATTAAATATTATAAAGATTTACATTAAATCATCAGTTTATAAATTAGCCTTCCACCTTTTTATAAAGAATGATCTATTTTGTCTTTGGGCAATGAGGACTTCTACTTATACTTTTATATTAAAATCTTAACTGTTTATCACATGAATAATACAGAAGACAAGTAAACATTGCAACATTTAAAAAGAAGCAAAAGAAATCTAAACATTTTATGTACATATTGGATAATAATAAAAGCCAGATCCATAGAAAAGGGAAAAATTCTAACAAGTCAAAATCTTTCAGAATTGACTTCAGAAAATTCATTGTGCCCCCAAGACTAAGACAAATTAATACATGGAATTTTGGAGAGGCCATCATATGATCTCTCCCTGCTGTGGAAACTATTCCTCACTAAAAGTGGCAGACATAGATCCTGTAGCTATGGGAGGATACAGAAGAGGAAGTTGTTATTTTTAAAACTGCATTTTTTGACTGGGAGCTAAATTAGATGATTTCCTGTCCTGAGGTTGTACAAATTCTGTCCAAGCCCAGCCCCAACACTTCCTTGTGCCAGAATAAGAAGGATACTCATTCTGCCCAATTACCTAAATGAGGAAAGAGGATGAGGAAGAAGGAAGTGACCTGAGAAGCTGCATTGGACTTAAAGGAAAAGCAACTAAAAACTCAGCTGTTTCTTAATTCTCTTTTCCTATGGGAAAGGAACCACACAGGAAATCCCTAAATCTCACAAAGAAAAGAGTTTGAGGCTGGCTTTCAGGCCAGTCAAAAAAAAAAATCAATCATCTGATAATGGAAGAGGGGAATGATATAGGTATGCATAGTTGGAAACATTTGGAACAACAGTTTGGACATTTCAAGACATTTCATTAAGATTCCAGTATAGAATTAGATAAATAAGTGGGAAAGTAAAATTTTCAAAGCAAACTCAAGACTTTCTTAACAAATACCATAATACAAAAGCAAGTGAATCAATTCTTGGTAAGATATAAAATTCAGTGGGCTCCAACAAATGTATGAAATAACAAGAAACACAGAATGAAGAGATTAAGTTAATAAATTAATGAACTATTAATGACTCTAAATCATATATCAAAGCTCATAATGCAAAAACTAAATAAATCTATTGGTAGATTAAATTCCCATCATAAGGAATCTCTCTAATAAAATAAAACTAAGTTTAACTCATTTGAAAAATACTGAAATGGAGAAAAATCTAGGAGATAAGAATGAAAAGAGTTAGTGCCATAAAATCATGATATTCCAATAAAATTCTTCTTTCTCATGAGGTTCTAAAAATCTTTCATTCATGATATCACTCTACTTTTGTACTTTCCCTTCTACACTGATTGCCCTGTCCGGCTTCAGTCCTGGAGGTCTCCAAAAATGGTTACCCATAATTTGAGTCCTAGACTTAATTGGCTGTTCCTTTAATGGGATGGAATGAAAAAAGCATTTATTAAATAATTGCTATTTGTTAAACAAGCACTGTACCAAATATTGGGATTACAAATGAAAAGTTCAAATAGTCAACTTTCAAAGAACTCTTATTTTCATTAGTGCAAACATAAAGATTCATGATTCAAGGCTTCATAGAAAATGGAAAAGCATAGTATTTAAGTAGTTATTAAGAAAAGGAGCATGGCAGTTCAAAATAGTAGAGCAGAGAATTCACATCCAGTGACTCTTGGGAAAGAGATAGTAGGTTCAAGAGGCAGAGTAGAATGACTCCCTGAATTACATCTTATCTTATATACTTTTTTATCTCTGTTAGAGATAAAAAAATATTATGGTAGGATCAACTATGATAGACTTGTTCATTTCAGCAATACAATAATCAAAGACAATTCTAAAAGACTTGTAATGGAAAACACCATCCATATCCGGAGATGAAACTGTGGAGTTTAAATAAAGAACAAAGCTTTCTATCTTCAATTTTTAATACTTGTCTTATGTATTATGCCATTTTTTCTCTCTAATTTTTTCTTCCACGTGGCCTTGATTCTTCTTTCACAACATGATTAATATGGATCTATGTTTAGCATAGCTATAAATATAGACCTATATTAAATTGCTTTCTGTCAGGGGGAGGGGAAAGGGAAGGGAGGGAGGAAGAAAACTGTAAAACTCAAAACCATGCTATAATTGATTGGTGCAAACTACTGCATGTAGTTGGAAAAAATAAATATATAAAATATTTAAATTTTAAAAAAGAAGTTATGATAGCTGAGTCATGTCAGAATGGATAGTCATCAGCTTGTGGGCACCACCATGGTATGAATGTTCAAGTGGATGAGGGAGAAAGTTCCCTATGAATACTAGTGTGTGTGCTTGGAGAAGGAAAATATAAGGTCTCTGATTGCCATCTGAGAAGATACCAGTACTAAGGGCTTTTGGATAGTTTGCCAGAGGGATTCAATAAAAGCTAAGATTTTATTTTTCTTAATCTATTTTTTCTCTCTAATACCAAGTATTATAGGGAAGTGAAACTGACAGTCTTCTTGCTTACTTCTGATGTTCCCAAATCAAAGCAATATGAGTATTCATGCCATTCATTAAGATAAAATCTGTCAGAGTTTAACATTAACATTAACATTCCAGATTCAAAGGAAATGGTAGAATCATCTGATGAAATAGAGAACAAGGATAGCAAAATCCAATAGAAAAAAGAAACAGTGGAAGGTAAGGGGATATCACACAAGCTTATAAATTATACTTCTTTGCATTCTTGCTTCAAATTGGTATCTCATTTTCCATAAATTTAGAAGGAACTGTTCATATATTTTGGGTTATTTTTTTAAAAAATAAGGTTGATTTTGTTTTTAAAAAAAGTAATTCTCTACTTTCAAGGGGTAGGATCAACTTTCAAGTAGTAACTAATAAGACATTTACATGTGAAGTTTATTTTAAAAAAAGTCAACCAATCATCATGGTGACTTAATTTGGATATGCATACCTGTTTGTCACATGAACAAAATGGCACTGTTTACTTTGCTTACATACCCACTTTTCAAATATCTGAGCTTCTATGAAAATGAAGAGTTAAAGTACAAACTTTCAAACTGTTATATAGGTGCCTTAAAATGAACCATATCTACTTCAAAGTGTTTGTGCTATCAAATTTAGTTACCATTATAAACAAAGAAAAGAATACTCTTAATTTCAAATTTTGATTTATGGTAGAATCATAAACACAATACTAGATGAACTAAGAAGTGAGAATGTTGTGGTATAATTTCCTAGCACTCCTCTTGCTTTAAATATAACTTATGCATAGTTCTAAGCTGCTATAGTCACATGATACTTTCTTTCTGATTTTATTTCTATCATTAAATTTTATGTTATGAATATATCTATTTTAATTTATGAATCTACAAAAATATGATTTGCAATAGTATGGTCGAAAAAGTAATTAGAATTAGTATACTTGTGCTTACCTCCTACCTTCTTCAATTATTAATTATGTGACCTTGAAGATTATTTCTTGAATTTCAATTTCTTCATCAGAAAATGAAATCATTAGATTTAGATAATTTCTAAAGTTCATTAAAATAATGACTTTCTTAATTTTAATGTTTTTCCAGTATCATATAAAATCCTTGAGAGTAGAGATTGTCATTTAATTTTTTTATATATCAGTGGCTAGCAGAATGTCTTATATACATTGAAGCAAGTAATAAATGTTTGTTGAATTTTGAGTAGACTGATTTCATGAAATACCTAATCATTTTATCTCACAGTATTCAAAATGAGGATAACCAAATAGAACACTATAATGATAATTGCAGGTTTTGTGCTAACATCCTTTGCAAAGAATAAAGTAGAGAAATCCAGTGAAGGACTTAGCATGATCCATAGAAATAAGTTAACATATAATTTGTTTCTTGGCAACTTCAGTGAAGAAGGGAGCATAGACTTGTTGACTGCTCAGAAGTCTCATATTTATGCATCACGAATACTTTCATCATGAAGACATTTGAAAGTTATAGGGTGTAGAAAGCAATATTTAACATTCATGGTATGATGAAACACAGAAAACTGATCCAGCTGTTATCTGGCAGTATAAATTTATGTAAAAGCATCTCCATATCCAATCATTCAAACAGAAAGCATTTATAAATTGCCTAGTATGTGTCATGCCTGATGGTGAGTGCTGCAGATAAAAATACAGTGTATTAAACAATTACTATTCTCAAGGATATTATATGAGAAATAAATATATAAATAAATACAGGTTTATATAAAAAAGAATAAGTAATTAATAGAAAAGTAATTAAGATCAAGATATTTTGAAATCATCTTTGACAGATATGATGCCTTCTTTTATCATTTCTCTTACAAAAGTGGTCATTGGTATTATGATTTACCATGCTTATACCCAACTCTTGTCTCTCCATTGCAATCTGGGTGATCCACAAAGCATTTCTTCTGAATTCAATCTTCACAACAACATAGTATTAAAGAAAATTTAAAAGATGAATTTTTGTTGCAAGAAAAAGAGCTTTATTTGACCAAAGAACAAAGTAGATGGCAAATTAGAACAAAGGATACATTGAGACAAGATTTTTAGGGCAAGGAATTAGAAATAACTGTAAGCTAACCTACTATCCCTCTGAAATACAAAAAAAGGATAAAAGTTACTTGTTTAGAAAACAAGTTTCTGAAGAAAATTTTTAGGGAAGAGTAAAATGTAAGACAGTGGACCTCACAAAACAACCAAAATATTTAGGAGAAATTATTGGCAGCTTAGTGTTAGGTCAATTTAAGGTAGTTTCTGGAGTTAAGGTTGAAATCCTGTCTGGACCATTGTCTGTATGGCTGTGGTTAAGTGAATATAACTCTTTTTACCTCAGTTATTTTATTTGAAAATTAAGGGATTAGTGTAGATGGTCTCTAATACTTCCTAGATTTAAGATTCCATGAGCTGTTGTAGATAATACAAGCAGAAAGACAACAGCCTCAAATGGAACAAAAATGAGTGGCATTTTTTATAATTATGTATTATTAAATACAATGGTGAGAGTAAAACTAATATATCTGTATTCTCCTATAACAATGACATTTGACAAAGTTGAAGCAAGGACTGACTGAATTTTATCAGAGACACACCAAAGTAAATCCCTGTCAGAGTTTAAACAATATTATTATCTTAAAGTTGTACTGATCCTATTAGTTTTTGCAATGAATTTATTTACTACACTGTATCTGCCAGCATTTTCTGTCTTTCAAGCCTTTCTTGCACCAAATATTAACAAAGAAAAAAAAAATAGAACTGTTCACTAATATCAAGTGATATATAGACCACATTTCTTGACATACAAGATATTTCACACATATAATCTCTTGCTCACCTCAGTTCTCAAATTTAAGGTAAATGATGTATTTTCTAATTTCTATAATGGAATCAAAACTT
This sequence comes from Macrotis lagotis, assembly GCF_037893015.1. Classification (NCBI taxonomy): domain Eukaryota; kingdom Metazoa; phylum Chordata; class Mammalia; order Peramelemorphia; family Peramelidae; genus Macrotis; species Macrotis lagotis. The sequence continues at coordinate 196,127,439 of NC_133666.1, read as the reverse complement.
AGTAGTATTTAAAGAATTTGCAGTTTATCATTCCATTTATATTAATGTATCCATAGTATATCCTGATTCTATGTACTTTACTCTGTGACTGTCTTCCCATATTTCTAAGTTTTTCATTTCTCCTTTCTTACAATATAACAATAATACTATATTAAATTCATTTACCACAATTTTAGTTACTTCTCAGTAGATGAATACCCACATTCTTTTTCAGTCAAGTCACTTTCTTTGCTAGTCAAGTCACATATTATTGAATGTTTTCCATGTGCCAACCCCAGTATTTCACAGAAATAGTCTGGTTCACAGTCACATGGCTAGATATAGACATGCTACCCTGAGCCCCTATGAACCCCAAAAGCAATTGTCTTTAATCATGTTAAAAATAAAATGTAATATTTACCCTAATGATTCTCTGGCTCTCTACAGAGTCGTATATTGTATGTTTTCTAGGATCATTATTAGTTTTCCAATTGTTAAAAGTTTTGAGTTGATTTTAGTGCTATTTTAATTTATATTGATGTAGCAATTGTGTATGATATCCTTCACCTCATAGTACTCAGTCTATAAGTGTTGAGGAAATTCAATATGTCAGAAGTACCAGTGGTCACAATAACAAAGATGTCTTGAATAGCGCATGAGAATGCTGGGAGAGACAAAGAAGATGAGAATATATCATGTGTGAAATGTGCCATGCAATTGGTTAACTAGACTTTGTTCTAGCTATGCTTCTTCCACCTCTTTTCCCCCAAGACTCAGAGGATAGTAGATAGAAACTGAAAACATGACTCCTCATTATCAGAAGGAGATTTACCAATTTTCACAGTATTTGAGTTGTCATGTCTCCCTTGGATACTGTAGGAAAAAAATCTGGTTTTGGTTATACTCTAGAATTTTTAGTTTAAAAAATAAGGGAAGAAAAAGTTCATTGTACATGATCTATAAACATGAATTGATAATTAATATATTCTTATATGTACATAAAAAGCAATGTTAAGTAAAATAGATGCATTATCACTACTAGCACAATTAGATGAAAGGTTGATTAGTACTGAAGCTTCATTAAAGTATGAAAGAGTTTTTAGAGATAGGATTAACCATCCTATCTCTAGTTGTCTTGTGATCTTTCACTACCATTTTCTCATTTAAGGTTGCTGCTTCAGCACTCTTTCTGAAGGTGTTTTTCACTGCCATCAACCACTGCCATTCTACAGGAAGCCATGGCTACTATCTTGTGGTTGGGGATGTTGACATTGTTATTGAAGACTTTACAAAATCTTACAGGGAAATCAGATACAAAAGGGAGGCAGTTACATTCTAATCGCTAATTTATCTAGGCAGGATATGTGTTCAGAAATGATTGGTAGGTAGAACACCATCTACTTGTTCCTCTGGAGAATTTCTTTGAAACCTAAAAGAGGAGATTGTGCTAATGGAAAGATTTCTATCTCTATCTCAAGCTTGAATATAAATAAAGATATAGATAAAATATAGGTTTAACAATATTGATGTGCATATCTGAATTAAAATAGGCACTAATAGGCAAACTTTTTCTGTTTCTCCCTCTGATTCCAAATGATCATAAGGAATATAACTGAATATGATCACTGAAGATGTTTTAAATGGTGATGGGAAGTATATACATTGAACAGTGTTAGATGTGGTGATTATTCTGTGTGTTCTTGTTTAAATGATTTTCGTTGTAACAAATAAAGGGTTTAATTTTGAGGATATTTAAGAGAGGTTGTATTTGCAGAAATTAGGGCAATGAAAAAAAGAATAAATTTTAAAAAAACATAGTTTTAAAGAATTTGTCAAATACAACAAAATGTATTATCTCTTCAAGCAACAAAATCCTAAACTTGTGTTAAAATTTTAATGTTTTCTTGGACAATTAGACATAGAAATAACTCTACAATGATCTACATATTATTAACATAAACAAATAACAAAACATGCTTCCTAATGCTTTCCTAAGGTTTATTCTAATGCCTTGAAAGCTGTCCTTTTCAAAGCCTAAATAAGGGAGAATTGCCTATAGATGTTGTCAAATACTCCCCTATACCATCAACATTTATCTTAATTGAACCAAGTTCACAGACACCACAAATTATTCTATTGTACTACATTTCAGAAATGATTCACTGTTTTCTATAGTCAATAAATATTTATTAAGCACCTACTTTTCTATACAAATATGAAAAAGACATGCCTGAAATCAGGAGAACTGGAGGGGAGATAGAGATAGATCAACAATCCAAATAGGGAAGACAATAAATAAAAGGAAACTGAAAATTGCTTGAGGAAAGGTATTCAACCAACACTAGAGCATGTGGAAATGTCAGTCACATCAAGTGAGAAAGATTTTAGATTAAACTGAGTTCTTTTTTAAAATGGAAGATTGGAGTTCATAGTCCCACCTTCCAATAAGAGAGGCAGAATGCAATGATGAGGCATGATACCCAAATTAAAGAGATGTTACAGGATAATGAAGTTATCCCAATAATGAACTTCCAAAGACAAGGGGGAAGAATTAGAGAAGTAAATGATTCTAAATTGCTGCACAGCACACAAATGTACATCTTTTTCACACAAATATTCCCCTGAAGTTTCTCTAAGCTGTGAATTAAAGAATACCATGATCTCAAAAGAATTTAAATAACAAGAAATGAAATGGACAATTTAAAAGATTCAGAATGAGAATAAGTATGGTTTGTGTTTGGATCTGTGATTTCAGTAGTAAAGCAAACACTTGGATGAGGAAATTTGCCAATGTAGTTCATCATCTTTGTAATTTATATTCTTCATAAATTTTTAGGACAATGAAATTTTATATTGCTTGCTTGCTTGCTCAAAATCATACAGATGGGATATATCAGAGACTTTTATTCAAGACTTTCATATATATATATATATATATATATATATATATATATATATATATATATATATATATACTACCCAAGGACAATATAAACAGAAAGGAAGGTGATCTAGTCATGTAGAGAAAACTATAGAGAGTATATAGTTAACTTAAGATTAAATGATTCTGAAGAAGGCCTCTAAAACCCTGTTGAAATACTCTGTGAAGGACTAAGAAATTAAAAAATAAAAAAATGGGGCAGCTAGGTGTTGCAGTGGATAGAGCACCGGCCCTGGAGTCAGGAGCACCTGAGTTCAAATCCGGTCTCAGACACTTAATAATTACCTAGATGTGAGGCCTTGGGCAAGGCACTTAACCCCATTTGCCTTGCAAAAAGTCTAAAAATTAAAAAATGAAATACTCTGTGAAGAACTCATTGAGATATGTGAAAAAATTATGTAGAATGAAATGTTATTGAGGAACTTCAATGTGCACTGGTGGAGGGATCCTAAAAATAATTATTCCTCTAAGTTTTGGTATCAAGAATTTCAAAGACAAAATGACTAGATGGGTCTTTCGACTCACAGGTTCTGTGACTCTGTAAGGTTTTTTATGAATATATATGGTTATGGGGCGGGGGGAATGAAGGTTAATAGAAAAGGAGTGCCATTAATGTGGAGGGGAAAAAATATTTTAAAAAGAAAAAAAAAACAAGGGATTTGGTAATCTCTTCTCCCAAAAGTAAGCTGAATAAAATGAAACAATTATGATTCTAAGATGGCTTTCTGAAATTCTTGTTGTCTGTGGCATCCTTCAACTTTAACTGATATTGGTAGAAGCATGAGTTCTCAACTTAAGCATCAATTTGAAGGTTAAGAGGAGCAAATGTCAACCATGTTTTCCTAAGCTTATATACAGTGAGCTATCTAAATGAATGCAGTGAGTCATACTCGGTATAGAAATAATTGAGGTGATAAATATTTTCAGAAATATTTAGAATATTGAATCCAAAAAAGTCAAAAATAGAGAAACAGAATATTAATTCATTTCCAAATTCTTCTTAATCTCTTTATAGCAGTTCATAACACTCAACAGTACAAAATACATTGTTAGTTTAAGAGTCCAAAGCAACATTTTATATTTTTAGGGCTCCCGAGTAACACCTGACCTTAATTTTAACTGATTATTAATACCAGGAGTAAAAAAGCAATTAGCTATTCTTGTGGAGAATAGTCATGTAATCTACCATTCCATTTCTGATATCTATTGGAAGGCAAAGAACTCAAAAGATACTGAACTATGTGTGAATTAGTCAATTAGATATAAAATCACTAACCACTACTATAAAAAGAAATATTACCTCAGGTTGGCAACAGAAAGGATCTCCCTTTAAAAAACAAACAAACATGTTAAACCCTTTGCTTTTAATTAAGCACATTTTGATGGAATTAGTGAATTATATTTAATCACCTATATTTTACCATATAGCTGCTTGAAACAGTTATTTCGTTATGCAGTATATGTTAAATTTAGTAGACAAATTTCTTGAAATTAAAAAAATCAAATATAGTAATTATATTATTCTGAATTCATGAATGTGTATATATAAATATATAAACATATAAATGTATATAAGTGTGTATATATATCTCTTATGTACTGACATGTACTTATTATATACTGAAGTAAAATATTGACTTCTTAAGGTGTTTACATATCTTAGCAACTCAACAAGCATGCTGAAGGGAACTGTGCAAAGCATTCTCAATTTCTATATCTTTTTAAACTGGTTCTATTTTTTTTTCTTTTTCACAGTAGGTTAGAAAAAAAGCAGATGACTAGATGTCTGTTGTATCAGAGCCGTTAAGATGAATGGGTGGGGGGCAGGTGGGAAGGAATCCTGTTCATCAAGGGAACAACAACAAAAAGAAAACAGCTGGATTTCAAAATATACCCTCAATAGCCCAACCTCCGATCATTTTCCATGTAGGTTTCTTTGAAATTTCAGTCTACTATGTAGTTATAAAAGGCAAGTTGGAACAGATGGTTCCTGATGCTTTATACTGACATGAAATCTTCTTCTAACTTTCCTGTTGGTAATGTTGCTGGGCTATCTATGTCAGAGATAAACATATATCACATGCATGAAACAATTATTGTTTTCTTATTAAAATATGAAAATCATCTGGCTTCACAGAATTAAGAATGCATTGAATATACTGCAGAAGTCAACACCAGATTTTCTTTTTGCTCATAGAATAATACAGTGGTAAACAAAGGTTGAATAGGATCCCAGATAGAACAATAAACTAGAATCATATCTTGGCCTAGAGGCACCTCCCACTGTGAGTATAGTTTATTCCTGAGAAGAAGCCAAGCTAAATTTTCCCTAAGTAACCTCTTTTCTATTGTACAATAGCTGTTCCTAAGGTACATTTCAATTATCTTTTATTCCCAGTAGGTTCTATTCATTTCAGTGAGCAAGAGCAAGCTCTATGGAAGAAGCATAACAGTGGTATAGCCACCAAAATTATGATTTTGTTTCCCAGATAGGTTTCATCCCCAAACTTCTCCTTCCAGAGTGAAACAAACAAACAAGAAAAACAGAACAAAATTACTTCCTACTCCTACAGTTAACAGCTAATCCTGGAACATGATCAAAGTTAGGTAACATTTATATTCAAGCTCCTACCACTTTCTTTCTCATCTCCCTTTCCCCCTTTTCTCAATCTCTCCCTCTCCTGATAAAATCCAAAGAGTGAGTGGTCCCACATAGATCTAAGAGACTTTCTTCAAAAGGGTATTAACACACTATGTTTTAAATTTATTCTCTTCATCGTCATCAACCTTTCGATTACTTTTGTGCCTTATTCCATTTCCCATGATATTGGAACTCAATCTAATAAACAACATGGGTATTAAAAGCCGAATAATGGTTTAATACGATGCCATTTCTAGAAAATTTTAATTTTTATGAAAGAATATTTGGTTAGAAATCTCTTAATGAAAATTGATGTTAAGAGTGGAAATTAGGATCTAGTAATAACCAGAACAATATATCATTAGAGATAGCTGCAACTTGCTCCAGTGTCTTTCAAATTGCACCATAAAAGCAGATTGTGTACCTGTCAGGTTTCAGGAATTGATGAGGATTCACACCTAGTCACTGATTTTTAATAGCAACAGGAAAGTTAATCTGTTCTGATGCTTTGCCTAGCTGTTTCATGATTTCTTTTTGCAAAAAGAAATGTCTTCCTTATAGAAATTCAAGAGATCTCAAAAATCATGTGAGAAAAGGGAACCCAATGGAAAGTATGCTGGTGAGATGAGGCACAATAAGATCTGGGAACATTATACAATACAGGTTGACTAAACAGTAATCATTACAATAATCCTAGTGAAGAGGTATGGGTATCTGAACCATGGGGGTAGCAGTGGGATGGAATGTGAAAATAGCTGTGAAAGATATTTCAGAAGAAAATGAGATAAAACTGAGAGGTAAGAATCCAAGGGTACAAGAATGGTAGGTGGTCAACCTTTAAAGCAAATATTGATGAAAAAAATATTAAAATATTAAAATACTGTCATTTATTCTGTAGAATTCTTACTGTGACCCAAATTCACCACTGACACAGTGAATATTATGATAGACCATGAGTCAAGAAAACTCATCTTCCTGAATTCAAATCTTGCTTCAGACATTAACTGTATGACTTGGGCAATTCATTTAATCCTGTTTGTCTCAGTTTCCTCATCTGCAAAATGAAGTATAGAATGAACTGGCACACCACTCCCGTGTCTTTGCCAAAAAACCCCAATAAGATAAAAAAGAATCAGATATGACTGAAAATATCATTATAATTATAGTTTATAACTTTTTATTGTTTACATTTTTAAAAGAAAATTAGAATTGTAAAAAGCCTAGAAAATAATAAAGGTATATCACATACTCTAGACTGGGCAAATTGTAAAAGTCCTGGAACTTTCCCAAATAGTTTACCAATTAAATTTTTGAAAAGGAACATTTTCCCCTTCATTCTTAGAAGCCCGTTTCGTAAGAAAAGTATGGAAACTAATTTTATTTCGGAATTTTTTCTAGCAGTTTGATTGACTAGGAAAATCATATTATGCATCATTATTTAAAATATTTATTAAGTTCAACCATCTACTCCATCTAAAAATGGTTTAGTCTAAGTCTAGGAATCCTCAGCCATTTATATTCTTAACCATATATATTATATAATCGTAATTCCCCCCTGCACAGTGTCAACTTATCATTCTAGGTGTAGTTAAATCCTTGATTCCTCAATGAGACCTTCCATGAATATTATATATATATATATATATATATATATATATATATATATATATTATATATATATATACTCATATCTATGTACATATAGTGTTTATACACTATGCACATATGGTGTTAGGTACAAGAGGGAAAACAACACGTAGTGTGTATTGTCTCCTTTAGTATTATTTTAATTCATATTATAAAGATATCAGTTTTACACTTGTAAAGTACATATTGCCTTTCATATATGCAACCCATGTATTTGAATCTATTAAACGGTCTTCTTCAAGGAAGAAGTTCTTTATTTTTTGTCTAATTAATTTGCCTAGAATAGAACTCTGAACATAGTAAGGTACTGAATTGTTATTTGCCCTTCATTCCTGAAGATCATCATTTGAATTGGATTTGAGTAAGGGGGGTACTGTACTAAATCACAAGTTTCACTTTCTTCTCTAGAGCCATCTGGATCTGGTGGCTAGATATGAATCAGGAATACTAGGTATAGTCCTGAATTTGTTGAATGAATGATACTGGTCAGAGTATTAGATTTTCTTTCTCTGTCTCTCTCTATCTCTTTCTATCTCTGTGTCTCTGTCTATGTGTCAATGATCTGTCTCTCTGTGTCTTGATCTCTCACTCTGTCTCTCAGTCTCTTCTCTGTCTCTGTCTCCCTGACACTCATTCACTCTTAGAGCCCATTGATAAATATTTCCCTAACTACTGCTATATACTATTCTGCTGAAGACAAAAATATTTGGTATATTGTCTCATTTTCTATAAATATATCTGTTATTTCTATGATTTGTTCTTTGACCCATTAATTCTTTAGGATTAAGTATCTAGATTAGACTTTTTAGATTTGCAACTAGACTATGATCTTTCGGAGAAGGATCATTTCTTTGTCTTTTTTTTTTAATGTTTTCAGTAATTATCACAGTGCCTAGCATATAGTAGTGCTTAGTAAATGCTCATTGTTATTTACTTTAAATGCTATTTAAATTTAAATTCATTATCAAAGCTCCACAAATTTTACTACAATTTTATTGTATTGTGTTAATTGAAGAATGAGTTTGATATTTCTGCTTTTCTGTATTCGTAATTATATTTTCCTGGTACAAATGAATTTTAAAAAAATCTCTTTTCATATTACATCTATTCTTTAAGTTCTATTAAATTAAAAGCCATTTTTTCCCTCTGAGATTCTGCTTGTAGTAGTAGAGTTGTTCTCTCTTCATTTCTATTTACTTCTTGGGTGTCCTGACCTATAATACTCTTTCAGGATGTTCACTGTTTTACTGTTTTTGTTCATACCTCTAATGTTAGTTCATGCTTTGAACTTTTATACCAGGTCTAGACATTTCCACCTTTTGCATTCTTGGATAGGTGCATCAAGTATCTTGAGCTTCTGCCATGGGCTGGCATCTCTTCTCAGTTGAAAGTGCTGACGAGATTGAATGCCCTGGTCAGGGTTCTGCAACTAATTTTTCATGCTCCAGTAGAGCATGAACTATCTAAGGAAAGAGTTTACAGATCTCCTGGGTCTAGGAGCTACTGTGGACTTCTAACTGTCCTAATGCTTTGATGACATATTCTGTAGGATGACTCTTCCAGTAAATATGACCTAAGCCCTTGACACTATGCAATTTTTCTGCTTAGATTAACAACAGTTTATGTATATATATATATATATATATATATATATATATACATATAAATATACATATATATATATATAATAAAATTTGGGAAGAACTATTTATGTATTATGTCAATCAATTTTTATGGCCTTCCATTGAGATATGTTCTATTGATATTTCCTCATTTACACATGAGGAAACTTGGGCTCAGAAAAGTTAAGCTATTTGGCTATGGTCATGCAGATAGTAAATGTTGGAGGCAAGATTCAAACCTATATTTTCCCTAAGTGGAGCCCTACACTATTTCCACTATATGATTGTTGCATCTTGTATATACCAAATAGGAATTGATTTTATTGAACTTTTTAAAAAAATTCTTAGGTTGGAACACAGTGATCTCAGTTCTATTCATCAACATTAATTTAACTGAATCAAACATACATATCATCCAAAAAGAAATAGAAAAACATAAAAGTGTAAGAAAGTTGAAACGTAGGACTCAAAAAAAGTGCCATAAGGGATCACAGTATTATAGATATAGAGCTGGAAGAGGTTTGTAGAGGTCACTTCACTCAATCCGTTCTGATTTATGAAGAGACTAAGTCCTAGGAGTATTAATTCTTTTATTTTCCCAAGGTCACTTAGCTAGTAAATGAGAATCCAACTCCTTTAATTCCAAATATGTTTTCCCTAAAAAAGGAGAGGAACCAGCCATGTATCAGAAACAACTCTAATGTGGAAATGTTAGCCATAAAATACTAAAATAGACAAAATGATCTTAACAAATTAGGTGCCTTAATCAGTCAGTCATAGTGCTAAACCCTGGAAAGCAACTTGGAAAAAAAATGAAATGATCCCTCCCCTCTATGAAAAGGAGGAGATAGGCAGAGGAGATAATATGCATATATCTAAATATGATATGTTAAAAAGAGTTGAATTTTTTGCCTAAAGGAAAAAATATTTAGGGATGTATTAAGTATTTGGACTCAAAGAAAGAGAGACTGGATGCTAGGATACCTTTCATATTATTTCAGTAGTCCATATATAAGGTCATGGGCGAGGATAGGCTTAGAGGTATCTAGAAGATATTCTGGATGCTAAATTCTTTACAAGACATTTCCCTAATGGGACAATCATGGTCAAATACCCTAACCTTTCTGAGTCTTTTTCTGAGATAGAGATATGGCTATAAAAGATGATATTGTTTATAAATAGACTATATGATTAAAAAGATGATAGTGTCATTCCCTATAGATGTTGGAAAATGCAGAAATTTGAACAAATATATGTTCATGAAATGATTTCTGGAGTAGGGGAAGGAGACAAATAAAAATAGAGAAATATGGCTTCTAAAAATAAAAACATGTTTGTCAACCCTCCCCTACTCATACAATGTAGAGATTTCAGAAAAGAAAAAAATGATATGCAAAAATATTTAATGATGAATCACTGGGCTACAAATAAAATATATGATACAATATCCAGATCAACTTGAAGAACTTAGGGAGATGCATAAAACCATATTTGATGATGAGCTTTATCATTGTCCTTAGATGTAATTCTAACAGGAAAAATATTTCATTCTCTATCAATAACATTTCTTTACTGAAGATATTTAAAGGACAAAAGAAAACATTGAGAGTAAAAATAGAAAGAAAACTGTGCTCTGGGTTGCCATGTTATTGACTCTCCAATGAGATCTTGAAGAATTGTCATCATTTCCATGTACCCTGATTATTCTATTTGTAAAATGGAAATGAAGCAACAGACAGATTAAAAATCTCAAATTCTGTAAAATTATGAGAGATCTGATGAGAGGGAAAATGTGTTTTTAAATGAAATAATCTGTACAAATACCATTGACAAATACATTTTTTCTTTATTGTTTATGTCATGATCCAACTTGAGGCACCATAGTTGCTGTGTTCAGACCTGCTTTTTTTAATTTATGCTTTAAAATGCAAGTTATTCACCAAAGACCAGGAATGTCTGACATGATACTGGTTTCATGAAAATTCTCCTTTAAAATAAAATGGGAAGAAAATATTTGGATACAGTAATTTCTACAAATCTTTTATAAAGACTTCTATGAGGCATTGGTGATTGTCTAATTAAGAATTTGTTATTTTTCTGGGCCAGATACACTATGCTCTATCAGCAATGTTTTTATGTCATTAATAATGAAATGTCCTGTCAATAGACGGGTGTTCAAAGCAGTGGTTCAAGATCAAGGTGTTTATTCGTCATTTCTTCACTACTTTTGGAGTAAATTATCTTACATGTCTTTGGAGCTATGCTTAAGATAAGCTGGAATTTGTGTTTTTAAAAAAAATAAACTATTCTAACATGTTGTTGGTCCAGAAAATAGAAATAAATATGTTTATCATACTGACATTAAGAAATATCTTTTTTCCTTTAATAAATTTATAAGGCTTTATAAAGAATACTACTAGCTTTCAGTCAATCGATTGCTGTAAAATATACTTAATGAATTAAGTACTATTTCCTATTATATATAAATGTATGTGAACTTGCTTATATGTGTGTAACATATCCATATATAAAACTAAATTTTCTAGACAGTTTAGAAATGAAGATGATAAAATAATTAACATTAAAAAGAAGTAAAATAAGTCAAGCTTATAGCTACATCCAATTCTTTAAATATATATGACTTTAAATATGAAAGAGAAAAGTCATTGACAAATATGTGGGAGACTTTGATGACTCCAAAATATTTAACAAACAGCATAAAACATTCAATAAACTCAAAGTGCAGCTGGGATCATCTGTTCTCTGCAGTGGATGTTTCTGTTTCCAAAGTGAACTAAATTTTTTTTAAAAAAATTAAAAAAAAAACATTTATTCTAGAAAGACACATTGGTGTTTGAAACAGCCCTGCTGGGTCTATTGTGTGAGTATGTGTATGCTTTGTATGAATGTCTTATAATGTTTCATCTTGGCAGAAAGCTTTGGGGGGAAAATTATATGAAATTGGAAAAAAAAAACAAGATGAAGCTAATAAAATTGCATCATAAATAAAGTGCTGTCTTGGCACTCACAATAGGCGACATTGTGCTCAGAATGGAGGATGTAGATAAAGCCATATCAGGAACAAGTTATAAATAAATGAAGTTTCAAATAGTCAGTTGGAATTATTTCAAATTGAAGCATACTTTCTTTATCTTTGCAGGCATCAGACAGCTGTTGCCTGTACAAATATGCCATCAATGAGAAAGAATGTTCACAACAAATGTCCTATATTATCCAATTGGCAAAATTTTGGAATAGGAATTTGGTGAAAATGAAAAAGGAGTGTTATAAGACAAATGGGAAGAAGTCAGCATGCACATATATGTTTTGGTTTAATACTTACATGGTTTAATGTACTTGTAATGGAAAGGAATTTTGCTGATCTTGGACATTAAAAATGGGGGGATGATTATGCAGACTTAGATTGTTCCAGTCTATTTCTTACATGTAGTGCTTAACCATCATGACAAACAGTTAAAAATAACCACAAGAAACTCCCCAAAATTTAGAGCCAACACATTTCTGACTTCCTAATCAATAGAAGATGATTTCGCTTCTCTACCATGTGAACATATCCCCAAAGATGTAAAAGCAATATAAAAAAGAAAAGCAGGAAAATTTCTGCAAAACTAACACATGGAAAATTTGATATTACATGCAGTATTCTATACTCATGTTCTACCATTCCCTCACTGAAATAGGAGAAAATAAGCATGAATACAACTCCACTTTGTCATTGACACCCTTGGGGCAGGAAACTCTTAAGTCAAAGGGTATAGACATTTTCAGGCAGATAGGTGGAGCACTGAACTGAATGCCAAGACTGAATTTAGGAAGATTCATTATCCCGAGTTCAAATTTGGCCTCATATAGTTCATATCTGTGTGACCCTTAGCAAGTCACTTAATCCTCTTTGCCTTGATCCCTCTCATCACCAAAATGAGCCAGAGAAGGAAATACAAAACGACTTCAATAACCTTGGCAAGAAAGACTCAATTGAAAGAGAGACACACACACACACACACACACACACACACACACACAGATATGACTGAAAAACAAATGAAAAACAAAATAGACATCTTCATAACTCTGTTAACATAATTCCAAATTACATCCTAGGATCTTGACAATGATAATGTGGAATTTGTCATCACTATGTCTAATTTTCATCATCTTTTCTCATTTTTCTGAGTGTAAAATAGAATCTTAAGGTTGTTTGACACTCATTTTTATCAGTAATTTAGAACATTCTATCATAATGATCATTAATATTTTACATAAATTTCAGAAATATTTTCTATATTATTTGACCACTTATCTTTTAGAGAATATAATTTGACTTTATGTATTTCTATTAGTTAAGAGATCTCAAACAAAACAACCCTTATTTAAGAAATTTGATTCAAACGTTTTCTTTCTCATTTCACCTCTTTCCTTCCTACCCTACCCTATCTGCATTGAACTTGCTATTGTAGAGTGTTTTCATTTCATGTGAAATCCTGCAGTTATTTGCTTCCAATAAGGGGAGCTTAATAGTTGTCTTTTGATCTTCTGACTTCCTCTCCTTTTATGATCCACTTATAGCAAACACCTCTTCCAAATGAAATTAACAACTTACTCTAAAGACAAAACCCCTGTGTTAAAAGTGTGCATTTATAAACATGTACCTGAGGATGTTGACTGACTTTATAAGCCATGGTTCAAGCAAATGAGAATGTCCCACATAGCAACAAACAGTGAATTCCATTATGGTGGATCACTTTCTAAGGGGATTGGAAAGATAGACAAAGCTACAAATCTTCATGGCTCTTGATTCAGTTTATATTAGCAGAATTCTTCCTTGACATGGAATTTTTCAGGATGTATATCTATCCTGCGCTTCTTTGCTCATGACTAAAAACAAAAGTTCCCAGAGTTATGACTGTAATAAGGCTTTCTCTTCCCATAATCTTTCAGAGCCTTCTTACATCTGCTTAAGGAAAATTCCCATTAATCTACTTATAGGGACTAAATATGTACTTTTTTTTAAGGTTTTTGCAAGGCAAATAGAGTTAACTGGCTTGCCCAAGGCAACACAGCTAGGTAATTAAGTGTCTGAGACTGGATTTGAACCTAGGTACTCCTGACTCCAGGGCCGGTGCTCTATTCACTGCGCCACCTAGCCGCCCCTAAATATGTACATTATATTATCTATTTGACTTTTTGGAATCGTTTGAATGCATTTCTTTTTGTTGCTATTGTTGGTTTTTGCAAGGTAGTGGAGTTACGTGACTTGCCCAAGGTCACACAGTTAGGTAATTATTAAATATCTGAGGTTACATTTGAACTCAGTTCCTCCTGACACCAGGGCTGGTGCTCTATCCACTGTGCCACCTAGTTGCCCCTGCATTTCTTGATTAAGAAGTCACCCTTTATTCATAGTTTGAAATTTACTAAATGAATTTCTATTACTTTCATTATGAAATTATCTTTAAAATTAAGTCACAAATTTGTTTGTTTTCACTTTATTGTGCTAAATGGTATAAAATACTTTTTAAAAAAAATTCAGTTTGTATCTGCCTGTATTCTACATGTTCTATTAATTTCTAGCTTTATAAATATTTTATGAATTTTAGTTATTTTTAGATTTACAAGACAGTAGCTTATTAAGATTATTTTATTCTTTTTTATAGTTAGCTCCATTAATCTACTTTTTTATTTTAACAAATAGGAATTGATTATCTTGATATAATTTTAGTTCTGAAAATTTTATTCCCATTGCTGGCTTTTCCTTAATTACTTTTGTAAGGCAATGGGGTTAAGTGACTTTCCCAAGGTCACACAGCTAGACAATTATAAATGTCTGAGGCTATATTTGAACTCAGGCCCTCCTGACTCCTGGGCCTATGCTTTATCTACTGCACCACCTATCTGCCACCTAGCTGCCCCTCCCCCATTATTTCCATTAGTATTATAGATCTTTTATTCTTCCTAATGATTTTTGTTATTTTTTCCCTAACAGTAAATATTCCTTTTGTGGTATGTTTGGCATAGTTCTATATATGTAAACTAATGTCCATAGCATTAACGTTTTTTATTATATTATTGAAACATAGTCGTGAGCATCTGAATATATTTAAGAATTTTTATTTCAATAATCAATATTTTAATGATATTACATGGGATTTGGTGGATTGATTTCCAGATATTTCATGTTTTGAAATTATTTTGAAATGGATTTTCCTTTCTATTATTGCCTCTAGAATTTTGTTTTCATAATAATTATTTATTTTAGAGCCTGAATTTTCAAAATATTCTATCAGTTTCACTTTTAATTAAATAGTATTATTTAAGCAAGCTGCCTTATTTTACTATCTTTATGTAAATAGTTATTTCTATGATCTATTCTTCTCATGATTTGATTAGATATCATGACTAAATTTAAATAGTTAAAATTATGTTATACAATTTCATTATTATATTATCAAAAATAATTTGTTTAATAGAGGTACTAATTGTTCTTTAAAAGTTTGTTAACTTTTGCCTGAAAAAGCATGAATGAGTCCTAGATATTCTGTCCCCCCAACTCCTCACTTTTGTTAGTTCTTTTACTGATCAACTTCCTATTCTGAGATTTTATAATTCAAGATTTCTCTTATATGTTCTATTAACCTGATTATTTCATTTTTATGTAGGTAGGCTATTCTTTTAAATATCATTTTGCTTTGTTATATAATTAGGTATAGTAGGAAGTTATTATTTTTAAAGTTTTAAAATTAATCATTATTTCACTGTTGATTTTTTCTCTTTAAAAATATTTATTTTTTCAAGTCCATGCAAAGGTAAGTTTCAACAATCATTTTTATTTAAGGTTTTGAGTATCAAGTGTTTCTCCCTCCCTCAATTACTTCTCCCCTACCTATAGGTTATATTTGTGTAAATACATAAGACATATATTTATATTAATCATGTTGTGAAATCAAATCACAAAGGAAAAATAATCATGAGACGGGGGAAAACAATTCACAAAACAAATTTTAAAAATAAAAAGGTAAGCTTTGGTCTATATTCAGACACCATAATTTCTTCTCTGGATGTGGATGGTATTTTCCATCACATGTCTTTTAGAACTGATTTTTGTATTTTGGTTATCATATGTTCATCATAGTTGATCATCACACAATGTTGCTGTTAGTGTGTACAATGTTCTTCCAGTTCTGCTCACTTCAATCAGTATCAGATTATGCAAGTCCTTCCAGGCTTCTCTAAAGTCCCATTCCTCATGATTATTTTTTTCTTTTTCCTTTTTGTTTTTCAATTACATGCAAAGGTGGTTTTAAAAATCAACCATTTGTAAGTTTAAGAATTCCACAATCATCTAAGACCTTCTCTTCTCTCCCCCTTCCCCATGTTGGTGAACAATCAGGTACAAGTTGCATATGTACACTTATCTTTAACATATTTCCATATTCGTCATCTTGTGAAAGAGGAATTAGACTAAGGGGAGAAAATCCTATTCATATTTACTGATATGATTACTAATTTTATTTCCCTCCATACTATCTTCCCACAGTTATATTTTTCTCTTTCCTTTTCCCTTATCCATCCTCACCAAGTGTTTACTTCCAATTGCTGCCAGGGGCAGCTATGTGAAACAGGGATTAGAGAACTTACCTTGGAGTCAGAAGAACAGGAGTTTGAATCCTGCCTCAGACACTTGACACTCACTAGCTGTGTGATCTTTGCCAAGTCATTTAAACCAGATTGTTTTCACTGAGAACTATCTCTAGATGTCCTGATTCAAATCTGGCCACTGGACCCAGATGGTTCTAGAGGAGAAAGTAAGGTTGGTGACTTAGCAGAGCACCCCTTCACTCAAATTCATTTCATGTGCTTCCATGGTATCACCTCCCCTGATGTCATAGTCTTCAAGAACAAAGGACAAACATCATCATCATCATCATCATCATCGCTGCCTTTCAATCAATCCTTCTTTCTCAGTCCTCCCTTTCTCCTTTAACTTCTCTTTTTAACTAACTTTAATTTTATCTTTTCTTTTATTTTCACCCTTTTATTATCCCCTTCTTCCCCTTGCTTTCTCCTTCCCCTCCATTTCCCTAAAAGGTAGGATAAATTTTAAACCCAGTTGGGTATGTACATTCCTCCCTCTTTGAATTGAATCCATTGAGAATAAGAGTTATTTAGAGCTCATACCCTCCCTTCTTTCCATTTAGATAATAGGTCTTGGGGCATCTTCATATGTCTTTCCTCCTCCTAGTACAATCCTCCTTTTCATGCCTTGATTATTTTAAACCAGTCTTGCTTTAAACCTCCATCCTATATATGATCCTTTTATCTCTCTTGATAAAAGTACATTTTTCAAGGTTTGATTGATTTATTGATTAGCAACATTACCTCATGATCACTTCATACCCACAGCTGTTGTGAAGTACACTGTCCCATTAGAAATACAATTCACAAGTCATAAACAAATCAATTTAAACCACACCTTCTTTCCAAGTACCCTCTATAGAAATACAATCTTCATGAGCTAAAGTATCATGTAAAGCAAAATCACTAAGAGCTAACAGTTTGATCACCACACAGTCAAATCATACCTACTCCCTTTGTTCTAACAGAATTATGGTTCTCAAGAGTTAACTACCTCCCTGCTCACCATCCCTTGCCTACCTTTTTCCACATCTCTTGAAATCTTCTTTTGAAGATCAAGTTTTATGTTCAGCTCTGGTTTATTTATCAGAAAAGTTTGAAAGTCATTTATTTTGTTGTAAAGTCTTCTTTTCCCCTGAAAGAATATGCTGAGCTTTACAGGGTAGTCAATTCTTAGTGTAATCCAAGCTCTTCTGTCCCCCAGAATATCTTTCTGATCTTATAATGTTGAAGTTGATGAATCCACTCTAATCCTAATATCACTGGTTTTTAATTGCTTCTTTTTGGATACTTGCTATATTTTCTTCTTTAGTTGAGGATTCTGATAATTGAATATAATATTACTTGTCGTTTTTATTTTGGGATCTCTTTCTGGGGGTGATTGATGAATTCTTTCAAGGTCTATTTTATCTTTTAGTTCTAGACTATTAGGGCACTTTCTCACAATAATTACCTGCATGACATTTATTTGGTCTCTTTTTTTCTGAATTTTCAAGTAGACCAATAATTTGGAAATTATCTCTGCTAATCTATTTTCCAGGTTGGTCATTTTCCATAAGAGTTATTTTACATTTTCTTCTATTTTTTTCAGCCTTTCAATTATGTTTGATAGAATCTTGGTGTCTCAAAGAGTCATTCATTTCAATTTTTCTACTTCTAGATTTAACATGTTATTTTCTTCAGTTAGCAGTTTTGTTTCCTTTTCCATTTGGTTAATTTTATTTTTCAATGGTCAATTTGAATATTTTTGTTTGTTTTTAGGTCTTTTTTTCAAGGCAAGTGGTTAAGTGACTTGCCCAAGGTCACACAGCTTGGTAATTAATAAGTGTCTAAGGTAATATTTGAACCCAGGTCCTCTTGACTCCAGGGCTCCAGTGTTCTATCCACTGCGCCACCTACCTACTCCCAATTTTAATTTTAAAATTATTGTCATCATTATTTATTTTCGTAATTCTCCTGTATGACTTATTTCTTTTTTCCAGTTTTCTTCTTCTTTTTGCTTTTCAAAATTCTTTTTTTAGGGGGTGGCTAGGTGGCGCAGTGGATAAAGCACCAGTCCTGGAATCAGGAGTACCTGGGTTCAAATCCAGTCTCAGACACTTAATAATTACCTAGCTGTATGGCCTTGGGCAAGCCACTTAACCCCATTGCCTTGCAAAAAAAAAAAAAAACTAAAAAAAAGTCTTTTTTGAGCTCTTCCAAGAGGAGTCTGTCTGTTCCAACTTAGATGTAAATTGACTCCTCTTGTTACATTGCTAACAATCACCTCTTCTCATTCCCCTGAACCCAAACTTATAGCCTTTTACTTGAGTTCAGTCATGTGAAGAGGGGGATGGGATTTTCCCCTTTGCCCATATTCTCCTGATGATTTTATGCCCAGGGATGGGGAAGACTATAAAGTCTGAGCTGGATTCCCCTTGTGACAGCATACTTGCTTGAGTCTCAGCCAAGTCAGCTCTCCTGCCTCTGCCTCTGTCTCTGTCTCTTTCTCTGTCTCTCTTCCCCTTTCCCTCAAACCTGGCCTAGTCTTTGTTATCATGTACCCTCAAGGCACTTACAAACAACTTGTTGTTTCTCCAGGAGTAGAAATTCTTTTTAATTTGTAAACTTTGCAGGCCTGTGAAAAGAAATTGTAGGCTAAGGCAAGATGATGGCAGATGAGAAGCTTAACAAGCTCCCTGAGTCTTTCCCTACTGAAGATAAATGAAGCCTCTACTCTGACATTCACACTACAATCTCACCCCAAAAAAGTGAAGATTCAAAGAAGTTTTCAACTGTAGACATCTTAGAGGATCTTCAGTGAAGGTTTGTCTCTTTGAGGGGAAAGGGGAAGAAAAGTTGAGGAGGTGGGAGAGCAAGGATGGCCACTGGAAGGCTTTTAGCCACAGTGCAATCCAGGTCCTGACAGCTTAATAATAATAGATGTCCTAGCAGCGAAATAGCAAGCCAGCAGGGAGGATCCCAACCCCAAACTAAGGCTGAACCCTGGGAATGTCACTGCTGATTTGTTTCATGGGTTCAGTTCTGCTCCATGATGAATTGTAACTCAGACTCAAGAATGCAGTTTAGAAAGAAAATAGATATTTATTAAAGCATATTAAAAAAGTAACAAGAAAGTTAAAAAAGATTTTGAAGAGAAGCCCATGTGGGTTGCTGACTGAATTTACCAAGCCAGCTGGCCAGGGTTCAGGAGGAGACTGAAAGGTAAAATGGCCCAGCCCCTCTCTCCTTCTCCTTAATTTTTCTCACAGAATCCATGGGAGGGGGTGATGACCTGGGAATGGCCCAAGTCCCTCATTGGAGATTTTGCCTTTGGGGGAGGGGGTCTCTTTTGGTTTGTCTTCCAGGGCCTTTGCTCTCTGACTGCCCCATCAAAAAAAAACAATGAAACCCAAATCAGGTTGAAGGTCAGGCCCTCAGATGTAGCCTAAATTAGATGATAAAGGAAGGAAGATTCCCTTTACAATGCAAATATAAGGTTTACAAAGTTTGTCTCCAACTGATCTCATCACTCCCATGCCCAGTTTTCTAAGCTTCAGGAACACCAGGGTAAAAGACAGGAGTGGGTCAGGAACAATCCTCTGTTAAGTCAAAACTAGACATAAGGTGTGGGGAGAGAGAACTTCTGCAAAACCAAGGCCTGGACTGTGTAGGCAACATTTTGGTCAACAACGAGCCAGAGCTCAAACCCCAGCCCCAGTAAAATAAAAGCTCGGATCTATACTCCATATACCCCAGGAGCAGAACTACAACAACAAAAATGAGCAAAAAAAACCTAAAAGACCACTCACTATTGAATACTTCACAGATAAAGATGACAGCAATGCCATGTCTGAAGAAGAAAACTGTCAAACATCACTCACAGGAAAGGTAACAAAACAGTCTGTAAACTGGGCCCAAATACAAATGCTCATTAAAGAGCTTAAAAATGAATTAAAAAACCAAAGAAGAGAGGAAGAAGAAAAATGGAAAAAAAGAAATGAAAGTCACACAGGAAAACTGTGAAAAAATGACCAGAGATTTCAACACCTTTAAAAAGGAAATACAAAAGGTAATTGAAGAAAATAAAATCCTAAAAATTAGAATTGAACAGCTAGAAGGCAATGGATCTACAAGATTACAATATTCCATCAAACAAAATAAAAAGACTTAAAAAATTGAAGAAAATATAAAGTACGTTCTAGAGAAAAACAAATGACCTGGAAAATGATCCAGGAAAAATAATCTACAAATCATTTTAGTACTAGAAAGCCTGGACCAGGTTCTTTTGAACCTGGAAAACATCATGCAAGAAATTATAAGGGAAAACTACCCCAATATACAAGAACAAGTTAACAATATAACAGTTGAAAGCATCCACAGAAACCCTCCAGAAAGGGACCCCAGGATAAAGACGCCAAGGGCTGTAATAGCCAAATTCCAGAACCCTCAAATAAAAGAGAGAATATTGCAAACAACAAAAATAAAACAATTCAAATAGAAACGGAACACAATCAGACTAACCTGGACCTATCAGCCTCAACATTTAAGTATCAGAAAAATTGGAATAACATATTTTGGAGAGCTAAGGTCCTGAGATTACAAGTCAGAATGTATTACCCTGAAAAATTCAACATATATTGTCAGGGGAAAAGGTGGATGTTCAAGGAAATACAGAAATTCCAGAATTTCCTGCCACAAAGACCAGAACTAAAAGGAGAATTCAATTGCCAAATACACGACTGAAGAGTTACCTGAAAAAGGTAAATGAAAAAGAAGGCTGAAAAATCAAAACTTTTAAACAATCATTGGGCCCTAAAAGGGAAGATATAACAATTCTAACTCATTAGAACTTTACTTCCCTAAGGATAATTAGAGGGTAGAATATAATTGAAGAGAATGAACCTAAAGGATATGGGTGTTATTGGATCTTGTCTCTCACTTGAAGAGATTCTAGATCACATCACTGTATCTGAGACAAAAACCCTTGGGGGGAAAAAAAGCACAAATTTTCACTTAAGTATTACTTTATGCCTTCGACTCCCTTCAATCACAAGGTGCTAAGCACCTTGTCTAATGAGGGCATCATAAACTGGGCCAACCTGAGACAATGTCTCTATTACTTACAATCATTTGTAAAGACTCTCACTGAGAGGTACAGAGCCTCCTACTTAGATCTTCATGATTCTTTGAGTTAATTAGAGTTTGAATTGCTTCACTTAACCAAGTGTTAAGTACCTTGGATGCGGATGGGGATGTAAAGTGAGACAACAGACCCTAGACCTGGGTTATCCTAGCCTGGGATAGGTAAGGGGGTAGGTAAAATATGAAAGAAAATAGTCCTGGGGGGGGGAGGGAAAGAAATAATTCAAGAAAAAATATGGCATTGGATGATACTTCGACTTGTGAGGAGGATTGTGTGTTCTTGAAAGATACTTGAGGGGGGTAAGATAAAAAATGATTATAATTAGAATTTGATACAATTTGAGTCAAGGCTGCTTAACAAGCAATCAAGTAATCAATCTGTGATGATTAACAAAACAATAGCTTTTCAAGCTGTCAAATAACCAAACTATTATAGATGATAAATTATTAATAATACTAGAGTACCATGGAAGGAGGCATAAAGATTGATAATTTTAAAGGGAAAGACAGGAGAATGTGAATATTGAGTAAATTTTATTCAATGGATTTAACCAAGTGAAGAAATAAGATATATTCCCACTTGAGTTTAAAAAAAACTAACTTAATCTACAGGGAAGGAGGGGACTGGGAACAGGGAAAGATAAAGGAAGAAGGAAGAAGGGAAGATATAAATGAAAACAAACTGAAAGTTAAATTTTTTAAAGAAAACTAAAAGGGTAAAGTTAGTAAATTTTTGGTGAGGAGAAATAAGAGAAAAGGAAAGAGATAAATATCAATGGAGGAAAGGTAGCATGGAGGGAAATGAAGAATTGATAATCTTAACTGGAAATGTGAATGGTATGAATTGTCCCATAAAACGGATTACAGAATGGATTAAAAACCAGAATCCTCCAATATGTTCTTTACAAGAAATACATTTGAAGCAGAGAGATAAACACACGGTAAAGGAAATAGTTTAGAGGAAAATATATTATGCCTCAGCAGAAGTAAGAAAAATCTGGGGTAGCGATCCTAATCCCAGACATAGTAAAAGCAAAAATCAATCTCATTAAATGCGATAAGAAAGGAAACTACATCTCCTTAAAAGGCACCACTGGTAATGAAGCTATATTATTACTAAACATGTATGTACCTAGTGGTATAGCTTCCAGACTCCTAGAAGAAAAGATGAGTGAATTGCAAGGAGAAATAGACAGCAAGACTTTAATAATGGGAGAACTAAGTCTCCTTATCTCAGAACTAGATAAATCTAACAACAAAATAAACAAGAAGGAAGTTAAGAAGGTGAATGAAATCTTAGAAAACTTAGATATGATAGACCTATGGAGAAAACAACAGGGATAGAAAAGAACATATAGTTTTTTCTCACCAGTACATGGCACCTTCACCAAAATTGACCATGTACTAGGACAAAAACCTTAAAATCAAATGTAGAAAGGCAGAAATAATAACTACATCAGACCATAATGCAATAAAAATTGCATGTAATAAAGGGTCAGTGAAAGATAAACCAAAAATTAATTGGAAAATAAATAACTTTATCTTAAATAATGGGTGGATCAAAAAGCAAGTAATAGAAATAATCAATGATTATATGCAAGAAAATGATAATAATGAGACATAATACCAAAATTTATGGGATGCAGCCAAGCCAGTTTTGAGAGGAAACTTTATCTCTCTAAATGCCTGTATGAATAGAATATAGAAAGAGGATGAGAAAATCATCTTAAAAAGCTTCCTGAAACAATTAACAAATTCAACAAAGTAACAGAATATAAAATAAATCCACATAAATCATCAGCATTTCTATATATTAACAACAAAGCCCAAGAGCAAGAGACATAAAGAGAAATTCCATTTAAAATAACTTAAGATAACATTAAACACCTGGGAATCTACCTCCCAAGAGAAATCTAGAAACTGTATGAACATAATTACAAAGCTCTCCTCACCCAAATAAAGTCAGATCAAAATAATTGGAAAAATGTCAAAGGATCATGGTTAGCTTGAGCTAATATAATAAAAATGGCAATTCTACCCAAATTAAATTACTTATTCAGTGCCATACCAAACTACCAAATAACTATTTTACTGAGCTGGAAAAAACAGTAACAAAATTCATCTGGTGCAACAAAGGGCAATAATATCAAGAGAACTGATGAAAAAAAATATAAAAGAATATGGCCTAGCTATACCAGATCTAACACTATACTGTAAAACAGCAGTCATCAAAACTTCCTGGTACTGTCTAATAAATAAAATAATGGATCAGTGGAATAGGATAGGTTCAAATGAAAATGCAGCAAATGACTATAGCAATCTACAATTTGACAAATCCAAAGACATCCACCTCTGGAATAAGAACTCACTATTTGACAAAACTTGTTGGGAAAACTGGAAAATAGTATGGCAAAAAGTAGGCATAGATTCACGTCTCACAACCTATACCAGAATAAGGTAAAAATGGGTACAGGATTTAGACATAAAGAGTGATACCATAGATAAATTAATAGACCAAAATATATTCTATCTAAATGATCTATGGGAAAAAGGATAAATTTATGACCAAACAAGAATTAGAGCAGATTATAACTGCAAAATGAATGATTTTGACCAAATTTAATTAAAACATTTTTGCACTATAAAATCAATGCTGAGAAAATTAGAAGAAAAGTGGATAGCTAGGAAACAATCTTCTTGAGAAGGAGTTCTGATCAAGGTCTCATTTCCAAAATATATAGAAAATTGCATCAAATTTATAAAGTCACAAGTCATTCCCCAATTGATAAATGGCCACAGTTTTAAAATGAAGAAATTAAAGCTATATATAATCATATGAAAAATGCTCCAAATCACTATTGATAAGAGAAATGAAAGCTAAAACAACAATGAGGTATCACATCACACCTGTTAGATTAGCCCAGATGAGAAAAAGGAAAAATGATCAATGTTGGAGAGTTTATGGGAGGATTGGGATATTGATGCATTGCTGCTGGAGTTGTTAATGGATCCAACCTTTCTTGAGAGTAATGTGGAACTATGTCCAAAGAGCAGCAAAACTGTTCATACCCTTCAACCCAGTAATTCCAATTCTAGGACAATATCCAGAAGAAATTGGAAAAAATGGGAAAGGTCCTACCTGTTCCAAAATATTCATAGCAGCTCTTTTTGTAGTAGCAAAAATTGGAAGTTGAGGGGATGCCCATAAATTGGTGAATAGCTAAACAAGCTATGGAACATGAATACTGTGGAATATTATTTTTCTATAAGAAACAATAAATGGTCGGACTCTAGAGAAGCATGGAATGACTTACAGGATCTGATGCTGAGAGAAGGGAGTAAAGTCAAAAAGACAATTTACACATCAAAGTTATAAAATGAACAACCTTGATTGTAATAACTCCTCTCATCCATTCATTCATATTAGACCAGCTATGGACAATGTTATCCCCATCCAGAGGAAGAAAAAGAAAACAAAGCAAAACTCAAAAAAAAAACTCACTTCAGAATATGATGAACACTTAAAAAATATCTTTTATGCATCTTGCCCTTAATCATGCCAAAAATTACCAATTTGTAAATATGTTTAACAAAATATGCATGTAAAATGTTAACCTGACTTTTCCCTGCTGAGAGGAGGGGGTGGAGTGGGAAGGGAGGTTGGAGGGAACTTTAGTAACTTAGAAAATCTTCATGTACAAATGGATGAAGAGAAAGGAAGGAAGGAAGGAAGGAGAGAGAGAGAGAGAGAGAGAGAGAGAGAGAGAGAGAGAGAGAGAGAGAGAGAGAGAGAGAGAGAGAGTAAACAAATCCTAAACTTTCAACTTCCAAAAAAAAAAACTCCTTAGAAGCTTTACATGTAGGTGTGTTTTGTCATTGCTTTACTTTTCTGAGATGGTGTTATCAGTCCTACAGGAATAGTAGCTGTCAATGGTTGGAGTTTATTTTTATTTGTTTTTCTGGTCATTTGATCTACTGAGCTGTTCCTCTGATATATGATGAATAATCCCAAGCTTTTTTATGATGGGGGCTGGGGTTCTGGTCCCTGCCTTTCCATTCTGATGTTTTCAGTGTCCTGATTTGCTCTCTTTGCTAGTGTACCTTACCAGCTTCCCCAGGCTCAAAACTTTGCTTTCACATCTGGTATTGAAAACTTCACTTGCTGGCAAAGTTGAGCTGCAAAACTCAAAATAAATAAAACCTTGAAAAAAAGAGATTCCATGAGAAAATATAGTCAAAATATTATTACATACACTGCATCAGCATTTGGTTTGTTCTTGAGGACCCAAATAATGATTTGCCAGCTTAGAGAATCTACCAGATTACCCTTTACTGATGTAGACTCTGAAAAACCTAGAATTACCTCCACTCCATGATGGGAAATTAATTTAGGATTTCTGTGGAGAATAAACTGAACTGTGAGTCATGTTACAACAATTGACAATTTACAAAGAACACTTCTCAATATACATAAAGTAAATCATACATGTATTACTGCCACTCTACAGATGAGAAAATTGATCCTCAGAGAAATGACAATGACCACACAGCTAGGAAGTGTTGGAACTGGTAATAAAAGAACAAATCTGCAGATACTATGTGGAATACTAATTTACTTTTTGCCCTAAATAGTAAAGACCCTATCAAAATATTGATATTAAATAAGCAAAAGATATGAATTTATATTTTTCAGATCACAGAAGTGGCATATAATAATAATCTGATCAAAGTTTGAACAAATTAACACAACTAAGCTTTAATCTAGGTAAGAAACAATCAATTTAATCAAGATGAATATTTCTAGTATTACAAAGAGCTGCTCTTGGTGAAGCAACAGAAGCTTGCTGTTTTTTTTTCTTTTAAGTTATACAATGAATACAGAAGATTTTTTTCTTTTTAATTCTTATTCTCATACATGTAGATTTCTTCTATCCATAAATTAAGACTCCAAAAGGAACTAACAACAATAACAAAAGCACAGTGTAACATAAGAACAAGCAATTAATCTAATTTTCTACCAAGAAAACTCATATTCCACCAAATCAATATAAAGCCAGACTGTGGAATAAAGCTCTCTATTCAGCCTTAGGAACAAGGATTTACATTCACTCTCTTGCTTTCACTTTGATTCGACGAAGACCAATTAATCACCTAATATTTGTAAGACACTGTCTCACCAAGATTTTTCATGAACTGATACAAATCATAAGGAGGTTTAAAATCATCAAAGCAATTGAAAATTTTCAATAACAGAAAGAAAAGATATTGCATTGTGGATATAGGGGGTAGTTTCCTGAGATAAGAATTCGTTATATATGTCTAAATCAAACTGGTAGTTTAGCATGGATAAAAATGTGAAAACACAACTCATTTGTCTCTTTAAAATATATAGAAAAATCTATTTTAAATGAGATATGCATATTGCAGGATGCCCTAAATTGTTGAAAGTTTCCTTGAAAATACCACATGAATATGTTTTGGCAATATAAAATAATAACTATAACATATAAATTCACTTTAAAAATATTTATTTTTCTTTCATGTAAACCAAAGGAGGTAAAGTGGTATTGTAGCTTATATTGAGAGTAACAATAAAGAAATACATTGGAGTTTTGCTTTCCCAAGGAGAATTCCTAACTGGAACCTCATCCTCAGAGTTTAATTATTAAAAGAGAAAAATGAACTGTTATAGAATCTCACTTATACTGTGAACACGGTCAGGACTTTGAGGACAGGAATAAGCTATTATTATAATTATATTTCAAATGCAATTACAAGTGAGTTATACAATTGC
This sequence comes from Macrotis lagotis, assembly GCF_037893015.1. Taxonomy (NCBI): domain Eukaryota; kingdom Metazoa; phylum Chordata; class Mammalia; order Peramelemorphia; family Peramelidae; genus Macrotis; species Macrotis lagotis. The sequence goes on along the minus strand of NC_133666.1, from coordinate 196,100,038 downwards.
TGCTTAGGTCTCCATAAACTGTTCACTTAGTGCTCGTTTTATTATAGCAACTCAAATTCAATAAAAACATTTTGAAAATATAAAACTAATAATGATTTTTCATCAAATTTTGTGTCTTCTCTTTATTAAAGATACATGCTAAATATGCTGTAAGCATGTTTTTATATATGTAATGTAAAGTCTGATTGAAAATGATATTATAGTTATTTAGCTGTCTCCATTCTTATGGCAATTTGAAAGAAAAATTAACACAATGGTAGTCAATTAATCTAATTTCATAAGGTTCCTCAAAGTGACCTTTTATGGGTTCTCTTCAGAACCCTTTGATTTTGGCTAGTACTTTCTTCTAATACATTGAAAATTTTTTATGTGCACAAATGGTAATGATTTATTTGAACACTTCACAGGATGGTTGCTAGGATCAAATGAGAATATAATTATAAAGTCCTTGATGTGTTTTCTGGCACATAATTAGTACTATATAAAATTTTACAATTGTTTTTTAAATTATGGTTCCATAGATCCATATTATATATATATATATATATATATATATATATATATATATATATATATATATATCAAATATATTTACAAAAACATACAGGATATATATATATATATATATATATATATATATATATATATATATATAGTCTTTTTTAAGGTTTTTTTTTGCAAGGCAATGGGATTAAGTGACGTGCCCAACATCACACAGATAGGTAATTATTAAGTGTCTGCGACAGATTTTTACTCAGGTTTTCATGACTCCAGGGCCAGTGCTCTATTCACGGTTCCATCTACCTGCCCCAGGATATATATTCTTAAATATTTGTCCAAGAGGAAGCAGATATAGTATATAGTGCTTTTCTCAAACCAAGACAACTCAGATTAAAGCTTGCTCATACATCAGTGATTCAAAATCCACATAGCTGTGTCATAGAAACTTGAAGGATTATCAACCAGAGTGACAGCGTAACATTACAGGTATACTGTAGTAATAACTGCCTAGTTGTGACATCTTATGGGTAATCACTACCCATTGTAAAGAAAAATCCCCTTGTTATTTAAAAAAAAAATCTGTCAACAATGCCACCGATGATAATGGTTTTCTTTTGATTACTTGTCTCAATATAACTTTTTAATCTGTTACATGCAAGTAAAGGAATCATTTAGGACTATGAACTGGGAAAATAAATTGTCTTTAATATCTACAATTTCTCATTCTGCTAAGCATGTTCTCTTAATTATTATGTATCTTTTATAATTTACCTATTTTGGTTGTTCTCTGGAGGAAAAATAAATTTCATCTGCTTTTCAAGGAGAGGAAGAATTCTAAGGGTGTAGACCCATATATCCACCTCTTTTAATTTGCCAGAGCTATTCAGATTGCTAGAGATTATAGCCCCTGATGATTAGTATTACCAAACTCTTATACTCATACTGATTCAGTGAAAATATGTCTTGAATTGTTTCCCAACTCCATTTTTATTCTAGAATGTGATAAATAAAAAAAAAAACCTTTCTGTGTTTAGGAGACTGCCAGCTCAGTCCTCCTAAACGATATTTTATATTATCAATGAACATCATGTTACATGGTAGCTTCTTGGAATGTCAAGCACAGAATATTCCATGCATCTTCACTTAGCTATAAACAGGAAAGCGGATAAATATCCCCCAAGAATTTTTATTGAATTCTAATTAATCCACCAATTTTCTTTTATGAAGGTTAAAATGAACTTTTCTCATTGAAAAGTGGATTCCTTTGGATTTGGCTAAATCATCATCTCCTTGTTCTGGAAGCTCTGAGTACATTAACAGATTCTTAAAGGGTAATATCCCTCACAGTTGACTCAATATCATGAAATAAGCCATATTATTTCATACAATTAAAAATATTTTACATGAGCAAAATCAATGTACCTAGAGCAAGAACTATTTGGTAGATCAAGTCCTAGGTTTGGCGCCAGGAAGATTCCATCTTCATAAGTTCAATTCTGGCTCTGACTCTAACTGTATAACCCTGGATATCATTTAACCCTATTTTGCCTTGATATAATCATGTATTAAATGAACTTCAGAAGGAAAAAAGCAAGTAACTCAAGCAAGTGTCTTTGCCAAGAAAATTTAGCCTGCAATGACAGTCACATACAACTGAATAACAAAAAGTATAAGAAAAATTTCAAGGTTTGTAAGAAATATCTGCTAAGATGCTCAAAATTCATAAGAATCTGACACAAATATAGATGATTTTAGAGATATTTTCAATTTACCTAGTGGTCAAAGTATATAGAAAAGAAGTTTTCAAATACAATCTACCTAAAACTTCATGACAATTATTTCACATTGCCTTTGAGAAAATGGAAATTAAAATTACTAAATTTATCTCCCAGCCATATAATTAGCAAAGGATTATTTGATTTTTGTCTAACTCTGTGATCTCCTATATGAAGAATTTCCCTTTTAAATGAAAACCAGAAACTGTTTTACAGCTCATAATCCTAAGATTTGCCTAGAACAGGAAGAGAGTTATGTGATTTGCTTAGGATTGGATGTGTTAGAGGCAGGATTTGAATTCAAGTCTTTCTGACTCGGATATCCATTTTGCATTGTTACCTTTCAAAAAAATATATAAAATTATACTGAGAACTGAGAGTCTGTGGAAGAAAAGCACACTAATATTCTATTGATGAGGCTTTCAATTCGTTCAAACTTTTCCAGGAAAGGTTTGGGAATTTTGTGAGAAAAGTTATGAAATAATTCATAGCTATGATACAATGAGCCAACTCCTGGATGCACAACTGCACAAATTCAAATAAGAAAGACTTAATAAACAAATGTTCATGGCAGCACTCTATATAGGACCAAAGGAAATAAAGTTTATTCTCAACAAGTGGGAAATGGTCTAACAAATCATATATATATATATACATATATATATATATATATATATATATATATATATATATATATATAGAAACATTTTGCTACCCAAAAATGAATATGAAAATATGAAATATTCAAAAAAAGTAGGACTTGTATGAACTGAAGTAAAGCAAAATAAACAGAACCAGTAGATCAATATGCATATTGATTAACATGACATAAATGAAAACAGCACAAAAAGGAAGTAATATTCTGTCTCCATCAGTAAAACTGGGTTACACTCTCTGATAATACAATATCATCTCACATAATTCAGATATCATCTGAAACTATTTACTTTTTCACACCATTCTCATAAATAAATGTGCCCATTCCTTTTCTTTTTTTAAGAAAGATTTTATTTATTTTGAATTTTGAAATTTTCCCCCATTCTTGTTTCCCTTCCCCCACCCCCCCCACAGAAGGTAGTCTGTTAGTCTTTACATTGTTTCCATGGTATGCATTGATCTAAGTTGAATGTGATGAGAAAGAAATCATATCCTTAAGGAAGAAATATAAACTTTAAGTGAATGGAAAATTACATATTAAGATAACGTTTTTTAAAAAAATTAAAGGTAAAAGTCTTTTTTTTAGTTTTTTGCAAGGCAAACGGGGTTAAATGGCTTGCCCAAGGCCACACAGCTAGGTAATTATCAAGTGTCTGAGACCAAATTTGAACCCAGGTACACCTGACTCCAGGGCCGGCGCTTTATCCACTGTGCCACCTAGCTGCCCCTAGGTAATAGTCTTTGATCTTTGTTCAAACTCCACAATTATTTCTCTGAATATAGATGTTATTCTCCATCACAGATACCCCAAAATTGTGCCTGATTGTTGCACTGATGGAATGAGCAATGCATTAAGGTTGATGATCACACCCATGTTGGTGTTAGGGTACAAAATGTTCTGATTCTGCTCATCTCACTCAGCATCAGTTAATACAATTCCTTACAGCCTTCCCAGAATTCCCATCCCTCTTGGATTCTAATAGAACAATGGTGTTCCATCACACATACACACACACACACACAAACACACAAACACATATATAGAAAAGCTTGTTAAGACATTTCCCAGTTGAAAGACATTCATTTAATTTCCAATTCTTTGCCACCACAAACAGGGCTGCCATGAATATTTTTGTACAAGTGACATTTTTACCCTTTTAGATAATCTCGTCATGGTATAGACCCAGTAGTGGTATTGCTGGATCAAAGGGTATGCACATTTTGGTTGTCTTTTGGGCATAATTCCAAATTTCTCTCCAGAAAACTGGATGAGTTCACAGATCCACCAAAAATGTACTAGTGTACCAGATTACCCATATCACTTCCAACATTGATCATTGTCCTTTTTGGTCATATTGGCCAGTCTGAAAGGTGTGAGGCTTTAACTTCAGAGATGCTTTAATTTGCATTTCTCTAATAAGTAGTGATTTAGAGCAATTTTTCATATGAATATGGATTGCTTTGATTTCCCCATCTGTAAATTGGTTTTGCATATCCTTTGAGCATTTGTCTATTGGGGAATGGATTGTCTTTTTAAAATTTTGACTCAGTTCTCTGTATATTTTAGAAATGAGTCTTTTGTCAGAAATAAAAGTTGTAAAAATTGTTTCCCTATTTATCACATATCTTTTGATCTTGGTAACAGTGGTTTTGTCTGTGCAAAAGCTTTTTAATTTAATGAATCGAAATTGTGTAGTTTATTTTTATTGGTGTTCTTCATCTCTTCCTTGGTCATAAACTGCTTCCCTTTCCATATATCTGACAGGTAAACTGTTCCTTTATCTCCTAATTTGCTTATAATTTTATCTTTCATATCTAAATTCTGTGTCCATGTTGATATTATCTTTGTATAGGGTGTGAGGTGTTGGTCTAATCCAAGTCTCCACCATACTAATGTCCAATTTTCCCAACAGTTTTTAATCAAAGAGAGTTTTTATCCTAATAGCTAGACTCTGTGTTTTTCAAACAACATATTACTATAATCAGTTTCTGCTATGCACTTAGTCTATTCTACTGATCCACCACTCTGTTTCTTAGCCAATACCACACATTTTTGATGACTAATGCTTTATAATATAATTTTGGATCTGGTAGGGCTAAGCCACCTTCTTTTGCATTTTTTTCATTAATTCCCTGTAGATTCTTGACTTTTTATTTCTCAATATGAATTTACTTGCAATTTTTTCTAGCTCATTCAGGTAATATTTTGAAATTAAAATTGATAGGGTACTAAATATATAGTTTAATTTAGGTAGAATTGTCATTTTTATTATATATATTTGTCAGGAGCAGTTGATATTTGCCCAGTTATTTAAAACTCATTTTATTTGTGTGAGAAGTGTTTTGTAATTGTTTTCATAGAGTTTATGATTATGCCTTGGCAGGTAGATTCCCAAATATTTTATATTGGCTGAAATCACTTTGAATGGAATTTTTCTATCTTGCTCTTGCTGTTGTATCTTGCACTCTCTCTCTCTCTCTCTCACTCTCTCTCTCTCTGTGTATATAAATATAGATAGATATAGACAATATAGATATAGATATAGATGATATATATAGATATAGATATAGATATAATCTTAATAAAACAAACCCTCATAAATCCTCAACATATCTACATGTTAAGATACGTTAACATATAGATATGTTGAGGATTTATGAGCATTTATTTTATATCCTGCTACCTTGCCAAATTTGCTAACTATTTCTAGTAGTTTTAGATGGTTTTTTTGAGATTCTCTTGTTATACCAACATGCCATCTGCAAAGAGTGAGTGTTTTATCTCTTCCTTCCCAATTCTAATTCCTTCAGTTTCTTTTTCTTCTCTTATTGTTGGAGCTAACATTTCTAATACAATATTGAATAGTAGTGGTGATAATGTGCATCCTTATTTTACCCCACTCTCATTGGAATGCCTCTAATCTATCCCCATTGCATATCGTACTTTTTGATGGTTTCAGTTAGAAACTACTTATTATTCTAAGGATCAATCTATTTATTTCCTACAATCTCTAGTGTTTGTAGTAGGAATGGGTGCTATATTTTTTCAAAAGCTTTTGCAGCATCTATGGTATTGATAATTATATATGATTTCTGTCATGGATATAATCAGTTAGTCTGACAATTTTCCTAATATTGAACCAACTTTGCATTTCTAGGATAAATTCAATTTGATCTTAATGTATCATCCCAGTGACAATTTGTCATAGTCATTTTGCTAAGATTTTATTTAAGACTTTTGCATCTATATTCATTACAGAGATAGTTCTGTTATTTTCTGTTTTAACCCGTCTTGGTTTAGGTATCAGCACCATATTAGTGTCATAGAAAGAGTTAGGCACAGGTCCATCTTCACCTATTTTTCCAAAGAGTTTATAGAGAATAAGAACCAGTTGTTTCTTAAAGGTTAGATAGAATTCATTTGTGAATGCATTTGGCCCTGAAGATTTTTCTTAAGGAGTTCAATAATAGCTTGCTGAATTTCTTTTTCTGAGATAGGGTTATTTAGGGATTTAATTTTCTCTTCATTTAATCTGGGCAACTTCACTTTTGTAAATATTCATCCATTTCATTTAGATTATCAAATTTATTGGCATAGAGTTGGGAAAAATAGCTGAATTATTACTTTAATTTCCTCCTCATTGGTGGCAAGCTCAACATTTAATTTATGATACTAGTAACTTGGTTTTCTGCTTTCTGTTTTTTAATCAAATTGACCAGAGGTTTATAATTTTTATTGTTTTTTTCATAAAAACCAGCCATTGATTTTATTTATTAGTTCAATAGTTTTCTTGCTTTAGATTTTATTAATTTCCCCTTTAATTTTTAGAATTTTTAATTTGGAATTTAACTGGAGGTTTTAAATTTGTTCTTTCTCTAATTTTTTAGTTGCATATTTACTTCCTTGATTTCCTCTTTCTCTAATTTATTCATGTAAGCATTTAAAGAGAGAGTATATCCCCTGACAGTTACCTTGAGTGTATCCCATAGGTTTTGATAAGTTGTTTCATTATTGTCATTAATAATTAATAATTAATTATTTCTATAATTTGTTGTTTGATCCACTTATTCATTAAAATGAGATTATTTAGTTTCCAATTAGTTTGTGTCTATATCTCACTGGCCCAATATTGCATTTGATTTTTATCACATTATGATCTGAGAAAGATGTATTCACTATTTCTGCCTTTCTGCAGTTGATCATTAGGTTGTTATATCCTAGTACATGGTCGGTTTTTGTGTAAGTGCCATGTACTGCAGAAAAAATAAGTATATTCCTTTCTATCCCCAATTAATATCCTCCATAAGTCTATCAATCTATTTAGCTTCTTAACTTCCGTCTTGTTTATTTTATGGTTAGATTTATCTAAATCTGAGAGCAGGAGGTTGAGGTCTCCCATTAGTAGAACTTCGTTGTCTTTGTCTTCCTGTAGCTCCTCAAATTCTTCTCTAAGAATATGGATGCTATACCATTTGGGGCAAACATATTTAGTATTGAAATTACTTTATTGTCTATAGTACCTTTTAGGAGGATATAGTTTCCTGCCTTATCTCTTTTAGTGATATCTATTTTTGATGTTGCTTTGTCTGAGATAAGGATTGCTACCACTGCTTTTTCACTTCAAATGAAGCAAAATACATTTTACTCCAACATTTTATCTTTATATGTATCTCTCTCTGCTTCAAATGAATTTCTTGTAAGTAACATATTGTTGGATTCTGGTTTTTAATACCACAATCTTACTTCCCTCCCCAACCCCTCCAGGGAAAGCAATCTGTCAGTCTTTACTTTGTTTCCATGTTGTACCTTGATCCAATTTGGGTGTGATGAGAGAGAAATCATATCCTTAGAGAAGAGACAAGAAGTCTAAGAGGTAACAAGATCAGACCATAAGATATCTGTGTTTTTCTAAATTGAAGGGAATAGTGCTTGAAATTCGTTCAAACTCCACAGCTCCTTATCTGGATACAGATGGCACTCTCCTTTACAGACAGCCCAAAATTGCTCTCAAATCTTGCACTGATAGAATGAGAAAATCCTTCAAGGTTGATCATGACTCCCATGTTGCTGTTAAGGGTATACACTGTTTTTCTGGTTCTGCTCATCTCACTCAGCATCAGTTCATGCAAATCCCTCCAGGCTTCCCTGAAATCCTGTCCCTCCTGGTTTCTAATAGAAGAGTAGTGTTCCATGGCATACATACACCACAGTTTGCTAAGCCATTATCCAATTGAAGGACATTTACTTGATTTCCAATTCATTGCCACAAAAAACAGGGCTGCTATAAATATTTTCATACAAATGTTTTTACCATTTTTCATCATCTCTTCAGGATATAGACCCAGGAAGTGGTATTGCTGGGTCAAAGGGTATACACATTTTTGTTGCTCTTTAGGTATAGTTCCAAATAGCTCTCCAGAAGGGTTGGATGAGTTCAAGGCTCCAACAACAGTGTAATAATGTCCCAAGTTTCCCACAATCCTTCCAACAATGATCATTATCCTTTCTGGTCATATTGGGCAATCTGAGAGGTGTGAGGTGGTATGTCCAAGAAACTTTAATTTGCATTTCTCTAATAATTAATGATTTAGATCATTTTTACATATGGCTATGAAGTGGTTTGATCTCCTCATCTGTAAATTGCCTTTGCATATCCTTTGACCATTTGTCAATTGGGGAATGGCTTTTTGTTTTAAAAATATGACTCAGTTCTTTGAATATTTTAGAAATGAGTCCTTTGTCAGAATCATTACTTGTAAAGATTGTTTCCCAATTTACTACATTTCTTTTGATCTTGGTTATAGTGGTTTTATCTGTGCAAAAGCTTTTTTATTTAATGTAATTGAAACCATCTAGTTGGTTTTTGGTGATGTTCTCCAACTCTTTCTTAGTCATAAACTGCTCCCCTTTCCATAGATATGACAAGTAAACTAGTCCTTGATCTTCTTATTTGCTTATAGTATTGTTTTTTATGTCTATGACCTGTAACCATTTGGATCTTATCCTGGTAAAGGATGTTAGGTGTTGGTCTAATCTAAGTTTCTTCCATACTAACTTCCAATTATCCCAGCAATTTTTATCAAAGAGGGAGTTTTTATTCCAATGGCTGGACACTTTGGGTTTATCAATATGTTACTCTAAACATCTCCTGCTTTTACACCTTTTACACCTAGTCTATTCCACTGGTCCACCCCTCTGTTTCGTAGCCAGTACCAAACAGTTTTGACAACTGATGCTTTATAATATAATTTTAGATCAGGTAGGGCTAAGACACCTTCTTTGGCACTTTTTCTCATTAAGCTCCTGGCAATTCTTGACTTTTCCTTTCTCCATATGAATTTACTTACAATTTTTTCTAACCCATTAAAAGTAATTTTTTGGAATTTTGATTGTTAGGGCACTAAACAGATAGTTTAGTTTTGGTAGAAATATCATTTTTATTGTATTAGGTCTACCTATCCATGAGCAGTTGATATTTGCTATATATGATTTAATTTATGTGAGAAGTGTTTTATAACTGTTTTCAAAAAGATTCTGAGCTTGTCTTGGCAGATAGACTCCCAGGTAAATATATTGTCTGAGGTTACTTTGAATGGGATTTCTTTTTCTAGCTCTTCCTGCTGTATCTTGCTAGACATATATAGAAAAGTTGAGGATTTATGCTAAAATTGCTAATTGTTTCCAGTAATTTTTTGGATGATTTCTTGGGATTCTCTAGGTAGACCATCATGTCTTCTGCAAAGAGTGAGAGTTTTGTCTCTTCCTTCACAATTCTAATTCCTTCAATTTCTTTTTCTTCTCTAATTGCTGACGCTAACATTTCTAATACAATATTGAATAGTAGTGGTGATAATGGGCAACCTTGTTTCACCCCTGATCTTATGGGGAATGCCTCCAGCCTCTCCCCATTGAATATAATGCTTGTTGATGGTTTCAGATAGATACTGCTAATTATTCTAAGGAACAGTTCATTTATTCCTACACTCTCAGTGTTTTTAGTAGGAATGGATGCTGTATTTTGGCAAAAGCTTTTTCAGCACCTATTGATATGATCATATGATTTCTGATAGGTTTGTTATTGATATAATTGAGTATACTAACAGTTTTCCTAATATTGAACCAAACCTGCATTCCTAGAATAAATCCTACTTGATCATAATGTATTATCCTGGTGATAACTTGTTGTAATCATTTTGCTAAGATTTTATTTAAGATTTTTGCATGTATATGCATCAGGGAAATAGGTCTATAATTTTCTTTCTCTGTTTTAACTCTTCCTGGTTTAGATAACAGCACCATATTGGTTTCATAGAAAGAGTTAGGCAGAGTTCCATCTTTCCCTATTTTTCCAAAGAGTTTATATAGAATTGGAACCAATTGTTCCTTAAATGTTTGGTAGAATTCTTTGGTGAATCCATCAGGCCCTGGAGATTTTTTCTTGGGGAGTTCATTGATGGCTTGTTGAATTTCTTTTTCTGAGATAGGGTTGTTTAAGTATTTAATCTCTTTATTTAACCTGGGCAACTTATATTTTTGTAAATATTCATCCATTTCACTTAGATTATCAAATTTATTGGCATAGAGTTGGGCAAAATAATTTCAAATTATTACATTAATTTCCTCCTCATTGGTGGTTAGTTCACCTTTTTCATTTATGATACTAGCAATTTGGTTTTCTTCTTTCTTTTTTTCAATCAAATTGACCAGAGGTTTATCAATTTTATTGGTTTTTTCATAGTAGCAACTTTTGGTTTTATTTATTAATTCAATAGTTTTTGCTTTCGATTTTATTAATTTCTCCTTTAATTTTAAAAATTTCTAATTTGGTATTTAATTGGGGATTTTTGATTTGTTCTTTCTCTAATTCTTTTTAGTTGCATGTTTAGTTCATTGATTTCCTCTTTCTCCAATTTATCTATGTAAGCATTTAGAGCTGTAATATATCCCCTGAGAATTGCTTTGAATGAATCCCATTAAGTTTTGGTATGTTGTTTCATTATTATTATTATAGAGGATAAAAATGGTTAATTCTTTCTATAATTTGTTTTTTGGTCGGCTCATTTTTTTAAAATGAGGTTATTTAGTTTCCAATTTGTTCTCAGTCTATATCTCCTTGGCCAAATTTTGCATATCACTTTTATTGCATTGTGATATGATAAAGTTGTATTCACTATTTCTGCCATTCTGCAGCTGATCATTAGGTTTTTATATCCTAGTACATGGTCAATTTTTGTATAAGTTCCAGGTACTAAAGAGAAAAAGATATATTCTTTTCTATCCCCGTTCAGTTTCCTCCATTAGTCAACCATATCTAATCTTTCTAACAATTTATTTACCTCCTTAACTTCTTTCTTGTTTATTTTATGATTCGATTTATCAAGATCTGAGACTAGGAGGTTGAGGTCTGCCACTAGCAGAGTTTTGCTGTCTATGTCTTCCTGTAGTTCTTTGAGCTTCTCCTCAAAGAATTTGAGTGCTGTCCCACTGGGTGCATATATATTCAGTATTGAAATGACTTTATTGTCTATGGTACCTTTTAGGAGGATAGTTTCCTTCCTTATCTCTTTTAATGCTATCTATTTTTGCTGTTGCTTTGTCTGAGATAAGGTTTGCTACTACTGATTTTTTGACTTCAGCTGAAGCAAAATATATTTTGCTCCAACCTTTTATCTTTATTCTATATGTATCTCTCTGCTTCAAATGAGTTTCTTGTAAGCAGCATATTGTCAGATTCTGGTCTTTAATTCACTCTTCTATTTGCTTATGTTTTAAGGGATAGTTCATCCCATTCACATTCAAATTTATAATTACTATCTCTTTATTGCCCTCCATGCTATCTTCCCTCTGTATTTTCCCCCATTACCCCCTTTATCCATATTCCAGATTATTTTGTTTCTGAATACCACCCCTTCAGTGTGTTTGCCCTCCTATATCACACCCTCCCCTTTCCCTTTTTCTCTTTTCTATTCCCTTCCTTTTGTTATTTCCCCTTCCCCCCACTCCCCTTGCCTTTTTCCATTCCCCCCTCCCCTTTTCCACTTTTAATACTTGAAAGGTTAGAAGTTTTATAAATTAACTGAATATGTGTAGGTTGACTTTAAGCTAAGTCTGATGAGAAGAAGATTCAGGTGTTTCTCATCTGCTCCCTTCTTCCCCTCTATTACCATAGGTTTTTTGTACCTCTTGGTGTAATGAAATTTACCCTGTTCAATCCCCTCCTTCCTCCCATAGCTTTCCTGTCCCTCTTTTTAAGGAGGTAGTGTTTTTTAGATCATTCTATCTAAGTCATAGAAAATTCTGAGTGTCTGTCCCTTCTAGTTCAGTATATTCTATTGAATAGAGTCATAATTCCTGAGAGTTATTAGTCTTTCTCCCAAGTGGGTTAAAGCCAGTTACATCTCTATAGATAGCAGTCTCATGGATTAGGTCATAAAGGTCCTTCATTTCTGGCTAGTTATATTTTCCTTGTCAGAGTTACAAATCTCAAGATTTGTGAGAATCTTTTTCCCCATGCTGTAATATAGCCAGTATCAACTTACTGGATAGCATTTTTTCCCCTTTTACCACCCCCCCTTTTTTTAACCTTTTCATGTGTCTCTTGAACCTCCTGTTTTATGTCCAAATTTTCTGTTTAGCTCTGGTCTTTTCATCTAAAATTTTTAGAATTCTTCCATTTCATTAAATGTCTATGTTTTTCCCTGGAAGAGAAGGCCCAGCTTTGCGGGAAAGTAGATTCTTGGCTGCATTCCAAGCTCCCTTGCTCTTCAAAATATCTCGCTCCAGGCCCTTCAATCCCTTAATGTTGATGCAGCCAGGTCCTGTGTGATCCTGACTGTGGCTCCTTGATATTTAAATTGTTTCCTTCTGGCTGCTTGCAGGATTTTCTCTTTTATATGATAGTTCTGGAATTTGGCCACAACATTCCTTGGTATTTTCATTTTAGGATCTTTTTCTGGTGGGGACCGATTGTACACTTTCAGTAACTACTTTGCCCTCCAATTCCATATCAGGGCAGTTTTCCATCACTAGATCCTGTAATATGAAGTCCAGGCTTTTTTTCTCTTCAGTGTTTTCATTAAGTGCTATAATTTTCAGCTTGCCCCTACTTGGTCTATTCTCAAGGTCAATGGTTTTGTTGATGAGGTATTTTAAATTTTCTTCTATTATTTCTATTTTTTGATTTTGTTACCTGACTCTTGCTGTCTCATGGAGTCATTAGTTTCTGTAGACTCCATTCTTTTTGGGGGGGAGGAGTTTTCTTCATTAACCTATCGCAACTCCTTTTCCAGTTGGTCAATTCCAGTTTTTGAAAGAGCTTTCCATTTCACCAATTGAAGTTTTGAGAGAATTATTTTCTTTTTGCATTTGCCCAGTTGTGGATCTGAGAGAATTATTCTCATTTTGTAATTGTCCATTTGATGATCTGAGAGAGTTATTCTCCTTTTATATTTGTCCAATTCTACTTTCTAAGGTTTTGTTTTCTTGTTGCAAGGTATTATTTGTCTCTCCCGAATTTTCCAGTTGATTTTTAAGTTCCTTCCTTATTTCTTCAAGGAAGTCTTTCTGTGCTGAAGCCCAGATGGTATTCTCCTCAGAGGTTCCAGGTCTTTCTGAGTTAGGGTCTTTCCCTTCCAAGAATTTTTCTATGGATCCACCTTTTTGCTGACCCTTCTTCTTTGTATTATGACCTTGAGTTGGGGAGGGGCTGGTTCACAGGGGCATGGGATCCTGAAATACTTTACCCACTGAGTGCAATTTCTCTGGCTGGCCAGTAGGAGGTTTTGGTTGCTTTCTCTGGAGTGTCTGTGACCATGATTGAGGCCTTCTCCATTTGCTTAAAGAGAGGAGTTGGAGCTATTGAATTCTTTTGCCTTCAATCAATGTTGTGATTTACCCTGGCCTGAGGTCATTCCTCAGCTTGGCTGGTTCTTTTGCTCACACACCTGGGCCTGAGGCAGAAGTACTTTGCATTTGTTTGCTCTGGGAGGAGGTCTGAGCTGTAATGGGACTCTGAGTTCCTCAGACCAGAGGAGCCCAGGGATGGTGTCCACAGCTCTCCTGCACTGGAACTCTCCCCCCAGCCCTGTCCATAAGCCCCAGGGGGAAAGCACCAACACCTTTGTCCCTGCTCCCTAGTTGACTCGAGCTCCTGCCCTCTAGCCCCACCACTGATCCAGAAGGTCCGGCTCTTGGGCCCTCAGACTCCCGGCTCTAATTCAGCTGTTAATCTGGTTGATCTGGGGCTGATCTTGCCTCTGAGCCCAGACTCACCCAGGCGAATTCGGCCAATGCTGCTGGGGAAGACAAATCCTGAGGTAGATATTCTTTCTCCTGGCTTTTCTTTCTGGGTTTTGTGGGATGGATTTCTTTTAAGACTTTTGTTTCATGTGATAGATGGGGAAAGATCAGGAGACTTTAGAACTGTGCCTGTCTTCTCTCCACCATCTTGGGCGGAAATCTGTTATTTGCTTACATTTTAAAGGAGAATTCATCCCATTTACATTCAAAGTTATAATTCCTAACACTTTATTGTCCTCCATGTTATCTTCCCTCTGCATTTTTCCCCTTTATCCATTTTCCCCAGTATTTTGTTTCTGAATACCATGATCTATTTATCCAACCCTCTCCCCCTTTTTCCCTTCTTCCTTCCCTTTTCCTCCCCCTCCTCTTTCCCCCTTTTAATCCTTGAAAGGTAAGGTAAGTTTCTTAACTGAGTGTATGTATGTTAACTTCAAGTAAAATCTGATGAGAGTATGATTCAAGTGGTTCTCATCTCTTTCCTTCTTCCCCTCTATTGCAATAGGTCCTTTGTGCCTCTTAATGTAATGAGCTTTACCCTATTCAGTCTCCTTCATCCTCTCATCACTTTACTGTCCCCCTTTCTAAAGAAGGTATTATTTTTAAATCATTCTATCTGAGTCATAGAAAAGTTATGAGTGTCCATCACTTCTTGCTGAATATGTTCTCTCTAGTAGATTTATACTTCTCAAAAATTATTAAGGTCTTTTTTCCAGCCTGGGATCATCTTATTGGATAGAATTTTTTTTCTTTCTTTTTTTTTTTACTTTTTTTACTCCCCGCCCCGTTTTTATCTTTTTCATGCGTCTCTTGGATCTCTTGTTTAAAGTTCAGATTTTCTATTAAACTCTGGTATTTTCATCAAGAAAACTTGCAAGTCTCCTATTTCATTAAATGTCCATCTTTTGTCCTAGAAAAGAAGGCTCAATTTTGCCAGATAATGAATTCTTGGCTGCATTTCAAGCTCCCTTGATCTTTGAAATATCTCATTCCAGACACTTTAATCCCTTAATGTAGATGTAGCCAGGTCCTGTGTAATCCTTACTGTGGATTTTTGGTATATAAATTATTTCTTTCTGGCTGCTTCCAAGATTTTCTTTTTTATCTGATAGTTTTGGAATTTGGTCACAATATTCCTTGGTGTTTTCACTCGGGAGGGGATCAGTCTTTGCCCTGTGATTCCATTATATCAAGGCAGTTTTCTATCACTAAATCCTCTAATATTAAATCTAGGATTTTATTTACCTTCAATGTTTTCAGGAAGACCAAGGATTCTTAGCTTATCTCTTCTCAATCTATTCTTGAGGTCAGTGTTTTTGCTGATGAGGTATTTTACATTTTCTTATATTTTTTTGATTTTTTGGTTTCGTTTAATAGATTCTTGTCTCATGAAGCCATTACTTTCTACATATTCCATTCTTTTTTTAAGAGATGAATTTTCTTCATTTACCTTTTACAACTACCCTGGAAGAAAAACCTTGAGGTAGATGTTCTCCTGGCTTCTCTTTCTGGGTTTTGACTATTGGATTTCTGTTAAGAGTTTTGTTTCATATTATATATGAGAGAATATCAGGAGACCTTAGCACAGTACCTGTCTTCTTTCCACCAACTTGGCCAGAAGTTCTGCCCACTCATTTTTCAATGTAAAACACCTTATATGCACAGATAATGTCATTTCAATTCTGCTTCTCCAGCAGATTACTATCTCTATTATCCTTTATGTTCAATTTTGTCCAATCCCTTTTGGGATTTTCTCAGTAAAGTTATTGATGTGGTTCACCACTTTCATTTCTTGTTCATTTTACAGATAAGGAAACTGAGACAAACAGGGTTAAGCAACTTGCCCAGGGTCACAAAGCTAATAAATTTCTGCAATCAGATTTGAACTCAAGGAGTCTTCCTAATTTTAGCACTAGCCCTCTACCAACTGTTTCACTGAACTTCCCTGTCATCCTTACATTTTCACAAATTGTAAATTACTCTCTGTTTGTTGATTTCTTCCATATGTCAACCCTAAAACAGTAAATTTTAAAATTTAGGGGGAAAATAAAGTGACAAGATAGGTTAGACATGAAGTTTTATTCTCTGAGATTTTCTGTTAATTTACTGTTTAAGATGACCACTCTGAACTGAGTCAAAGGAGAATATTTATCCCAAAACAAAGGATAGGGGAAATCACTCCTTGGTGTCCTAACAGTGAAGGCTGTACAGCATTAAGTAGGCCAATTGCTCCTCAGAGATTATCATCCTTATACAATATGATTTGATAAATTGTTTTTCTTATTGGACTTTAAGCATCATTAGGGAAGGACAAGTTTTTCATTAATCTGATCAATGACTTCCTGAACTTGAGGTTAACATGGAAGGAGATTCCCACAGGTCTTGACTTCTTTCTTAGTGGTATAGTGACTGAGTTCATAAAGACTGAGTACTGTTAAAAGAAATCAGCCTTTATTACTAGGAATTTAGTTTTGATATATAATACTTGCAAACATGCACATATCTCTCCTATCATCATAAAAACCCATTACTCAAATCCATATCTGCCCACCAGCTGTATTTCTTTCCCCCTTTGTGACTGAACTCCTTGAGGTGGCATTCTATAATTTTTATCTTTACTTCCTATCCTTTCACTCTATAAACTCTGCAATGTGGCTTCTAAAGTTCATCATTCAATCAAAATTGCTCTCTGAAGAGTTACTCCAAATCATAATTCTAATGGTCTTTTCTTGATCTTGCTTCTTGACCTCAATAGTCATTTTTATTTCTCTGTGGTTTTTGATACTCTCCATCCTCCTCTTCTTTATGTTATGAAATTGAAAGTTGACTTAAAATTCTATTGTGTTAAGACTTTTTCAAGCTAAATTTAATTCCCTTTCTCTGCAATTTTTACTCAGATAACCTCAGGTCACTTGGGTCACAATTCTGATCTTGAACCAAATTTGTTCACCCTTGTATTAAAACTGGTATGTCCACCTATTTAATGTCATCTCCCACCCACATAATGGAGAAACTAAACACCAATCTAATCAATATAAATTCCATGATATAACAGAGAGGAGCTGAGATGACATTCCATTTCATCATTAAAGTGTCTACTAATCTGAGTTCTCTATTTTTGTCTTGTGATATGAATCACATGTTTTCTTTGTGTATATAGAAGTTTCACAAAGGACAATCCAAACAAATACAACATCCAAATTGTTTGTTTTTTATTTTCTGGTCAATCATATTTTTCAAGATTTTGCTCTGCCATCCTGCTAATTATTATAAATGGCCCTGATGTCCCTCACTTAATATCTTTAACTACAGAGGAGTCATTCACTTCACTTATTGTCATAACTGTGAGGGTTCCCCACATACACAAAGACTGTGGTGGACTTTTCTTCTCTATCTAATTTACTTAGTCATCTTAGATTCCATGATCTCAATTATTATTTTTATGTAAATGATACACAGATGTACTCAAAAATGTTTCTAACAACTTCTAAATCTGCATCTCTAGCACCTATTAGACATCATCTTAAACTTCTCAACATGTATAATATTTATCTCTTCACTCTCTTCCAAACCCTTCTTTCTTTCTTACTTCCTTATTACTATTGGAGACTCCAGCATCTTCTCAGTCACCAAACACACAACCTCAATGTCATTCTAGATTCATCACTTTCTCTCTTCCACCATATTTAATCTGTTGATAATTCTATTGATCCTGCCTTCATAATTTCTCCTCTGGCACAATCTCCAACCTTGCACCTATCATAACTTAAAACACATAATATCCCAAATTAAAATCTGGCTCATTTACTCTAAGTTTCTCTCCACTCCAATCCAGCCTCCACTCAGTTGCAAAATATATCTTCTAAGAGACCATGATACTTACCTCTATTCAATAAATTCCAGTGTATGAATGCATCTGAAAAGAATACTACCTACCTTGACTTGCTTAACTTCCCAGTTATACAGGTAACCCAGAACAGCTGAATGAGGACTAGATTTATCAGCTAAGAAGCAGAATGACTTGACATGACAGTAAGTTTAATTGGACTTGTAGAAAATCAATAACTGTGAAGCCAATTAAACTCATACTAGCTTTGAAGTAGACCCTAAGCCATTTGGTGTTTTATGGACTTTCAAAAGATATTCCCATCTTCAAAGACTTTTCTAAACAGCAGTTTATGAGAGTATGGATATATCCTGTTTCATTATTTTTGCTGGCAAACATCTCCAGAGACTCTCCTAATTTTGGTTATGGATTCTCAAAAATTATCTTGTTTTTGTTTATCCACCAAGGATGTGTTCTGACCTGGAATTCCTCATTCCTCTTCTCTTAGAATGGGCCCCACTGACTCATTCCTACCTTTATTTAAAAGGCATTTAAAATCTTCCCATTCATTAGTTGTACTATTCAGAGTAGTCTGGATAGTTCTCATGGACTTGTAATTTTTTTCTTCCCTGCTTAATAAAAAAATTCTTTAATTTCACAAACATCACATTCCCCTCATTTTCTTCTCTTTTAAGGAAAAGGGCATCTTCTCTTTGAGGGAAAGAGACAATTAAATTTCCTCAAAAGAGTATTTGTCTCTGTTTACACTAGATCCTCAATTACCTTCAGGATCAAATATAAAGTCCTCTGTCACTTCCATGTATTCTGTGATCCAGAGATACCAACCTCTGTACTTTCCTTAAATGCAAAGCTCCACCTTCACTCAGAGTCTGAGTATTTTCATTGTCCCTCTTTTTTCCTTAAGTTTCCCCTTAATTATCTGAAGTCTAAATAAAATACCTTACTTTTGCATAAAAAAACCCTTTCATAGTACTAGTTATTCATAGTGCTAGCTCTCTAAGAACTCTCAGTTTATCTTGTATGTCTCTTGTTTGTCTGAAGCTTCTTATATGTTATCTTCCACATTACACAGAGCTCTTTGAGAGCAGGGACATTTTTGGTTATTTCTTTATAGCCCAAGTATTTAACAATAATGCTTGGCACATAATACCTGCTCAAAAGTGTCAAAGGAACTTCTTGGTATGGAGTCTCTACTGCTTGGCTGTAGTCTCTATTGTTTCCCAACTTTGTGCTTACTTGACACATTTCAAGAGTCAACACCAGGATCAAATCAAATCAGCAATTTACAAAAGTTACAGTTCCTTGTTTAAAAATATCTTTTCATTCTCTTCTCTTTCCTACTCCTTTCATCTACTTCTTTCCTATTCTTCTTCATACTGAAAATTAGATTTTCAAATATTCTTTCTTTTGAGGGATGGAGACTATTCAAAATCTATGAGAATTAGCCTCAAATCCTAATTTCTCAAAATACTTTAAAATACAAATGACAAAGAAGTAACTTTGATTTGAAAAGAACAGATTACATTACTGGAAGCACCATTCAGAAAATATTTGTGAGAATCACAGTAAAACCACAATCAAGTAATGTTAGATAAAGCAGTGCTATAATAGAAGGGACTTTTTTCCCTATTCTCTTGAAATTCATTTTAAGTAATCAGTATCATTTTTTCTTTAATGCAGACTCATTCCTGGAAAAAAAAAAAACCCTCCAGAGTTTGCTGCTTTCTTGATCATCTAACACATTTTATATTATATATATATATATATATATATATATATATATGTAAAATAGAAAATTGATTGTATTTTTACTTTTATTAGTTATTAATTCCAATTATTTAAGATGTTTAAAATGCCACCAAAAAATCCCAACTGAAGAAAAAAAGCAAAGAAATAGCATTTTGAGAAGGAAGGAGAACCAAGCCAGTTAATTCACACTCATAATATTCAAATCAATCAAGGAAAAACAAAGCTGATATTGTTCTTACATTAATATTATAGCTATTTTACTTTTAAGTTATTGCAGAGTTCAAAAACTGGAAAATATTAATTTACATTCAAATTTGAATGAGACTAAATCTTAACTGAAATGATATTCCCTAACATTTTGGTTAAAATAGATGTTTTCTGTAACAAGATATTGACATTTCATTATGATATTGGAGTAAGTAAAAAGGGAAAACACAACACCGAGACTCTCATTGACTCAGGAATATGCAGAATAACATCAATGCCAACCCTCTTGCTCTCTGTTATCTGGTGTGAAAAGAAACTGGCTAGGGTCCATGATAAGACACATTGCTTAATTCTGAATCATTGATTTACTATGTCATTTAGGTGCACGCCTGATAATATAGACTTTTCTTTACAAATCAGCACAATATATATAAATAACACTTTTAAATTTTTTCTTTTTTTTAAATCTGCAGCACTTTGAAAATAGGTCAGAGGAATCAAAATCTAGAATTCTCTGAAACATGAAACTTATAGATTTTCATAACAAAATGAGAATATTTGTGGTAACTTTGTCAGAGAGATGCCTCTTTCAATTCCTATAGAATCCCCAAGACACCACTTATTAATTCAAACAATAATAGTTTAGTAATGTTTCTTTGAAACTAGGAATATTTGGAGCCAAATAAAGTAATCAATACCAGTATTGGTTTATGTTTTCTTAAAGCTCTGAGTCTATTAGAAACAATGACATTTAATTTAACACTAATTTAATATCCAACACTGAGCACAGTATCTGGCATATATTAGTTGCTTAACAAATGCATGCTATTGTTTTTATTTTTTTTTATGAGTTGACTCACATTTCTAACTTGAATAGAAATATATATATATATATATATATATACATATATATATATATATATGTATGTATATATATATGATCTGGCATGGTTCCTCATAAGAAAATCACAAGCTTACAAAAAATTTAGCTCTGAGGAACCATTCAGACTACTTGAAAAACCAAGTTGTTATACCATTTATCTTAAATCACTCCATTCATTTTTGGAATAAATAAAGGAACTTTTCTCAAGAAATTTGTATTTTAATCTGTTCTCTAAGGAGAAGGATGGCTCAATGTCTTCAATATTTTAAAGATGAAAAATTAAAAACATTATATACTTGGATGGGTCAATAATCGTTTCAAAGACAGAGAGAGCAAAGGTAAAAAAAATGAGTTATTTAGGGGCAGCTAGGTGTTGCAGTGGATAAAGCACAGGCCCTGGAGTTAGGAGGACCTGGGTTCAGATACCACCTCAGACAATTAATAATTCCTTATCTGTGTGACCTTGGGTAAGTCACTCTTAACCCCAGTGCCTTAAATGGATATATTTTTTAAATGAGTTATTCTTTCATAAACAGTTGAATAGCAACCATGATGCATTTATCTATGAAAGACCTTTTTTTATCTAAAACTAACTTTTCCAAAGATCTTGAAAATGCTTCTTCTTTTTCTTTTCTTTTCTCTTATCATTTTTATGTTTTTCTAATTACATGCTAAGATTGTTGTCAACATTCATCCTGTTGCATGCTTTTGAGTTCCACATTTTTCTATCACTCTCCCTTTTCTCTCCTTTCCCCTATGGCATCATTTACTGTATTTCTCCCATAAGCTGCACTTTAAAAAAAAATTGGGGTCTCTAAACTGAGAGCATATTATTAAATGGTTGTGGGTTTTTTTAACTTTCATTTCCTACTTTTTCCCACTTTTTGTCTTTGTGGTCATTGTTTCACATTTTAGGTTACAGTTTTTCACTTTCTGCCCAGAAATTACTCAGAAAAGATTTTTATACAGTGTTGAATTCAAGTTAAAATTGATCCAATTTGCAAAAGTGAATGGAAATCATGCTGCTGTATTTCCTCCTCCAACCGAGAAAACAATCGAAAACTAACTGCAAAGAGAAAAGAAACCCTACTGAAAACATCCCAGCAGAAGAAGGACATGAGAGGCAAGTCAGCCAAATGGCCTGATTTAGAGAGGAAATTGAAGAAATAGATTGAAGAGAAAAGGGCAAGTGGAATTCTTGTGTCCACAAAGATGGTTCAGCAAGAGGCCAGAAGAATTTCTGATGAAAATGAAATTACTGATTTCAAAGGATGCCACAAATGGTGTTTCATGGTCATGAAACAGAGTGGGCTAAGCATATGTACACCCATCAGGCTTGCTCAAAATATGCCTGAAAGCTATGAGTAGAAGGTCCTTGAATTTTACAATGAATAAAACTTGAGTTCAATAACTTAATGTAATATATCTTTTTCAAATTTCAGACCCCAAAATTAAGTTGTGCCTTATACATGAGGAAGTATGATAATCTGACAAAAAGTTGTAAATGTACAATCATGTTTTTCTCCTTTTCTAATGTTTGTTTCTAATTACATACAAGAATAGTTTTTAATAGTCATTCTTTTGCAAGTTATTGAGTTTCCCAGTTTTCTACAACCTATTCTTCTCTTTCCCCTCCCCATGTCAGTGAAAAATGATATAGGTTGTACATGTATATTCAGTCATGTTGAACATATTTTCATATTAGCCATGTTGTGAAAGAAGAATTAGAACTAAAAGGGGAAAAAATGAGAAGAAAGAAAAAATAATAGAAGTTTTAAAAAGGGAACATACAATGTTTTATTCTGCATTCAGGCTCCAAAGTTTTTCTCTGGATGTGGATGGCATTTCCCATAATAGGGCTCTCAAGATTGTTCTTGATCATTGAACTGCTGAGAGGAGCTACATTCATCATAGTATATCATCTCCCAGTGTTGCTGTTAATTTATGCAATGTTTCCCGGTTCTACTCATTTCACTCAACATCAGTTCATGTAACTTTTCCAAAGTTTTTCTGTTCATTACTTTTTGCAGAATATTACCATTCCATAAGATTCAGATACCATAACTTATTCAGCATTTCCCTGTTGATTGACATTCCTTTTATTTTCCTCATTTTTTTCTCACTGGAAAGCATTTTTATTTTTAAATATTACATAAATATTTTATTTGCTTTCCAATTACATATATGGTAATTTCCACTCATTAAGTTTTACAATTTTTCTCCCTCCTCCCAACATATTCTTTACATTTGTATCCATTATTAGCATAGACCAAAATTGAATGCCTTGTGAGAGAAGAAACAGACCCAAAAGGAATATTCTTGAAAATCATTAGAGATAGCAAAATTAACTAATACTTAAGGCAACTTGTAAAAAGTGAAGTAATAAATTTGGGTCTTCATTTAAACTGTATTGTTCCTTCTCTGGATACAGGTGGTATTCTCTATCACAGATCCCTAAAATTGTCCCTGATTATTGCACTGAGAGGGTGAGCAAATCCATCAAGTTTGATTATTATACCATGTTATAATTAGTGTGTACAATATTCTTCTGGTTCTGTTCATCTCACTCACTACCACTTCTTGCAAGACATTCCAGGCTTTTCTGAAATCCCATCCTTCATCATTTCTTATAGAACAATAGTGTTGCATCACATACATATACCACAATTTATTCAGCCATTCCTCAACTGATGGACATCCTCTCAATTTCCAATTCTTTGACACTACAAACATAGTTGCTATGAATATTTTTGTACAAGTGGGGTTTTTAACCTTAGGATACAGACCCAGTAGTGATATTGTTGGATCAAAGGGTATACACATTTTTATTGTCCTTTGGTCATAATTCCAAATTTCTCTCCAGAAAGCTTGGATCAGTTCATAACTCCACCAACAATACATTAATTTCCCAGATTGTCTACATCCCTCCAATATTAATCATTATCCTTTCTGGGCATATTGACCAATCTGAGAGGTATGAAGTGGTACCTCAGAGATGATTTAATTTGCATTTATCGACTCTATAGAGATTTAGAGCAATTTTTCATGACTCTAGAGAGCTTTGATTTCTTTTTCTGAGAATTGCCTTTGACCATTAATCAGTTCGGGAATGACTTTTAATATAAATTTGACTCAGTTCTCTATGTATTTTAGAAATGATTCGTTTGTCAGAAACACTAGAAAAAAATTCTTCTTGATTTAATACATTCCTTTTTGTTCTTGGTTACAGTGCTTTTGTTTGTGACATTCACTTTATTTTCAATTCTTTCCCACTACAAAAAGAGCAGCCATATTTTGCTATATGTGGTACTTTTCCCCTTCTTTATGATCTCCTTGGTACCTAGTAATGGTATTGCTGGATCAAAGAGTATGTACATTTTGTTGCCCTTTGAACATAATTTCAAATTGCTTTGCAGAATGACTGGATCTGTTCACAACTGCATCAACAATGCATTAGTGTCCCTACTTTCCCACATTTCCAATATTGATCATTTCCCTTTTGTGTCATTTTAGTCAATCTGATGGAGGTGAAGCAGTACCTCAGAATTATTTTAATATGCATTTCTCAGATCGGTAATGATTTGCAATATTTTTATAATACTATAGATTCTTTGATTTCTTCATCTGAAAGTTGTTTGCTCATTTCCTTTGATCATTTGCCAGTGGTAAATGACTTGTATTGCTTTAAATTTGACTCAATTTTCTATATATTTTAGAAATTAATCCTTTACCACAAACAAAATTTTTCCCAACTTTCTCCATTGCCCCAATCTTGGTTGCATTGGTTTTATTTGTGGAAAACCTTTTTCTTTTCCTCCATCCTATCTTCCCTATTTGTATTTTCTGTCTCCTTTTCCCCTTATCATTCTTCCCCAATATTTTGCTGTTGATTGCAAACTTCCTCACTCTGTCATTTCCTCCTTTTCCTTCGTACTTCCCCAAAACATAGGATGAATTTCTAAATCCAATTGGGAATGTATATCATTCCCTTTTTGAGTCAAATATTTTGAGAAATTTACTCAATGTTTATCTTCTCCTAGTTTTTTTACCTCTTCCCATTGTGCTAATTATCCTCTAATGCCTCCACCTTCTTCTCCTAGTATAAATCTTTTTTAACATCTTAATTATTTATGTCTTGTAACCATATCCTGTTTTAAAGAATACTCCTTTCAACTGTCCTTTATTATTCATATTTCATTTTTCAAATGCATTTTATGAAGGTATTTCAGCATTCATTCATATGCATATGTATATTTTTAAGTAACAGAATTTCCTTCCACCCTCCCTTCTCATCCCCCCTTCCCTCAACAGAATAGTCAGGTAACTATTGTACATACAATTTGTGTTAAGCATGTTTAACAATTAGTCATTTTTTTAGTATGAGGAATTAGGATTAAAGGAAACACATACATGAGATATCTTTTTAAAAGTGAACATGTGGGTGACTAGATTGGTCCTGAAGTAAGGAGGATCTGAGTTCAAATACACACTTAATAATTTCCTAGCCATGTGACTCTGGGGAAATCACTTAACCTCATTACCTTGCAAAAACAAAACAAGCAAACAAACAAAAACAAAACCAAAGGAATGTAATGTTCATAAGATTCTGAAGAATTTTATTTTGTTTTGTTTTTCTTCCTCTGGATTGGGTAACATTGACCACAGCTGATCTAATACTGTTGTCCTACCTCTCTGAAATGCTGAGAGTGGCTGCATCAATCAGGGTTAATCATCTCAAAGTGTTGTTGTTAATTTGTACATTGTTCTCTTGGTTCTGCTCCCTTCACTCAAATCAGATTTTGTTATTCAGTCCATTCTTCTCTAGAGTGCAACCATTTATGGCTTTTTATAGAACAATAGTATTCCATAATATTCATGTATCATAACTTGTTTAATCATTCCCAATTGATGGGCATCCCTTCAATTTCCAATTCTTTGCCACTACAAAAAGAGCTGCTATGAATGGAACATGTGGGGCTTTTCCCATTTTTTATGATTTCATTAGGATTTAGACCTTGAATTGGAATTGTTGGGTCAAAGGATAGGAATTATTTTATTGCTCTTTGGGCATAGTTTAATATTGCTCTCCAGAATGGTTAAATCCATTCACAACTCCAACAGAAATGCATCAACATCTCAATTCTCCCACAATCTCTCCAACATTTATCCTTTTCCCTTTTAGTCATCTTAGTCAATCTGATACATGGGAGGTGATACCTCAGAGTTGTTTTAATTTGCATTTCTCTAATAACTTTTTGGAACATTTATTCATATGATTTTATATAGCTTTAATTTCTTCATTTGAAAAACTGTCTATTCATATCCTTTGACCATTGATTAATTGGGAATGACTTGCAACCTTATAGTTTTGATGCAGTTTTCTATTTTAGAAACAAGAACTTTATTAGACATTTTTATCAGTTGTGAAGATTGTTTCCCAATTTTCTGTTTTCTTCTAATTTTGGCAGCATTGAATTTATTATAGAAAAACATTTTAATTTAATATAGTAAGCATCATTCCTTTTGCAGTTTTTAATGTACTCTTATCTTGCGTTTAGTCATAAAGTTGTCCCCTTTCCATAGAACAGATAGATGAGTATTTCTTGGTCATTAATTTATCTATGATGTTACCCTTTATGTTTAAATCCTGTAGCCATTTTATCTTCGTTTTCATAAAGGGTGTGAGATGTGGGTCTAAGCCTAGTTTTTGGCCATACTATTTTCCAGTTTTCCCAACATTTTTTCTCATATAGTCAGTTCTTATTCCAGAAACTAATGTCTTTGGGTTTGACAAACAGTAAATAACTACAATAATTTACTACTCCTTCTTTTGAACCTATCCTAATTCACTGATCCATTACTCTATTTCTTAGCCAGTATAAGGTAGTTTTAATGACTGTCCCTTTATAGAACAGGTTTAGATCTGGTAGAGCTAGATCACCTTCCTTTACATTTTTTCCATCAGTCTCCTTGCTATTCTTGACCTTTCGTTGCTTCAAAGGAATTTTTTTACTATTTTTTTCTTGCTTAGTAAACTAGTTATTTGATAGTTTGAATGTTAAGGCACCAAATAAGTAATTTAATTTGGGTAGAATTGTCATTTTTATTATATTAGTTCAACCTAACCATGAACAACTGAAATTTTTCCAGTTGTTTAGATTTGACTCTATTTGGATGAGAAGTGCTTTATAATTATGTTTGTCTTAAGAGGTAAGTATTTAAGGTTGTCTAGAGTTACTTTAAATGGAATTACACTTATTAACTCTTCCTCTTGGGATTTGTTGTTTATATATAGAAATGCTGATGATTTTGTGCATTTATTTTATATCCTACTACTTTGCTGAGTTTGTTAATTATTTCAAAGAGTTTTTTACATATTTTCTTGGGTTCTCTAAATATACCATTATATCATCTGCCAAGAGTAAAATTTTGCTTCCTCATTGCCAATTCTGATTCCTTAAATTTCCTTTTTCTTCTCTTATTGCTAGAGCTAAAATTTCTAAAACTATATTGAATAGTAATAGTGATAATGGGCCTCCTTGTTTCACCCTGATCTTATTGGAAAGACTCAGATTTTATCCCCACTATATACAATATTTGTTGATGGTTTAGATAATACTATTTATTATTTTAAGGAAAACTCCATTTATTCATAACCTTTCTACTGTTTTTAAGAGGAATGGAAGTTTTATTTTATCAAAGGCGTTTTCAGCATCTATAGAGATAATTATATGATTTCTCTTAGTTTTGCTATTGCTATGTTCAGTTATGTTGAGTGTTTTCCTAATATTGAACCATCCCTGCTTACCAGCATAAATCCTGCATGATCATGGTGTATTATCTTACTAATAACTTGCTTTAATCTAAATGCTAAAATTTATTTAAGATTTTTTCCATCAATGTTCATTAGGGTAATTGGTTTATAATTTTCTGTGTCTGTTTTGGTTCTTCCTGATTTAGGTAGTACAATTGGCACCATTTTGGTGCCATAAAAGGAATTCTCAGAACTCCTTCGTCTCCTATTTTTATATGAAATAACTTAGTCTATTCTACCTCTCCTTTCTCTTACTCTCAGTGCATTTCCCTTTTAGCCATTTACTCCATTTTTATAATATATTATATCTTCAAATTCAGCTCTCTCTCCTGTGCTTCATCTATAAAAGTCCTTCTGCCTGCTCTATTAAATGCGAAGTTTCATATGAGTATTATCAGTTTCATTTTTCTATGCAGGAATACATGCAGTTCATCATCATTATGTCCCTCATAATTTACCCTTCTCCCACTCTCTATGCTTCATCTGAGTCCTGTATTTGAAGGTCAAACTTTCTGTTCATCTCTGGCCATTTCAACAGGAACATTTGAAATTCCCCTGTTCATTGAAAGTTCATCTTTTTCTCTGAAAGAGGATGTTTCAGTTTTTCTGGGTAGCTGATTCTCAGTTACATTACAAGCTCTTTGCCTTCCAGAATATTATATTCCGATCCCTACTAGCCCTTAATGTAGTTGCTGCTAAGTCCTGTGTGATCCTGAATGCAGCTCAATGATATTTGAATTGTGTTCTTCTGGCTGCTTGTAATATTTTCTCTTTGACTTAGGAGTTCTGGAACTTGACTATAATATTCCTGGGTTGTTTTTTTTTTTGTTGGATCTCTTTCTGGGGGAGATAGGTGGATTCTCTCAATTTCTATTTTGCCCTCTGCTTCTAGGACGTCAGGTTAATTTTCCTATAGGATTTCTTTAAAAATGAGGTCAAGGCTCTTTTCCTGATCATGGCTTTCAGGTATCCCAATAATTTTACATTATCATTCCTGAATCTGTTTTCCAGATGAGTTGTTCTTTCAATAAGATGCTTCACATTTTCTTCTAATTTTTCTTTTGGTGTTGAAGTAATGTATCTTGACTTCTCAAAAATTCATTGGCTTACTTTAGCTCCATTCTTCATCTGAAGGATTTGTTTTCTTCAGAGAGCTTTATTATCTCCTTTTTCCATCTGGCCAATTCTGCTTTTTAAAGCATTCTTCTCAATAACTTTTTGCACTGTTTTATCCATTTGACCTATGCTGTTTTTTAACATGTTATTTTATTCAGAATTTTTTTGGATCTTCTTGACTAAGCTGCTGACTGCTTTTTCATGTTTTTTCCTGCATCTCTCTCATTTCTTTTCCCAATTTTTCTTCTATCTCCCTTAATTGATTTTCAAAATCTTTTTAACCTCTCTCACATAGTGTGAACTCAACTTCCATTTTTCTAGGAGCCTTTAGATCCAGGAGTTTGTACTTCCTCATCTTCTGATTGAGTATTTTGATCCTTCTTGGTATCATGGACAAAAAATTTCTCAATGGCATTCCTCTTTTTTCTCTGTTTACTCATTTCTCCACCTTGTGCCTGGGTTTGGGAGGCTTCCTGAACTTTTGAGTATTATTGGTACACCCACTTTTGAGGAGGTTTGTGACACCCTACTGGGACCTTTATTCCTCTAAGGTCTTATGTTCTCTTGCTTTGATATTTAGATGACCACAGGCACTCCCCTCTTCCCTGGAGCTGTGAGGAGGAGCCCTGCTAGCTTAGTATAGAAGGCCAAACTGCAACCTGGATCATAGTGTGGGCAAACTGCAGAGTCCTGCCCCTGGGATAGTAGAGAGATTTCTGCAGTCTCCCCTGATCCCCTTACTATTTGTGGGCTGTCCTCTGGAGATGCAAGCTGGTTTCCCCAGATTTCTGCTGCAGGTCCTCACCACAGGGTTGCTCTGAGGCTGGCACTCCTCACTCCACATGCATTCTGGTACAGCAGTGTTCTCTCACCTCCCCATCAAACTTCTCTCAGTGATCCTTGGGCTGGGCTGAGCTGGGTTGCACCAAGCTGCAGCCGGGGACTTTTTTTCACCCCCCAGTCCTGGTGAAACCTTTCCCATGTAACTTCTAAGTTATCTTGGACTAGAACAATGTATCACTCAGTCTTTTTATGGGTTCTGCCCTTCTAAATTTTGGCTAGTCATAATGTCATGGCTTTGGGAGTTTTGGGGGAAAGGAGTTTCTGGGAAATGCTGTCTTCACCCTGCCATCTTGGCTCTGCACCCCTTCTTCTCCTATTTTTAAAAATAGTGTGTAGAATAGGAATTAATTTTTCCATAAACATTTGGTACAATTCACTTGTAAATCCATCTGGACCTGGAGAAGTTTTTCTTAGGGAGTTTATTGATCGTTTCTTAAATTTGATTTTGTGTAATGTGGCTATGTAAGTATGCTATTGTTCTTTTGTTAATCTGGACAGTTTGTATTTCGGTAAATATTCATTAATTTCATTCAGTTTATCAAACTTATTGGCATACAGTTCAACAAGTAACTCTAAATTATCTCTTTAATTTCCTCATCATTGGTGGTTAGTTCACCATTTTCATTTTAGATACTGGCAATTTGGTTATGTTCTTTTTAAAGAAAAATCAAAGGTATATGCATTTTATTGACTTTTTAATAAAGCTTACTCCTAGTTTTATTTATTTCATTATTTTCCTTGCTTTCAATTTTATTAATCTCTCCCTTGATTTTTAGAATTTTTAATTTGGTATTTAAGTGGGGATCTTTAATTTGTTATTTCTTTCTTTTCTTTTCATTAGCAGTGGAGTTAAGTGATTTGCCTAAAGTCACACAGCTATGTAATTATTAAGTGTATGAGGCAGGATTTGTACTCAGGTACAACTGAATCCAGGGTCAGTGTTCTATCCACTTCACCACTGCCCCAATTTGTTCTTTTTCTAGCTTTTTAAAGTTGCATTCCAAATTCATGGATCACCACTTTCTCTACATTATTCATATAATCATTTAGAGATACACATAACTGCCTTGGCTCGATCCCATAAATTTTGGTATGACATCTCATTATTTTCATTATCTTGGATATAATTAATGATATTTCTATGATTTCTTGTTTGGTCTCTTATTATTTTAAAATTAAGCCTTTTAGTTTCCAATTAGTTTTTGGTTTCCCTTTCTGTGACCATTTATTACATATAATCTTTATTGTATCATGGTCTGAGAAATATTAACATTATTTCTGCCTTTCTGCATTTCATTAAAATATTTTATGCCCTAAAACCTGGTCAACTTTCATGTCCTGAGGAAAGAATGGTATATGCTTTTAAGTTATCTCCAGAGGTCTATTATATCTAAGTTTTCTAAAATTTCATTCACCTTCTTAACTTCCTTTTTGTTTATTTTGTGAGTAGATTTATCTTGTTCTGAAAGAAGGAGGTTGAGGTACCTATTATTAAAGATTTTCTGTCTATGTCACCTTATAATTGACTCAGGTTTTCCTCTCGGGATTTGGATGGTGTATCACTAGTTACATACATGTTTAATAATGATATAGTTTCATTACCAAAGATGACTTTTAAGAATATGTAGTTTCCTTCCTTATCCATTTTATTGAGATCCATTTTTGCTTTTGTTTTATTTGATGGTTTAATTGACAATAAGAATCCCTCTTCCTCCTCTCCTGGTCACTCAGGCTACTTAACCCCTTGTTAAGTAAACTATGGATCAAGTCCAACCCTGATTTAATTTATCATAAGAATCTCAAAGGGCTCTAATTACTGAACTCTCTTGAAGTCTCACTTAAGAACTTTACAATTGATTATAAATTATGGGGAACACTGACTCAAGCCTGCCCAGCTTATGAGGGCCTCATCAGTGTGAGCACAGCAAAATTGGTCGTAGGTCAAAGGAAACGAAAACATTTAAGTTTAGAGTAAACATCCCTGCTTTCCATCAGGCTTTTATTGTCTCAAACATAGTGATGTCATCTTAGACCTCTCCAGTGGAAAGACAAGATCTAACTGTATTCTCTAAACCTAATCTCTTGACTTATATCTTGACCCTTTAGTTATCCTAAGAGAAGTACAATTCACAAAGATTGTGTTATATTTTCTGTTTTAGGTTTGTGTACTATTTGATGATCTTGACTAACATTTCTTTTGTTTTTCTTTGCTTTGTCCTCCTTTTCATTTACTTTGTTTTTTTGCATCTCCTTTGGCAATTGAATTCTTTGTTTAGTTCCGATCTTTTTGGTCATCTTTGTTCTTTTAGCTCTGTTGCTGGGATACGGGGCATATTGATCCAATCTTTTTATGGTGGGACTGGTGTCTGCTCCCTGACTTGTTCTTGGCCAAATGTTGCCTATGTAGTCTAGGCCTTGCCTTTGGAGAGATTTATTTCTTGCTTTACATGCAGTTGTTTGTTTTCAACCCATCCCTGTCTTGTATCCTTGTTTTCCCAGGGCTCAGACTTTGGGGTTGGAACTCACCCTTCTGGTTTACAATTTAGCTTCCAGGACGTTTGCTGTTGTCAAGCTGTTGGGACTTGAACTACACTGTGGCTTAAATCCTCTTGCTGGCTTTTCTCCCCTCCAGTCTTGCTTGGCTTTACTCCCCCCCCACCTAAAGAGACAGACCTTCAATGGAGATCCTCCCCAATGTCTACTATTGAATATTTCTTGGTGGGATCTGTAGCTTTAATGTCAGTACAGAGGCTTCATTTATCTTTGCTAGGGAAAAGCTCTAGGAGTATGTTAGCTTCATGCTGCCATATTGGCTCTGCCCCAGAAGTCTCAACTGTCCTTTCAGATGTATAGTTTTCAGAAACCATAAAAGGTATCACATTATAATAAATTTATACTCATGGCCTCCATCCTATACTCTCCCTTTAGTTATCTTAACAGAAATACAACTCTCATGAGATCATGATCAATTTATACCTACCCCCCCTTTCTAATTGTTTTCCTTTCACATCTCTACCCTAAGAGAAATACAATTCTCAAGAGTTACAGGTTTTGTCTTCCTGTTTTTCCTTAATCTCATTAGATAACATTTATTGTTTACCTTTTTACATTTGATTTTTGTATTTGAAGATCAAATTTTCAGTTTAGTTCTGGGTGTTTTATTAGGTAAGTTTGAAAGTTCTTTGTTTCATAAAATGACCATCTTTTCCTCCGAAAGAATATTCAAAATTTTGCAGAATTATTGATTCTTGATTATAATCCAAGGTCTTTCGCCCTGTGGAATGTCATATTCCTGGTCCTTTGATCTTTTAATGTTCAAGGTGATATGGTGATATGTTCTATGTAATCCTGACTGTGAATAGCTGATATTTAAACTGCTTCTTTTTTGAAAGCTTGCAGTATTTTCTCTTTTAGCTGAGAATTCTGAAATTTGACTGCAATATTCCATGAAGTTTTTATTTTGGGATCTCTTTCTGGAGACATTTCTGGGGGTGATCAATGGATTCTTCAAGGGCTAGTGTATACTCTTAGAAATTAGAAACTTTTCCCATAATAATTTTCTGCTTTTAATCAAGGCTTTCATGTAAACCAATGATTCATAAATTATCTATTCTGCATTCATTTTCTTGGCTGGTTATTTTTTAAGAGGTACTTTACATTTTATTCTAATTTTTTAATTCTTTGGTCTCATTTACTTTTTTGTTTTTCCTTTTCCAGTTGGTCTACTTTACTTTCTGATGAATTGATTTCATTTTCAGTTGGACATTTTGACATTTAAAGAAGTTAATTTCTTTTTTCCATTTGATAAATTTTACTTTAAAAGGTATTATTTTCTTCAGTCAATTTTTCATAATTCTCCTGCAGGAATCACTTTGTTTTCTCTGGTTTTTTTCTTCCTTTCTTTTTTGTTTTTTTAAAGTCCTTTTTTATCTCTTATAATAACTCTTTTTGAATTTGTGATTCATTCAAATACCAATTAAGAAACCTATGTGGCTTCACATGTAGGTATTTTGCAACCACTTTTCTCTTCTGAGATTGTGTTTTTATCTTCACTCTGAAAAGAGTAGTCTTTATGGTATGTATTTTAGAAAAATATTTTTGCTCATTTTTGATAATTGAGCTCTGCTCTAGGGATAAAGGAGCCATAGTTTCAAGTTTTCTGTGCAGGAGCTTTGGGTCTGGTCCCTGACTAACTGCTTGTCTATGATTTTGTCTATGATTTTTTCAAGTGCATGTGTTTGTTCCCTTTGTCAGAGAACCTGACCCTATTGCCCAGTATTCCTGGGGCTCAAACTTTCTCTCTTCTGAACTGGGATGGGACACTCACTGCTGGCCCTTTACCACTGACTTGTTGAACTAGGATCTAAGCTGTATAGTGACTGAAAGCCTCCAGCTGGTTTTCCAGCTCTCCCAATAACACTGGACTATTCTACCCATTTACTCAAATGAGGCAGACCTTTAAGTTCCTCCAAAATATCTCAAGTTGAAAATTTACATCCCTTTTTTGTAAGTTCTGTCACTTTAGTGATGATTTAGAGGTTTAATTTAAAGTTGTTTCAGGAAAAGCTCAAGGAAATTCCTAGCTTTGCACAATCTTCTCTCTACCTCCAGTAGTGGAAATAATATTTGTGGAGCAGATTAATAGTATGAAATATTTCTAGAGAAAGGAAATAAAGAATATTCTTACTATGCATTCAAAGCAGAGAATCAAAATGATTTTCCTCACATTTTCTAAAAAGTCATAATCAATAATGATGTTGATGATGATGGGAAAAAGAATTGTCATCACCCTAGCAAAATACAGAAGCAAGAGCTAAAAAAGAGGAATCCTTTTCAAATAACGTCAGCCAATATAAAATATTTGGGAGTCTACCTGCCCAGTCAGACTCAGAAACTCCATGAAAACAACTATGAAACACTTCTCTTGCAAATAAAATAAGATTTTTAAAAGTGGGAAAATATCAACTGCTCATGGATAGGCTCACTAATATAATAAAAATGACAATTCAACCTTGATTAAGCTACTTGTTTAATGCCCTACCAATCAAAATTCCAAAAAATTACTTTAATGAGTTAGAAAAAAATTGTAAGTAAATTCCTATGGAGAAATAAAAAAATCAAGAATTTCCATGGATTTAATAGGAAAAAAGTGCAAAAGAATGTGGCTTAGCCCTACCAGATCTAAAATTATATTAGAAAGCATCAACCATCAAAACTATCTGGTATTGGCTAAGGAATAGAGTGGTAGATCAGTGGAGTAGACTAAGTGCAAAAGAGATAGCAGGAAATAATTATAGTTTGATAAACTGATTGATAAATCCAAAGAGTACAGCTAGTGAAATAAAAACTCTCTCTTTGATAAAAACTGTTGGGAAAATTGGAAGTTAGTATGGCAGAAACTTGGATTAGACCAACATCTCACACCCTATACCCGGATAAGATCAAAATGGGGACAGGATTTAGACATGAAAGATAAAATTATAAGCAAACTAGGAGATCAAGGAATAGTTTACCTATCACATCTATGGGCAGGGAAGCAGTTTATGACCAAGGAAGAAATGGAGAACATCACTATGAACAAGTCAGATAATTATGATTCCATTAAATTAAAAAAAATGTTTTGGGGTGACTGGGTAGTACAGTGGATAGAGCACTGACCCTGGAGTCAGTAGTACCTGGGTTCAAGTATGGGCTTAGACACTTAATAATTACCTAGCTGTGTGGCCTTGGGCAAGCCACTTAACCCCATTTGCCTTGCAAAAACTAAAAAAAAATAAAAATTAAAAGCTTTTGCACAGACAAAACCACTGTAACCAAGATCAAAAGAAATATAGTAAATTTGGAAACAATTTTTATAGCTAGTATTTCTAACAAAGAACTAATTTATAAAATATATAGAGAACTGAGTCAAATTTATAAAAAACAAACCATTCCCCAATTGAAAAATCTCCATAGCAGATACCCCAATGTTGTGCTTGATTGTTGCTCTGATGGAATGAGCAAGTCCATTAAGGTTGATCATCACCAAAGCGTTCCATAGTCATATGAAAAATTGCTCTAAATCATTAGATTAGAGAAATGCAAATTAAAGCATCTTTGAGGTACCACCTCACACCTCTCAGACTGGCCAATATGACTAGAAAAGACAATGATCATTTTTGGAAGGGATGTGGGAAATCTAACACTAATGCATTGTTGGTGGAGCTGTGAACTCATCTAACCTTTCTGTAGAGCAATTTGGAACTATGCCCAAAAGGCAATAAAAATGTGCATGCCCTTTGATCCAACAATACTACTACTAGGTCTATACCCTGAAGAGATCATGAAAAAGGGTAAAAACATCACTTGTACAAAAATATTCTTAGGAGCCCTGTTTGTAGTGGCAAAAAAATTGGAAATTAAGTGAATGTTCTTCAATTGGGGAATGGCTTAACAAACTGTGGTATATGTTTGTGATGGAACACTATTGTTCTATTACAAACCAAATGGGATGGGAATTCAGGGAAGCCTGGAAGGATTTGCATGCACTGATACTGAGGGAAATGAGCAGAACCAGAAGAACATTGGACACCCTAACAGCAACATGGGTATCTGCACTGGAGAATACCATCTGTATCCAGAGAAAGAATTATGGATTTTGAACAAAGATCAAAGACTATTACCTTTAATTAAAAAATTTATCTTTTCACTTATATTTTATTTTTTTCTTCTTAAGGATATGATTTCTCTCACAGTCAATTTAGATCAATGTATAGTATGGAAACAAAGACTAACATACCGCCTTCTGTGGGGGGGTGGGAGGAGGAAAGCACGTTTAGGGGAAAATTTGTAAAATTCATAATAAATAAAATCTTTCACTAAAAAAGAGTTCTCCAACGATGTATTAAAAATAACCTTTTAGAAACATATTCAAAATCACTTTCCACATATTATCTCACAATCTATATTTGAGATAGAGCTATCATTAGTCTCATTTTACAATTGAGGAAACAAATTAGACAGAAGTTTCAAATTGCCTAGAACAAAGAAATCAATAAATGTCTGAGTCAGATTCAAACTCTGGTCTTGTTAACTTCAGGCCTAGAATTCTATCCAAAGTGCTAGTTACCTAACTCTATACCAAAATCATGGTTTATGAATATGAAGGCATTTTATCATACCAATAGGAATGATGACTATGAAAAATACAGAGAAAAACATTGTAAGATTTACATGAAGAGGTGCAGACTGAAAAAAGAAAAAGCAGGATCAAATCAACTATGGAAAAGCAGCACCTTCCACAGACTCATCCTCCTAAATCATACAGGTATAGCAAGTTCAGTTTACAGAAGGCAACTGATACCTCTTCTTTCAAGACTCTAGGGGTATCCCTAAAAGATGAAATTTGGTTGCCTTTAATAATCATACCTGACTAATTAGGGACTCTATGCTTTCTAGTTGAAAGTCAGATTGATTTAAAGAACAACTTAAATTTTATCTCATTTCTTGACCTTCTTAACCTCAACTAACTAGCTTATGATAACTAACGTTTACTGAGGATCTTTACTGAGAAAACATGGGAAGAAAAGTAGTTAAAAATGCTCCACCAACCAACCCCCTCAAAAAATGGCACAGAATACCCTTGCACACATAGACATAAGATTCCTGGGAAAATTTGGTTGAAAATTGAAGGTAGTAAACATATGTGTTGAAAACTTGTGTGGCTAAAATGTACCTCAGAACTCCTTGCCTTGCATGTCTTTTTCTCCCTTCAAGGAGCCCCCTTCACATTTTCTTTAGGATGAAATATTTACTAGTTCAACTAGTCTGATTCCAATGTAAACGTCCATTAATAGGCCAATATCCTGCTAACATGGTTCAAGCAGCTTGTTAGTGCACTGTATGGTGCCTCTAGTGATGTTACTGATTGCTGAGATGAGGTTCCTCTGAGCATACTGATAGCACTCAGTCTTATTCATCACAAGGCACTACCATAGAAGAATGTTCATTAACCTAAGATCCTGAAAGAATAAACAAAATAAAAACAGAGCCAGAGAGGATCCTTACTTACAAATCTGAACAAAGCCCTCCTTGGTCAATCTCCTCCAGGCATTCATCATGACTACAAGAATATAAAGTTAATGTGTGGGAAAAAAAACTCTGCTCATTTACAGTGACTGATGATACATGCTGCTGGGTTGAATAAAATAGTCTTATAGTCAATAAACTATAATCAAAACTATTTTCGCAGAGACTACTTTATAGAGGTATTTATTTTTATATTTATTGTGAAGTGTTAATTTTGTTTAAATAAAATGCTCCAATAATATATTTTTAAAAAATTAAAATGAGGGTATATATCCTTTCTATCTCAAAGCTTCTACAATTCCCAACCTCCCCATTTTTCTCATTAACTTGCACTTGAAAGCTAAAGGGAAATGTAAAGCCACATTTATTTTTGTTAACAAAGTGATTTTGTTGTAATAAAGACCTGTACATCCAGTAAATGTTCATTGTCTGACTTAAATTAAGACTCTATTTCATTGCCATATCTCATTCTTTCAAGAAGTAGACATTTCTCTTGCTAAGGCAGTGAACCCACCCATTTATGCATATTTTCTGGTCTTGAATCTTTTCATGTGATAACTGTTTTGCTACCTATATTTAAGATATTTTTATTAAGCTGTGTGTTTTCCACTTAAATTGACTTGAGAGCCTTGTGGAAATCCAAGAGGTCTATATTACAGACTAGTTTGACAGTGTTGAAGTATAGATAGAAGGTTACATTTGGGAGAGTCAAATATCAAAGAATTAGGATGAGTCTCAGGAACACGTAAACTTTTTGATCCATTCAATAGACTTCTCAAGAAGACTTAGAGTATTTATGACAATATAAGCTCTTTGTACCTCCAGGACCAAGCACAGTACCTGATTCATAGGTGAAATTTACTAAGTGTATATGCTTATTGACAGAAGTGAAATGATATACAAAATACTGAGATTCAGGATGGTTTTGGGTGGGTGAACTATCATGTCTTTGTAGACTAGGGAATGAAGGAAGTAAGCAGTTATTAAACATCTTCTTTGTGACTGGCACTACATTATCTCATTCACCATTACCTTGGAAATTATGTGCTATTCTTATCCCCATTTTACAATTGAAGAAACTTAGAAAGAGAGAAGTTAAGTGACTTGCACAGGATTTCATAGCTAGTAAGACTGGAATCTTCCTCTCTCTACGTCCAGTACTCTGTCGTGTCATTTATGTGCTTCTGTATGGTATACTCACCATAACTTAGTGGAGCAGTAGGCAAGAAAGTAAGAATCTAAAACAACACTTCAAAACAACTGAGCTGATTCTATGTTCAGAAATAGTCCAGAAATCTAAGATTTACCTTAGTTTCTCCCTTCCACACATACTCTTCAGATTAAAAACTGCTATTTTGTATTCTGTTACCTAACTCCCTTTCAAGTTGTTTTGAGTGCTCTTTTTAAAATAAAAATAAAAAATGAACAAAAAAACAAGAACAAAAATATTAAGGGGTCAAAAAACTACTCAGTACTGCCCTGGCATCCTGAGCACTGAATATTCCAATATATTGATTCTTTTTTTATATGATCCATGTCTGATAATTATAGTTCAAGGGAATTATAGGTCAAGGAGAAAGGCGTCATTGCTTTATTACTTTCCTTGTGGAATTCTCTGGAGAATTTATGCAGGAGGACAAACCAGAGTTTTTGAGCAAAGAGATGGAATGTAATTTGCTTGAAGCACCTAGCAATTGATTAGAAACTTCCTTATTAATAATGGACAGTTTAAGGAAACTGGTTGAGCTAGTTTTGATATTTTTGAAAGTCCCTTAGATGTCTCCTTGATTTCACTTCCTCCATTTCCTTTCAATAGTCTCATCTTTCATGTAAGATTATAATGGATATCAAATTCAAAGTTTGTCTGTCTTTTGAATTTATTTGCTGATATAAATTATATTTTTAAAAAACTATTTTATCCTAAATAAGACTAGGAACAGTCATGATTACAGTTATTTAGCAAGTAAGGTGACATAATAGATCACATGCTGGGCCAAGAGTCTGAAAGACCTGGGTTCAAATATGGCTGCTCAGATACTAGCTGTGAAACCCCGGGCAAGTCACTTAACCCTATTTGCCTGTTTCCTCATCTATAAAATGATCTAGGGAAGAAAATGACAAACCACTCCAATATCCTTGTCAAGAAAATCCCAAAGGGATCAAGAAGAATAGAACATGATAGAAAACTTGATCAACAGTCATAATTATTTTGCAAATTAGGTTTTTAATTGCTAAAGTTGCTCAGCTGCATTCACTTTGCTCCTGGTCTGACCCTCTCTAAAAGTTCCTTTCCTAATCCCTCTTTCCTTCTCTAGTGAGTGGAGGGAAGAGGGAGGAAGTACCCTTCTGTGTATGGGGGGGGGGGTGAGCAGTAATATCCAGCACAAAATAGCCAGTTGACGTGAAGATAGTTGCTAATAGTGTAGGGCAAAGGTCCCAAGTGATTTCCTTCTTCTCCAAAACTAAGGAAAAGAAAATAAAACAAATAATAAATTTACCACTTAAAAATGAATTAAGCCCCAGGCAATCTGTCAATTGCCAAACTGCTATGGGAATCTCACAGTCAGTCAATTTCAATGAATTCACTGCAATAAAATATCAATAAAGTTTCCTTACTTCTTTTATTCTGTAGCAAAAACACAAATTCAGGATGCCATAAAATTACCTTAACTTTATGAATCATTGTTTAAAAAGAGAAATAACCAGTAAACAGAATTTAAAACTTAAAGAAACTACTAGTAATTAACCTTGCTACTCATTCCTTCAACAATAAAACAAGAAACGGGGGCAGGTAGGTGGCACAGTGGATAGAGCACAGGCCCTGGAGTCAGGAGTCCGGCCTCAGACACTTAATAATTACCTAGCTGTGTGACCTTGGGCAAGCCACTTAACCCCATTGCCTTGCAAAAAAATAAAAATAAATAAAAAATAAAAATACAATAAAATAAAACAAAACAAAGCAAAACAGGACTGGGAAATAAAGAATGAAGTTCACCATTGATCAGAATTCCAATGCTCACAGTTGTATTCTCCTATTTAGTTTAATTTGGAATCTAGATAAGTTAGAACTTGGAGTGCAGACATTTAATGGCTATAAAAATGGCCTCAACTGCTGCCCTTTCTATTCTTATCCCTTTCAGAGAAATTTTTCAAACTTCCACTAACAGAAATTCTACCTTCCAATCTTGATCAAAAGATGAATCATTTTTCCAGGCTGAGTATAAAGCTTGTTGTTGTTCAACATTTGTGTGTCCAACATCCATTTGGATTTTCTTTGACAAAAATACTGGAGTGATTTGCCATTTCCTCCTACAGCTAATTTTGCAAAAGAGGAACTGAGGTAGACAGGGTTAAGTGACTTAACCTGGATCACACAGGTAGTAAAGTTTCTGAGGCCAGTTTTAAACTCAAATCTTTCAGGTCAGGTGCTTTATCTACAATACCACATGGTGCATGGAAAATGCTTGTGGATTTGATTCTTTTCTAATGTTTGGAAGCAATACTGTTCCGATTATATGTGGGTTTACTTGGAGGAAACATGTGCAGCCTTACCAGGAAGATTGCTAATGCTCAATCGAAGGCTGTAGGAGACAACAACATAGGCTAGGATTAGTAATTTTAACATTTGTTTCCATAACAGGGATCTTCAATCAAAAGTTAGAATGTCATTGATTTTTGAGACCTCCAACTTCTTCTCTTTCTACCTTATGTTGACTATTTTCAAAGATCAAGAAGTAATATCTTGACTTGTTCCTGAATTAAATATATTGAGCAGAGTTGCATTAAGTTCTCAGTCTCACTCTTTTCCAGTCATTGAAATCAAGTATCAGGATTAAATTCAAGATGACAGTGATGACCCCAGTGCAGTGGATGGACTTGGCCTCTTCAGTATTTGACCAAATACAATGTACTTCACAATTCTTACTGACCACTCTGCTCAGAAGTCTTCATAATCTTGGAGTAGTTACTCACATAGCACACCTCAACCTGATTTAAAACCATCTATCAAGAAAGCTTTACCTCAGTGTGGCCATTGTGTGTGCCACAGCTTCATAGAGCCATAAGAAAAATGGGTGAAAGGTGGAAATATATGGTATATGTACAACCCTAAAAAAGGACTCAGTAAGTGCTCATGGCACAGGTGCTAGTCCTCCCTTCTCTTTCTGTGAAGTATAACTTGTCTATTTTAGCCTGGCATTTCTCATCCCTCTCTTCTCTCTCAAGCATTTTTGTCAGAGATATGACTCTCTCTGTGGTATTAGGCATCATTTCCTGATATATTTCCTCTTTTGTTCTTCTCATCCTTTCTTGCTCTTCAATCCACACTCACCTACTTCTGTGCAACAGGAAGAACAGATAAAAGAAGAGTGCTACTACATTACAATGACATCTTTTGGATTTAAACCTTTCAGAATCAAAGATCTAATTGACAAAATTACTTCACCAAATAAAAATGACAAGATCTATATAACAAAATTTTAAGAGTATAACTAGATGAGAGGCAAAAACAAAGTTTGGTAATGATTAGTGATTGTAAATACCTGAAATATTTCTTACATCTCCCAGATAAATGATACTGTGTTGTTCAAAATGTGTTCCCTCACATTGTACAGACAAGAATCAATCGATTCCAAAAAGATGGATACAAACCAAAGACTATGCTTTCCTTTTGTGAGCATTAAAACAGGTATTCAGGGAGCTATTCTTTCTTGAAATCTTAAAAACCTTGTGTAGCCCGATTTAGTAGGCATCATCTATGTCCTTTAGAAGCAGGTCACACTGTTCATGTTCTATTTGCAAAATCATAATAAAAGGGACATAACTGGGCAGATTATTTTTCTCTCCTTTACTCTGCTTAGACAATAGATTATAATTCTTGACTTGAGATTTCTGAACAGATGGAAAGAGGAAAACTAGTAATTTTCAAATTAACAGGAATATAATTCAAGCTGTTTTCAAAATTGTTTGATTAAATGAAAAATAATTGCTTTCCAAATGGTTATCAAAAAATAAGTCCTTTCCATTTCCTCCATAATTTTAGAAGTTGGTGAACAGGGCACAGGGTACTCCAGAGAACACACTTGGAGTCCAGGTTTATTCCTTTGTGTTAGATTAACAGCTGCTATTATAATGAATCCGAGTTTAATGACTGAGCCTAGGGAGTACCGTACACAATGTGTCACCTCCTAGAGAAAGCAGACAACATTCAGGGGAAATATTGTATTCCTCTGAGCCTAAGCAAGCTGAGAAAGTCACAACTAATGGCAAGTCTCCAGCATAAGAGAGAGCATTGGGAACATCATGGTGCATGAAAGCAGAAGGCACTTAGGAATGAAATAAATAAGTTGGTCACTAAATCATTTATCATAAGCCAGACATGAAAGATCCTATTTTATATACCTTTAGGAATCCTAAAAAGCTGTTTTACTTTAAATATCTATACATATACATGTATATTCATCTATTTCATACATATACTTGCATATATATATATATATATATATATTCACACATTCATATAAGAATCATTCAAGATTAATAAAGTGTTTCCCAGAAATCCCTTTAGTGCAAAAATATATATCTGTTAAAAATGCTTACTTTCTGCAGTTGTTATAAAAGTAGTGAGGTGAAGTATGAAAAATGCAGAAATATAAAAAAATATACAATGATAAATACATTATTCAAAACACAAAAGATAATAAAAAAGATATTTTAAAGTCATAGATTACTGAAGCATATATAACACCACAGATAATCTAATTGATAAGACAAAATACTTATATGGTGGTTGGGTTTTGTTTTGTTTTGTTTTATATAGGAATTTTCTTCAATTCCTCAGGGTAATTGTTTATTCAATCCTCACAAAATTCTCTTTTCCAGTATGATTAAAGAATTCAAGTGCTACTAATCCTTACTTTACAGACATAATAACTGAGTCACAGAGAAGTCTGAGTCAAATCAAAAAAAAAAAAGAAAGCACAGCATAACCTAAGTGATTTTTGATTTCTAGAACTGTGTATAGTTCTATAGACAATGGAGCATTCAGTTTGCAAGTCATGAAACCATTTTTTGGCAGTAAAATCAATTATGTTATGGAATGGCTTTCAATAAGTGATAGAAATGCTATCAATTCAGCCATTTAAGGCCAAATAAAGTAAAACTTTAAGA
The DNA here is from genome assembly GCF_037893015.1 of Macrotis lagotis. Lineage (NCBI taxonomy): Eukaryota > Metazoa > Chordata > Mammalia > Peramelemorphia > Peramelidae > Macrotis > Macrotis lagotis. The sequence continues at coordinate 196,056,112 of NC_133666.1, read as the reverse complement.
TTTATATTGTAGGAAGTAAACTTGAACTGGAAAAGGAATTAATGGTAAAAAAATCAAGGAAGAGGTTCCAAAAAAGCAAATTCAAAATGAGCTTGTTTAAAGTAATTGAAGGACTATGAGCAATACAAATACCATTTAATATATATAGATGCAAATATATAGGAATAGAAATTTGAAACATGAAAGTATCTTCATATCTAATATTTTAAGATGATTTAGTACCCCTAATAAAATATGCAGAATCACTTTGGTGACATAAATTGAAATATTCAAAGGAAATGTGTATAATTTTTCATAAAGTGATATAATGCATTTGATTTGGAATCACATCAAAACTTTTGCCTTATGTGGGCAAATTTGTTAAAATCATGTCAAATAGAAACTAGTTTAATATACTTCTTTAATTGGGTTGTTGTATATGAAAAGGTCTAAAGGAACAAGGACTTCCATGAAGTTTGTTTTTATTTAAATGGCTAAAATTTCTACTTTGTGCTAGAATTTAAATTAGGTACACTTAGAAAATAATAATGAGAACAGGAATTCATTATAATGAAAAAAGGAGGGAAATATGGAATAAAGTGGGATTTTTTTATAAGTTCCAAGTCTTCAATGTAAGGCTAGAAGAATTATTGTCTAATCCAATAGAGATATAAATCAACTATGTTGATATCATTGCATGTATAAAGAAAAGACCATAGACTAAATTTAACTCAACCTATTATATTATGTCTGATATCTCTAAGACGGAAGGACTTGGCAAACTTGTTCTTGAATGGAAATGTTTATCTTGGTCACTCACATTTATTTCTCTGATCATTGTTTAATCTATATTAAAGGAAACCTATTTTCACTATTTCTCTTTTCCTCATCTTCATGCCACGTTACCTTCACTTTGTGACTTCTCACTATTTTGGAATGTTCTTTATTTTAGTAACTCATTCTTTTTCTCCCATTTGTCTGGGTGTCTAATTATTTTACTTCTTTTTTCCTTTGAGTGAAACATACTTTTCTTCCCTTCCTTTCTACTTGTTTTATATAGCCTTTTTTCCATTTTCTGTACTTTATTTTCTAAGAAAAAGGATTCATTTCCCTGGTTTTCTTTATTATTTCTCTTTTCTTTGTATTCTTGATTTTTATTCTTTGATTCATGGCTCTTCTTTAATAAGAATTAAATCTTCTATCTTACCTATTTTGAATTTTCTCTTCTAAAAATTTTCTATAAAATTACCTTGTAAAGTTAACTCCCTGTACCCTCTTTGTAAAAGTCCCTCAATTTTAGAAATATAAATTCCTGCAGAAAATAGAGATAGAAGTGTTTCCTCATTGTAGCAATGTTCCTATGTACAGTTCATTAGTACACCCTTTGCCTTCCCCACAATCATATTTTTCCCACATTTCTGTAAAATGTTCTTTATGGGTCACTGCCTAGTTTTTTCTTCATATGAAGACACTCAAGGAACTCTGATTTTCTGATTTTCCTTCTCTTTCTCTCTCAGAACTAGTGATATCTCTAAATACCACATCACAAACAATTTTACCAATTATAAAATTTCTGCTTCCATTTACAAAAATCTTTCCATGGGAACATTCTTCAATGAAACCCCTATCACAACTAAATTGAGATTGTTTTCCTTTTCCCCTCCCTCCTGTTTTTAATCTATCATTGGCCACCTTACCACTTACCTTTTATGCCCACTTTTTCCTAAAGTATAAAAATTATTTATCACTTCATTGTTAACTTTTCTTAGAGTACATCACACTATCCTAATTGTCTACTCTCTTTTTTTGTCTGAGGTCTTTATTTTGCTATTTTGTCACTCAAAAAAGATTGATTTTCCTATAGGAAAAATGTCATGAGGTTTACCATCAGCTCTCCCATTTACGCTTTGCTTCTCTGCCACCTTGTGTACCTGTGGAAAGAAATTTCTTAGTGATTTTTGTGGCTAATTGATTGATCTTGGTGATGCCTTTTTTGCCCATGAAAATTTTAAATAGTTCAAATAATAAATCATACAAGAAATAGAAATCTTTAATAATTAACTTTGATAGAAATCAAGCAAGATATAAAATAACTTTAGAAGATGGGAAAAATAATTCTGATCCACACAAACTTGTAAGTTATTTATAAGAAAGATTTAATCATATCATACTTATAACACACATACACACACACACACACACACACACACACACACACACACACAGACTTAATAAAGACCCCGACATCAAACAGAAAAATGTTGGAATGATACACCCTATCCCAGAGGAGCAGATGTCAATTATCAAAGGGAACAAAAAAAAGGTGCTAACAATTGACAGCTTCTCTTCTGATAGTAACAATAAAAACATCATCTCAAAAAAGAGAGATGGAGAGACAGAGAAGAGAAGAAACAAGAAAAAGAAGAGACAAAGTAAAACTGATCATAGATACAATGTGGTTCAACATTAGGGAAATTATTTAAATAATTAACTTGTGTAAACAAATAAAATAGGCAAAATATAATTATAGCAATAGATGCATAAGAAGTCTTTGATGATCACAATAAATCATAATATTGGAAAGATTATTAAAATATAGTCCAAAGGATAAATCTAAAAATCAATATATTGTGTTAATGTAGTTTGAGAATAATTGAAAATTTCCTAGTAAGTAAAGGGGTAGATTAAAGTGTCCATTTACTAATATTATTTGACATAATTCTTGAAAGTGTTAATTACAATAAAAAAACAAGAGACATAAAATAAACACACTAAACATAGAGAAGACAAAAGCATCCCTCTTTTCAATTATTGATTATTGAAAAGATCCCAGAAAATTACCCAAAACATTTTAGAGAATTAATAATTTCAGACAAGTGACAACATAAAATAAAGACAAAATCATTGACATTTCTATGAAGAGCCAATAAAATCTTTATCAAATGATGGGAGGAATAAATTGTTAAAATATCTTTACATGAACAAAATTCCTGAGAGTAAACTTACCAATATATTTTCAAAACTCACTATATCACAACACCAAGACATCTACTTCCCAGATCCTCTCAATGTGCATTTTTAACCCAGCACTCTACTTAAATTGTTACTTCCAAGATTATTAATGATTTTCATTACCAATTTATTCTGCTATCTAATGGCTATTTTTTAGCCCTCATTTTGCTTGATGGATAGCTGCAGTTTTAACAAAAAGTGAAGGTCAAAAGACTTCAAAGATAATGTTCAAATAATAAAATAATTTTAATTTATTCCTTTTCTCTTCAAATTTTCATTTTATTTGGGGCTTATTATAAGTTTGTCATTTTAATTTCTAGTCTTTCTTAATTATATACTAATTTCATCAATCTAATTTTTACTATTCTTGTTATTATATTTTGAGAAATATATTGTTCCCATGTGTAAACTCTGGAGAATTGTATCCTTTATTATCTGTTGACAATTATTTGATGTTTCTATGATTTTATTTCTTTAACATTTTATTTTTCCTTAATCTTGTTATTTAATCTCAATTCAGACATGTTATTTAACATTTCAATTTATCAGACTCTACAAGTCTTCCAGATTAAATTTTCCATTATTCTATTCAACCTTATTCTTTCTCTTTATTTGTTTATTTATTTATTTTTAGGGAGGTTATTTTGCAAGGCAAACGGGGTTAAGTGGCTTGCCCAAGGCCACACAGCTAGGTAATTATTAAGTGTCTGAGACCGGATTTGAACCCAAGTACTCCTGACTTCAGGGCTGGTGCTTTATCCACTCCGCCACCTAGCCGCCCCTCTTTATTTTTGAAAACTATGTCTACTTTTGAAAAAGAAGCAATAAATTTTTTTCAATCATCGTATTATTATGTTTTTGCATTAAATTTGTTTCATAAATATTGAGTAGTAATAGTGTTTTACTGTCTATGGTGCCTTATATATAGTTATCTTGCCTATCTCTCTTGGTTTTGCAAATTTATATTGTTACCTAGACTGATATCATAATTGGTATTTTGAGCTCATATGGAATCACCTGAAAAATAGTAAATTATGTCCCACATTCTATTTTTATTCCAATAGGAAATTATTTTTAAAAACTATGACAATTATAAATAAATCAGCTTATATAGAAAATATTTCAATTTTATTTTTCCTTAATACCCACTCTTTTTTCTTTGTTTAATCCATTGTTCTCCAAGGATCTATCATATTCAACTTTTCAAATATTCTATTTACTTCCTTAACTTCTTTTGAATATTTTTGGTTGGATTTATTAAATTCTGAGAGGTGAAAGTTGAGGTTCTCCACTAGCATAATTATTCTATTGCTTCCTATAACTCACTTAAGTTCTCCTTTAAGAACTTGGATGCTATACCACTTATTGATATTGTTTCATTGTCTGTACTACCTTTTTTTTATTATGTCTCTTTTTTGCTTCAACTTTGTCTGAGATCAAGATTGCTATCTCTGTTTGGTTTGGTTTTGATTTTTTTTTTACTTTATCTGAAGCATAATGGATTCTGCTCGAGTTTTTGTCTTTACTCTCTGTGTGTTTCTCTGCTTTAAATGTGTTTCTTATAAACATATTGTAGGATTCTGTTTTTTTATTTTTCTATCTGCTTCCATTTTATGGAAGAGTTTAATCTATTTGTTGTTGTTTTTGTTGTTGTTCTGTGTATTTCCCTCTATCCTATTCTTCCTTGTATTTGTTCTCTATCGCCTTTTTGCTCCCTATCCCTTTTCCTCATTACCTCCCCTGATCTGCTCTTTATTCTGTCAATTTTCCTCTTCCCCTTGTTTCTTTGATCTCCTTCTTTCCTACTTCCCTGCTGGGTAAGGTATATTTGTATATTCAGCTATTATGTATTTCCTTCCCTCTTTAAGCCAATATTAATGAGAATAGTGTTCAAAGGAGGTTCATTGCCCTTCCTTCCATCTTCTTCTCTCTTGTAATATCCTTCATATGACACAATTTACCCCATTCTATCTCTCCCTTCCTTCTGCACTCATTGTACTCCTCTTTTTATTCTTTACTTTTTTATGTCATTCCCCTGAATTCACTACATACCCATATCCACTGTCTATATGTTATTCTAGCTGTACTACTAGTGATAAAATTTTTAAGAATTACAAATATCAATTCAACCATTATGGAAAGCAATACGGAATTATGTCCAAAGAGCAATAAAACTCTTCATTACGTTTGACTCAGTTTTAGGCCTATATCCAGAAGAAATAATAAGAAATGGGAAAAGTCCCACAGATTTCAGAATATACATAGCAGTTCTTTTGGTATTGGCAAAGAATTAGAAAATGAGCGGATGCATATGAATTGGGGAATGGCTAAATAAGTATGGTATATAAGTACTATGGAATATTATTGTTCTATAAGAAATCATAAATGTTAGAGTCTAGAGAAGCATGGCATGAGTTACAGGATTTGATGCTGAATGAAGGGAGCAAGACCAAGGGAACAATGTACACCTTAACAACAACATTGTTAGATGATCAATCTCTATGGAAGCAGCTCCTCTCAGCAGTTAAGAGAGCTAGGACAACTATATTAGGCGAGCTATCTACAATGCTATCCCCATCCAGAGGAAGAAAAACAAAGCAAAATAAAACTAAATTTTTTTAATAAAAAAATAAAAACACCTTAATAATCTGATGAACACAAGTGAAAAATCTCTTATGTATCTCTTTCCCCTAATCCTAATCCCTCATACTAAAAATGACTAAGCTGTAAACATGTTTTATACAAACACACACACACACACACACAATGTTAAGCTGTCACTGAGGGGAAAGGGTTGGGAAGGGAGGATGGAAGGAAATTTTATAACTTAAAAATATACATATATATATATATATATATATATATATATATAAAATGAATGATTGTTGAAAAAAAGAATTACAAGTATCAAAAAGGAGCTAAGTTTAACATAGTTATACATGTATAACCAATATCAAATTACTTACTTCCAAGGGAGGGGGGAGTAAAGGGAAGGAAAGAAAAAATGTAGAACTTGAAAGCTAACCAAAAAGTGAATGTTGAAAACTGACTTTCCATGAGCTGGGAAAAATAAATAAACAATTTATTATATATTATAAAAAGGAATTACAAGTATCATCTTCCCAAAAATGAATATAAACAGTTTAGATCTATTGAATTCCATCTGCTTTCTAATTCCGTTTTTGCCTCTTTATATTTGTCTCGGGTCTTGATACTGGAGGTCAAATTTTTGGTATAGACCAGTTTTCTCTTTATCCATTGTACTTCATTTTGCTAGGTAAGTTATTCTTGGATGTAGTTTCAGTTTTTTTGCCTTTCAGAATATCATGTTCTATCACCTCTGATCCTTTAAAATTGAAGTTGTGAAGTTATGTGTTATTCACATTGCGGTTCCCTAATATTTCAATCATTTATTTCTGTCTACTTAGTATTTCGATTTTGATTTCCTAGTTATATAATTTGGTTATACTGTTCTTTGGAGTTTTTCTTTTGCAGTCTCTTTCCTGAGTAATAGATGATTTCATTGTCTATTATGCTCTCTGATTCCAGGATATCAGAGCAGTTTCCCTTGATAATTCTTTGAACAAAATTTCTCCACGTTGAGAATACAGATTATGAATCTTATATTATTTTTAGAACCTCTAATATTTGGAAAGGTATTTCATTATGTGCTTCAAATTGTCTACTTTTACTTTGTTTTATTGAATTAATCTGAGAGAACTCCAAAAATTTCTGTCTTAATTTCAGACTTAATTTACATCATTATTTCCTTTTTTGTTTCTTTTGATTAACATAATATTTTCTTGCTATTATTCCATTATCTCAGCATTATTGCAGTTAGGTGGTATAGTAGATAGAACACTGGCCTTGGAGTCAGGAGGAAAGGAGTTCAAATCCAGCCTGAGAACCTGATACTTACTAGCTGTGTGACCTTAGGCATCACTTCACTTAATTCTGATTGCCTTGTATCCAGGGTCATATCCAGTCACCCTGATTCATCAATGGCCAATGTACCCAGATGACTCTGGAGGAGAAAGTAAGACTGGTGACTTAGCATAAGACCCCATCACTGAATTCCAATTCATGTGTTTGTCATGGCATCACCATCCTGATGTTGTGGTCTTTTTTGAGAATGAAGGACAAACATTATCATCATCATCATCATCATCATCATCATCATCATCATCATCATTATTATTATTATCATCTTCATCATTATTATTATTATTACTATTATTTCTGGAAATTCCATAATGTCCTTAACTTGTTTTCCTGCTTATTGACATCTGGAAAGCTGCAAGTTACTTTCAATTGCTCTATAATATCCATTCACACTTTTAATTTGTGTGTTTCTGGGTTTCCAACTCATGCTTTTCATCTTACATCTAATTTTTTTTCATTCTCCTGAAAGGGATCTAGATTACTCCCCAGTCATTCTCTGTCAGCTATTTCTTTCTTATCATTTAGTTTCATATCATGCTTTTTTGCTTTTTGGTCTCTCCTTCTGTCACTGTTGTGATATGTTAACTTTTCAGACAACTAGCATGAGTGATGTCAAAGTCCTACTTATTCTGAAGGACACAAATTTCAAATTTACTCTGAGAGAGAGAGAAACCTAACACTGGATATTTTAACAGAGGGCTACTTTATCTTCAGGGATGCAAGGGGGAAAGGAAATGTGTGGAGATCTGGGTATGTGAGTGATTTGGAAACTATTTAACAATTACCTGCTTCCTGTTGCAAGGTCCTGTTTGAAGGTACTCAACACTACCTAGAGAACAGCAACCTGCAAAGCATGCTATGGAGAAGGCCAACAAAAGTGAGGGGTAAGGAAAGGACAAAAGACTAATTCCAGATAGTGTACTTTTCATGTTCTTTAGTTGACTGATCTCCCTCATTTGCCTTTCCAGCTATCTCAATATCAAGTTCAAAATGCCAAGAGTCCTCTCTACTACTGCTAATTCTTTTTGGTTTCCATAGATACATGTAGAATTCTGAATGTCCCTAGCAAATCTCTTAGCCTGGCAAACTAGAGATAAATTTGTATTTAATTTTTAAAACAACAGCAACAAAACAATAAAATAGCTACATAAAAACATAAAGTGAAAGTGGGAAACTGGCCACTATCTTTAAAACCATTAATTGTACTATTCCTTAAAGAATACAGTGATATTTCTAAGACAGTTCTAACACTTCTGCCCTCCAAACCTTCCAGATAGTTATTTCTTCACTCTGATCTATGATAATGGCAGCCTACTCCTATAAAATACAGATTTTATAAGCAGAACACAGAAAAAAACATAAAATATTTCAATTTGGCTATTTCCAGTTACTTTGTTCTCTTTCTCTGTTCACTGCATTTATCCCTTTGAAAAGCATCATTTCTTTTTCACTTCACATTCTTAACGTGTATATGAATACTCAATGACATTCTTCAGTATGCATTATATATTCTGCTTTGAAATATACCATATATATATATATATATATATATATATATATATATATATATACATATTTCAGATATTGAAAGAACCCTTACTCCTGAGATTGGCCTTAATCAGTGAATACAACTTACACATCCCTGATTTGTAATTAGTTAAGAATGTTCTTGTTCAGTTGATTTTCATTGTGTCCAATACTTTGCCACCGTCACTCGGAGTTTCCTTGGTAAAGATATTGCAAATATATTTACCATTTTCTTCTCCTTCTTGTTATATAGATGAAGAAATTGAGGTTAAACAAGGTTAAGTGACATTCCCAGGGTCCTACAACTAGTAAGCATCTAAGGTCAGATTTGAACTCAGAAAGAGGAAACTTCTTGCCTTCAGACCTGGTACTGTACTGTGCTACCTAATTACCCCTAGAAATGCTACAACTTTTTGAATTTGTTATATCTTGGAGCAGTCACTCAATGTAATTGAGTAATTAATGATTAATAAAGAAATGATGGTTTTACTTTTGAAAATATATATGTGAGTCAATTCTGATTTATTTCAACTAATCACATAGAGATAATAGAGAACAAAAGTTAAAGATAATTCATTCTTATTTTAGTCAACAATAACAAGTTCTAATTAATAAATTACCCTTTCTATATCAAGAACGAAAACTAGAAATAATGAAGTTTCATTTATTTTTATGTCTTCTGGATTTCATCCTGCTAATAAAGAGTAAATGGTCAAAAATTCAGACAATAGTATGGAGAAGCTATACCTAATGACCTGGATAATTTACAAATAGAAATATTTAAATAAATTAGAATTGACCATGTCTGTTAATTTTTTTAAGGTTTTTGCAAAGCAATGGGGTTAAGTGGCTTGCCTAAGGTCACACAGCTAGGTATTTATTAGTGTCTGAGGTCAGATTTGAACTCAGGTACTCCTGACTCCAAGGCTGTTACTCTATCCACTGTGCCACCTAGCTTCCCCAACCATGTCTGTTCTTAACAAATCTTTTGGAGGGAGGGGAAGAATCACATTACAGAAATAATTTAGAAAACTGAAATTTTTTTTCACATTTGTTTTAAGGCTAATTGTATCTTTTTGCATTTTATGATATGGAAAGTTTTTTGTCCAAACCTGTCTAGATTTCAGTTTCTTCAAGTATAAATGAGAAGATTGGGATAATTTATCTTCATGTTCTCCTCTAGGTCTAAATTATATGATTTTCAATATACATATTCAATTTTTACCTAGAATGGGCCCAGTAAATTCTGTGATCAAAGACTTAATTACAACCCAGACCCCATCATCTATACTTACAAACAGATCCTAGACATAATAACCATTTTTAAACATCATCAAACACAAGCATTTGGTCAAGGAAGTAATTGATTCATTGAGGGGAAAAGTTAAATTGATCTTTTTTTGGTGTGGAATCATTAGTGACATGCCCAGTTAAAAACTTTCATTATTTAGCTGATACAAGTGATATTGCTATTAGGAAGTTAGGAGATATCATGGGTGAGAATGATAGACTAGAGGTCAGGAAGACTTAACTTTAAATCCTGCCTCAAATACCAGCTAAATATTTGAGTACATCATTCATGCTTTCTCTATCTCTGTTTTCACATTTCTAAAATGTACATAATAATAATGCCTACTTCACAAAGCTGTTGTGAAAACCAAATCAGATAAAATATACACAGCCTTTTCCAGATAATAAAGGCTATTTTTATTTCTTTTCTTATTTATCCACTCCATATGGAATAGAAAGGATACTAGAAAGTTGTGGGTAATGCAATATTGTGTTTTTGTTCCCTTCTTCCACCAGTGGGAGATTATAGAGTAGAGAACAAGAGGTAAGGAAATTTCTGCTACACTAGGAGATAAGATAGTGGTTGGGGAAAATATGTAAGGTTTCCTGCATTACCTCTGGTGGAATAGTCAGAAGAGGCCAGGACATGGAGACCAAGTCAATTATGGAGTGAACAAAACAAATCCAAACATAAGGAAAAAAAAGAAAAAAGGAAGAATTCAGGACAAATTGTGAGCATCTTGAAGGCATGGATTGTCATTATTCTCTTTTTTGTATTACCAGTACCAACACATAGTAAGTTTTTAATGTTTATTGACTGACTCAGATAAAGTGGTATGAACACTGTCTCCTGCTAAGCAATGTGGCTGAGCCAATATCAATTTATCAATGCTAATGGCAGAGTATCTTCCATACTAGACCCTATTTTTGCGGATTTTTAAAGGTCAAATTGTCGTTATTCTTATGGCATCTAAATTCTTTCAGGGAAGATAACATGTAAAATATAAGTATACACAGAAAATAAATGGTAGTTTTCCTTTTTGTTTGTTTGCATTTGTTTTGTTTTTATGCAAGGCAATGGAGTTAAGTGACTTGCCCAAGGTCATACAGTTAAGTAATTATTAAGTGTCTGAGGCCAGATTTTAAATCAAGTCCTCCTTACTCCAGGGCAGGTGCTCTATCCACTGTGCCTCCTAGCTGCCTCTAAAAGGTAGTTTTCAATGAAGGCAGTGGCAATTGGGGAATAAATCTTGAAAAATGTCTATGAGGTCAAAACAAGGAGAGAGTGCCTTTGGGGCCTGAAGAATGAAAAAAAAATTGAGTTAGGTAATGAAGGTTATAAAACACAAGTGAATTTTTATTTTATGTCAAAGGTAATTAGGAGACAAAGGTCTTTAGTGAATGGGAGAGTAACATCATCAGAACTAAAGTTAAAGAAAATCACTTAGGTAACTTTGTGAAGAATGGATAAAATAGGAAAGAAACAAAATAGGCAGATATTTGAGGTAGGAATACCAAGTAGGAGAACACTGCATTAATCAGAGTCAGAAGTGATGAGAGTGTGAAATATATTGGGTGGGTAACCAAGATAAGGGACTGGATATGAGAAATGGTAAGTAAGTAGAAATAGCAAAAAGAGTTCGATGATAAAAGACTTTAAAAACAAAGGATTTATTTTTTATCTTAGAAGTGATAGGTAGTCACTGGATTTTATTGAACATGGAAATGAAACAGTCAGAATGGAACTTTATGAAGTTCAGTTTGACCAATGAGGGAAATAGTATGTAGTGAAACTTCAGGCAGAAAGACCAACAGGCAGGTTATTGTTATTATTGTGGATAAGGGTTGATAAGTATAGTGTCTGAAATAGGTTGTTGACAGATTAAGGGGAGAAGAGGGTGTGTATTAAGATGTTATAATGGCAAAATTGATAGATCCTTGCAATAGATTTATTTTAAAGTGTGAGATAGATGAGGATTAAAGACACCATCTAGGTTGTAAGTTGCAGCCTTTGGAAAATAATAGGTTAGAAAGAGATGAGGATTTTAGAGGAAAGATATTAAGTCAAATTTTTGACATCTTAAATTTAAGACATCTCCAATACATACATTTTTGAGATAGCCAATAGAGATGAGAAAAAGCAGGTTGGGTAAATAGATTGAAAATCAGGTACAAAGAGATTATAATTAGATTCAAGAATGCTTTAGAAATCACTAAGTATAATAGTTGAAGGGAAATGATAAAAATTCCTAGGACAGAAACTTAAGGATATCCACAGTTAGCAAGTGTGCCTACATGAAGATGCAGGAAAGGAGATGGATAATCAATATATCAATCAATCAACATTTATTAAGTATTTACTATGTGTCAGGCAGAGTACTAAGCACAGGAGAATTTATGATAATAAATTGATTTTAATGAATTTGTGGATGAAATTAATAAATTATGGTGGTATTATCCGGATAGCCAAAAGTTCTGATGACTGAGATAGAAGCATCACAGAATTTCACTTTGAAAGAAAACTGTTAGTCATCTAGTCCAACACAGAGATAAAATAATAACCTCTAAACATATCAAGCAAATATTTACCTAGTCCCTGCTTGAAAACTTCTAATCAAGAGAAATCACCATTTTCTGAGGCAGCTGATTCTTCTTGCCATTTAATGATTGTCTCTTAATGACTCTCTATAAATGTAATTATTGCTTCTCCTTTACTATATCATCATGTTCTAACACTTAAGCACAATTATCTCCTAAATCCCTGTAACTAAGGCATTTTCCACAAAACTATATTCTCTTTTAGTGATTTTGTCAGTTCTTATGTATTCATAAATTATTCTGAAGCAGATGATTCCTAAATTGATATATCCTGCCTTCATCTCAATTGTGAACTCTGCTGCATTAACTTTCCTCAGTTAAACATCTACACAGGGGTGCTCCATAGATATGTCAAATATAGTATAACTCCTTACATTCCAGTCCTCCTAATTTCTCTGTCTATGGTAGCACTATCTTTCTAGTCATGAAGCTTCAGAGCTTAGAAATCATTCAAATTTTTCACTCTGACTCATCAATTCTTAATCACTCAACGTGGATATACATTGTTTTCAAATCCCATCTGACTTCACAACATTTTCCTATCTATTACCTTCTGTCCAATCACATAGCACCACACTCATTCTGGCTTCACTTCACATCTGAATTATTTAGTTTTATTTAATCATCTAATTGAAATTTCTTGACTCTGCTCTCTCTCTCTCTCTCTCTCTCTCTCTCTCTCTCTCTCTCTCTCTCTCTCTCTGTATTACCAAATATCACAAAAGTGCAGGTCATAACACAATATTTTGACCAAGAAACTTCAATGGTTTCCTAGTATCTCAAGATAATCATCTTGGTTTGGCAATTAAAATCCTTCACATTTGACTATAATCCATCTGTCTGGAATACAAATTATTCTCCTACCCAGGGGTGGGAAACCTTCTTTTCTGACATGGATTATTTGGATGTTTTTACCAATATTTGTGGGTTATATTTTGTCAAACATTTAATTCATTCACCACCAAAAATTTATTGAATTTCGACTCCTGTAATGTGGTTGTCCTGACAATGCCAAACCAAAATTGCTGTCAGACTGAAGGTTCCCTCTTGCACAACATACTATTCATTGGCTTTGCCCCTTTGCATAAGACATCCCATGGTCTGACATGCTCTTCATCTTCACCTCTGCCTCATCTTTCCCTCCAACAAAGCCCATCTCAGATGCCAACTCATACAATATACCTTTCCTGTTCTCCAACAAATTCTTCATATTTTTTCCTTCTCTTGACAGAATTATGTTGATTTTAACTCTGTGTATATCTTGAAGATATTTGCACATTTAAATATTATTTGCTTCCAGAGTGGGATGCAATCTCTGTGAGAACAGGCATTGTTCCATTTCTGTCTGTATCCTCAGCTTCAGGACAGGGGTTATTTTAGGATGGGCATTCAATAAATACTTCTTGAATAGTATCTCCAAAGCATTGATTATAATTTTGGGACATATTTAAATCAAATAATTAGATTTTATTTTGTTTTATTCACTTTTTTCAGTGTTAAGAAGGTTTTATAAGCTAGGTGACTCAGTGGGACACTGGACCTATGAATTCAAATTCACCCTCAACTACTAGCTTTGTGATTCTGGGAAAGTCACTTTAGTTTTGTTTGCCATAATACATCAGAAAAAGAAATGGCAAACCATTTCAGTATCTTTGCCAAGAAAATCTCGTTAACAGTGGTTCACAGGATAACCCAGAGTCAGACATGACTGAACAACTGAACAACAATGTGTCATTTGTATAGACTTACATGGGGAAAGATTTAAAATAGTGGTAGATTAATTACCCATGAGTAGTCAATTAATAAAATGACTCTATACTTGATATGTATCTAATGAACCATAATCAGTATTCCTTGATAGATATCATAGAGATGGAAAACTAAAATTTTAATTTCTTTCTACAGTTAATAAAAATATTCTTAATTACAGGAAGAACAAAAAGTGCTAAAACCAATACATGATGTTGGTTTTTATTTTTTTCCAGTATTTAGTTTACAATCCTAGAAACCTCTCTTCCATAATTAGCTTTAACATTAAGCAGTTTTTTAAATGTGATAGAACAAGGGATCAAACAAGGGCAAATCAGCATTATATCCTGGTTAAAAATATGAAAAGCTGTAAGCTTCTTATAAATACATACTAAATCCCTGACTCTCCTTATAAAGAGTGTCCTTGTTCACAGAACTATCAATGACATATATATAGAAATCGAATTTGTGAGGCTTGAATTCACTGAGAATACCTGCTGTGCTGCATACAATTATCTCCATGTTTCTCAGAGATTCATGGTTAGGGGCTGGAAGAGAGTAGGTGACAAAGGGAAGTAGCAATTTCACTAATTCTTAGCAAATATTATCTTGTACTTTTATTGAGCTTTATATTATGACCTGTAACCACAAAGCCTTGGAGCTGATTTTTTGTATGTTACTCATAAAATTATTTTTATTTTAAAGATAATTTTTTTTTGATATCCTTCCTCAATCCCCTACCCATGAACCATGTACTTTCTTTTTGAAAAAAGGGTGTTTTTTAATAAGGAAGTTAAGTATTCTGCAGCCATAATTTTCCACTTTTGCAAAGAGGGTTTAGAGGGTTTTATTTTCTCCACTCTTTATCAGGACTAAACTTAGGTATTAATAATAATTATACATATATATACTGCTTCTTTCATTTCTGTGGAATATTTATATTTGCAATATTAATATACATCATATTGCTTTCCTCTTTCTTGTAATTTCACTTAGTTCATATTTTACATGCTGATTATGTGATATATATATATATATATATATATATATATATATATATTTGTTCATTTTCTCATGATTCTACAATAGTCCATTAACTTAATCTACCATGATATTTTTTAACTATTCCCTGCATAAGTGTCATCCATTTTGCTTTAAATACTTTATAACCACAAAATAGTTGCTATCAATATTTGGTGACAATCAGGACATTCCCTCTCTTCTTTTCCCTCCTTTTTTTTTTTTTTGCTGCAGGATCCTTGAATAAGAAGGCATGGAGATTTTTTTTGAAAATAATATCTTATTTCTTTATCTATTTATGTACTCTATCTTTCAGATCTATGGAAAGGGGATAAATTTATGATATATTTATAAATTGCAAAATGGATGGTTTTGATTATATTAAATTAAAAATGTTTTTACACTAATAAAATCAATGCAACTGAGATTACAAGGAAAACAGAAAGCTGGGAAACAATTTTCACAGATACTGATAAACATCTCATTTCTAAAATATATAGAGAATTGTATCAAATTTATAAGGGTCTAAGTCATTCCTCAAATGATAAATGGCCAAAGGTAATGAACTATAAAATTAAACCTATATATAATCTTTTGAAAAAATGTTCCAAACATTACTGATTAGAGAAATAAAAATTAAAACGACGAGAATATACCATCTCACACCTATCAGATTGCCTAAGATGATTAAGAAAGGAAAATGATCAATGTTGGAGAAGTGTGGGAAGATTAGGACATTATTGCATTGTTGTTGGAGTTGTGAACTTATCCAGCTACTCTGGAGAGCAATATGGAACTATGCCCAAAAAGCAATAAACCTGATCACATACCCTTTTATTCAACAATACCAATACTATATTATATTCAGAAGAAATATAAAAATGGGAAAAGTTCAATATGCTCAAAAAAATGTATAGCAGTTCTTTTTGTAGGGGCAAAGAATTGGTAATTGAGAGTATGTCCTCAACTGGGGTATGACTGAACAAGTTATGGTACATGAATGTAATGGAGTAGTATTGGTCCATAAGAAACTATGAATGGTTGGAATCTAGAAGCATAGAAAGAATTATACAAACTGATGCTGAGTGAAGGGAGCAGAACCAAGAGAACACTGTACACACTAAAAACAACATTTTGAGTCAATCAACTATGATGGATGAAGCATTTCTCATCAGTTCAGAGATCTAGGACACCCCGGGAGACCTGTAATGGATAATGCCACCCACATTTAGATGGGAAAAAAGGAAAAAAATCTGAATGAACATTATGTTCAATTTTTAAGATTTTCCTTTGGTTTTTCCTTCTATCTCATGGCTTTCTTTCTTTTCCCTTAGTCCTAATTCCTCTTACACAAAATGACTAATATGAAAACATGTTAAATGCAAATGTTCATGTATATCTTTTAACAGACTGCTGCTAAGGACTGGGGTCTAGGAAGTGAGAGTGGAAGAAAATTTTGAAACAAACATATGCAAGTGGATATATATATATATATATATATATACATATATATATACATATATATATATGTATATATATATATATATATATATGAATTTTATTTATTTAAGGCAATTGAATTAAGTGACTTACCCAGCGTCACACAGCTAGGCAACTATTAAATGTCTGAAGTTGGATTTGTAAGGTCCTCCTGACTTCAGGGCTAGTGTTCCATCTACTGCACCACCTATCTTCCTCAAAATATTTTATATTTAGCATAAATATAACCACATTAATCATGCTGTGAAAGAAGAATCACATCCAAAAGAAAGAAAAATATATAGGGGGGAAAATTACATAATTCATAGGCCTTTTTTTAGAAGTAGACGATAGTAAATTTGGTGTTCATTTAAATTCCAGTTTCTTCTCTGGATATATATGGTATTCTCCATAACAAATCTTTTAGTCTATGATTATTGTACTGCAAAAATGATTGAATCTATCATAGCTGATCATTACCCCATGTTGATGTTTCTGTATATAATGTTCCTTTGGTTCTGCTCACTTCACTCAGCATCAGTTCATACAAGTCTTTACATGCTATCCTGAAGTCCTGTCTCTCACACTTTCTTATAGAACAATAGTGTTCCATCACATTAATATAGCACAACTTATTCAGTCATTTCTCACTTGATGACCATTGCTTCAATTTCCAATTTTTTGCTATTCTGTAAAAAGTTGCTATAAATATTTTTGTACCTGGTTTTTTTTCCTCCTATTTCATGATCTCATTGGAATGCAGACCTAGTAATTGTACTGTTAAATTAAAGGGTAGGTATGGGAATTTTTTGAATGATTCAAAATTGCTTTGCAGAAGTCATTAGACTAATTTTCACCTCTACCACAGAGTTTGCCTCTCTTTCAGCAATTCGTCCTATACTTACTATTTTCAGTTCTCCTCATCTTTAATGATTTTATATATATGAAATGAGACCTAGAGAGTTTTTAAAATATTTCTAAATTTCTTGAATTGTAATTCAGAGAAATTTATATGATTGTTAATAGTTCAACATTAGATTTTTCAAATTGTTCAAGTACTCTGGCAACATCTTCACTATCATGGAATCTCCCCCTCCCTCCCCCAATATCCAATGGCATTCCTTCTGTCAGGACAAAAAAACTAGACTAATTTCAATTTCAAACAAGGTTTACTTCTGTAAATCACTTAGCTACATCTGAATATAAAACAATGAATGTTGAATATATGAATTAGCAGTGAATTTGTTTAATGTTGGCCATGTAATTATCTAAGTATTATTTTTCTTGCTTATAATTCACATAAGTTAATTTTATAATTAATGAAAAGCTTTCCTCATAAAACTAATGTTCATAGTGATTAATTTACTTGTCCGTGTTTATATATACATTATGTAATGCATAATTCACTTATATTTCCTGACTTATTTCATTGTTCCTTCCACTATACCAAGATGACTTAGTAGAGTAATACTAATTTCACTTTTTTGAAGTTACATCCTCTGCCTAAAGAAAGGTAAATTTAAAAAGTTACTGCTATAATATGATATTTTATTTGTACAAAATTTCAAATGTAGATGTGATTAAAAAATCAATGGCGCAATCTCTCTCTCTCTTTAATTTTGGAAGGTAACTTTAATACTGTTGCTATTATGATTCTTCCCCCTGCCTGTCTCCTACTTAAGTATCTCATTGCTATCCTTTTAACTTGGTCAAATCAACTACCAACTACATTTATCTAGAGAAGGGTCTTCACAGTCTGTCCCTTAATAGCTCATCAAGGTGTAATGTAACAAAGAAACTGGAATTTTTTCCTTATTATTAAATATGGGGCTAAAGTGCTCTTTGTCCCTCATGCCTATAATTATAATTTATGTCTAGATGTACTCTGTCTCATATCTTGCCAAATAACACTAATAATAAATAACAAGTTGACTCGAGGAAGAAAAACATTATTGTTATTTTATTCTGTACTTAGGTCATAAATTGATGATCTAACATGTTGCTTAAAGCACTTCAATAAATGTAGAGTTAGAAGGTTATTAAGTGAAACTGCTCATAAAAGTGACCCAGTTACTGAATCTCTAAAATATCCTTCGTATCATTCTGCAAGTTTCTATTTCAATACTACTTATGAAAGTCTATTTTGTTCCAAATTGCCAAAATGCCACTCTAAAGAGAGGCACAGTTCGATAACCTCTAGAAAACAGACTGGGTAAATTTTCATGGTGTCAGTCAATGAAACAGTTTCTAGGAGTTAGATCACTGATGCTCTTTGCTGCTTTACTTTCTGAAGTTGTACAGCATTGCAGTTATATGAAACAATGTGCTGTTTATCCACTCTAGATGTCTCATTTTAGGAAGGACACCGATAATCAAATAACATCCAGAAGAGGACAATCAGGATGTGAAGGGGTTCAAGATCATGCCAATCAAGGATCAACCGAAGGAAATAAGAAGGTTATAACTTGGATAAAAGAAAGAGGCTTAGGTGAACCATGATAACTGTCTTCAACTACTTAAAGAGCTATCACGAGAAAGAAAAATTCGTTTTGTGGGATATCTGGGTAGTGTATGTATGTATTTGTGTGTGTGTATGTGTGTGTGTGTGTGTGTGTGTGTGAGAGAGAGAGAGAGAGAGAGAGAGAGAGAGAGAGAGAGAGAAAGAAATAGAGATACAGACAAACACAGATGAGTAGACAGAGAGACAAGAGAGAGAGGGGATGGGGAGAGATAGAGTCAAAGACAGAGATACAGAAATAGAGACACTGAGACAGAGGCAAAGAAAGTAGGAGCAGTGAACAGAAATGACATGCATAAAACTTGATGTAATTAAAAGAACAAGTTTCTAAGAATTATACTTGCTCATGCTTGTGCCTCAGACTATGGATTTACCATTCAGTTTGATTACAGTTGGATATATGTTTCTTTTGGTTTTATGTATACATAGCAAAGGAATCTGGGGACTAGACATCATTATATTGGTTTATAGAACTCCTAGATTAGAAAGTGCTTTTTTACTTTATGCAGGTCGGCACCTTCTCTGCAGCTTCTAGACCTATAATGTTGCTTGGATCTCAGAGAGATTAATAAAAATGTAGTATTTTAATCCAAATATATTTGTGCTTAATACAGTAACAGAGACAAGTAATCAATGTGCTTAAAAGTTGTATGTACCAATGAAAGCTTAATCTAAAAGATGAAACATAAACTTCCCCAAATAATTCTCACTAAAAATACGAAATTATTCTCCAATATTTTGAACTTGTTAGATTTAAAGTGGCTTCCTATTAAGAGTGAGAAAAGCCATTATTGTTTGAAAATATTTAGCCACTAATAGGAGTGCAATCATGGAATACATTTGTTGATGATTTTGTGGAAGATAAAAGAAAGAACACTCAGTCACATATATGGCTACCATCTTTTAATATAAATTAATTAATAAAATAATATATCAACAGTAATTCAGGAAACACTTCATGATAATGTTACAGTTTTAAAAAGCTAAAAAGAAGCAGGATTAGTCATTTATTCCTTTGGTTCTGTTTACCCTTAAAAATTAGAACAGAGTCAGCTTTCTGAATTCCATGCAGATACTAATTTTATAACCACAGAAATGTATGTGAAATGCACACAGCTCAAGATTTGAGTTTCAAAGCTATTTTAGGGCAAATCAGTTAATGAACAAGTGCAAATCTAACAGTAAATGAGCAGTAGGACAGTCACTGAAATGCCAGGAATATCCTCAGATGGTGGGAAGGACAAATTATAATTATTTAATTTAACTATGAAAAGAAGTGCATTAAATGAACCTCTATAATCTGCCAGGTTGCAAAACAATTTAATTTTTTGAGTTTGGAAAGAGAAAGTGCATGCAAAATAGTACCTTCTTTGGGATGCAGTGGCAACTAATACTTGTCAGAGCAGCTTACAGAGGCTCCCTCTCAGATCCACAGAATGCATCAAGGTTGCTCCCTTTTCCTGAGCATCCTATTTACTCACATACCAGCTCTAATATCTGCATTATAGTTTTAATGCATATTAAATCTTTCCCTTGTATCAGCTTATTTGTAATGACAGGGTTTAATGGGATACTTCTGTATTCTGTGGCAGGATCAGAGAGGCCAAGGAATTGATCATTCACTCAGTCATCATCAGACCATCCTCCCTTTTCCCCCACCTCAGTAGAGCTTTGTCTATTAAGAGAGTGTCAAGGATAGGACCAAATGAATCACTTAATTTGCATCAAGGACAAGTCCAGTGAGGGTAATTTGACACACATGATATAGAGGATGACTAAAGTTAGGTCCCTACAAAAAATGAATAGCAAACCATATGGCATTATTCATTTCTTCAACTCTCTGTTTTCACTCACCTTCAGAAATTGTTTCCTGCATGGTATGCAATCAAATACAGAAAGAGAACTGACCAACTTAGCTGCCTAAAAGCTTCTCTGTACAACATTTTTCTCTTAAAGCTTCACTTTCTGTCAAACATTCACTATTAAAGCAGCCTCCCTCCCTTCTATATTTGGAAGATTTCATATAGTGTCAGATTCAGTAAACAGAGAAACATTTTAAAAATTTGACTGTCCAAAAATGAAATTGCTTTCCTAGAAAGATGATATCTTCATTCTCCTCATAGTTCTTCAAACTGAAGCTGAAAGACTACTTTTGGGATAGGTTTTAAAGGACAGTCCTTCCCAGTGGACAAAATCAGTGGCACAGTGATATACAGTTGAGCTTGGAGTTAGAAATATATGGGTTCAAATCTGGTAACAATATTTCTATGACTTCAAATGCTTCAGGTTCCTAATCTGTAAAATGAAAATAATGATAGCACTTAATTAACAAAGTTGTTGCCAAATGAAATAATATTTAAGAAAACTTCTAAAACTTCTTAAGAAAACACATAGTACATTTTTTCTTCCCTTCTATTAGTGACTGCTGGCATCCCTCCCAACTTCCATATTCTGTGATTCTATGATATATTGTTAAGTTTTACTGAACTGCTTTTTCCTCTCCTGTCCCTCTTTTACTCTTGTCACAAGGGAAGATTTAGTAGGGGACAGAGGGAGTATATCAAAAAATGAAAGTGATGTAAAAACAAAAGAGATGATCATTTTTATATTATTATTTATTTTCATCCATAGGCACATGTATATTTTTAAGTTCCCTCACCTCTCCCCTCAGAAGTGAACAGTCAGGAAAGCATTGTACATACAAAATTTTGATAAACATGTTTAAAGATTAGTCATTTTTGGTATGAGGAATGAGGATTAAGGGAAAGAGATACAAAAGAGATAATTTTTATAAAATGTTCATCAGATTCTTAAGGGATTTTTTGTTTTGTTTGTCTTTCTTCCTCTGGATGGGGATGACATTGTCCACATATGATTATTTATTAAGGTTCTGATTTTTCAATAAGAGAAATAAAAAATAAAAGGAATTAGAATAGGCAATTTGAAAACAAAACTATCACTCTTTGGCAGATGATATGATGGTATACTTAGAGAATCCTAGCTGAAATAATTAACAGCTTCAGGAAAGCTGCAGAATCAAAAATGATTCTACATAAATTATCAGTATGTCTATTACCAACACTGTACAACAAGAAGAGATAAATTAATTCCATTTATAATACTTCAATACAATCTAATATACTTGAAAGTGAACTTATTAAGACAAACCAAAGAATTACAAAAACACAATTATGAAATATTTTTCACACAATTAGAAAAATATTACTTGTTCATGAACCAATATGATAAAAATAACAATTCTAAAATAAATTTACTTTTGTAGTGCCAAATCAATAGAACTAACAAAACTTATTTCACTGAGCTAGGGAAAAAACAAAGTGAATCTGGAAGAACAAAAGGCCAAAATTATCAAGAGAATAAATGAGAAAAATGTGAAGAAAAATAACCTAGCAATAATAGATTGCAAATTGTATTACAATGTGCTAATAATCAAAACTATGTTCTGCTTAAAAAAATAGTTGTGGATCAATTGAATAGACTCGATGAACAAAACACTGTAGTAAATGGCAATAGTAATGTAGTGTTTGATAAATAAAAGATTCATATATTTGAGAAAATAACTCACTACTAGACAAAAATTACTGGGAAAACTGGAATGCAGTTTGGCAGAAACTAGACATAGACCAACATAGCACATAATATATCAAAATAATAAAATAGTTACATGATTTCAATATAAAGGAAATTATCTAAAGAAATTTTAAAAGTATGGAATAGTGTACCTACCATATGTATGAATAAGGGGAAAATTAATGACAAAACCTAGAGTAGAGATCATTATGGAATGCAAAATAGATAACTTTCTTTACGATAATTTAAAAAAAACAGTTTGGGTTTTCTTTCAGAAATAAAGCTAAAGCAACCAAGAATAGAAGGAAAGAAGAAAAACTGGGGGGAAATTTTGTAGCAAGTTTCTCTAATGAAAACTTCATTTCTCAAATATATATAGACAATTGAGTGGGTTTTTTTGCATTTTTTTACTTTTCTTTTTTTTAATTTTAATTTCTTTTTTTCCAATTACATGTTTTCATGTCTTATAAAATTTTGAGTTCCACATTTTTCTTCTTTCCACCTTTCTATATCTCCTCTCCTTGAGAATGAGTAATCTGATATGGGTAATATGTATACAATCATGGTAAGCATATTTCTATATTAGTCATGTTGTAAAAGTAGAATCAGAAGAAAAGGGGAAAACTGTGAAAAAGGAAACCATAGAGAACCCAATTGAAAAAGCAAGAGAAAAGTATACTTTGATCTTTATTGAGGCTCCATTATTATTTTTCAGGATGTTAATGGTATTTTCCAGCATGAGTTTTTTACAATTGTCTCTGCTCACTTTACTGTCAAGAGCAAAGTCTATCATATCTAGCATATAATATTGCTGTTAAGGTGTACAATGATCTCCTGGTTCTGTTAACTCAGCATGAGTTCATGTGAGACTTTCCAGGTTTATTTGAAGTCTGGATTATTTAAAGAACAATAGTGTTCCATCTCATTCTTATGCCAAAATTTATCAAGTTATTCCCGAATTGCTGGACATCTCCACAATTTCCAATTCCTGTCCACTATTAAAAAGAGCTGCTAGATTTTTGTACGTGTGAGTCCTTTCCTTTTTGTGTGATCTCTTTGGTATGATAATACCATAACCAAGTAGTTGCTAGATCAAAGGGTATGCATAGTTTTATTGCCCTTTGGAGATAGTTCCAAATTGCTTTCCGGAATGGTTGGATCAGTTAACAATTCCACAAATAGTACCTTAGTGTACCTATTTTTCCACATCTCGTCTAACATTTATAATATTCTTTTTGTAGCATCCTATCCAATCTAATACGTATGAGGTGTTTTAACTTGTTACTTTAATTTGAATTCTTCTAATTAATAGTGATTTAGAGCATTTCATCATATGACTCTGGATAGTTCTAATTTCTTCATCTGAAAACTGCCTGTTCACATACTTTGACAATTTATCAGTTGGAGAATGACTTGTACTCTTTGACTCAGTTCTTTATATATTTTATAAATGAATGATTTAACAGAAAGATTGCCTATAAAAATTATTTCCCAGGTTTTTGTATCCCTTCTTATTTTGGTTCTTTTGAATTAGTTTGCACAAATCTTTTTAACTTAATGTAATAAAAAGTATACATTTTGCATTTTATAATGCTCTCTATCTTTTGTTTGGTCATAAACTACACCCCTCTCTATAGATTTGAAAGATAAACTGTTCTTTGTCCTCCTAATTCTCCTATAGTATCATCTTTTATGTTTAAATCATGTACCCAGATAGACTCCCAAATATTTTATGTTTCTACATAATTTTAATATTTTTTTTAATTTTAATGTAATTATTTTAAATTTTATTTCTTTTCCAACTCTTGATATTATGCTTTCTTGGTAATATGGAGAAATTTTGATGATTTATATGAGTCATATTCTACAATTTTGATAAAGTTGTTAATCAAATTAGTAGTTTTTAGTTGAGTTTCTAGAATTTTCCAAGTATATCAGCACCATGTCATCTGCAAAGAGAAAAGATTTTGTTTCCACTTTGGCTATCCTACTTTCTTCAATTTCTTTTTTTTCTTATTGCTAAAGCTAGTACAATATTAAACAATAATAGTATTAATGGCTATCAATTTAAGGAAGACTTCATTTTTTCTATTATCTCCAGTGTTTTTATACCATTTTTTTAGGTTTTTGCAAGGATATAGAGTTAAGTTATTTGCCCAAGGTCACACAGCTAGGTAATTGTTAAGTGTCTGAGGTCAAATTTGAACTCAGGTCCTCCTGACTCCAGGACCAGTGCTCTATCTACTGTGCCACCTAACTTCCCCCGGTGTTTTTAATAGGAATGGGTTGTGCATTTTGTCAAAGGTTCTCCTATTTTGCGACAATCACCTATCTAACCCTCCGGTGAGCCCCAGCGTGTCCATATATCTATATAATTTCATGAATTTTGTTGTTGTCTGTTTAATATCTTATTTATGTACCTGTTCTAATCATCTCCACTCTTTATTCTTTGTACATACCATCTTCTAAACTTGAACTTTCTGCTCCCCCACCCACCCCGGGCATCTCCCAACCAACATCTATTCTACATGCTGTTCTCAATTCTCTCTGAGCTACTATTCAATTTCTCCTTAGAAGTTTATTTGTTTGTGTTTTCCCTTCTATACCCTACAGTCCTGTAGAACTTTGAGTTATAGATGCATATCAGACCACAAAGTAACAATGGCAATGACCCAGAGTATTGAGCTCAACCAGATTACAAGTAAGCAGTTTAAAATAATACAATAACCACTTCTCTGTTAAAATATCAATTGTTGAAAGTGGAAATAATCTGAGAAGGTTGCTGTTTTTTGTCTTTTGTGATTTTTTATTGTTAAGTAAGAAAGCATCTAATTGCTCTTGAAATACTCAGGTCAATTGACCCTGATGATCTACTTTCTGAAGCAGGAAAAAAAAAACAAACTAGCAGATGAGATTTCTGAACCATTCTCAGTGATAGTTAAAAGATTATGAAAAACTGGAGTAAGGTAATATTTGAGAAATGCAATTGTTCCCTTGATTTTCAAAAAAAAGGAAAGGAATTAGATTTTTTCTCACTATAAACCAGTGTGCTAACTTTGATTCCTAGGAAAATCCTTGAACTAGGTCAATGAAAGAGATATTTGGCAAATGGAAGGAGGTGGTTAGATTAAATATTGTTTCATAAAAAAATACCAAGTTAGAAGAATTCTATATTTCCAACTTGACAGGAGTATTAAAGCAGTAATTAAGGGAAATGTACTTGCCTTAGTTTTGGGTAAAATTCTTGTTTAATCATCTCATATTATTTTTGTAGAGAAGATGTAGAATAAATTATAAAACGATCCAATGAATTCAAAACTGAGTGGAGTCTGTACAATAATTATAAATAGTCCACCATATTAAGAGGTCTCCCATAGAGTCATCTAGAGATTTTTTCTTGGACCTATTTGACAATGACGTGGATTAAAGGCATGAATGGTGCTATGATATATGAATGTTATGTAATTTTACTACATCACAAAAAGTGAGTCATGTGAGAGATTCAGAGAACTATTGAGACTTGTATGTACATAACAAAAAGGGGAGATCAGGGTATAATTACTCTCTTGAACTGATCATTATACTATATAGCATTTCATATTTATTATAAAAGAAATTTTCAGTTGGAGTAGAGGAGTTAGTGGGTAATTTAAATATTTTCAAAGGCATTAGAGAAACATCTTTAAAAGTTAATAGAAGAAAATAAAGGAATGTACAGAAGGTGGCATATAAAGAGTTATTATTTTTGACTACTGTGTTGCAAAGTTAAGTATAATTATATATATAATAAAATATATATACATATATATATATATATAATATAAATGCAATTGTAGGCTCCCAAAAGATACAAATCTTTTGCTCATCAAATTTAAAGTTAGGGGTGGCGTAGTGGCGTAGTGGATAAAGCACAGGCCTTGGAGTCAGGAGTACCTGGGTTCAAATCCAGCCTCAGACACTTAATAATTGCCTAGCTGTGTGGCCTTGGGCAAGCCATTTAACCCCATTTTCCTTGCAAAAACCTGAAAAAAATTTGAAGTTGAACAAAAGCTGGGAAAAATAGTTAAAACTTTGAATACAGAGCCAAGATATAAAATCATAAAATAAGATAAAATTCAATAGCCATAAATGTAAAATCTTACAATTGAACTAAAAAATCAATCTCACCATTACAAAATGAGGAAAGCATAGCAATTGTCTTAAATAGGAATTTTTAGAGAAATGCAAAGTTATTATGAAATAGCACTAAATTGGGGAAGACCCCCACAAAATGGACTGGAATAAAAGGGGCTTGTCAGGAAAATATTCTCAACAGAACAGTTTAAAAATAGAATGAGTTATCTTTTTTAAAATTTATTTTTATGGGCAGCTAGGTGGATAAAGCACAGACCCTTGAGTCAGGTGACCTGAATTAAAATCCAGCCTTAATAATTGCCTGTGTGACCTTGGGCAATCACATAACCCCATTGCCTTAAATAAATAGAATTAATAGAAAAAATTTATTTTTAATTTTTATGTTACTTGTTCAATTACATGCAAAGGTAACTTACAAGATTCATCCAATTGCAAGTTCATGAGTTCCGCAATTTTTCTACCATCCTCCCTTCCCTCTCCCTTCCTTGTAGAGCTGAATAACCTGTTAAAAGTCGTACATGTACAATCATGTCTTAATATATTTCCATATTAACCATGTTGAGAAAGAGAAATTAACACTAAAGAGGAAAAGTTATGAGAAACAAAGAAAAATAATCAAAGAAGTTTTAAAAAATAATTATGCTATGCTTTACTCTGCATTCAGATTTCATGGTTTTATTTGTTTCTTTATATGTGAATGGCCTTTTCTAACAAAGCTCTCAGGATTGACCTTAATGACTGAACTGCTGAGAGGAGTTGCACAATCATAGTTGGTCATCTCACAATGTTGTTGTTATTATGTACGATATTCTCTTAATTCTTTTCACTTCATTCAACATCAGTTCAAGCAGAACTTTCCATGCTTTTCGAAAGTCTGAATGCTCATGATTTCTTCTTTTCTTTTTTTCCTTTCTTTTCTTTTCTTTTTTAGTTTTTTACAAGGCAAACGGGATTAAGTGGATTACCCAAGGACACACAGCTAGGTAATTATTAAGTGTCTGAGACCGGACTTGAACCTAGGTACTCCTGAATCCAGGGCCAGTGCTTTATCCATTATGCCACCTAGCCACCTCTGACACTCATGATTTCTTACAGAACTACAGCATTCCTCAAGATTCTTATAATTTAATTTGTTTAGTCTAAAATAGCTATCTTGACAGGATGTTGGTTTCCCTTACTGTGGAGTTCCTCAAACAAAGAAGGAATGATTATCATCTAGCACATTGTTCTAGGGATTCTTTAAATACACAGTTTGAATTAGATTTGCACTAAGTTCACCTCCAACACCAAATTTCTGTGATTTTATTTCCAGTAAAACAATATATGTAAAAAAATATTAGATACAATAACTACAAAGTAAATGACAAAGTTAATGAAAATAAAACTGAACTAAAAATACCAGAATTTGTCACAAAGAATAGTCAATGAAATAGACCTCCTTACTTGGAACTGATCCTGTGTCACTCTCACATCCTGTCTCCTCTCCTTAGAGTGACATTGATATTTAAATGTTTGCTACAAGAATGAATTCACATTTTATTTATTTGTGTAATTGGAAGACAGTGTTGGTGATGAGAAAATCATGAGATGCACAAGTCTTCAGGAGTAAGTGACCATTGTTGTTACTGTTTCTTACTTCATTCCTTCCAAGACCTTCCTACTATGCTGATATTTTTTATTTACTCTGGTTTCTAAAGTGACTCAGAAATATAACCTTATCTTCTTTCAGCATACTGATGTTGAGAGTATCTAGGTCTCAATAAAATTTTATCAAACATATCAGAGCAGAGTTAATGTGATGCTTTCCTGCAAATAGTAATCATATTGTCATGAGCATGTCATGCAGTAAAATGAATGACAGCCTCTTTTGGGGAGATATCAAAGTTTGCTGTCTAGATTAGTTTTGATTGCAAAAACCCAACCCATCTTTACAGTAGTCCTCATCACTGTTTACACTCCAAAAAAAAAAAAAACATAACCAGCTCTGACTTTGGGAAATTGGTCTTCATTTACTGTTATTTGGATGAGATGCCTATGAGTTTTCGATCAACAAGAGCCATTTGTGTGAACAAATTGTGGTACATATATGTTATGAAGTACTATTTTCTGTAAGAAATCATGAATAGGCAAACTTCACAAAACTTGAGAAAGACTTGCATGGGAACTCAGCATGGGATGCTGAGTGAAGTGAGCAGAACTAGGAGACCATTGTACATAGTACTAGCAACATTGTGTGATAATCGGTTGTGATAGACATAAGTCTTTTCAGCAGTATGATGATCAAATACAATTCTAAAACACTTGTGATGGAAAGTTCACATCCAGAGAAAGAATTATGGAGTCTGACTGAAGTCCAAAGCATACTGTTTTTAATTTTTAGAAATTTTATGTTTTAACTTGCTTTTCCCCCTCTTATGGGATTTTTCCCTTTTGTTTCATTCTTTTCCACAACATGACTGTTATGGAACTATCATAGTTGCACATATACCAATGTCAGACTACTAACTGTCAAGGGAAGGAGAGAAGTAAGGAAAAGAGAAGAATGTGATACTCAAAAATATTACAATAATGAACATTGAAAATTATCTTTACATATAAATGTAAAAAATTATTAAAGGGAAAAAAGAGTCATTTGTCATTTAGATCTACTGGATTTCATGTTGTCCATAAGCATTTGTACATTCAATGTGCTATTTTAGTTCTACTTTGCTAAATGAAATAATCTTTGGCAAAGCTTTCTACTTTTTTTTTTTTGGTTTTTCAACTGCGGGTAGAGTGCCCTTTCCTCATGCCAGGAGGTGAACAGTGTGAACCTTAAAAAAGACCTGCTCAGACACCCAGGAAGTTGCTGAATCCCATTATTATTTTAATCCAGGAAGAAAATGACCTGATAGCCTAGTCTACCTATGTGCATTTTTACTCCAGTTCCCAATTTATCTATAACTGTTGCTTCATCATTTGCTTGTCACCATAGAACTTTCAGGAGGTAAAAATGGTAAAATTGAATGGACTGATGAAGTCTTCCCATACTTGGGGAGACTCTCTCTAACTCACCTATTTGTTTGAGGTCTGGTGACTACCCTCAGTATGTTTTAGCACATCTGTCAAAACAGCTTTACAGTGGTAAAGTAAAAAATTACTATGGATGCTACAGGTTTCTGGAGCTACAAGTGAGAATTAATTAGGATGTACACGGGCTAAGACATTGACATGAACGTTTATAGTTCCCATAGGAAATTCCTCAGCAAATATTTAAAAGGTCTTTTGATCAAAAGCAAAGAAAAAGAAATAACCTTTGGTTAAGATGATGATATGAATGTTCCTGGATTAGTGATACTCCAAAGAACACTGCAGCAAAGATTTAAAAGGGCACTGGATGAAATAATGATTTAGAAAAAACTAAAAAGAACACTAATAAGCTCATCCAACAAGTCTAGGACTCCTCAAGAAGACAG
Organism: Macrotis lagotis; assembly: GCF_037893015.1. NCBI lineage: Eukaryota > Metazoa > Chordata > Mammalia > Peramelemorphia > Peramelidae > Macrotis > Macrotis lagotis. Next base: position 196,025,818 of record NC_133666.1, on the reverse strand, counting down.
AAAAATCCTGCAGTAGCTCTGAATGAAGATAAATGATGGGATGGTTATAAAACAGTTCAATATCTGAATAACAGGATCTAAAACTATTAGGATCTAGGTCACAAACTGTTGAATTCACAGTACCTGAATGAATAGGATCTTGGTGGATAGAAGAAAGGGTCAAAGTGTGGGGAAAAGTACATGCCTACTTCCAGGCCTTGTGTGTTATTTTTAGGTTTTTTTGCAAGGCAATGGGGTTAAGCAGCTTGCCCAAGACCACACAACTAGGTAATTATTATGTGTCTGAAGAGGCCAGATTTGAACTCAGGTACTCCTGACTCCAGTGCCAGTGCTCTATCCACTGTACCACTCAGCTGCCCCAGTTTCCAGGCCTTGTGAAAAGCCAGAAGACAGTGTTCTTATTGAGGCCACAGTTAGTAACAAGGATAGTTACTACTGGTTGATTGCCTAAGAAGGGTATCCTAATTCCTGGGAAGCCCACATAGGAAATCCTTCATCATCATTATAGTTATTATCATCATCAACATTATCACCACCAACATCATCATCATTATTAATAACGTCAATTATTGATAATTCTTGATGATAACGTCTAGTTATTTACATACTACTTTAAGATTCAACATCCCCTTACCCAGACTTGCTCAAGAACTGCATGATCACAAATAGAAAGAATTTTAAAAATAAAGGAAAGACCTGAAAATAGATTAGGTAGGGGCAGCTAGATGGTACAGTGGATAGAGTAACAGCCCTGAAGTCAGGAGGACCTGAGTTCAAATCTGGCCTCAGACACTTAATGATTACCTAGCTGTGTGACCTTGGGCAAGTCACTTAACCACATTGCCTTGCAAAAACTAAAAAAAAAGAAAAGAAAATAGACTAGGAAGTCAGGCTTTATGAAAATTTTCCAGTCACTCATGCTACCACCATCACCGATTGATGACCACCTGCCATCTGCAGCTGCCATTAAGCCCAAAAGTTTATAAATAAAGGACCATCAGAATAGTCTATTTCCATCTCAGACCTCATAACCATGGGATCAACCTCTCTAGAGAAATAGACAAGGATCCATACAAACTGCTGATCAACTATTTCCTACAGCTCAGTCAAGCCAAACTAAATGAAGCAGCAAGAAATTCCGAAGGAAGGGTACAAGACAAATTGTGCCAGGCAAGTCAAGCTACCTTAGAGATAGATCAGATATTTAGCTTGAGACTAAAGGATAGCAAGGTCTCCCAGACCACCAGTCCTCCTTTCAGCCCAGTCCTTGTCCCCATAGTACAGGAAAACAGAACCTATCACCTTAGCAGGCATAACTATTACGTGTTTGGCAAAGAAAACTTTTGCAAACAAAGTCATTATCAAATTGTTCAGTATCAGAATTGAATATGACCTTATATTTCATTATCATATAATAATATCTTCATTAATTAGCAAAATCTATTAGCATCAGTTTTACTGTTAAACCCTAAGGTAGACAAGACCTTTCCATTTGAATGAATCTAAAATTCTTCTCACACACTCAATGATCTATGAACTTTAGAGCTGTATTTTCTATTTATATCCCAGAACTTAACATTATACTTTATACATTATAAATTCTCAATTCACACTTTTTGTATCATTAATTCATCTATTCATTCATTCATAATGAAACAGAATGAAAGAAGTGTACTGGATGGCTTTGACAAATTTTCTCTTTCAATCACCCCAAACTTCTCCCGGAAGTAAAGATCAACCTTTTAAAGCTACTATTCTTCTAGTACGTATGATGTAAGCTATGGATCATTACAATTTCAGAAAAAATCAAAATAGTTCAGAGGACAATGAAGAAGCACATAGTGCATAAGGAAATACTAAGAAAAAAACAAAATAATGTCATCAGCATATAAATATTTTTAAAGATGATTATTTAAGAGGCAAGAGTGATTTATAACTCAGATTTTTTGCTTGAGTGATATACTAATGATGTGCAGAGGAAACAGAATTTCCAAATACATTTGGTGAGCCCCTGCAGCAATTTTTCCAAACATTGATTGATGGGAAGTTATGAATGACTTGTGAGCTGTATAATTAGAAGGAATATTCATTAAGAAGGATTCATGGATACATATTCGTATGGAGAACTTTCTAATAATTAAAAGTATTTCAAAGTGCAATGGTCTATCTTTAGAAGAAGTGGATTCCTCATTCAAGAGAGGCTAGACAATCATTTGTTGAGTATATTATATAATATATTCTTATTATGTTTGGATTGGGGGGTTGGTTTACAGTGCTGTTGTCTTTTTCAGTTCTGCAATTCTATGATGATGGTAATATTTTAATATAAAGTAGTTAGCATTTCAGAACCATAACTATGTTATGAAATAACTTTTTATATATTTGTATGAACTTTTTATATAATTGTATCTCATCCTAAATTTGTGAAGTTCTGCTTTTGATTTACCTGTTTCAAAAAAATAAATATTCTGGTTGACTTGAATTCTTAATTTTAAAAATTCCAATATTCTTGAAAATAGCTTTTTAATTCTCTTATGTGATAGATTAGAATGACCATCCTCTTTATTTTTCCTGATTCTGAAAATCTAGCACTGATATTTTAATTCAGATATCACTCAATAGTAAAAAAAAAAAAAAAATTATAGGTCACCTTTGGAGCCAGAATATTTCCTGAAACATACACCACAAGAAACTTATAAGCATATATGTATATGCTGAAGAAGTGACTCTAAAGCGCATGACAGTGATTTGTTTTAGGATAAAGAAGACATAAAACCAATGTGGAAACTTAGAGGAAAACACATTTCAATAGACCTGCTAAAGAGTATCAGCCACAGAATGAAGGAAATTATTATTGTAGCACTCTAAAACAGGGGCAAAGAACTAGAGCACTACAAGCAGTCAACTCATGCAGGCAAGTGGCAATGGCATATTTACCTAGGATTCATCATATCAGACCTACGTATAGAGAATAGCAATAAAAATGGTGGTATTTTTTCTTTTAAAGTGATACATGAATTTGACAGTGCAATTTGGTGCTGCTAGCTATTTACAGTTTGTTCTCCCAGAAGAAATGTGTACTGAAAAGCAATGTTTGTGCCTGACACCATTTTTCATAAGACTTCTAAACAACATTAGACAGTGTTTGCGATATCAGCTTACTCTTTGATTAACAAATCTCATTTCACTAGATATCCTGAAGAGAGCTGACTCTAGAATGATCCCTCTTTTAGAAAATTCTGAAAATCCCTTCAATTCCTTGATAACTTCTTGTTTATAATTTTTACATGAAGGATTTTAAGAGTACTTGCAGAATATTTTCAATTCACTGGATTTGTGGGTGTTTGGATTAAGAGATTTATTATTTCCTATAGCCAAGACATTTATTGTTGCTTCTTCTTTTCATTTTCTTTCCTTTTTTCCCCTTGAAAAGTCCTAGAGAATCACAGAATTTTAGAACTGGAAGGGATATTAATGATAATCTGGTTTATCCACCTATTTGTTTGCTTGTTTTTTCACATGAGAAAGTAGAGGTCCAGAAAATGATTTGATCAAGGTCATGTAATTATTAAATGGTGAACTCAAGGCTCCTAACAATTCATCTTCACTACACCAGTGAAGGTCGCCACATTTTACCCCACAAATTTCAACATATCTGGGCTAGATCCAAAATACAAATTGTTATTAGGTCATATTATGTGTAAGGAAAAGGGAAGATATCAAATGTAATATTTGAAATTTTCCTATCTGCCAGCTAATGAGATTAAAACACTGCTATTTGTGCTTGGTGATGTTATATTATAATTATAATTTCATATGTCAGATCTAGGAATGTAAAATATTTGCAATTCACTTGAGTGATGATCAAGTCTTTGTCAGAACAATTAAACATTTTATAATTTAGCAGCTATCAACACTATTTTAAAAAAAATCCCTGTTTTTGGTCTCAAAAACTACTGAGATCTCTTCCCTCCTTTTAAAGAGTGAAATGAGTTTAGGTTGCGTAGTGGATAGAGCACTGGCCCTGGAGTCAGGAGTACCTGGGTTCAAATCCGGCCTCAGAAACTTAATAATTACCTAGCTGTGTGGCCTTGGGCAAGCCACTTAACCCGATTTGCCTTGCAAAAAAATTCTAAAAAAAATAAAAGGAGGGAAGACCTAAAAGATCTTTTATATGAGTTATATCTATTGCTATTTAACAAATTAGAAATTAAACTGATAAATATTTAAAATCTGTATTTAAGTAATAAATTCACTACATGTTAATATGAATAAAATTTTATTTTAATGCATTTCCCAAACTATATATTAATATAGACATACATAAACAAATACACACATTATATATATATATATAAATATATATATATATATATAAATGAGTTGCGTATTTTGCATTTTCTTTTTAAATCTGTCTGATTTTCATTTATGCTTTTGTTTCCATGATAATTGTTTTAGTTGAGATAACTGAAAAAAATTTAGACTAAGACAGATACAGTTAGGAAAAGGAATAGCATTTTTATAAAGAATTCTTACTATTCTTAGTATTGTTACAAAAATAGTTTTAACCTCCTGGAAACCATGAAGAGTTCCCAGGAGCCCAGAAAACACCTTGAGAACTGTTGCTGGAAATGATGTGAGTGATTTTAATTTAGTCCACATATCATGCACATAGTTCTCAAAACGTTAGCTAGAAAATGTTTAGTTCAATTCTAACCTCACTTTTACTTAAATTCCTTATTTTGGTAATAACTTAACTATTAAAAAATAAAAAAAAGTATTTCAAATCCTTCTCCCACCCCAAAACTCATGGGGAAAATTAACAAAAAACCCATAAGGGTTTAAATAAAATATCAGTTAAAGGGACTACATAGAATTGCACATAAATACATACATATATATATATATATATATATATATATATATGCATATATATCTGTTTGATGGGGAGGGGAGAGAGAGGGGGGCATTAGGTCAAGAACTCAGACTTTATTAGTATAGAAAGTGCCCCTGAAATAGATATCCTCTATTGAGGCAGATTTTTTTTCAGACAACCAGTTATTCTATAAAGTAATCTTGGAGAGATGTCTCTGACACTGAAAGGTAAAGTGTCTTAATCTGGGTCTCTCCCAGGTTATATATTTACCCCATGTTACCCAGAATCAGGGAACAATTCCCTAGTTACTTTGCCATATCATTTTAGGTGCCATCGAGAATGGGAATAGTTCATTTGTCACATTCCACAAGGTACCAGGATATTCTTACTACAGTTCTGTAGATATTGCAAATATACTGATGATAAGGAAAATTGATTAGATTCCTGAGCTCAGGAAATCATTCTCTTAGCTTTATTCATTAAATAAAACTGCACTCTCCTAAATCCTTATGGAGACTGATCTTTAAGAAGCAGCTTTCTACAGCCAAAATATTAAAAAATATGTTCCATCTACCTGCTTCAGGAACCATTCTGAGACTAGGGATTTTATGTCACTTTGAATTACATACTCCATAAATTCCTGAGGCCCAGACACAACCATATTCCCTTCTCAGGGAAAAAATTCAAGTGACTTAGTACTGATAGGAGAATTTACTATTGTACATTTTGTTCTATTCTAATATACTCTATTCAGCATTTATATAGTATAGAGAATCTCCTTGGCATAACTATGTTCTCTATAGTCTAGCAAAAGCACTCAGTCCATTATATTTTTTCATCATTATTATTGATAAACCATTGAACTAGACATAAGTAGTAATGATATGGTTAAATATAGAAAATCCAGTTAGAAGGCACCTTGATGATTTCAGGTGAAAACATTTGAAATATATATATTATTTGATGTGGAAATGTTCTTATCACTTCTACCAAGTAAGATGTTGAGTATCTTTTAGTCTGTTGTGTGCCTCTAAGGGAAAAAATGAAATTTCGACACATGCTTTGCTCTCCTACCTAGCATCCTTTATTTTGTATTTTATCAAGTTTTCTGCTTTGGGTAGGATAGTTTAAATTATTTTTCTCAATATTTCCATTTATTTCCAATGACCATTCACCCCTTGCACTGAATAAACTGGGGTAGAAAATAATAGCCTTTTCTCTCCTTAGCACTTCACTTATCTATATAATTACAACTGTATCTGTTATAATTTTTTTTAATTAAATATAACCCATGTAAACTCTGGGAATTTTTTTCACAATTTCCAATGAATAGTCAATTCCCTAGAAGCTGACTGCATTTTCCACTCATGATTTTAAAGGAAGATCTTTCAAGTTATGATGATCCTCTAAAGCTCTCAGCCCATACCATTACTTGTGTGCTTCTTCTCAAGAATATCAGTTGACAATTATTTTAGTAATTAAATTTTAAATTTATTATAGGAGCTTGTGAAGCTCATGCCCTCACACATCTGTGACACAGTCTCTTATGAGCAGAAATATAGAGCAGAGATTTTTAACCTTTTTATAGTGCCCTTTGGCAATCTGGTGATACTTTTTATTATTTAATTTCACTAGTTACTTTTCTTATTTGTGTTCAAATCACTCTTCATATACTTGTCCACATTGTTTCTCAAACCTTCATTCCTCTGAAATGGTGGAAGTTAATTCTAGAGTAAATTAACTCTTACCTTCCCTGACAAGACCTAGTCTTGGATTACATATGCTACTTTTGATCCTATTCACATGGTCTTCATCAAAGCACAGGAAGTTATTAAATGGTGTTGATTTGATACATTACAGATTTATATTGCATTAATCTCAACCTTGCCTTAACTATCCCACTTACCACATTGGTTTATCAAACCTTTTCAACCCTTCTAAGTCTTTCCATACTTCTTTCTCTCATCAAGTTCTCAAATGAATATTACCTCATATTTCACTAAATAAGAGACCATTCACCAAAAACTTCCTCTAGTCCCTTTTTCCTCATTTCAAATCATAACCAATTACTTCTCCTACTATCTCCTCTCTCACTTCTGTCTGTCTTATTTGCAAAGGTGACCTTTTTGTGCCAAAGCAAACTTCTTTCTATACACAAGTGATTTTATCTCATTCTTACTTTCTCATCAGTTTGCCCCTTCTCTCATACCTGCCCTTTCACTAGTTTTTAGTCTCTCCCTTCCTGTGTTTTACTGATGTCTAGAAATATGCCCTTGATTTCCTGATCTTCAAAAAATTCTCACCTGATCTGCCTATCTCTACTAGATATTGTCCCATATAAGCTGATACCCTACACTATTTTGTTACTAAACTCTTAGAGAAGGTCATATAGAATGCAGTCTCCAATTCCTTTCTTCTCACCTACAGTCTTAATCCTTTGCAATCTAGTTATGGATCTCATTATTTTCTCCAGAGGTATTAATATTCTTTTATCTGCTAAATCTAATGTCTTCAAACTTATTGACCTCTCTGCAATTTTTGACACTATAGATTAAACTTTTCTTCCTGATAGTTTTTTATCTATAATTTTTCATGGAACTATTTTCCTTGTTTTTCCTCCTATCCGTTCATTTTGTCTCCTTTGCTTTATCTTCATTCAGTTCATGTCTGATAATTATGGTTGTCTTGGTGGGCTTTATTCTTCCTCTGTTCTCCCTATATACTGTTCCACTTGGTGATCTCATCAGCTCCCATGAATTTCATTTCTATTTCTATGGAGATGATTCTTAATTCTATTTATACAGTCTCTTCCTCATCTTCAATCTGAAGCACATCTTAAACTTGATGTCACATAAACATCTTAAACTCAACATACACCAAACTTAAATTGCTATCTTTCCCCTTAAATCTTATCTTTCTAACTTCCCTATTTCTTTTGAGAGCACCATCATTTGCCAAAATAATCAGACACCTAAATTTCATCCTCAACTTCTTACTTTCTTTCCCACCTGTTATCTAATCTGTTAACAAATAAGTCATATAGGCCACAATGTAGCCTATGTCTGTTCCTCTTTTCCCTGTATCACTTCAAGCTTACATTATTATAGTAATATAATGTTTGGTCTCTCTACCTCCAGTTCATTTTCTACTTAGCTATAAATTGATCTTTGTAAAGCAAAAAGTTTGTACATTACATATGCTTTTGTCAACTGAAAATATTTTATCTGTAATTATTAACAGGTAGATGATGAATCTATACATTAGAAATGGTTTTTGTACATAAAATATCATTTATTTTTTTGGAGAGGGAGAAAATTTAAAATACCCATACAACAAATTTTAAAATGTTTTGGGGTGTATTTTTGAGTATCAACCTACATACTCAAAAATGCCAATAAAAACATTGTGTTCTATGTAGCATCCTGGTATTTAAGCTGGAAAACTTATTTAATGATAGTCCAGACAATTCAATTAAAAATAAAATATTAAAAGTAAATATTTGACTTCCTATAGGCCCCCGAATCAAGCGATCAAATAAATACAACACTTTAATTCATTTTTCTAAAATTATAAATAATTGAAATCTGTATTATACTGAATTAGGGAATTTAATCAGTAAGCAATGAAGATTGAGGACTGATACATTTATGTCTTCATAGCATGATCATGGCCAGGATGAGTCTCAAAAGGGTTGACAGTTCATTATATAACTAAAACATATGATCAATATTATAAGGACTTTGGTATTTAAAATAATCAGAACTTTAATTAAACCTTGAAAAAATAATTTAGTACATTATTAAGAAAAAAAGCTTGACTCTTATTTCTTCTCCTCTTCATCATCTCCCCCATCATTCATCAAACATTTTCTTTTCCAACTCTTGCACACAATTCACAAATCTTTGGCTGATGTGATCATCTGGCAGGTGTGTAATAGACTGATGATACAGTTTAATCTCATTTACCAAAATGAAAGTTCCAGCTAACAGTATGTATGGGTAAATGAAATGTCTGCTTTGAATTGTAATGGCATTGACCAGGTCAGCATGACCAGATTGAATCAGGATTTCAAAATTTGTTCCAGATGCAATTTGGCAGGGCATAGAGTCTGAATCACATTAGTACAGGAAATCATTTCAAAGATATTCAGCTCTTAAATTAGAAAAAATCAAATGTAGAACACTTTTTTCTTCCATATTTCTAGTAAAAATAAGATCAAGAATAGTAGTAAGCTATCTATGAGTGAAAAATAAAAGTCAATGGTGAATGGAATATGAGCATATCTCAATGAAAAAGATTATAGTATGGAAGAGAGATGACTGTAAAAGCATGTGGCATTAGGAGTGGTGTAAAGCTAACTTTGATATCAAATGCAATTATTGGATACTTGGACAAAAATCAAGTAAATACATGCAATGAAAATATAAGGATGCTGATTCTCTTTTGATCATGACATATATAGATTTTTATGCCTACTGCTAGATATTTTTTCAGAACATTAGTAATCTAGAAAATGTACAGAGAAGGCAATCAGTATGGTGAAAAGTAGTGATATCATGACTTAGGTGAATCGGTTTAATGATCTGGGGTGTTTAATCTGGAATTTTGGGGTGGGGTAAACAACATAAAGGTTTTTCTTATATATGTATATATACATATATATATATATGGTCTTAGAGTTTTTTCTAGGTGTTGGAGGATGGGAGGAGAATGCCATGTGTAAGAGGGTTTAGACAGATTTTTCTTGGACATATAGGGTAAAATGAGAAGAAATTAATATAAGATGTAGAGAAATAGATTTAAACTTAATATAAAGAAAATCATATTTAACAATTAAAGCTGTTCAAAAGAAGAAAAGACTGCCTAAAAAGGTAACCAGTTCCCTTTTACTAAAAGCATCTTAACAAGTACTGGATCTGGGTTATTCTTTAAAATTTATAGTTATGCTGTTCAAAAGTGGAAAGGACTGCTTAAAGAGGTTGCCAGTTTTACTTGACTAAAAGTATGTTAACAAAGACTGAATTCAGTCTATATTTTAAAATTTATAGTTAATAGGACAGATAATGTATTTTTTTCCTAATAGAACTGATTCCTAGAAGTTCTTCTGGAAATTATAATGAACTAAAATCTGATTACTTATATAACTTTTATTTTTCTTCTTGAGCTAAGCAGAATATAATCCTTGTTTTTCATATGACTACTTTATTAATATTTCATAATATATGCTTCTATGTATAAATCAAGATAATAGAAGCAAGGGATTCATAGATGAAAAATTATAATGGTAGATATGTTTATATCCTAAGTCTTTTTAAGTCAAACAATGCCAGCTCAATCTCTGCATAGTATTTGCATCTATACTTAAAATTTGCTTGCATTGAAAATGACTCCATCTTCACTGGGAAATAATCAGGAGAGTATGGAGGACAATGAGAAATGGTTTTATTTTTCTTTAAAAATCTGGTTAAAGTGAATAGGTTTCTAGAAAGTTTTATCTAATATTTATTACCTTTGTGACTTTAGGCAATTTCCTCACTTTCTCCATTATAAAAATAAGGGTGAAGAGCTTAAAGCAGGTAACTTCTAAGGTCACTTCTAATTCCAAGTATATTATTGTTAAACTTTTATAAAGAAATCTTATGAAACTTTATCTCAAACTATTATTGAGTAGTTATTATTTCCAAAATTTCGAAGATATTAAATAAAATATTTTTCTTACTATTACTTCTAGCACTTCCTATAGTTTTATGGAATAGAATGATTTGCTATTATAAAAGGAATACTATTTTTAGGCTTTTGCAAGGCAATGGGGTTAAGTGGCTTACCCAAGGCCACACAGCTAGGTAATTATTAAGAGTTTGAGGCCAGATTTGAACTCAGGTACACCTGGCTCCAGGGCAGGTGCTCTATCCTCTGTTCCACCTAGCACCCCTAAAAGAATACTTTCAATCAAAATAGAAACTAATCAAACTCTACAAATGTTTCCATCCTTTAAAATTATGCCTTTAGATTAGAAATATTGCCCAGTATTTTGAGAAGAGAGAAGATCAGAGAACAGAACAAAAACAGCACAACTAATAATTCTCCATCATTTCATAGATGATGTGTGATAATATAGGATTTGGATTCTAGCTTGTTAGTGTAGTGTTTACCTTTCTTGTTCATTTTGACATGGATCATGTTCAACATATTCATTGATTTGTTACTGAACTACAGCTGCCAAGATTAAAAGAAATGTTTTAGTTCATAAAATCAGAATATCAGAAGAGGAAGGAACTCAGAGGTTAACTCTTTAAACCTATACCTGAATAAAATATAAATAAATATAAATTCTGTATCATCCATTAAAAGTGTCTTAAAGACTTTATATAGGTTCTCTTGGAGAGGTGGATCCCAAGCCTTTCAAAATAATCCAAACCATTTTTGTATGGCTCTAATTCACAGAAATCTTTTCCTTATATAAAGTCTAAACTGTTTTTTTTTTTCCCCAGCAATTTCTACCCTTTGGTTTTAGATCTACTCCCTGGGAAGATATATAAATCTAATCTAATCTTTCATCCACAAAATAGAACTTCAGATAATTTATCATGCCATTCCCATCTTTTAGTCCCCAACAAATCTCTTTTACAGTTTAAGTAACTCTGATTTCTTCAATGAATTCTACAATGATTTTGAGGACATTCATTACTCTTATTACCTTATTTTTTATATTTTTGTTGTGTCTATTGTTGTTTTTTTATCAAAAAAGTGATACCCAGATCTGAATATATTACTATGGATGTAGTCTGACCACAAAACACATGCCACCAGTGATATTTCTGATGCTATGGTTTTCTTAAAAGGGTTTCAAATTGCATTAGACTTACATTCTCTATGTTACAATAGGGAGTCACATTGAGCTTGGAGTCTACTTAAAGCTTCCATTCTTTTTCATAGGTCTTTGCCATCTTAAACTAGGAAAGCAGAATAGTTGAAACTTTTTTTAAATATGGATGTCTCCATAATACTCTACATTTATCCATAGTAAATTACATGTTATTTAAGTTAGCTCACTCTTCTAAATGATCAATTTGGATATCTGCTCTTCTGCTCTGTCTATATTTGTGTGTGTATGTATGTATGAAAGTGATTATAAATATATATATATATATATATATATATATATGTATGTATATGGAGAGAGAGAGAGAGAGAGAGAGAGAGGTCAAAGGAAAACAAAGAAATCATTAGAGAGTACTCCATTTTAGCAGATTTGACCAAATCAAAATGGAGGTACAATATTATCGAAGAAAATAATCACTTCAAAATTAGAATTGGGCAAAAAGCAGATAATGACTACATGAAAAATCAAAAAACCGACCACTTCTAGAGAGGAGCCAAGATGGCAACATCAAGCTAATATGTTCCCAAAGTTTTTCCTATCAAAGATAAATGAAGTTTCCCCACTACCATTAAAGCTATAGATCCTTCCACGAAAATGAGAAGATGCAAAAAAAAGTTTTCAACAGTAAACGCCATGGAAGATCTTCAGCAAAATTCTTTTTCATTGAGGGTAAACAGAGTAAAGCTCAGGTAGGAATGAGAGTAGAAAATCCAGCAGATGGCTTTTACCTACTTAACAATAGTTTAGGTCCCAGCAGCTTGATAACAAGCTAGCAAGGAGAGTCCCAACCCCAAACAAAGTCTGATCTCTGTGAACACCAGTACAAAAGACAGGTCTTGGGGTGGCTAGGTGTTACAGTGGATAGAGCACTGCCACTGGAGTCAGGAGTACCTGGGTTCAAATCCGGACTCCTAGTTGTATGAACTTGGGCAAGCCACTTAACCCTATTGCCTTGCAAAAAACAAACAAAAAACAAAAAGAAACCCTAAAAATAATTCTTAATAAATAAAAAAAAAACATACAGGACTGGGTTGGGAACAAACCATTGCATAGGAAGAACTTGGATATAAAAGAGGGGAAAAAAAGTTCTGAAAGGCAAGACCTAGACTGCATAGGCAATATCTTGGCCAACTGCAAGCCAGAGATCAAACCTCATTCCCACCATAAAAGGCTTGGAACTATGGACTCAAATCAAAAAACTTACAAAGTAGTTTTAAAAAGAATTTAAAAACTAAAGAAGAGAAGAAGAAAAATGGAAAAAAGAAATGAGAGTACGAAAAACTGATCAAAGTAATCAACTTCATTAAAAATAAAAATAACCAATGGGAAAAGTAAACAGAAAAGTTACTTGAAGAAAATACAACCCTAAAAATTAGAATTGAACAAATAGAAACAAATGAATCTACAAGAAAAAATATTCCATCAAACAATATAAAAAAAAATTGAAAACATAGGGGTGGCTAGGTCACTTAATAATTACCCAGCTGTGTGGCCTTGGGCAAGTCACTTCACCCCATTTGCCTTGCAAAAAAACCTAAAAAAATTGTAAAATTGAGGGCAATAAAGAGTTATTACAACTTTGAATGTGAATGGGATGAACTCTCCCTTAAAATGTAAGCTAATAGCAGAGCTAATTAAATACCAGAATCCTACAATATGCTGCTTAAAAGAAACTCATTTGAAGCAGAGAGATGAATATAGAGTAAAGCTAAAAGGTTGGAGCAAAATATATTTTGCTTCAACTGTACTGAAAAAAGCAGGGGTAGCAATCCTTATTTCAGACAAAGCATCTGCAAAAATAGATGTCCTTAAAAGATATATCCTCCTATATCCTCCTAAAAGGTAACACAGACAATAAAGTCATTTCAATACTACACCCAATGTTATAGCATCCAAATTCTTGGGGGAGAAGTGGAAAGAGCTACAGAAAGACATAGACCACATAACTCTATCAGTGGGAGAACTCAACCTCCCACTCTCAGATTTAGATAAACCTAACCATAAATAAACAAGAAAGAAGTTAAGGACAGAAATAGATTTTTAGAAAACCTAGACATAATAATAGATTTAGGAAATTGAATGAGGACAGAAAGGAATATATGTATTGCAGTACATGGCACTTACACAAAAAATGACCATGTACTAGGGCATAAAAACCTAATAATCAATTGCAGAAAGGCAGAAATAGTAAATATGTCTTTCGCAGATCATAATGCAATAAAAATTACTAGCATTATTGGGCCAGGGAGATATAGAACCTAAACAAATTGGAAAGTAAATAACTTCATTTTAAAGAATAAGTGGATCAAATGATAAATTTTACAAAGAATTAATTATTTCATCCTAGATAAAGACAATAATGAAACAACATAGCAAAACCTATGGGATACAATCAAGGCCACTGAGAGAGGATATATAATATCTTTAAATGCTTACATGAATAAATTAGAGAAAAAATAAAACAATGAACTAACTATGCAACTAAAAAAATTAGAGAAATAAAAAATTTAAAACTCCTAATTAAATACCAAATTAGAAATTCTTAAAAGCAAAGGAGAAATTAATAAAAATTGAAAGGAAGAAAATTATTGAACTAATAAATAAAACCAAGAGCTGGTTTTATGAAAAAACAATAAAAATGATAAACCTCTTGTCAATTTTATTTAAAAAAAGAAGAAAACCAAATAGCATCATAAATGAAAAAATTGAATTCACCACCAATGAGGAAGAAATTAAAGTAATAATCCAGAATTATTTGGCCCAACTCTATGCTAATAAATTTGATAATGTAAGTGAAATGGATGAATATTTACAAAAATATAATTTGCCCAGGTTAAATGAAGAGGAAATTAAATACCTAAATAAACCCTATTTAAGAAAAAGAAATTCAACAAGCCATCACTGAACTCCCTATGAAAATATTACCAGGGCCAAATGGATGCACAAGTGAATTCTATGAAACCTTTAAGGAACAACTTATTCCAATTCTATATAAACTCTTTGTAAAAATAGGTGAAGACGGAACTCTGCCTAACTCTTTTGATGACAATATGGTACTGATCCCTAAACCAGGAAGAATTAAAAAAGAGAAAGAAAATTATAGACCTATTTCCCTGATGAATATAGATGGGAAAATCTTAATGAAATCTTAGCAAAATGATTACAATAAGTTATCACAAGGATAATACATTAAGACCAAGTAAGATTTATCCCAGGAATGCAGAGTTGATTCAATATTAGGAAAATTGTTAATATAGTTAATTGTATCAATAGAAAAACTATTAGAAATCATATGATTATATCAATAAATGCTGGAAAAGATTTTGTTAAAATTCATCACCAATTCCTACTAAAAATTCTAGAGAGCATAGGAATAATTGAATTGTTTCTTAGAATAATAAGCATTATCCATATGAAAACATCAGCAAACATTATTTGCAATGGAGAGAGGCCAAAGGCATTCCCAATGAGATCAGGGGTAAAACAAGAATGCCTATTATCACCATTGCTATTCAATATTTTGTTAGAAATGTTAGTTTCAGCAATAAGAGAAGGAAAAAGAAATTGAAGGAATTAGAATTGGGAACAAAGAAACAAAACTCACTCTTTGCAGATGACAAGATGGTATACCTAGAAACCCCCCCCACCCCGACATCTAAAAAAAACTACTAGAGGACTTCTGGCCAAGATGGCAGAGAGAAGACAGGCACAGTTCTAAAGTCTCCTGATCTTTTCCCATCTTATGAAACAAACCTCTTAACAGAAATCCAACCCACAAAACCCAGAAAGAAAAGCCAGGAGAAAAAACATCTACCTCAGGATTTGTCTCCCACAGCAGCATTAGAAGAATTCATGTGGGTGAGTCTGGGCACAGAGGAGAGATCAGCCCTGGATCAGCCAGATTAGAGGCTGTATTGGAGCCAGGGAGTCTGAGTGCCCAAGAGCCGGACTTGCTGGATCAATGGTGGGGCTAGATGGTGGGGGCTTGAGTCAACTAGGGAGCATAGGAATGCTGACCCTCTGGAGCTTGCTAACAGGGCTGGGGCGGGTAGAGTTCCAGTGCAGGGCAACTGCAGACACACCATCCCTGGGCTCCTCTGATCTGAGGAACTCTTGAGTCCACGCCTCTCTTGCAGCTGAGGCCTCTTCCCAGAACAAACAATAGCAGACTACTTCTGCCTCAGGCACAGGTGTGTAAGCAGAAGAACTAGCTCAGCTGACAGTAGGGAGAGGAATGACCTCAAGCCAGGGTAAAACCCACCATTCATTTAAGGCAAAAGGATTCATTAGCTCCAACCCCTCCCTTCAAGCTAAGGGAGAAGGCCTCAGTCAAGGTCACAGACACTCCAGAGAAAGCAAACAGCACCTCCTGCTGGCCAGCCAGATAAAATGCATTCAGTGAGTAAAGCCTGTAGCGATCCCAAGCCCCTGTGAACCAGTCCCTCCCCAACTCAAGGTCCTCCCAAAATTAAGAAGGGTCAGCGGAAAGGAGGATGCATAGAAAAATTCTTGTAAGGGAAAGAGCCTAACTCAGAGAGACCTAGAACCTCTGAGGAGAATGTGATCTGGTCTTCAGCACAGAAAGACTTCCTTGAATAAATAAGGAAGGAATGTAAGAATCAACTGGAAAATTTGGGAAAGACAATTAATACATTGCAACAAGAAAACAAATACTTAGAAAATACAATTGGACAAATACAAAATGAAAATAAATCTCATATCATCAATTGGAAAAATCCTCAACTTTTCTATATATGTCTAGCAAGATACAGCAGGAAGAGATAGAGAAATCTCATTCAAAGTAACCTCAGACAACATAAAATATCTGGAAGTCTATTTGACAAGACAGACTCAGAAACTTTTTGAAAACAATTATAAAGCACACTGGGCAAATATCAACTGCTCATGAATAGGTAGAGCTAATATAATAAAAATGACAATTCTGCCAAAACTGAACTAGTGCCCTATCAATCAAAATTCCAAGAAATTACTTAAATGAGTTAGAAAAAATTGTAAATAAATTCATATGGAGAAATAAAAAGTCAAGAATTTCCAGGAGCTTAATGAAAAAAAGTGCAAAAGAAGGTGGCTTAGACCTACCTGGTATAAAATTATATTATAAAGCATCAGTCATCAAAACTGTTTGGTATTGGCTAAGAAATAGAGTGGTGGATCAGTAGAATAGACTAGGTGTAAAAGCAAGAGACGATTATAGTAATCTGCTATTTGATAAACCCAAAGAGTCCAGCTATTGGGATAAAAACTCCCTCTTTGATAAAAATTGCTGGGATAATTGGAAGTTAGTATGGAAGAAACTTAGATTAAACCAACACCTAACACCCTTTACCAAGATAAGATCCAAATGGTTACAGGACTTAGACATAAAAAACAATACTATAAGCAAATTAGAAAATCAAGGACTAGTTTACCTGTCATATCTATGGATAGGGGAGCAGTTTATGACTACGGAAGAGTTAGAGAACATCACCAAAAACCAACTAGATGGTTTCGATTACATTAAATTAAAAAGCTTTTGCACAGATGAAACCACTGTAACCAAGATCAAAAGAAATGTGGTAAATTGGGAAACAATCTTTATAACTAATGATTCTGACAAAGGACTTATTTCTAACATATTCAGAACTGAGTCATATTTTTTAAAACAAAAAGCCATTCCCCAATTGACAAATGGTCAAATGATATGCAAAGGCATTTTACAGATGAGGAGATCAAAGCAATCCATAGCCATATGAAAAATTGCTCTAAATCATTAATTATTATAGAAATGTAAATTAAAGCTTCTCTGAGGTACTACTTCACACCTCTCAGGTTGGCCAATATGACCAGAAAGGATAATGATCATTGTTGGAAGGGTTGTGGGAAATCTGGGACACTGTTACACTGTTCATGGAGCTGTGAACTCATCCAACCTTTCTGGAGAGCTATTTGAAATTATGCCCAAAGGGCAACAAAAATGTGCATACCCTTTCACCCAGCAATACCCCTACTGAGTCTATACCCTGACAAGATGATGAAAAAGGATAAAAACATCACTTGTACAAAAATATTTATAGCAACCCTGTTTGTGGTGGCAAAGAATTGGAAATCAAGTAAATATCCTTCAAATGGGGAATGGCATAGCAAATTATGGTATATGTCTGTCATGGAACACTTTTGTTCTATTAGAAACCAGGAGGGATGAGATTTCAGGGAAGCCTGGAAGGATTTGCATGAGCTGATGCTGAGTGAGATGAGCAGAACCAGAAAAACACTGTATACCCTAACAGCAACATGGGGGTGATATTCAACCCTGAAGGACTCACTCATTCCATCAGTGCAACAATTGGGAACAGTTTTGGGCTGTCTGCAAAGGAGAGTGCCATCTGTATCCAGATAAAGAGCCATGGAGTTTGAGCAAAGTTCAAGTACTATTCCCTTTAATTTAGGGGAAAAAAAAGATATCTTATTGTCTGATCTTGTTACCTCTTAGGCTTCTTCTCTCTTCCTTAAGGATATGATTTCTCTCATCAAACTCAATTTGGACCATTGTACAACCTGCAAACAAAGTAAAGACTGACAGATTGCTTTCCATGGTGGGAGGGAAGTAGGATTGGGGGCAAAATTGTAAAAGTCAAATAATATCTTTAATAAAATAATAAAAAAAACTACTAGAAATAATTAGCAACTTATGCAAAGTCGCAGGATATAAAATAAACCCTCATCAATCCTCATCATTTCTATATAAGCCTAGCAAGATAAAGAAAAGCTAGAAAGATAAATCCCATTCAAAGTAGCTTCAGACAATATAAAAATCCTGGAGTCTACCTGCCAAACGAGACTCAAAAACTTTTTGAAAACAATTACAAAACAATTCTCACACAAATAAAATCAGATTTAAATACCTGAGCAAACATCAAAGGCTCATGGATAAACCAAGCTAATATAATAAAAATAGTAATTCTACCTCCATTAAACTATATATTTGGTGCCCTACTAATCAAAATTCCAAAAGAATTACTTTAATGAGTTAGAAAAATTTGAAAATAAACTCTTATGGAGAAATGAACAGTTGAGAATTTTCAGGGATTCAATGAAAAAATTCAAAAAGAAGGTAACTTAGCATTGCCAGATCTAAAATTATATTATCAAGCATCAGTCATCAAAACTGTCTGTTATTGGCTAAGAAAGAGAGTGGTACATCATTGGAATACATTGGGTGCCATAGCAGGAACTGATTATAGTAATCTGCTGTTTGATAAACCCAAAGAATCCAGGTATTGTGATAAAATTTCTCTCTTCAATAAAAACTGTTGGGAAACTTGAAAGTTAGAATTGCAGAAACTTGGATTAGACCAATACCTCACACTCTATACCAAGAAAAGTTCAAAATGGATATAGGATATAGACATAAAAAACAATATTATAAAGTGAACTAAGAGATCAAGGAATAGTTGACCTGTCAAATCTTTTTTAAAGGGAAGCAGTTTTTGACTAAGGAAAATATGGAGAAGATCATTAAAAACAAACTAGATAATTTTGATTACATAAAATTCAAAAACTTTTGCATAGACTAAACCACTATAACCAGGATCAAAAGAAATGTTGTAAATTTGGAAACAATTTTCAAAAATAGTATTTCAGACAAAGGATTCATTTCTAAAATATACAGAAAACTGAGTCACATTTTTAAAAAAGCAAGCCATTCCCCAATTGACAAATGGTCAGAGGATATGCAAAGGCAATTTACAGATAAGAAAATCAAAGTGCTCCATAATCATATGAAAATTTTCTCTATATCACTACTTCTTAGAGAAATGCAAATTAAAGCATCTATGAGGTACCACCTCACACCTCCCAGACTCATCATCATAACCATAAATGACAATGATCTGTTGGAAGGGATGTGGGAAATCTGAGACACTAACACACTGATTGTGGATCTGTGAACTCATCCAATCTTTCTGGAGAGCAATTAGGAATTATACCCAGAGGGGAACAAAAATGTACATTCTCTTTGATCCAGCAATAGGACTACTGGTCTATACCCTGAAGAGAATATGGAAAAGGGTAAACATATTATCTGTACAAATATGTTCATAGCAGCCCTGTTTATGGTGGCAAAGAATTAGAAATTAAGTGATTTCCTTCAGTTGGGGAATTGCTTAACAGACAGTGGTATGCATATGTGATGGAATACTATTGTGCCTTTAGAAACCAGGAGGGATGGGAATTCAGGGAAGCCTGAAAGGATTCGCATGAACTGATGCTGAGTGAGATGAGCAGAACCATAAAAACATTGTACACCCTAGTAGCAGCAACCTGGGGTTGATAATCAATCTTAATGGACTTGCTCATTCCATCAGTGCAACAATCAGACACAATTTTGGGATGTCTGCAATCGAGAATACCATATGGATCCGTAGAAAGAATTGTGAAGTTTGAACAAAGACCAAAGACTATTACCTTTAATTTAAAAAAGTTATCTTATTATATAATTTTGCTATCTCTTACATCTTATTTTTCTTCCTTAAGGATATGATTGTTCTTGGACGGCTAGGTGGTGCAGTGCATAGAACACTGGCCTTGGAGTCAGGAGTACCTGAGTTCAAATCCAACCTCAGACACTTGATAATTACCTAGCCATGTGACTTTGGGCAAGCCACTTAACCCAATTGCCTTGAAAAAAATCTAAAAAAAAGAATATGATAGTTCTCTCATCACATTCAACTTAGAGCAATGTATATCATGGAAACAATTTAAAGACTAATAGACTGCCTTCTGTGTAGGGTGGGGGGAGGCAAGCAAGATTAGGGAAAAACTGTAAAATTCAAAATAAATCTTTCTTAAAAAAAACTGAAAAATTGAAGAAATTATAAAGTACTTTTTGGGAAAAACAAATACCTGGAAAATATATACAGGAGATCTATTTATAAATTATTGGACTACTAGAAAGCCTAGATCAAAAAAGAACCTGGAAAACATTATGCAGGAAATTATCAGGGAAAACTGTTCAAACCTGCTTGAACAAGCAAACACTATAGCTATTGAAAGAATAGACAAAGTGGAAAGCAGTGGATAGAGCACCATCCCTGGAGTCAGGAGAACCTGAATTCAAATCCGGCCCCAGGCATTTAATAATTGCCTACCTGTGTGACATTGGACCTGTCACTTAATCATATTGCCTTAAGTAAATATTAAGAAAAAAAGGAAAAAACATAGAACCTCTCTAGAAAGAGACCCTGGGATAATAAAAAAAAAAAAAACTCCAGTAAAGGAGAAAATGCTGTAAGTAGCAAAAAGGAAACTTAAATACAAATTTAAATACAAAGGAAAAGCAGTCAGACTCAACCTGGAATTACTAGCCTCAATCTCGAAAGACCAGAAGACAAGGAATACCATATAACAGGGAGCAAAGGACCAAGAGTTTACTACCCTGCAAATTTTAGTATGTATTGTCAGGGGAAAAGATAGACATTCAAGTACATAGAGAACTTCCAATATTTCCTG
The DNA here is from genome assembly GCF_037893015.1 of Macrotis lagotis. Lineage (NCBI taxonomy): Eukaryota > Metazoa > Chordata > Mammalia > Peramelemorphia > Peramelidae > Macrotis > Macrotis lagotis. The sequence continues at coordinate 196,004,552 of NC_133666.1, read as the reverse complement.
ACACAAAGCCAAGAACTGCACAGAGCATTCAATCACTGAATACAAGACATGAATAAAAAGTTGAATGAAAAGGGAAAGGAAAAAACAAAGTAAAACAAAACAAAATGTTAGTCAAGACCATCAAATTGTATACAACTCTTGAGAATTTTTCTTCTCTTAAGATAATTAAAGGGTTAAATGTAATTGAAGAGATTGGACTTAGAGGATCTGGGAAGTGCTGCAGCTTTTCTCTCCATTGAAGAGGTCCAGGCTGACACCTCTATACTTGAGACTAAAAGCACTTTTGAAAAAACAGAGGTGTTAACTCTAAACTTAAGTGTCTCAGTATCCCTTAACCCACTTTACTTCTGTTGTGATGAAAAAGCTGAGCACTTTCTCTGATGAAAGCATAATAAGTTTTGTGAGTCAGTGTCTCCCAAAATTCATTAACATTTGTAAAGTTCACAAGTAAGACCTTCAGAGTCTCCATTTATCAAATTTGACCATGTATTAGGGCATAAAAACCTCTCAATCAAATGGAGAAAGGCAGAAATAATAAATATACATTTCAGACCATGATGCAATAAAAATTACATATACTAAAGCATCACAGAAATAGAAAATAAAAATTAATAGGAAACTAAATAGTTTAATTTTATGTAATGAGTGAATCAAACAATAAATCATAAAAATCATAAAAAATTATATCCAGGACAGTGATAATTATGATACATCATACCAAAATTTATCAGATACAGCCGAGGCAGTTGGGGGAAACTTTAATATCTCTAAATAGTTATATGAATCAAATAGAGAAAGAGGAGATCAATGAAATTGGGTATGAAACTAAAAAAGCTAGAAAAAGAACAAATTAAAAATCCCCAATTAAATATCATATTAGAAATTCTGAAAATCAAGGGAGAGATTAATAAAATTAAAAATGAGAAAACCGTTAATCTAATAAATAAAACTAAGATTTGGTTTTCTGAAAAAGCCAATAAAATATATAAACCTTTGGTTACTCTGATTAAAAAATTTGAAAAGATAACCTAATTACCTCTACCAAAAAAGAAAAGGGTAAACTAAGCACCAGTGAGGAGAATATTAAAGAGATATTTGGGCGCAACTTTGCCTAACTGTATGCCAATAAATTGAATATCCTGAATGAAATGAATGAATATTTCTGAAACTACAAACTGCCCATATTAACAGAAGAGGAAATATAATACTTAAATATGACCATTTCAGAAAAAGAAATTGAAGAAACTATCAATAAACTTCCTAAGAGAAAGTTTCCAGGTCCAGATCGATTTATAAGTGAATTCTGCCATACATTTAAAGGACAATTAATTACTATTCTTCTTAAACTGTTTTTTTAAACCATAGGAGAAGTTTGGAGGGCAGAGCCAATATGGCGGCTTGAAGGCAGGAATTACCAGAAAATCATTATCCCCAAAATTCCAAAAGCTGTCAAATTATAACTCTAACATAATTCAGAGGGGCAGAACCCACAGAAAAACTGAGTGATACAATTTCCCAGTCCAAGACAACTTAGTTCTACAGGAAAGATCTGTTCCATTGGATCATGGGTTAGAAAAAGCCACAGCTTTATCTGACTGCTCCATATCCTGTGGATTTCAATTGTTTGTTTCTGGCAGCTTTTGGTATTTTCTCTTTGACTTGGTAGTTTGGGAATTTGACTATAATATTTCTTGTAAGTTTTCTTTTGGGATTTCTTTCAGGAGGTGATCAGTGAATTCCTTCAATATCTATTTTACCCTCTGACTCTAGAATGTCAGGGCAAATTTGCTGTATTATTTCTTGAAAAATGAAATCTAGACTCTTTTCCTGGTCATGACTTTCAGGTAGCCCAATAATTTTTAAATTATCTCTTCTGGATCTGCTTTTGAGGTCAGTTGTTTTTCCATTGAGATATTTCACATTTTCTACTTATTTTTTTGAGGTAGTTTTATTTCTCCCTGAGTTCTTAGAAAGTCATCAGCTTCCTTTTTCTCCATTCTTCATTTAAAGGAGTTATTTTCTTCAGAGAGCTTTTTTAATCTCCTTTTCCATCTGTCCTCCTCTGCTTTTTAAGGCATTCTACCCCTCATTTGTCTTTTGCGTTGCTTTTTCCATTTGGCCTAAACTAGTTTTTAGCATATAATTTTCTTCAGTTTTTTTTGATATTTCACCAAAGGGCTGATTTGGTTTTCTTGATTTTTCTGCATTGCTCTCATTTCTTCTCCCAATTTTTCCTCCATCTCCCTTAATTGCTTTTCAAAGTCTTTTTTGAGCTCATCCATAGTCTGAGTGCATTTTCTATTTCTCTTGGAGGTTTTGGATACAGAAGCTTCAAGTTTGTCATCTTCTAAGTATGCATTTTAATGCTCCAAGGGACCAAAGTAATTTTCTAAGGTCAGGGTCTTCTTTTTCTGTTGTTTTCTCATTTCCTCAGCCTATGACTGATTTGCCACATTTCCAAGGCTTAATTTTTCCAAGGTTTTATGTAGGCACTCACTGCTCTCTTGCCAGTGCTCTGGTATGTGGATGACCACAAGCCCTCCCTTCTGTCCTGGAGCTGTGAAGAGGGTCCCTGCTTAGCTATGGTGTTGTGGGGGCCCAGACTACAATCTGGATCTGAGTGTGAGCAACCATCAGAGTCCTGCCCCAGGAAGAGCAGAGAGACCTCTGTAGTCTCCCCCGAACCCCTTATAGTCTATGTGCTGCACTCTGGGTGGCTTCCCCTAATCCTGCTGCAGGTTCTCACCACAGGGCTGCTTTGAGGCCAGAGCTCTACTACATGCTCACTCAGGTGTGGCTATTCTGGTGGCTCACCACCCCATCTGGCTGTCCCTGGTGATCCCTGGGTCAAGAGGTCTGGAAACAGGCCCCTCTGCCATGGACCCAGGTGCCTCCAGGCTGCCCTGCTGTGCAGAACTGCAACTGCGGTTACTCTGTGACTCTTTCCAACCCCTGTTCCTGGTGAAACAGACCTTTCCTGCAAAAATTCTAAATTGTCTTGGATTGGAAAATTGTATCATTCAGTCTTTCTGTGGATTCTGCCTCCATGCATTTTGACTACAGTCATAATTTGATGGCCTTTGGAGTTTTGGGGAGAATGAGTTTCAGGGAATTCCTTCCTTCACCCAGCCATCTTGGCTCCATCCTACTACTACATTCACTTTTTTAGAAAATATTGCATATATATATATATATATATATATATATATATATATATATATATATATATTTCCCTTAATCCTAATTCCTCATATCAAAAATGACTCATCTGTAAACATCTTTAACACAAATGTATAGTTAGATATTAACCTGCCCGTTCATCACTGAGGAGATATGGATGGGAAGGGAGAGTAGAAGAATATTTTGCAACCTGAAAATATGCATATGCATATGGATGAATTTTGACAAACTTTCCTAACATGTATTTGGGAAAATAACATATCAATAAGAAAGGAAAAATTTTTAAAAATGAAATAAAATATAAAAAATGAATAAATAGATGATAGACATCTCATGGGGAAAACAGCTGAACTGGAAAACAGTCCCAAAACGGATAATTTAAGAATTACTGTCCATGATACAACTAGGTGGTACAGTGGATAGAGCACTGGCCCCGCAGTCAAGAGTACCTGTGTTCAAATCCAGCCTCAGACACTTAATAATTACCTAGCTGTGTGGCATTGGGCAAGCCAATTTACTCCGTTGCCTTACAAAAACGTAAAAAAAAAAAAGAATTGCTGTCCATGGACATGATTAAAAAATAAACTAGGCCTTGTCTTACAAAAAATTAAGAAGGAATACTGCTCTGATATTATAGAAACAGCAGTAAAATAAAAATTGAAAGATTCCACCAATCATTGCCTGGAAAATATTCCAAAATTAAAACTACCTAGGAATGTTATAGCCAAATTCCAGCTCTCCCAGGCAAACAAGAAAAGACTGCAAGCAATGAAAGACGAGAAAAAGAAAACAAAACAAATATTGTGAAGCCACAGACAAACACAAGATTAAGTGTTTTAAATCAGAGATATCCAAAATGTGACCCAAGAGTGCATGTGATCTGCAGGGAAATTTAGTAAACAATGATGAGTTATCATAGAGCACTCACTAAAATGGTAAATCAAAATATATTGTCTATTGTTTTAATAAAAATTTCTAAAAGAAAGGTTGGGCAGCTGTGCACTTTAAATCATACCATAAATATATGTATATGATGTTTTATGTTTGTAGACAAACTTCATAAGTTCATATAGGCATGTACAATATTATTGTATTGTTCTCTCTCTCTCTCTCTCTCTCACACACACACACAAACACACACTCTTGTCTATATATTTTAAGCATATTTTTTTGGTTAGAAAAAGCTATTTATAGGGAATACTATCCTCAGTAGGAATTGTTACTCTCTATTCTCCATAATTTTTACCAATCATCACCCTCATATATAATAGACACGCAACACAGGTTGAGGACTACCTGTGCTGGTTTCAATATTAAAATTGCTCCATAATAATATATAGTTGAATAAGATTCTTCTGTCAACTGAAAATTATACATAACATACAAATCCTCATTTTTTTCTGTCTACGGTTCTTTATGAGCTGTCATTTGTGAAGAGAAGAGAGATGGAACACAAATCTAACATTAGAAAATTTCCATTATCTGTATTTGAACAGATTAAGTTAGGTAGTCTTTTCTGAAAATATGCTATAAAAGCAGCAACTCTAGGGAAAAAAAACAGCTATGGATTGAAAGGCATAACTAGCTGCAACAATTTACATGTACTTTAAAAATACTTCTATTAAAAATTGTTCTCATAAATGACTGCCAAATAATTCAAGATACCATTTCTGATTTATTCAAGAAATAGCATCCATCAGTATCTACAAGTATTCATCATTTGACAAGTAATTATTGAGAGCCTGTATTGTGCACTGAACCTTTTCAGTCAATGTGAGAGAAATAATTACTTACATGACATGGTCCTGCCCTTGAGGAGCTTACTTTTGAGAAAGAAATGAAGTGGAAATAATACCAATACAGGTGTGATCAGAAATCTGAAAATAACATGTTTTGTTTGAGTGTTCCTCACTGTTTAATGGTTTTATTTGTACCAACAGGAACAAATTATTTTATGTACTTTTCCATTTCTTTTTTATAAATATTATTTTTATTTTTTCAATGTTTTTGCAAAGATATTTCAACATTCATCCTTTTGCAAACATTTGAGTTGCACATTTTTCTACCACCCATCCTCCCTTCACTTCCCATGGGGGCAAACAATCTTATATAACTTGTACATATACAATTGTGCTAAACATGTTTTCATATTAGTCATGATATGAAAGAAGAATAAGAATTAAGGGGAAAATCATGACAAAGAAAGACAAATCATTAAAAAATTTAAAAATTGTTCATTGCATGCATTGTTCTACATTGATTCCGCAGTTTTTTCTCCCTCTAAATGTGGATGACATTTTCCATGACAGATCTCTCAGAATTATCTTTGATCACTGAACTGCTGAAAGGAGCTGTGTCCATCACAGTTGATCATTTCACAGTGTTGCTCTTAATATGTAAAATGTTCCCTTTTTTCTACTCATTTCATTCAGCATCAGTTCATACAAGTCTTTATAGACTTTTTCCAAATTCATTTGTTCATGATTTCTAACAGAACAATAATATTCCAACTTAATGATATACCACAATTTGTTGAGTCATTCCGCTGCTGTTGGACATCTCCATATCCAGTTCTTTGCCACTACAAAACAGCTGCTATAAATATTTTTGTACATGTATGTCTTTTCCCCCTTTTTTATGATCTCCTTGTGATATAGGCTTAGTTGTGGTATTGTTGGATGAAAGGGTATGCACAGCTATACTGCCCTTTAGGCATAGTTCCAAATTGTTCTCCATAATATTTGGATCACTTCACAATTCTATCAACAATGCAATAATGTCCTAGTTTTCTCACATCCTCTCCAACATTGATCATATTTCTTTTCAGATATCTTAGCCATCTGATAGATGTGAAGTAGTACCTCAAATGCTGTTTCAATTTTTATTTCTCTAATCAATAATGATTTGGAGAATTTTTTCGCTTGACTTGATATAATTTCAATTTATTCATCTGAAAACTGGCTGTTCATATTCTTGATCATTTATCAGTGGAAAAATGACTATATTCTTATGAATTCAATTCAGTTCTCTATATATTTTAGAAATGATTCCTCTATCAGAAACATTAACTGTACAAATTGTCTCCCTGCTTTCTCAATTCCTTCTATTATTAGTTGTTTGTCCAATTAGTTCGAGTAGTACATTTTGGAGAATGTACTAACAGAGCAAAGCAACACATACTCAAAGGTAGCAAGCTAACATTGTTCTAATGTTAAAACTGCTGCAAATCATGTCAGACTGATATGTAGCTCAAAGGTTAAAGGTCTAAAATGAAAGGTCAAACTGACAATTAGTCCATCCATAGATTAGAATATATTGGGTTATTGCCAAATATCATGGGTGTTGCCCATATTGGTAGTGTATCATAGACCCTTGCTGATATATGCATACTAATGAGTAACTCTTAAGTGGAAGATCTGAGAAGAAAGACAATACTAACAATTAGTTCTGTGAGTAATGTTAGGATTTATCAAGTCATAATGTATTGTCCTCAAATATCACATGCTTCTGATTGCCTAGCACTGATGAAACCCATTGGTGCCTCACTAATATAGGAAAAATCAAAACCAATTTAAGACCAAGAGACTCTGATAGTAGGCAGACTATCTCCCATAAGCCTATTTCCTATAAAGCAGGTCAAGGAATGGAACAATTGTTATAAAGTCAAGTGAGATGCATTAATTGGCATTTACCTCACTATAATAAACATAATTTATGCAACTCACACCACTGATCATTTCATTGCTTGGTATGATCCTCTTCAATACCAAAAGCAATTTTATTTCTGAAAAAAAATTAATTAATGTAGTTGAAATTATCCATTTTGCAATTTATAATGTTCCCTATCTTTTCTTTGCTGATACACTTCTTGCTTTTCCACAGGTCTGACAGATAGACAGACTGTATCTTTTCTTCATAATTAGCTTATGGTATCTCCATTTATATCTAAAAAGTTTACCTATTTTTAACTTTAATTTGATATAGGTTGTGAGATATTGATCAATGACTAGTTTTTAACCATACTATTTTCTAATTTTCACTGCAGGTTTTGTCAAACTTCTTATCCCAGAAGTTTAGGTTTATCAAACATTAGAATACTATAGTCATTTACTACTATCATCATTTGCTACTACTTCTTTTATACCTAATCTATTCTACTGATACACTTCTCTATTTCTTAGCCAGTAACAGACAGTATTGATGACTGCCACTTTATAATATACTTTTAGATCTGGTATGGTTAGGTCATCTTCCTTTGCAATTTTTTTTATTAATTCCCTTGCTATTCTTGAACTTTTATTGCTCGTCTCCCTTGGGATTTTGTTACTATTTTTCTAGCTCTGTAAAGTAGTTGGGCTTTTTGATAGTTTGATTGATTTGATACCTAATAAGTAATCTCATTTAGGTAAAATTGTTATTTTTTATTATATTATCTCAATCTTCCCATGTACAACTGATATTTTTACATTTATTTGAATCTGATTTTGTATAAAAATGTTTTATAATTGTGTACATAGAGCTTCTGAATTTGTCTTGGGAAATTGATTCTCAAAATTTTTGTTGACTAAAGTTATAAATGTAATTTCTCTTTCTATATCTTGCTCTGGGGCTTTATTGGAAATATATAGAAATGCTGCTAATTTAAATAGGATTATTTTATATTCTGCTATTCTATTAAAATTATTCATTGTTTCAAGGAGGTTTTCTGTTGGATTCCAAGATTTCTCCAAGTATACCATCATATTATTTACAAAAGGTGAACTTTTGTTGCCTCATTGCCTATTCTAATTTCTTCAATTTCTTTTTCTTTTCTTAATGATAAAATCAACATTTCTAATACTATATTGAATACTAGTGGTGACAATGGGCATCTTTGTTGCACTGCTGATCTTACTGGGAATGCTTCTAGTTTATTCCCAGTTCATATGATCCTTGGAGACACTTTTAGATAGATACTGCTTATCATTTTAAGAAAAACTCCTTTTGGGGCAGCAAGGTGGTACAGTAGATAGAGCACTAGCCGTGGAGTCGGGAGTACCTGAGTTCAAATCTGGCCTCAGACACTTAATAATTACTTACCTGTGTGACCTTAGTGAAGCCACTTAACCCCATTGCCTTGCAAAACCTAAAAAAAAAAAAAGAAAAACCTCATTTTATTCCTATGCGGTATAGTGTTGCTAATTTGAATGAGTGCTGGATTTTGTCAAAGGTTGTTTTTTTTTAGCATCTGTTGAGATAATTATATGGTTTCTGTTAATATCATTATTGATATATGGTTAATTATGCTGATTGTTTTCCTAATATTTAACCATCCTTGAACACCTGGACTAAAACCTACCTGATCATAGTATTTTATCCTGGTAATAACTTGCTGTAATTTCTCTGTTAAAATTTTATTTAAAATTTTTGCCTCAAAATGGATATTGGTATTTATTTTCCTTCATCAGTTTTGACCTCACAAAAGGAATTTGGCAGAACTCTTTCTTCACATATTTTTTCAAATAGTCTTTATAAAATTTGTATTAATTGTTCTTTAGATGTTTGGTGAATCCAACTGACCCTGGAGATTCTTTCTTAAGGTATTTTTTTTTGTTTTCTTTTGTTTTTTAGATTTTTCCAGGCAATGGGCTTAAGTGGCTTGCCCAAGGCCACACAGGTAGGTAATTATTAAGCGTCTGAGGTCAGATTTGAACCCAGGTACTCCCGACTCCAAGGCTGGTGCTCTATCCACTGCATAACCTAGCCGCCCCTTTCTTAATGTATTTAAGAAAGTTTTCTCTAATTTATTTTCTAAAATGAGAATAAACATTTTAATTTCTCTTCTGTCATTCAAATCAGTTTATATTTTTCATTTCACTTATATAATCATATTTCCTGGCATATGGCAAAACAGCTGATAAATATTACTTTAATTTTCTCCTCATTGGTTAAGTTTATTCTTTTCATTGTAATTTGGTTTTCTTCTTTCATTTTTTAAAAATCAGATTAAACAAATATTTATATCTGTTTTTTGATTATTCATAAAATAATTCTTAGTATTATTTATTAGTTAAATTTTTATTTAAATTTTATTAATTTATCCATTTATTTTCATAATTTATAATTTTGTGTTTAATTGGGGGCTTTAAATTTGTCCTTTATCTAGTTTTCTTTAGTTGCATGCTGAATTCATTGATCTCTTCTTTCTCAATTTTAATCATGTAAACATTTAGAGATTTAAAATTTACCCTAAGAAGTTCTTTGGCTACTTCCCACAAGTTTTGGTATGATGCCTCATCATTTTCATTGTTTAAACTGCTGAGTACTTCTATGATATGCAATTTGAGTCATTAAATTTTGGCTATTTAATTCCCATTTAATATTTTGTAAAACTTTACATGGCTCTTAATTATGTTTAACTTTTATTACATATTTTTTGAAAGATTTTATTTATTTTGAGTGTTACAATTTTTTTCCCTATTCTTGCTTCCCTCCACCCACCCTCCATAGAAGGTATTCTGTTAGTCTTTACACTGTTTACATGGTATACATTGATCTAAATTAAATGTGATGAGAGAGAAATCATATCCTTAAGGAAAAAAGCTAAAGTTTAAGAGAAAGCAAAATTACATAATAAGATAATTTTTTTTAAATTAAATGTAATATACTTTGGTCTTTGTTCAAGCTCCACAGTTATTTCTCTGGATAGAGATGATATTCTCCATTGCAGATATCCCAAAATTGTGCCTGATTGTTACACTGATGGAATGGGCAAGTCCATTAAGGTTGATCATCACCCCCATGTTGCTGTTAGGGTGTACAATATTTTTCTGGTTTTGCTCATCTCACTCAATATTAGTTCATGCAAGTCCTTTCACGATTCCTTGAATTCCCATTGCTCCTGGTTTCTAATAGCACAATAGTGTTCCATCACATACATATACAACATATTGTTAAACCATTTCCCCAAGTGAAGAACATTCACTTAATTTCCAGTTCTTTGCCACCACAAACAGGGTTGCCCATGAATATTTTTGTACAAGTGATATTTTCACCCTTTTTCATAATCTCTTCAAAGTAGAAACCCAGTAGTGGTATTGCTGGATCAAAGGGTATGCACATTTTTGTTGCCCTCTGGGAATAATTCCAAATTGTTCTCCAGAAAGTCTGTATAAGTTCACAGCTCCACTCAAAATGTATTAGTGTCCCAGATTTCCATCATCCCTTCCAACATTGATCATTGTCCTTTCTGGTCATGATGGCCAGTCTGTGAGGTGTGAGGTTGAACCTCAGAAATACTTTAATTTGCATTTCTCCAATAAGTAGTGATTTAGAGCAATTTTTCATATGACTATGGATCACTTTGATTTCCTCATCTGTAAATTGCCTTTGCAATATCCTTTGACCATTTGTCAATTGGGGAATGTCTGTTTTTTTGAAAATTTGAATCAGTTCTCTGTATATTTTAGAAATGAGTCCTTTGTTAGAAATATTAGTTGTAAAAATTGTCTCCCAATTTACTACATTTCTTTTGCTCTTGGTTACAGTGGTTTTGTCTGTGCAAAAGCTTTTTAATTTTATGTAATCAAAATTATCTTTGCTCTTTAAAATGATGTTCTCCATCTCTTCCTTGGTGATAAACTGCTTCCCTTTCCATGGATCTGACAGGTAAACTACTACTTGATCTTGTAGTTTGCATATAATATTGTCTTTTATGTGTAAATCCTGTATCCATTTTGATATTATCTTGGTTTGGGGTGTGAGGTGTTGGTCTAATCCAAGTTTCTTCCATACTAATTTCCAATTTTCCCAACAGTTTTTATCGAAGGGAGAGTTTTTATCCCAATAGCTAGACATTTTGGGTGTATCAAAAAGCAGATATCTATAAGCAGTTCCTGCTACACCATCTAGTCTATTCCACTGATCCACCACTCTGTTTCTTAGATAATACCAGACAGTTTTGATGACTGATGCGATATAATACAATTTTAGACCTGGTAAGGCTAAGTCACTTTCTTTGTACTTTTTTTTCATTGTTTCCCTGGAAGTTCTTGACTTTTTTTATTTTTCCATATGCATTTGCTTACAATTCTTTCGAGCTCATTAAAGTATGTTTTTGGAGTTTTTATTGGTAGAGCACTAAACAAGTAGTTTAGTTTTGGTACAATTATCATTTGTATTATATTAGCTTGGCCTAACCATGAGCAGTTGATATTTGTCCAGTTATTTAAATGTGATTTTATTTGCGTGAGAAGTTTTCTGTAACTGTTTTCAAAAAGGTTTTGAATCTGCCTTGGCAGGTAGACTCCCAGGTATTTTATATTGTCTGAGGTTATTTTGAATGGGATTTCTCTTTCTTGTACTTTCTGCTGTATCTTTCTAGGCATATCTAGAAATGTGGAGGATTTGGATTTGGATTTGGATTTGGATTCTAAAATTTCAAACCTTATAAAAATGATAGGTGGAAACTATTATTGTATATAATTGGAAAATCAGTAAAATATTTATTTAATAAAAAAAGATCTCATGTATTTCTTTCCCTTAATCCTAATTCCTCATACTAAAAATAACTAACCTGTAAACATGCTTAACACAAATGTATCCTGACTGTTCACCACTGAGGGGAGGGGGGTGGGAAAGAAGAGTGGTAGGAAATTCTGTAACTGCAAATATGCATAGACATATCAAAGAATGTTAAAAAAATCTTCATGACATGTATTTGGAAAAGTAAAACATCAGTAAATATCAATGGAGTCAGGAGTACCTGAGTTCAAATCCAGCCTCAAACACTTAATTACCTAGCTGTGTGGCCTTGAGCAAGCCACTTAACTCCATTTGCCTTGAAAAAGCTAAAAAATGTTAAAAAATTACATTGATAGTATTTCATTGTTGAGAGTATAATACTTAGTATTTACCCTCTCCCTTCTTTTCCTCTGCTATAATAGGTGAATTGTACCTCTTCCTTTGAATTACTTATCCTCTAATTCCTCTGCCTTCTTCTGGTATAATCCTTTTTTATGTCTTAATTGTTTTGTACTTGTACCCATATCATCTGTTAAAGTATGATCTTTTCAAAGCTCTTAATAGAAGTACAATTTTCAATAGCTATAAATATCATAACATCATAATCAATTTAAATCCATACTTTCTGTCTAAGTACATTCTCTTCTGTAAAGTACAACCCTCAGGCACTAAAAGAACCATCATAGGACGATGTGAACCCACACTCTTTAATTAAGCTTCTTTCAACTGTCCTAAGCGAAATATGATTCTCAAGAGTTACAATTATTGTCTTCCCATGTAAAGATATAGACAATTTACTCTTATTGACTAAGTTTTTCTTTTCAATTACATTTTTATGCATTTTTTGAATTTTGCATTTGCAAATTTTTTTTGCAGTACTGGTCTTTTTATCAGGCAAGTTTAAAAGTCTTCTATTTAATTGGAAATCCAACTTTTCCCCTGAAGAACTATACTAAATTTTGCAGGGTAGTTGATTCTTGGTTACAATCCATGATCCTTTGCATGCTCCAATAGCACATTCCATGTCATCTGATCCTTTAATGTAGAAGCTGATAATTCTTGCAAAATCCTGCCTGCAGTTCCCTAGTATTTAATTTTTTATTTTTGCCAGCTTGAAGTATTTTCTTTATTCTGAAATTTGACTACAATATTCATTGAACATTTTATTTTGGAAACTCTGGGATTGATAAATTCTTTCAAGGACTATTTTGTCCTCTTGTTCTAGGATATTAGGGCAGTTTTCCATGATGATTTCCTGCATGATATTGTCAAGGCTCTTTTTCTTATTGAGGCTTTCAGACAGAGCAATAATTCATAAATTATCTCTTCTGAATCTAGTTTCCAGTTAATTGGTTTTCTTTTGTGGAAATCTTGGTGTCTGATAGATTCATTTGTTTCTATTGTCTAATTCTTTTTTCTAGATTTTTATTTTCTTCATTTATCTTTTATGTTTTCTTTCCAGTTGGTTAATTTTACTTTTAGATGAGTTGTTTTCTTTTCCTAGCTTGTCAAATTTACCTTTAAAGAAGCAGTTTTCTTCAGTCTAATTTTCATAATTCTCCAGAATGACTCTCATTTCTTTTCTCAATTTTTCTTCTTCCTTTCTTCTCTTGTTTTTAAAATCCTTTCTGAGTTCTTCCAAGAGATCATATTGGATTTGAATTCAATTCATAATCCCATTTGAGTCTTTACCTGTAGGAATTTTGTCACTGTTTTCCTCTTCTGAGAACTTATATACATTTGTACATATTTATCTATATTTATATGTATAGCAATATCTGATATATATATATATATATATATATATATATCTTTCAATATCTAACTAAACCATTATATCTACCTATCTATCCAGCCATCGTTATGAGATTATGAGGTTCATTAGATAGAATGCTGCTCCTGGAGTCAGGAAGACTCATCTTCTCAAGTTCAAATTAAACCTCAATCTTACCTTACCAGCTGTGTAAGCCTGAGCAATTCACAAACCCTGTTTGTCTCAGTTTTCTCATTTGTTGGAAAAGGAAAAAATAAATCACTCCAGTATCATTGCCAAGCTAACCTCAAATGAGCTCATGAAGAGTCAAATATGACTGAAGATGACTGAACAAGGAAAAGTTACAACATTTATCCATTCCTGATTGATAATCTGTTTTCTTTCAATGACATATTAAGGTTCTCTTTCAGTACATCATCAACTACTGTCCGGATATCAAGTCCTTTTTTTTGTCATTCTTCACCCCCGCATCTTTTATGCTTATAAAAGGGAGAAATTTTCAAGAATTAAAAATCAGTAAAGGAATCACCCTTCAACTCCAGTCTTTGTTTGCTTTTCATTATATTTGTTATCAAAAACACATGTTCTAGTCTTTGACCTGCTCTATATAGTTTATACACATTAGTTCTGATCACTTGCAATGATTCCCTTCTCTATTAAAAAGCTCTCTCAAAATGGATCTTGCTATGAAAGTAACCAGGTCAGGGAAAGTTTGTCCAAATACTAATAGTATTAACATAAACAATGCAAGATCAGAAAATTTATATTTTATTTTGATAATTTCTAATAACTGAAAAATAAAGAACAAATAAAAATAAAAATAAATTCTGAACCAAATTTTATATTTGATATGTAAGAGTATTATTGTGACTATTTATTAATGAAATGTATTTTCAATTGATTTTCATTTAGCTGGTCATCACCTTTAGGAAGATAAGAAACTTCTGGGGAATCATTATCAGAAGACATTTGTATAATAACTGAAATTTGACAAAATAATTGTGACTGTAATAAAAAATTCTAGGATGGGATATATAAATATATTGATCAGTAAATTTTAAGATAATGTAGATCAAATAAGATATTTATAATAAAACATATTTGCCTTTCAAGACATGCTCAATAATAATAGAAATAATAAACCCAAATAGCACTTTTTTCCATTTAGGTAACATAAGATATTCTAGCATCCTTTTCTTCAAATTTAAGCTATGTTTTTATTAATTATTTATAGAACAATAGACTGGTTGAATAAACTGTTTCATCAGTACCCTACCATTCTAACATTAATTTTAGGAAGTACTAGAGTTTTACACTAATTTGCTCAAATATTGCACCCAATACAGGTGCAATATTTGAGCAAATTAGTGCTAACCTATTGTGCTACTTATTTTGTCAACCTATTATGATTATAGAAATTTGCCAAAAAAAGAAAAGAAGGACATTATGCAATAAAAGAACAATGGTTCCCTAACTTTATATCATTTTCAGGTTAGAGTCATATAGATAGCTAATTTTAATAAGTGAAGCAAAAAAGAAAGAATATTATCCATTTAAGAGTAACTATCATTCTGGGTTAATCGAATAGGAAAATCCTATCCAATCCCATGCCAAGTCATTCTCCCAGATATCTCCATGAGAATTCTAACTTTAATTCATTTATGTCAACCACATAAAGTTACTGTCATCATAGATAATTGGTCTAACAAAATACCTTTCTTTATGAACAAATTTAGAATCAAATTCAGAATAATATCAATTATAGTTCTATGAAGTCTAACAAGTTCAAATAAGCATTGTTTCTTAGTTTAGGTGGATTAAATTATTAAGATTCTCTTGTCTTTGAAGTAGATGAAAATATCAAGGTCCATAATTTAATATTTACTAAACAAGCCACATTTTTAAATATCTCTAAAGGAGGCTTCTTCCTTCTAGAACTCTCTCAGATCCCAAGACTAATTCACTAATTCAATATGAATAGAGCTATAAGAAGAATCTTTACATCAAGAATGCACAATTCATGGAGCAACTAGATGGTGCAGTGGATAGAGCACTGTACCTGGAGTCAGGAGTACCTGAGTCCAAATTTGACCTCAGATGCTTAATAATTACCTAGCTGTGTAGCCTTGGGTAAGCCACTTAACCCCATTGCCTTGCCAAAAAAAAAAAAAAAGAATGCACAATTCACCTGAAACTTGAGAGTATTTCAATTGTTGTATCATAAGGATTTGAACTAGAAATTGAGTCTTTGATTTTTGATATTATTGATAGATGTTTCAACAATTTTTATAGTTAAATTTCTTATTCTAATTTTGAAAATTGCGTCAAATTTTCCCAAGTGGCATCTCCCACTAATCATATCATTGTAACGAAAGAATGTTAAAGGGTAATATCTTCTAAACTAAATTACTCATCAATTATAAGAATTCATGATTTCTATTTTTTGTGATTCAAATTCAGATTCAAAATAATCCCTCACTATTTTATGTAATTAAAAATCACCAATAGGATTCATCTCTATTATACCTAATACAATCAATAGAATTTGCTATGTGAGGAAAAAGGCAAGAATTTAGCAGCATTAGTTGTATTTGATTTAAGGTATAAATCATACACAGTCAATTGTATGATGGGATGTCATAGTCAGTCCCTGAAAGAACCTGTTGGTGAGATGACCTACTTGCCAAAATGGAGATAGGTCCAAAAGATTCTACCTTGACCTTCTAAAGGTCATTCTCTTGTTTTTCTCAGTGACAGATATTCACTGGTGGCAGCCCTTAGACTAGAGCGACACATGTCATATGCCCATTTTATTTTGATTTTTCGTAATCTGAGCATGCTCTAAGTAGGTATCTATGCATGGAATTCATTCCTCTAACATTACACACATACACACACACACACACACACAAACACACACACACAGACACACACACACACAGATGCTTATATCTACCATCAAAATTTATTTGCCTAACTTATAGTCTTAAGTATACAATTTGAAGTTATTCTCACTAAAGAATTAATTTTAACAGTTTTTACTTTACTATAATTTATCTAAATTATTTCTGTAGGTCACAGAAGTATCATTGAATTTCACTTCAGTTTCAGTACCTTCAGTTTACAAATTCAAAACAAGTTTTCTTTTTTTGGGAGCACTTTGGGATTCACCTATAATTGAGTGTTGCAATCAGGCCTTGTTTGCTGCCCTCAGGTAGGCTGTTTAAATGCAATAAATAACAAAAGGGTAAATGAACTTCAATTCTATCCACATTAATTCTTTCCCTGAAGATGGTCTAGAATTTCTTTGTTCTGATTTCTAATAATAAAAGTTCCTTTCTACAATAAATTTATGTCTACTTTAAATATAGTTTTTAAGTTTACCTTTATTCAACGCTAAAATTAAAACCAGTTTCACAAATTGACACCCGAAAATTTCACACTTAAGAGATTGATTAGCTGAAACCTTTCTAATAAATTTGTGTAACTTCTTAAGTAAGCAAAAGTTCCATTCTTTGCCCAAAATATTCCTCTAAACTCTTTGTATTCCCAAGTCAAATTTTACCAGCTTAATAGTACTTTCTTTAGGCAGCCCAGGGTAGGGAGTTCATTTTTGTCCCCAAAGGGGATACTGTAGTATACATTTATCCTCTTATGTCTGAACCTATCTCTCTTGGAGGCATCCCCAACTAGGACTGGCAGTCCTTGGAGGAACTTCTCCTGAAAGAATTTGACAGGATTCCCAAAATATCCACTTATTGCATTATTCTATCTGACAGGCTTCCCACTGAAGATATTAGCAATAGCTCCCTTTCACTTATGAATTGTGGGACACAATCTTCTATCTGCCTGAGTTTCATTTATATGGAAACTTTTTCCCCCATAGCTGTGATATTTAGGGATTTTTTTTGGTAAATTCTCCAATACTTCCAATTCTTAATTTCTAAGCTTACCCTTTAGAGTCCTAAAGCCAGTTATCTTGGGTCTAATGTCCGGTATAAGTGTATATTCAGCAAAATTTATACCTACTGCCCTTTAAAACTTCCTATTTTTTTTTCTCTAAATGTCAATGACTGACTTAATCCTAAAACCATAAGTGAAAGTAACTCTACACTTAATGAAAGGGAGCTATCTCCTTTCCTCATTTCTGAAAACTAAAATGAGCCTTCTCAGATCAGAATAAGATGGGATTGTTCCCAGTCTTCACATGCTTTGACAGTTTACCATTGAGGTAGAGAATATCTCCCCCTCAGGTTGTTAGATCTAGCCCAAATTATAGCCCCCTTAAAGTAGTATCACAGTACTTCAATGGGGATTCAATCCCCCACGTTCTGTTTATCCAGAATGTGATCATAGAGTCATCTAGATGAATTTCTCACCACAGTGTAAGCCACTGAAACTTCCAGCTCAACTTTCTCTACTATTGACAGGAATGAATTAATTACTACTTGTTAAAAGAATGTAAAAACTGGGGCGGCTAGGTGGCACAGTGGATGAAGCACCGGCCCTGGAGTCAGGAGTACCTGGGTTCAAACCTGGTCTCAGACATGTAATAATTGCCTAGCTGTGTGGCCTTGGGCAGGCTACTTAACCCCATTTGCCTTGCAAAAAGCTAAAAAAAATGTAAAAGCCAAAAGGAATATTTTTAACCCTCCTAAAAAAATTGTAAAATAAATTGGGTGCCTAGCCTACTGAAATTGAATAACAAGCAATTCCATAGCTGAATCTCTCTAGTCTTAAGAAAATAAAAGCAAGGAAGATGAAGAAAAACAATAGCTTATGGTTAAATTTAAAATTATGTCCATATAATTTTTATAAAAAACATAATTTTCATGCTCTGGAACATATATAAATTTAGACAGATTACTCATAAATTCAAACAGTCTTTCTTAGCCCAATTGGGAACCCTGTTTAAAAATTTTATTTTTTTTTATTTTAAGGCAATGGAGTTAAAGAGTGACTTGCGCAAGGTCACACATCTAGGCAATTATTAAGTGTCTGAGATCATATTTGAATTCAGTTCCTCCTGACTCCAGGGCTGGTTCTCTAGCCACTGTACCACCTAGCTGCTCCCTGAGAATCCTCCTTAAAAAAATAAATTTAGTGTAAATCAAGGTAAAACTCACCAATCTTTAACTTAAAAGGACTTATCTCAGACTCAGAGAATTTGGGAATTGATCTTCTCCCAGAGCCAGCTTTCCTGGGAGAGCCGCTGAAGATAATTCAAACCTGTTGTGCACTTTCTCTTTGAGTCCCTTGCAGGGCTGGTCTAAAATGGTTGAGATCTATGCAGGCAGTCTCATCTCAGGGTATCAATAATATTGGGATTATAATTACCCTACATACAGGAAAGATGGTTGAGGCAAAGCTACAGGTAAATAGCACTTTATTAACAATCTATGGTTCCTATGAAAGAACTAGAGATTTGAAGTTTCTTATGCTCTAAGATGCCTTCTTCTTCTTCTAGTACCTTGTTTTTAAATAGTCTGATACAGAAACTATGCAAAACAAGAATGAAATACAGAATCCCAGTGATTGATAGACCTTGTTCTTGAAGGCCAAAAATGATATAACAACAAAGGGGAATTATGTGTCTGACAAAGCTCAGGATATCTCCACTGACTAAGTGGTAATAAGATGGTCATTTACTCAATTTCTACAATAGAGAGGTCCAGAAGTGATAAAATTAGTTGAAGAACTTCCCATATAATCAAGTAATGTCTGTCACTTTGAGTTTGGTCATCAAGAAGAGGAGAAACAAAGGTGGAGCATCTTTAGTTAGTTTCCTAGGTCAAACAAGTGACTCTAAAATTTGCAGTTCTCAGTTCTGAGGCCTAATATCCAGAATTTTTAATCACTGCTCCTAGAGAATCATATCAAACTAATTAATATTGATTGGAATAGAGTAGGAGTATAAAAGACATTTTTTACAGGTTTCAAGTGTTATCTCAGAGTTGTTTAATTTGCATTTCTCTAATAAATAGTGATTTAGATCATTTTTTCCTTATCATTATAGATTTCTTTGCTTTTTTTCCCCCAAAATTTCATATTGTTCATATTGATTGATCATTTATCAGTTGGAGGATGACACCTATTATTATAAACTTGACTAGTTCTCTTTATACTTCTGAAATGAGGTCTTTGTCAAAGAAACTTGTGAATATTTTTTAGTTACCTGCTTCCCTTCTCATCTTGACTGCATTACTTTTGCTTATGCAAAATATTTTATTTTGAGGTAAACAAAATTATTCATTTCACATCTCATAATTCTATTTTTTGTTTCATCATAAATTCATTTTTTCTCCATGAAGTAGATGGGTAACATATTCTATGCTCCTCTAATTTGCTCATGATATCTTCTTTTATGTCAAATCCAGTACCCATTTTTGACCTCATCTCAGTATATAGCGTGAACTGTTGGTCTTAGTTTTTGCCAAGGCATTTTCCAATTTTCCCAGCAAATTTTGTCAAATAATGATGTCTTATCCCAAAATTTTGGATATTTAGGTTTGTTAAACACTATATTGCTATGGTCATTTACTACTCTGCATTGGGTAACTAATATATTACACTGATGTACTACTCTATTTCTTGGTCAGACCAGATGATTTTTATATTTCATTTATTTATTATTTTTTCATCCACATGCACATATATATTTTTAAATTACAAAATTTCCTTCCACCTTCCCTTCCCACACTCTTTCTGTCAGTGGTGAATAGTCAGGTTAACACTACACATAGATATTTTTGATAAACATGTTTACAGTATAGTCATTTTTGGTATGAGGAATTAGGATTAAGGGAATGAGAAATATAAGAGATAATTTTTAATATAGCATTTTGTTTTGTTTTTCTTCCTCTGTATGGGGATAACATTGTCTGTAGCTAGTCTAATATGACTGTCCTCACTCTTGGAACTGCTGAGAGGAGCTGCTTCCATAAAGGTTGATCATCTCACAATGTTGTTGCTAATGTGTACATTGTTTGGTTATCTCTGTTCCTTTCACTATAAGTTATATCCTGTAACTCATTCAGTGCTTCTCTAGAGTCTGACCCATGTATGGTTTCTTATAGAATAAAAATAATCTATAATATTCATGTACCATAACTTCTTTAACCATTCCCCAATTGATGGACATCCCCTCATTTTCCAGTTCTTTTCTACTACAAAATAGCTGCTATGAATATTCTAGAACACGTGGAATTTTTCCCATTTTTATGATTTTTCCCCCTGGATATAGTCCTAGAATTGCTGGGTCAAGGGGAATGAGCATTTTTATTGCTGTTTGGGCATAGTTTCATGTTGCTCTTCAGAATGGTAGGATCTATTCACAACTCCACCAGCAATGCATCAATATCCCAATCCTCCCAATACCTTTCCAATATTGATCATTTTCCCTTTTCCTCATCTTGGCCAATCTGATAGGTGTGAGCTGATACTTCATAGTTGTTTTAATTTGCATTTCTCTAATCAATGATGGTATGAAGTATTTCTAGATGATTACATATAGCTTTAATTTCTTCATCAGAGCCAGATTGTTTGAAAATTACTGCTTGAACCAGAAAAACATTGTACATCCTATGAGGAATATGGGGGTGATGACTAACCTTGATGGACATGCTTATTTCATTAGTGCAACAATCAGGGACAATTTTGGTCTGTTTGCAATGGAGAATACCATCTGTATCCAGATGAAGAACCATGGAGTTTGAACAAAGTTCAAGGACTATTCCCTTTAATTTAGAAAAAAAAACTGCTATACTATTGTCTGATCTTGTTGTCTCTTATACTTTATGTTTCTTCCTTAAGGATGTGATTTCTCTCTCATCATACTCAATTTGGATAAATGTACAACATGGAAACAATGTAAAGACTGACAAATTGCTTTCTGGTGGGGGGAGTAAGATGGGGAAATTGTAAAACTCAAAATAAATAAAACCTTTAATTAAAGAAAAAAAGAAAACTACTGCTAATTCAATATGAGATTTAGTTCTCACTTTCCTATATAATATTTTTTTTTCATTTACTCCCTTGATAGCTTTTTTCCTTCTTTACTTCCAGGTGTATTTTGTTTTTTTTAAATAGTGTTTGAAAGTTTTCACCTTAGTTGATTATAGTATTTCTTCCTGGGATATCTGGAATATGTCAATAATATTGCTGGGAGTTTTCAATTTAGCATTTCTTTTTGGAGGTGATTCTTGGATTCTTTACATTTCTATTTTATCCTCAGGGTCTAGAATGTCAGGGCAATTTACCATAATAATTTGTTGAACTATGATTTATTGGCTCTATTTTTTAATTTTGATTTAGGTAGTTGAATAATTTTTAACTGATCTCTCCTCAATTTATTTTCATTTCTCCAATTAGATATTTGAAATTGTCTTCTATTGTTTTTGTTATTTTGATTTTTTTTAATTTTTTTCTTCATGTCTTGTGGAATTAGTAACTTCTACTTGTCCAATTCTAATTTTAAATAAATTAAATTCTTTTCATCAGTGAGATTCTTGCACGATTTTTTCCAGTGGACAAATTCTTTCTTTTTTTTTTTTTATAAAAGATTTTATTCATTTTGAGTTTTACAATTTTTCCCCTAATCTTACTCTCCTCACCCCCCAGCCCCCACAGGAAGCAATTTGTCAGTCTTTACATTGTTTCCATGTTGTACATTGATCCAAATTGAGAGAGACATAATATCCTTATCAGACAATAAGATAACAGTTTTTTTCCCCTAAATTAAAGGAAATAGTCCTTGGACTTTGTTCAAACTCAAACTCTTTGTTCAAACTTATCTGGATACAGAGGGTATTCTCCATTGCAGAGAGCCCAAAATTATCCCTGATTGTTGCACTGATGAAATGAGCAAGTCCATCAAGGTTGATCATCACCCCCCATGTTGTTTTTAGGGTGTACAGTGTTTTTCTGGTGTTGCTCATCTCACTCAGCATCAGTTCATGCAAATCCCTCCAGGCTTCCCTGAATTCCCATCCCTCCTGGTTTCTAATAGAGCAATAGTGTTCCATGACATACATATACCACAGTTTGCTAAGCCATTATGAAATTAAAGGACATTTACTTTATTTCCAATTCTTTGCCACCACAAACAGGACTGCTATAAATATTTTTGTACAAGTGATGTTTTTACCCTTTTTCATCATCTCTTCAGGGTATAAACCCAGTAATGGTATTGCTGGATCAAAGGTTATGCACATTTTTGTTGTCCTTTGGGCATAGTTCCAAATTTCTCTCCAGAAAATTCCAACAGCAAATTCTATTTCTTAAGGAGTTTTTTTTTCCTTTTTCTTCAGTGAATTTTTTGACCCCTTTTTTCATTTGACCATTTCTTCTTGTCAGTTATTCTCTTCAGTGGATTTTATGCCTCTTTTAAAATTGGGCCCATTCTGTTTTTATGGTGTTATTTTCTTCAGCATTTTGCTTCTCTTTAAACAAACTGTTGACCCTCTTAATAATTTTGTTCCATCACTTTAATTTATTTTCCCAATTTTTTCTTTATTTCTCATTTAATTTTTTTAACTCTTCCAAGATATATTTCTGGACCTGTTGCCAATTCACATTTTTCTCCTTGTAATTGCTTTAACACCATTGCTTTCTTCTAGGTTTGGGTCTTGATCTTCCTTATCATCATAGTCCCTTGTTATAGTCTGGTTCTTTTATGTTATTATTTGTTCAATTTTTCTGGTGCATTTCTTGACTGTGTTTTTTTACTTTATTTTTAAGTTGGCCTCTGCTCCTTGGCTTGAGGAAGCAGTGTACTAAGCTTCAGGCTGTTTTTGATTCTATTTTCAATGTTCGTTCTCTGCTTTTAATTGCTTCCAAGGTAGCATAATCTGGGCAAATGTGTGGTCACTGCTATCCCGGTCTGTGCTCCCCTAAAGCTACTAGGACTAGTAGAAGTGATCATAAATTCTTCCCTTCTCCATAGATCTGACAGAAAAACCATTCCTTGCTCTCCCAATATGCTTTGAGAATCAGCCTTTACATCTAAATCATATAGCTATTTTGTCATTGTCTTGAAATACTGTATGAGATGTTGTTCTATGACCATTTTCTTCTATGTTAAGTTTTTTTTAATTTGTATAAAATAATGGGTTCCTATATCAGAAGTTAGAGTCTGTGAGTTTAGCAAATAGTAGATTATTATGATCATTTACTACTGTATCTTGTGTAACTAATCTATTCCACTGATCCACCATCCCATTTCTTAGCTATATCGAATAGTTCTGATGATTGTCTCTAATTAATATGTTTTAGATAGCTAGGCCATTTTCCTTTGCATTTTTCAATAATTTGCATGATATTCTTAATTTTTGTTCTAATAATTTTGTTATCATTTTTCCAAGCTGTGCAAAATTATTTTTGATTAATTGATTGCTAGAATTGTCATTTTTATTATATCAGTTTGACCTATCACTGAACAATTAATATTTTTCAGATTGGTTAGAGCTGACCTTATTTGTATGAACAGTATTTTGTAATTATGTTCATATAGTTCCCTGGTTTGTCTACTGTTATTTATGAAATTTCTCTTTTTATCTCTTGCTATCTCTGGGTAATATATATAAAAATGCTGATTATTTGTGTGGTT
Source organism: Macrotis lagotis (assembly GCF_037893015.1). Lineage (NCBI taxonomy): Eukaryota > Metazoa > Chordata > Mammalia > Peramelemorphia > Peramelidae > Macrotis > Macrotis lagotis. The sequence goes on along the minus strand of NC_133666.1, from coordinate 195,980,490 downwards.
TTATTTTAAATCTTACAAACTTGCTAAAGTTTTAAATTATTTCAAGTAGTATTTTAGTTGATTCTTTACTAAAAATAGTATTTTATCATCTGTAAAAAGTGATAGTTTTGTTTCTCCATTCTTATTCTAATTCCATTAATTTCTTTTTCATATCTTATTGCCAAAGATAACATTTCTAGTACAATTTTTAATATTGTTGATAAGTTTCTTTGTTTCACCTCTGATCTTATTGCGAAAGCTAGTTTATTTCTATTACATAAATTCTTGCTGATGAAAAAATTTTCTCAGCATCTATTGAGATGATCATATGATTTATTAGTTTTATTATTGATATGGTCAATTATCATGATAGTATTCCTAATACTGTATCAGTATTGCAATCTTTTATTCTGGCCCTAGAGATTTTTTCCTTAAGGATTTCATTAATGACTGATACAACTATTCTGGATCCAACCATTGCCCAAAGTGCAAATAGAACTGTGCATACCTTATGATCCAATAATACAAATCTTAGGTCTATATCCCAAAGAGAACATAAAAAAGGGACAATACCTACAAGTACAACATTATTTATAGCAGCTCTTTATGTTTTGGGGAAAAAAACTAGAAAGAGAGGATGCCCACCAATTGGGGAATGGCTGAACAAGTTGTGGTATATGAAAATTATGGAGTACCATTATTCTGTAAGAAATCATGATCAGGCAGATTTCAAATAAACCTGGAAAGACTTACATAAACTTATGCTGAGTTAAGGGAACAGAACCAGTGAGTGTACACAGAAACTGCAACATTGTACAACGACCAACTATGATACTTACCTCTTTTCAGCAATACAGTGATCCAAGAAAATTACAAAAGACTCATGTTGGAAAATAGCATCTACATCCAGACAATGAACTATGGAATCAGAATGATGTTAGCAACAAATTATTTTCATTCTTTTTTTTCTTGTTTTTTTTTGTTCTGATTTTTCACTTATAACATGACTAATATGAAATACGTATAAAATGATTGTGCTAGATCAGATTGTTAGAGGGTAAGAAGGAAGGGAAGGAGTGAGAAAATTTTACAAAAATGAATCTTGAAAATAAACTTTACATGTATTTGGGAAAATTAATTGAATTATTTTAAAAAAGGATTTCTTTAATGACTTGGTCAATTTCATTTTCTAAATTGGAGTTATTCAAGTATTTTATTTCCTCTTTTATTAATCTGATTTTATTTTGTTTTTTTTCAAATATTCATCCCTTTCATTTAGATTGTAACTTTGATTGGCAAACAACTGGACAAAATAGTTCCTAAATATTTCTTTAATTTCATCTATATTGGTGATGAATACACCCTTTTCTTCCCATTTTAAAATTATATTAACTAAAAATTTGTTTTATTTTTCAAAAAAAGTTCAGTTTTATTTAATAATGCCACAATTTACTTACTTTCAATTTTTTAATCTTTCTTTTTATTTTCAGAATTTGTAATTTGTTATTTAATTAAAATTTTTTAATCTATTTTTCCTAGATTTCTTTAGTTGTTTGACCAATTCACTGATCCCCTCTTTCTCTATTTTATTCATGCCAGCAAAGATATGAAACTTCCCCTTAAAAACTGCTTTAGCTATAATCCACAAACTTCAGCATGTTGCCTTATTAATGCCATTCTTTTTAATGAAATTATTGAAACATGAAAATGATTTGTTGTTTGATACATTCATACTTTGTATAATATTAGTTGCCAATTAATTTTGATCTATCTTTCCATGACCTTTTATTGCATGTAATTATTTTTACATCATTCTCTGAGAAAGATTCATGTATTCTTTCTGGCTTTTTTGCATTTCATTGTGAGGTTTATATTCCCTACTGCATGGTTTTTATATAGGTATCATAAACCACTGAGAAAAAAAATGTATAGTCCTTCCAGTCCCCATTCAGTTTTCTCCAGAGGTCTATCATATCTAACTTTTCTTTGTTGTTGTTACTGTTGTTTTTGTTTTTGGAAGATAATGAAGTTAAGTGACTTGCCCAAGGTCACACAGCTAGGTAATTATTAAGTGTCTGAAGCCAAATTTGAACTCAAGTCCCACTGACTCGAGCGCCAGTTCTCTGTCCACTTTCCCATCTACCTGATGCTATATTTAACTTTTCTAAAGTTCTATTCACCTATTTAACTTTTTTCTTTTTTTATTTTATGGTTAGATTTATCTAGTTCTGATGGGGGGGTATGGAATGGAGCTTCCCCCCAGTATAATTCTGCTATCTCTTTCTTTAACTCACTTAATTTTTCTGATAAGAATCTTGATACTATACCATCTAGTGCATGTATATTTAGTATTAATATTTCTTCATTGTCTATGATACCTTTTAAGAAGATATTGTTTTCTAAATTCTTTTAATCAGATTTATTTTTGCTTTTGCTACAGCTACTTTTATTTATTTGTTCTTATTTTGTACAAATAATGTTTTTTATACATTACTAAAATATTCTTGTTTAAGAGTAAACATAATAGCCCTCCCCCAAAAAAATATAGAACCCCAAGAGCAATTAACTAAAGGAGAGAGGAAAAAATTAAAATTAATAATAATAATAATAATTGTTATTATTATTATTATTATTATCATTATCATTATTATTTTAGGTATGGCCAGGTGGCACAGTGGACAGAGCACAAGCCCTGGAGCCAGGACCACACGGGTCCAAATCTGACCTCAGACAACCAACAGTCACCCAGCTGTGCAGCCCCAGGCAGGCAACCCAGGCCCATTTGCCCGGCAACCCTCCCCCAAAATAATAATAATAATAATAATAAATGTGCTTCGGTCTGTGTTCCAACACCACCATCTCTGTCACGGGTGGATCACATTCTTTATAGTAAGTCCATCTCAAAAGTTCCGTCCACATTTTCCACTGTTGCCATTGCTGATCCCAACTCCCTCTATGCGTACTTCTCCACTACCATGTTCTATATTTTCTCTCTCTTTTCACTCTGTCTCTGCTGTAGGGTAGCTGAGTGGTGCAGCAGACAGACAGATCCCCAGCCCTGGGGCCAAGTCCACATACCACCCCTTAGTCATCCATCCAGCCCTTTGGTCCTCCACAGGCCATCCAATCCCACCCCATTGCAAGAAGTAAAAAAAGAAAATGTGTTACATCTGATGACTCTCCCCCCATGTTCCATCCTCTCTTCCATCACCCACATCTTTCCCCTTCACCCTGTCCCCCTTCTCTCCTTCTTACTCCAGATGTCTATACCCCATTGAATATATATATTTGAATATATATATATATACATATATATATATATGCTGTTTCCTCTCCTAACCACCTCTGATGAGAGCAAAGATTCCCTCATTCTCCCATGCCTTCCCCCTTCATATCACTGAAATAGCTCATTGTTTTAAAGAAAAATATTATTACATGAAATATCTTAGCCTATTCCTCCTCTCCTTTTACTTTCTTCCATTACATTTCCCTTTTCTCTATTGACTCCATTTTTACACCACAATATATCTTCAAATTCACTTTTGTCCCGTGTTTCATCTATAAAAGTTCCTTCTACCTGCTCTATTAAATGAGAAGGTTCATAGGAGTATTATAGCATCATTTTTCTGTACAGGAATAGATGTAGTTTATCATCATTAAGTCCTTCATATCCCCTTCTCCTCCACTCTCTATGCTTCACATGAGTCCTGTATTTGAAGATCAAACCTTCTGTTCAGCTCTGACCATTCTAACAGTAACATCTGAAATTCCCCTGGTTCATTGAAAGTCCATCTTTTTCCCTTGAAGGGGACATTCAGTTTTCCTGGGTAGTTGATTCTCGGTTGCATTCTAAGCTCTTTTGCATTCCAGAATATTATATTCCAAGCTCTACAAGCTTTTAATGTATTTGGTACTAACTCCTGTGTGAGCCTGACTGCAGCTCCACGATATTTGAATTGTATCCTTCTGGCTACTTGTAATATTTTCTCTTTGACTTAGGAGTTCCAGAATTTGGCTATAATATTCCTGGGGGTTGTTTTTTTGGATGTCTTTCTCAGGAAGACCAGTGGATTATCTCAATTTCTATTTTACCCTCTGCTTCTAGGATATCATGGTGATTTTCCTATAGTAATTCTTTGAAAATGATGTCAAAGCTCTTTTCCTGCTCATGTCTTTCAGGTATTCCAATAATTTTTCAATTATCTTTCCTAAATCTCTTTTCCATATTAGTTGTTTTTTCATTGAGATGTTTCACATTTTCTTCTAATTTTTCATTTGTTTGGTTTTGAAGTATTGTGTCCTTATTTCTCATAAAAGTAGCAGCCTCCCTCAGTTCCATTCTTTGTCTAAAGGATTTGTTTTCCTCAGAGAGCTTTGTTATCTCTTTTTCCATCTGGTCAGTTCTGCTTTTTAAAGAATTCTTCTCCTCAATAACTTTTTGAACTCTTTATCCATTTGACCTATGCTAGTTTTTAACATGTTATTTTCTTCAGCATTTTTTTGGATCTCCTTGACTAAGCTGCTGACTTCATTTTCATGTTTTTCCTGCATCTCTCTCATTTCTTTTCCCAATTTTTCTTCTATCTTTCTCACTTGATTTTCAAAGTCTTTTTTGAGCTCTATTATGGCCTGAGTCCAATTTCTGTTTTTCTTGGAGTCTTTAGATGCAGAACCTTGTACTTCCTCATCTTCGGATTGAGTGTTTTAATCATTCTCGGGATCACAAGCAAAGTATTTCCCAATGGTGTTCCTCTTTTTTCTCTGCTTACTCATTTCTCCTGCCTGTGCCTGGTTTTGGAGTGCTTACTGAGCTTTTGAGTATTAGTGGGACACCCCCACAAGTATCTCCATGTGTGAGGCTCTGTCTTCCCTCCTGGTCTATGAATGATCATAAGCACACCTCTCTGCCATGGGGCTGAGGTTGGACAGCCCTGCTGTTCTATGGGGGGCCTAGACTGTGATCAGGATCTGAATGAGGTCAGAACCCCAGAGTCTTGTTCCAGGGACAGAGGACAGAGCTAGGCAGTCTCTCTCTGCTCCCCTCCCTAGGCTCAGCACTCATGTCCTGGGGGCTCCTGCTTATGGGCTCATCCTGCTGCTCTCGCTGTGTGCCCTGAAGGCTGGGCTTCACATGCTCACTCTGGCAGAGGTATCCTCGCTGACCCCACAAGGTGTGCTTGGTGCTCCCAGGGTTGTAGGTGAGGAGACTCCCCTGCTTATGTAAGCTGCAGCTCCCAGTGCCCTGGGGCTTTCTCCTGGAGGCTGAAGTTCCTTTGCTCTTGTGGGCCATCCCTCTGGCAAGCTACCCCTCCAAACCCATGAAGCGGAGCCTTTCCACTCTTTTCTAGGTTACCTTGGGTTGGAGAAATGCCTCACTGCATCCCTCTGTGGATTCTGTCTCTCGAAAATTTAGTTCGAGTCCTTAGTTTATAAGTTTTGAGCAAGAGCACCTAAGAGACAACCTCTCCTGTGGCCATCTTGGCTCTGCCCCCTCACCATCTTGGCTCCGCCCCCTACTTTTTTTTTATTTCAGATGAGCTGTAATTAATTCTGTTTCAGGTTTTTACTCTTACTTTTTGTGTCTCTGCTTCATATGTGTTTCTTATAAACAACAAGCTGTATTATTCTGATTTTTGATCCACTCTATCAACTTCCATTTTATCAGATCATTGAAAATTGCGTTATCTTTCACAGTTATGTTTGCTGTGTATTATATTTCCTACCTTACAATTTCCTCCCCATTTATCTTTTTCTCTCTCTCTTTTCACCCTATCCTTCCTCACTAATGTTTTGCTTCCAACTACTGACTCCCTCAATCTTCCCTCCTTTTTTTCAGTTTTCTTCCTTTCCCATTATACTTCCCTATCTATATCAAATAAAGACAAAGAGGAGGTATATATTATCCCCTCTTAGAGACAAATCCAATGAGAATAAGGTTCAATCATTGTCACCCCCTGCCTTCTCCTCCTCTACTGTAACATAGTTCTTTTTTTTGGACCTTAATTTTCTTTATGTTATCATAACAAAGTCAACTTAAATCCATGCCTTTTGTCTAAGTATAGTCCTTTTAACTGTCCTACTAGTGATGTATTTCTCAAGATTTACAACTATCATCTTCCCAAGTCAGTAAGTAAACAATTTATTGAATGACACATTTATTTTCCTTTTTACCTTTTTAATGCATCTTGAGTCTTATAATTGAAGATCAAATATTCTGTTCAGCTCTAGTCCTTTTATCAAGAAAGTTTGAAAGTCTCCAATTTCATTGAATTTCTATCTTTTCTGCTGAGAGATTATTTAGTTTTATTGAATAGTTGATTCTTTTTTTAAATTCAATCTCTTTGGTCTTCTTTCATAGGATATCCTAGGCTACCCTGGTTCTTTAAGCTACAAAATCCTCCATAATCCTTACTGTGGCTACTTGGTTTTTGTATTCTTTTCTTCTGGTTCCCTGCAATATTTTCTTCCTGACCTGATAATTCTGAAATTTAGCTACAATATTCTTTTTTTTATGTTTTTCCATGGTAATGGGGTTAAGTGACTTTCCCAAGGTCACACAGCTAGGTAATTATTAAGTGTCTAAGGTCACATTTGAACTCAGGTCCTCCTGACTCCAGGGCCTGTGCTCTTTTCACTGTGCCACCTAACTTCCCCTACAGTACTCTTTAGAGTTTTCATTTTGCAATGCCTATTAGGTGGTGATCAGTGGATCCTGTCAACAAATATTTTATCCTTTGTTTCTAGGATATCAGGGAACTTTTCTTTGGTAATTTCTTGAAAGATATTGGCCAGACTCTTCTCTTTTTGATCATGGCTTTCAGGTAGTCCATAAATTCTTTATTTTTTTCTACTGGATCCATTTTCCATGTCAGTTGTTTGTACAATGATATATTTTACATTTTTTTATTCTTTTGATTTGAACTCATACCTGATTTCTCATAGATTTATAAGCTTCTAAATTGCTTAATTCTAATTTTTTAGAAATCATTTTATTCAGTTAGTTTTTTTTTTTTACTTCATTTCCCCTTAACAAATTCTACTTTTCAGGTGTTGTTTTCTTCAATGTATTTTCCCTTCAATTTTTCAATTATATTTTTAAAGGAATTATTTTCTTTCTTTCTTTTTTTGCAAGTCCCTGGGGTTAAATGACTTACACAAGGTCTTACAGTTAGGTAATTATTAAGTGTCTGTGGCTAGATTTGAATTCAGGTCCTCCAGACTCTAGGACCAGTGCTCTATCCTAACTGTCCATGTATTATTTTCTTATAAATTTTTCTTTCCTTTCCAAGCTGTTAATTTTCTCTTCTAAAACTCTCATTTCCTTTCCTAATTTTTCTTCTATCTGTCTTTTTGATTTGATGAAAATCCTTTTTCAAGTTTTCAAAGAAAATATTTTGGTCTTGAGACAAATTCATATTCTCCTTTGAGGCTTTGCTTAGTGGGAGTTTGACATTGTTGTCCTCTTCTGAGTTTGTGTTTTGCTTTTCACTGTCCCATAGTAGCTTTTTTATGGTAAGTGTTCATTTTTCTATTTTCTATTCATTTTAAATTATTTGCTCAATTTTTACTCACCATCTCTTTTTTCACTTTTCAAGTTGAGTCATGGCCCTGGGAAACTGTCACAAGCTTCTTGTGCTTAGAACTATGGGCCTGGTCACTGACTTTCTGCACCTGAACCTCAAGTGCAGCAGCTGGCCCCCTGAGCCGGAGTGGCCAGTCAAGTTGTACCTTTTGTCCTGGGGATTCCAGGTTTGCAGTTTAACTTCTCCTCTGGAGTAGGAGGCCTCATAGCTTGTTTGTTGAGCTACTAGCCTGTTGAACCACAGCTGAGAGACCATGGTTGTTGTTCTGCACTGGGACTAAGAGTTGCTTTCTGGCTTGCTTAGACACTGTCTGAAATGGATTTCATTTACTCAAGGAAGTCAGTTATTTCCTGAAATTCTTCTAAGCTATATTAAGATGCAATTTTTTTGGACAGTCTGTCATTCCAAAATCCATTTAGAGGTTTATATCTGAAGAAAACTTTTCACCTTTATTTTAACTCATCTTCTTCCCAATAGATTTCTTGCCTGCTGTTTTATACTATTGTTTCATATGAAACATTTGCTTTACTAAAATACGCATTTTTTGAAATCCGATATAAAAATCCATATTTATCCTTATGTAATTGTATCTCATTTTGTTCAACTTATCTAGTCATCAAGCTCTTTATTCTTTCAATATATTGGCTGTCTCTTACAGATTTGTATCATCTTTTTTGAGTTGAAAACAATGCCTTTATACAAAGAATTGATCTTTTTAAAAATATAGAATACTCCATTAAAAGACCACCATTCAATTTAACATAAAATCATTAACTTCTTTGACATCTAGCTATTCAATCAGTGCCTAATCCTTTTCAATGCACTATTATTTTAGCCCACTACATGTAAATCTAAATCTATCTATATGCATTTCTTATCTGTGAAATCTTGGGAGATAATATCTATAGCATTCTCCTATTTCAGACAGAAAATAATTTGTGTTTTACATGATAAGTTCCTGATAATGCCATTATTTTGGCCACTTCTTCCTAGATGTTCCTAAATCTTTTTTTTTTATTTTTTTTTTTTAGTTTTTGCAAGGCAGTGGGGTTAAGTGGCTTGCCCAAGGCCACTCAGCTATGTACTTATTAAGTGTCTGAGACCAGATTTGAACTCAGGTTCTCCTGATTCCAGGGCCGGTGCTCTATCCACTGCGCCACCTAGCATCCCCCTAAGTCTTTTTTGAATGATATTTTCTTTTATTTTATCAGTTACGTGTTATGAAAATTTTTCAACATTTCTTCACTTGCATTTATATAAGTTAATCAGTTTTCTACCACACTCTCTTCCTATGCCCCTCTTCTTAGCAGTGAACAGTCTAGTAAAAATTGTATGCATTTATTTGCGTTTAACATGTTTACATATTAATGATTTTGTTTATGAGGAATTAGGATAAAAGCAAAACTGGGGGACAAGAAAGAAAGACATAAGAGAAGTTTTTGAAAAGTGAATATAGTATCCATTCAGATACTGTGGGTTTTTTTAGTAAATTTGTTTCATGTTGTTTTCATCTGAATGTGAATGGTGTTGTTCATAACAGGTCTCCAAGGGTTGTATTTGATCTCTGTACTGCAGAGAATAGCTAAGTCAACTCAACATTTTGCTATACGTGAATACAGTGTTCTCTTGGTTCTGCTCCCCTCACTCAGTCACTTCGAGTAATTCTTTCCATGCTTCTCTAAAGTTTGACCGTTCATTGTTTCTTATAGCGCAATAGTGCTCCATAACATTCATAAACCATAAATTCTTCAACCAGTCCCCAATCGATGAGCATCCCCTCAATTTGCTACAAAAAACACTGCTATAAATATTTTTGAATATGAGAGATCTTTTCCAACTCATTAATACTGAGTCAAAGGTTCTCCAGAATGATTGGATTAGTTCACAAAACTCTCAATAAGACATTAATGTCTCCATCTTCCCACAACTTCTCTTTCAGTCATCTTAGCCAATGTGAAAGGTGTTAGGTGATACCTCATAGAGTCTTAATTTTCATTTCTCTAATCACAAATGATTTGGAGCATTTTTTCTTTTGATTTTATATATATATATATATATATATATATATACATACATATATATACATATATATATATATATATATCTTTAATTTCTTCATTTAAATTCTTCATTTGAAAAATCTACCTACTCATATTCTTTGACTATTTTGCAATTGAGGAATGACTTGAAACCTGATAAATTTGAAACAATTCTCTGTTTTAGAAGTGAGATGACCAGAACCCCTAGCTATGAAAATTGCTTCCCAGTTTTTATTTTCATTCTAATCTTGACTGCATTAGTTTTCTTGCTAAAAAAACTTTTCAATTTAATGTAGTCAAAATCATCCATTTTTCAATTTATGATAAACTCTTTCTTATCTTGTCTTGAACTGCTCCCCATTCAATAACTCGTATAGCCATCATAATTCTTGATCTGTTAATTTGTCTATGGTATTACTATTTATCTCTAAATCTTAGTTGGACCTTATTTTTGAATAGGGTGTGAGATATGGGTCTATACCTAGTTTTTGTTAACTATTTTCCCATTTTCTCAACAATTTTTGTTGAATAGTAATTTCTTATCCTAGAAGTTAATGTTTTCTGATATGTCAAATAATATATTACTATAGTCATTTACTGCAGTATCTTTTTTTTTTACCTATTCTAATCCACTGATCTAATTACTCTTTTTCTTAACAGGCAGTTTTGATGACTGCCTCTTTATAGTAAAGTTTTAGATCTAATACAGCTACACCAACTTCCTATTTTATATCAGTTCCCTTGATAATGAACTTTTGTTACTTCAGTTGAATTTTGTTAATATTTTTAATAGCTCTGTAAAATAAATTTTTGATATTTTAATTGGTAGAGCACTGAATAAGTAATTTATTTTGGGTAGAATTATCATTTTTATTATATTAGCTTGGTCTAACCATGGGCAATTGACATTTTTCTAATTATCTAGATTTGACTTTAATTTTGTAAAAAGTATTTTGTAATTGTGTTCACACAATTTCTGAGTTTCTCTTTGGAGGTAGAATACAAAGTATTTTATGTTTTCTATAGTTACTTTCAATGGGATTTCCTTTTTCTCCTTGCCCTAGTGTTTTGTTGTTCATACGATATAAATGCTGATAATTTATTCAGGTTTGTTTTATATCCTCCATCTTGTTGAAGTTGATAAGAGTTTCAAGTAGATTTTAGTTGATTTTCTAGGTTCTCTAGGTACACTGTCATATCATTTGGAAAGAGTGAAAGCTTTGCTTCGTCATTTTCAATTCTAATTCCTTCAAAATCTTTGTTAGTCATCCTTGTTTTACCCCTCATCTTAGTGGAAATGCTCCTAGTTTCTCCTCATAACATATAATGTTTGTTGATGCTTTTAGATACTGTTTACTATTTTTAAGGAAAACTCCATTTACTTCCATATTCACTTGTGTTTTTAATTAGAATGGATGTTATATTTTGTCAAAGACTTTTTCCCATTTGTAGAAATAATTATACAAATTCTGCTGGTTTGGCCATTGATATTTTTAATTATGTTGAGTTTTCCAATACAGAACCATCCCTGCTTACCTGATATAAATCCTACCTAATCATGGTGTATTATCCTAGTAATAACTTGCTGTAACCTCTTTACTAAATTTTTATTTAAGATTTCTGCATCAGTGTTCATTAGGGAGATTGATCTATAATTCTGTTTCTCTATTTAGGTTCTTCCTAGTGTAGGCATCAGCACCATATAGGGGTCACAAAAGGAACCCGCAAAACTCCTCTTCTTTTTAAAATGATTTATGTAGAAATGGAAATAATTGTTCCTTTAATGTTTGGTAGAAGTCACTTGTAAATCCAGGTGAATCTGGAGACTTTTTCTTAGAGTGTTTATTGATGATTTCTTCAATTTATTTTTCTGATATGGGGTTATTTATTTTATTTTCTCTTCTGTTAATGTAGGTACGTTATATTTTTACAAATATTCATCCATTTCCTTCAGGTTGTCCACTTTGTTGACATACAGTTGGATAAAATAGCTCTGATTTATCTCTTTAATTTCTTCCTTATTGATGGTGAATTTACTCTTCATTTTTGATACAGGTAATTTTATATTCTTATTTTGAATTAGATTAACCAAAGGTTTAATCTATTTGATTGATGTTTTCATAAAGCCAACTCTTAATTATATTTATTAGATCAATGGCTTTCTTGCCTTCAATTTCATTCATCTCTCTTGATTTTTCAATATTTCTAATTTTCTATTTAATTGTGGTTCTTTAATATGTTCTTTTTCCTTGTTATTTTATTGCATGCCCAATTCATTGAGCTCCTCTTTTTGTATTTTATTCATATAAACATTTAGAGATAAAAGATTTCCACTAAAACCTGCTTTGAATGCCTCCCATAAATGTTGGTATGATGTTTCATTGCTGTCAGTTTCTTGGATAAAATGGTTGATTATTTCCATGATTTGTTTTTTGATCCACTCATTCTATAAAATTAGGCTATTTTGTTTACACTTAATTTTTTTATTTATCTCTTCCTTTGTCCTTTATTACATATAATTTTTATTGTATCATTAGCTGAAAAGCATGCATTTATTATTTCTGTCTTTCTGCATCTGATTGTAAGGTTTTTATGCCCTAATACATGCTCTAATATATACACAACATTAATGTAGTTGATATGTACTACAAAGAAAATGGTGTATTCATTTACATCCTCATTTGATTTTCTCCAGAAGTCTATCATGGTTTTCTAAGATTTTTTTCACCTTTTCAATTTCTTTCTTGTTTGTTTTGTGATTAGGTTTATCTAATTCTGAAAGAGGGAGATTAAAGTGCCATACTATTTTATAGCTTTGCTGTCTATATCATCTTTTAATTTTTTTTCAGTTTTTCTGATATGAATTTGGATGCTTTGCTACTTGATGCATATGTGCTTAGTAATGATATAACTTCATTTCCTATGGTGCCTATAAGAAAATGTAGTTTCCTCCCTTGTCCCTTTTAATGAGATCTCTTTCTACTTTTGCTTTTTTGGAGATCAGGATGTCTACACCTGATTTTTTTTTTACTCCTGCTGAAGCTGAATTTATTTTGCTCCAGCCTTTTATATTTGCCCTGTGTGGGTCTCTATTTCAAATATGTTTCTTCCAAATAACATATTGTAGGATTCTGGCTTTTTTATACATTTTGTTATCTGTTTCTGTTTTTTAGGAACATTCATTCGATTCACATTTAGAATTAAGATCACTAATTCTGTATTTCCCTCCATACTATCCTCCTCTGGTTGTATTCTTCTCTTTCCTTTCTTCTTATTCTTCCTCATCAAAGTTTTGTTCTCTTTCCTCTTTAACTTTTCTTGTAAATTTTAACTTTAAATATTACTTTTACTTTTGTGTTCCCTTTAATCAGTCCCTTCTTCCACTTTCTTTGTCTCCCCATCCTCCACCACTTTCCTGAAGGGTAGGATAGATTTTTAAACCCAATTGGGATTGTATGTTATTTGCTCTCTGGGACAAATCTTTTGAGATTAAGATTTCTTCAGTGTTCACACCCTCTCTCCTTTTCCTCTACTCTGATAAGTATTTGTGTCTATTCATCTACTCTTATTTATCCACTAATGCCTAGCCTTCCTCTAGTATAGTCCTTTTTTATGTCTCTAGTGCTTATTCTTATCTTGAGCCTACAACTCCTTGATTGATATATAGTCCTTTTAACTGTTCTTATAGAAGCATCTTTCTCAAAGGTTGATTTCTTTATTGCTTGATTGACTGATAAGTAGTATTGCCTCATAATAACCGAGTATTCTCCCCTCTTCTGTATCATTAGAAATCCACTTCTCAAGTCATAAATCGTATCAAATTATAGTCACTTTATATCTTACCCCCTTTTCAAGTACCCTCCATGGACACAGAATTCTCATGAGGCAAAGTATCATGCTAAGTCAAATCATATCATGAATCATTTATCCTGCCCCCCAGCACACTCCCTCCAGTTTTAACAAAAAGTAATAAGTAAATCACAATCTCTTCATGATTTGTTCATGTTGTATCTCTCTAAGTACATTCTCACCTTCTGTCCCTTTATACCTCAACCATGGTACTAAAACCCTTGGAAGTTTAAGTATGGATTAAGGCAACATAGATTCCTAATCATTTTATGTCCAACCTTTCTAAGTAAGCTCCCACTCTCTTCTCCATTTTACTACAACCTGAACTAAGGTATCTTATAAAGTAAGGTCATTTCTGATTTAATAATGTGAAGAACCTCTAAGGACTGGGACACTATGAATATTTCTCTTAAGAACTTTAGAGTTGATTGTAAAGCATGGAAGACACTGGCATAGAAATGCCCAGCATGGCATGCCCTCATCAGAGGGGGTGTTGCACTCTATGAGCAAGACAGGATTAAAGTACCTCAAAGGAAATGAGAGATAAGTAAGTTTAGAGTAAACACCTCAGGTGTTTACATTTCTTGCCTGACCTGTGACTGAGCATTCTGAGCTGCCATTGCTCTGCTCACCCATAATTGGACACACAGTAATTTGTCTCAAACATATTGACATCATTTTAGTCTTCTTTAATATCAGAGGAGAAGAACCAATCATATTCATATCCCCTAAGTACAATCCCCTCAACTATATTCAACCCTTTAACTATCCTAAGAGAAATATACTTCCCTTATAGGCATGTAGAGGGGTTAATGTTCTTGACTAGTTGTTTTTCCCCCCTTTCCATTTACTTTTTATGCATCTCTTGAGTCTTGTAGTTAAAGATTAAATTTTCTGTTCACCTCTAGTCTTTATATCATAAAATTTTGGAAGTCCTCTTTTTCCTTAAAAGTCTGATAGAATTGATTTTGGGGAGGCTAGGTGGTGCAGTGGATAGAGCACCGGCCCTGGAGTCAGGAGTACCTGGGTTCAAATCCGGTCTCAGACACTTAATAATTATGTAGCTTTGTGGCCTTGGGCAAGCCGCTTAACCCCATTGCCTAGCAAAATAAAAAAAAAAAAAGTCTGATAGAATTTCCAAAATTTTGTAGTGTAATTAATTCTTGATTGTAATCCAAGGTCCTCTGCTCTCCAAAATATTATATTCAAGGTCCTCTGATACTTTAATGTTGAAACTGATAAGTTCTATGTAATTCTGATGTTATTTCCTTTGTATTTAAATTGTTTCTTTGTGGCTGCTTGCAGCATTTTCTCCTTCAGTTGAGAATAGTGGAATTTGGGTGATAGTCCTTGGAATTTTTACTTTGGAGTCTCATTCTAGAGGTGCTTTGTGTCTTCTTTCAAGGACTATTTTATTTTCTTGATCTAGTATATTAAGAAAATTTTCCATGACAATTTCCTGAAAGACATTTTCCAGGCTCTCTTTTTTTGATCTAGGCTTATCTCTTTCAGGATCTATTTTCCAAGTCATTTGCTTTTCCTAAAAAGGAAAAAAAAAGTACTTTACAAATTCTTCAATTTTTTGAGCCTTTTGATTTGTTTAATGGATCTTTTAGTCTCATAGAATCATTACTTTCTATTTGTCCAATTCTTATTTTTAGGGCTTTATTTTCTTCAGTTCACTTTGTCTTCCCTTTTCCAGTTAGTTAATTTTACTTTTAAACAAGTTACTTTTTCATGTTGGATTTTATTTTATGATGAAATACAGATCTTTTTCAAGTTGGTCATTTTTTACTTTTAAAGCAGGTGATTTCTTTGATGAATTTATCATAATTCTCCGGCATGGCTTTCATTTCTTTTTGTTTTTCTTCTTCTCTTCTTTGGTTTTAAGATGTTTTTTGAACTACTTCTTGAGGTTTTGGATTTGAATCCTATTCATAAACTTCTTTGAAAATTCCCAAATAGATAATTTGACACAGCTTTCTTCTTTTGAGATGGTATTTTTATCATCTATATATGAATAGTAGCTTTCTATGGTTGGTGCTCTTTATATGTTTTGTTCGTTTTGATAGTTGAGCTCCTGGGGTATATGGACTTTTATGTGCTGGAACCAGGATCTGATTCCTGACATCATTTTCTAAGGTGTTGCCTGTGCAGCTCAGGCTTTGCCTATGAAGAAGTTTGTTTCCTCCTTTATGTCCAGGCTTTGCTTATGCAGTGATTTGTTCCCTATCCAATCCTCTCTTCTGGCCAGTGTTCCCAGGACTCAGACTTTGTTGTTGGGACCTTTGACTGAAGATCCTCTAGAGTGAAGAACTTGTTTTGTCCTTTTCTTTGGTGAGATCTATAGCTTTAATATCTATGTAGAGGTTTCATTTAACAATGTGTAGGGAAAAGGTCTTCATGCCACCATCTTAATTCTACCCCAGAATTATATACATAAATCTTAAAAAATATATTATAGAGGAAATATAGTTCAATAGTAATATGAAATACAAATTAACTCTCCCCTCCAACACCTCTAAACAAACTAAAAAATACACTAGACTATGTCATGATCATAAATTTGAAGGAAAAAAAAAAAACTACCATCATCATTTTTCCAATCAAGTTTGATATAGAGACAAGGAAAGTGACAGAAGCCTGAACAGGAACTAGACACAGTACAATTCAGTGAGTGGAGAGACTATATATCACAGAAAGAAGAGGTTCCAAAACCAGTTGAGTGGACAATGACTGAATAGATGCCAACTGGCATTTTTAATGCTCATTACCCAATTTTTAGTCAGAAAATTGGGACTGATTTAGCAAAGGACTTGTTTTTAGACATATTATTCCAGGTTAAGGAGTGGTCAGAGGTACTAAGTTGTTTAGAAAAGAAGGATTAAGTACAGAAAGAAATAGAAGTGAATTGAAATATCATACCAGCCTCTATTTTATTCTGAAACCTGCAGAGGAATAACCAAGGGAGAAATTCCACACCAAATAAGTAGTCTGCAATTCTTGCATTTTGAAAAAGCAGAGCTTAACATTAATCTACTGGAACTCCAGTGGGGCAAACTCATGGGTATTTGTCATTTTCCAAGTTAGTATGCTGCCCAGTATCCATTTCTTTTTGAGTTTGACATCACTGATCTATTTGGTGAAAAAAAGTAACATGAAAGTTGAAATTGAATAAATGTGAAACAAAAAGCTTTCATGTTATGAACATAATGCATGACAGAACAGTAATATGTCAAAGAAATGAACTGAAATTTTTAGTTTCTTTGCAAATCTGAAAAGTAGCAGGCAGGACTGAATAAAATTCATGATTATAGAATCAATTGCCTCACAATATTCATAGTAATTGTATTTTACCAACTTTCTAACATATATGTCTGATTCTTATCTTTATTTTTTGCAAGTCAATGGGGTTAAGTGGCTTCCCTAAGGCCACACAGCTAGGAAATTATTAAGTGTCTGAGGCCAGATTTGAACTCAGGTAATCCTGACTCCAGGGCTGGTGCTCTATTCACTGTGTCATCTAGCCACCCCGATTCTTATCTTAATAGATAATATATGTATTGCAAATATGTGAGAGCAGAAATGACTTCTACAAAAATTGCACAATTGTTTATGTATATTCTTTATTTAATACATTCACCCACACATGAACACTTCCAAGAAAACAATGTATTGTATGATAGCAAGACGAACCTACCAATATGTCTTTAAGGGTATACACAATAGCTTAATAGTTACTTTGTGATAATTGAACAATCCATCCAAAAGCACTATAAAATCTTTAACATCTTTATAGATCATTGTATAATCTTTGACTCAGTTCTACCTTCATGATTTCACCATTGACTGAATTAGAAAACAGATGCAAGCATAGTGACAATGTTTAAGTGTATAATATCCATATGGAAAATTGTTCTTTGTTAAACATGTTACACAAACAGTAAAAGAAAAAAAGAGATATAAAAATATAGCTGAACATCTCTCATTCTGAAGAGTTTTAAGTATGACTTTCAAGTAAGAATATTGTATAAATATTGTATAAATCATTTGATGTCATGAGTATTGCTTCACTAAAATATACATTAAATCACTTCTTTATAGCATATGTGACAGGTAAGAATTTTCCTAGAGAATATTATAGAATTTTTTTATAGAAATGTTATATGATTTGTTTGATGGTATTAAGATCACTATGACAGTCTCCAATCAAGGAAGGCTATAAGATCACACTCACTGAAAATTACTGACAGTAATGTTTTTGAAGGTTGATATTACTGTATCTCACAAATAATATTTTGCCTACCAACAAATATTTTGTCTCCTTAATAGCAAACACTGAGATAATATTTTACCCTGACTGTTGATAAGCATCTTGGCCAACTCAAGGAATCCATGTAAAATCAGAGTATGAGAATACTGCTTTCAGAAAAGCAGCTCAAAGCACCTCATTCTTGCAGGAACATATCCTTCCCTCATGCTAGAGTGTATGTTTCATCAGGAGCACATTATCCTCCTCAAGCATCTTCAATTTCTGATGAATTGAACCTACGTCATCTTTGCCCTAGGTAAGTTATTTGGGATGATTATGTGTATGTTAGAGTTGTATGTCGGGTACTCTTTTCCTCTTTCCTACACCTTGTTCCCATGGCTTGTTACAAAGTTTCACATTGAACTGATTCTCAGTGTTTTAACATTATTCTTAGCATTCTAACTCATTGAGTGGTTGTTTCCCCAAGATCTCTGGCTGACCAGTGGGTCTTTCCTTAGACATAAACTGGCTTCCTAAATAAAGACTTGATTTGTTGACTGCTTCATCTACATTGGAGGATTAAGACACAATAAACCCAATTGTAAAATGCAAATATAATTAGGGGAGTCACAAACCCTTTCAGATAAAACTACTTTATGCTGTTAGAATCACAAAACAAAACAGTTTGGGAGCAAAATGATCTCACTTCTAAAGATTAACATTAGACAAGTGTTCATAGATTTCTTAAATATTACTGAAATGAGTTTATTTTCAAATAGAGCCAATGAAATAACAATGATCCAAAAGTGGATTAAAATTTCCACCTCAAATAACTGTCCCTTAATTAAACAAATGGAAGAATCATACTGATTTGTTTTAATAATTGAAATGTTAATGATAATAATTTAGGATCAAGTTATTATTGCCCAGCTATTATGGAAAGGTCACCTATAAATTGTTGGATAAGGTTATGTTCTATAATGTTGAGGGCAACTATGAAATTAATGAGATCCCAAGCCAGTTCGAATATTTGTGCATCTTTAAGAATATGAGTTTATAGATATGTGAATATGCAAAGATATGGTGGAAACACAAAGATGGCAAATAAAAATCTCATAAAAATTAGAGATACCTAAAAAAGACAATGATCAAGGGGCTAGAATTAAATATCAAAATTTGCAACTCTTTATAAGCTATCAGATGACAAATTACCATGCTGGAAATACAAACCCCCAATATATTTGGGAATGCAATGAATTATATTCTTATAATTAGTCCAAATTTCCTAGATATAATACTTATTTTTTTTCAAAACTTAAGAAAAAAACATCTGGATTACTGCTATTTCATCAAATTCTTATTCTCTCCAAGTTATATGAAAAGAAGAAACTTTTAAAAATAGAAACATCAAAAGAAATTAAAAACGTGAAAGCAGGATGAGAAAGTCATCCCATTTATCCTACCTGCAAGTGATATTGTCTGAGAGAGGTTTTTAGTGAGTCTATAATAAAAAGATGAACATATTTCAATTAAGTATTTTCTTCAGCAATAGCTTGCACAAAAGAAATATTAATGAATAATAACAGGGTAGGAAGTTAAAGCAATTCTGTCTGAACCCAATAAAAAAGAGAAGAAAATGTGTAATGATGATAAATTTATTGCTTTATAATTTGTAAACTGCTTTTAATATTTTATCTTATTTATTTACCACAACTTCCAAAGTTACAGAATATAAATATCTTGCATGTTGGAACTATTTCATACTTAGTTGTTTTTTTTATTTCTAGTACCTAAAATAAAAAATAACTAATAAACGTATTTTCAATTGAATTGACTTAAATTGAAAATGAAAATAAACTCCAAAGTCTGGACAACTTTTAAAAATTAGTAATATTAAAGATGTTTTAGTACAAAGCTGGCTGCTTTGCTCTTTTTGCCTTTCCCTCTTTCTTGTTTATTTAACCTCTTATCTATTTTTTAATTTAGTAAATTCAATCATTGGTCACTCTGTTTCATTCTGGAAACATAATTTCTCAGGTTGATAAAGAAAAAGTGAAAAAAATAACTCTTCCTTTTCTAGTTTTACTATTGGGAACAGGCTGATTTCTATAATTAAATGTTTTTATTTATGATATTTCTTTTATAATCTAACATCACTGTGGAGAAAGAAAACAACCCTCTTTCCCTTTCAGTTTTCCTCTGAATTCAGTTAATAAAATAAATAGATGAAACAATTGCAGCACCAGTAAAATCAATAAGATGTTAATGTCATTAAAGCTAAGTGAGTTTAAAAATGATTTCCATTAGCTAAAATAAAAATATTTACTAGCCTAAATTGAAATATAGCTAATGTTCCTTAAAATACTTTATCATTTTGGTTATTTAATCCTTTCTATAGATTTTTCTTCAAGTATTTCTTTACTGAATAATATCTTTTTAGAATTCATGAGAATAGTGAAAGACTTATAAATAGGCAGAATACCCATAAAGCAGTTGGGAAAATTCTAACCCTATAATGCTTGGTTTTTCTAAAACAAGGAACTAGGATTCCTATTTCAGATATAAAAATTAAAAATAAATTACTTCATCTTCACCCTAGAGAACTCTGGCTGACTTTTGTTAGATGTGGGCTACCAACTTGCCCTTATCAGTATAATGAGGACTTTTCTCTGACACACAAGCACTAATATTCTTTGTGCCTTCTGGTGGATGTGTAAGCTTGAGGAGGGGGATTGAAATATGTGTGTGGGAGCCTAGTTTCCAGTCATGTATGATTTATTGCTGAGACTCCAATGATGATCATTGAGCCAGAGAGTTGATGATACAGGGAACCATACTATTTAAAAGTAGAGGCAACTTCCAGTTTCTAGCTCTCCTGAATGTATTGTTAAAGGTGAAAAGGTTTTATTTAAGTGAAAGGTAGAGAAGGATGACTTTCTCTGTCTCTGTTTAATAGAGATTCCCCATATGGAGTATAGACTACTTAGCTAGATGTTATCAGAAGCACTAGTTTCTTTAAATTTTGTGTTACTTTCCTTAACAATTGACCTGATGAGCGCTAAAAGGTCTGGAGCAATCAAAGTTCAGTAACTGAGATCTTCTCCTATCTGGTTCCCTAGTAGCAGATGGGAGAGAGTGCCTAAGCAGTGGCAGGAATGAGGTAACATAAATGAATTAATTGGCATGAGAAAAAAAAGGTCACAGGAAAGATGAAGCTTAGTTCTTTTATTTAGATCATACCCAGTGAATGTGTGAAATGTGAAATGACTAATTAGTAGCCTTGGAAGAACTCTTTTATGTCTCAATGAGCCTAGAATATTAGCCAGCCTCCCTGCTGATAACAGTAATAATTTAAGGTACTGCATTCTTTCTAATTGTTCTGTAATGTTTTATGATTATCACTTTTATTTCATTAGGAATAAATCACCCATCCTTTACCCAGTCTTGTTTGATATTGGATATGTTTTATTGTTTGTTTTGTTTTGTTTAATATTTTCCTCTAGACTAGAACTTAAAGTAACATTATGAGTGAAACACTTGGATGTAAGGTCTTATTTACCAATGAACTTTTGAGTCAGCTTTGGGAGCCTATTCGCTATTAGATGTCAGACTATTGAAACTGGGACAAACCCCAGTGAATGTTCAGGCCTCTCATCCCTATACCTTTAACTGAGTAGTGCCTCTAGCCTCCTAGGAAAAGTATTATGTAGCCATTTGACCCTAGCCAACTGAAAATTAAACCATTAGTAATAGAGTTACGAAAAGGTAAAGCCCACATGGTAGTAGTATGGAGCAAAGTCAGACAAGAGGCTATGTGCCAATTCACTGTGAAACCAGCTGAGTGACCCCAGCTAGTGAAAATACTAGATTCATTGGGATGCAGGTCCACTGGGAATTGTTTGATGATATTGCCAAAATACACAGTGGTCCTTTATTAATGGAGATCTGAGTTCCTCATATCTATATGTTTTGCCCATATATGTTCCATGTGTGGACCCCTTTTAACATGTGATTCTGCCATATTTATTCCTTACACATATGTCTCTCATATTTGATGTCTACACATAACAAATTTTCCACAGATGTGGGGTGGAACTTTCTGTTGTACTCTGAAATTTTATTTAAGTCTTTTCTTTGAACAAATTGTATCTCTGACTGACTAGAGCAAAGCACATACACTCATCCACCCATTCATCATTCATACAAAAACACACGCACGCATACACACACACACATACACACACACAGATATGGCCTGATAAACTTTTTTAAAGAGGTTATATACCCAAATAATATCTTGAATTTGGAGTGAGTAGGTAGCTATTTTGAAAGGCCATATGTATGCTAGGTGGAAGGGGGAAAAGGGACATTGTTCTGGTAACTCTAATAAAAAATTATTAATGAAGGATTTCAAGTAGGATAACAAGTTTAATAAGACACAATTTTTGGAGGGGTAAGAGAAGCCTTTTAAGAAAACGACCTTTTCTACCTTGTGATTATAAATTTCTCCTGAACTTTTCTGAGTCAAAATTTCCAAATTACAACATGAGCTCACATTTGACTTAGAAGTTATTCTCTGCCGAGTAATGTAGTGTACACTTTTTTTCTCACCCCCTTCAGTAGTTGTCAAATTTCTTTTTCCTCCCTGGTTTCTGGTTCTCTCTCCTTTGAAACATTACACTGCTATGATATTTATGTGTATTATCACTGATATCAGCACTAATTTCCCAAGGACAATGTTATCCAGCATGAGCTTACTCATGTGTCCTCCACTTTACTTCAGCCAGTTTCACTTCTCTGATCTCAGAGAAAGAGCTAAATCTTTGCCTTTCTAAGTCCAACCACTCTTCTCATTTTTTCAATACTATTCTCTGCCATTTCTGTCTCATAGGAAGAATCTTAATTTTACTTTCCCTGGAATTTTCATAGAATTGGACCTGCTAATGGGCCTACCCTAGTTACTTTACAAAGGTTGTTGATTTAACTTAAAATCTTATAACTATAACAAAGAATCACCATTTCCTATTATATGTAAACATTATTAAGTTACTGCCACTTGGCAATTTCTATCTTCTTAAGACGATAGAAGTTCAAAGTGCTATGAAACAAAGAAAATTCTGTACATTTTTAAAATTATCTGCAATAATTTATAAAATCACAAATTCAAAATTTCAGTATTATCTGAAAGATCTTAGAGGGGAAAAATGAATGGTGTCCTAGAGGATCTTAATTTTTCCCTCAAAAAAACTCAGAATGTGTCCTTCTGCTGAGATAAAGTCCCATAATGATTCTTGCTCATGGAAGAGTTACTATTTTTCAAAATGTAAAGATATCTTTTATAATGAAAGCCAGCCATTTAAAGATCAACAAAACTGTTGCTATTCACTGAAGAATAGCACCATGAAAAATTGTTTTCTAGCTAATTTTGACTGTCTTTTGAAAGTTTGGCTTTAATGGACCTCAAGGGAATTCAAAGGAGACACTAGTTTTCCTGTCTCAATGCATTACTATCAAACATCTCTAAAAATGGTTTCAGATGGGATTCCACTTTTCCAGCTGAGACAGCCTTTTTCTGTAAGTAATCACGAAGTAGTTGAACTAAGTAAAGATAACTGGGCAGTTAGGAATATCAATCCTGAAGAGATAGAAGGAGCCCCATGTTCATATCTTAAGTTCATCTAAACTTTGTTGCTTTTTTCCCCCTGAACAAGTTGGTTTTAATTCATCTCAGAAGTATTCTTTTACTTCAGATTCCTTGCCAGAGGGTGATGCCACAATAGTCTTCTCTGGATCTTTTTTCTTCTTTTTTGCCATATCAATTCAAGATAGGAGATGTCAATGTGTGTGCTTAAGAGAAAAAGTGGTCATTTTTTAACCACTAGTGGGAAAGTGGTTTGCCAGTGGGGAGGTAAGTGTTGGAATCTGGCATTAATCCAGCCAAGTTTGACCAATAGATCACAGATAACTATACAGCATGATGGCAAGTTCCTATACTTAAAAAGAGAAAAAAAAAATGGATAACACTGCAAAAAGAGACAGGAGATTTTTCAAAAATGTGCACTGCAGTGCTCTATTGACTTAAGCCAGCCACAAGGAAATTCAAAAACAGTTTAGAGAATGGAATGCAACTACCTCTATGAAGATTACTCTTTATAATATAGGTGAATTGGGAATATTCCAGGGTGACTTATTGCATGGCATGTGTGTTTACCTTAAGGCTTCAACAGATGTTAAATTGCAACCTAAAAGTTTGGATTAAACCTGAGCAGGCTCTTTATGTCACCCAGAAGCAGTAATAATAATAATAATAGTAGTCTCAAAGAAGCAGAAGTGGAAGCATAGTAGTCAAAGGGTTTGTGTCTTCAGGGAATGTTAAAGGTAACATTAAAACTGTGAGAGAAAAAAACACCTTTTTTATGTGACCAGAAACTCAAATTATTCAGTTTCTCTTATCAAATCATTATCATGATAGCAGTAGTTTGTCAAAGTTTGATTTTCTCACCTTTTTAAAAAGAAAACAGAAAGTAGTCGTCAAAGCAGCATCAGCTACCCATATTACAATTACAATCTATATTCATAAATGTGACTAATTGCTACAAAAGAGAAAGGCATTTTAACTCCTAATTATTGGATTTGGGAATGAAGTAAAATTTTAAAATTGTTATTTTAATAACTAATAGAAATATTTGGAATCATGAGATGATAATATTAAAACTATCATCTCGGGCATCTGGTGTATATAGAGCACTGGCCCTGGGGTGAGGAGGACCTGAATTCAAATCCAGTCTCAGACACTTAATAATTACCTGACTGTGTGACCTTGGGTAAGTCATTTACCCCATCACCTGGCCAAAAAAAAAAAGTCTCTAGTGGAGTGTCCTGAGGATTATTGATATGGCACTTTGCTGGGAATTAAACAGGTTTTAAAAAATTCAACTCTCAAAAACAAATTTAAAAAAATTCAACTTTCCGGTGATAAAACATAACCAAGATAAGAAAACTTATCTTGGATTCGCCTCCATTCCCCTCTGATCCAGTAACACTAGACTTCTTGACTTTTCCTGTTTAGTGGCTGTCTTACATGCCTAAAATATTCTCTATCCTCATCTCAACTGTTGGCTTCAATACTTGGCTCACATTCCAACTTCTGTGGGAGGTCTTTCCTGGTCCCACCTCATTCCTCTACAATCTCTGCCTACCAACATTTTCCATGAGAGATGATCCCCCTATACTTAGTACCAAGCATTTAATTAAAAGCTTTTTAATTTACTTTGTCAAGTCACTTAACCCCATTGCCTTGCCAAAAAAAGCATCATCTATAAATGAGTGTTTTAGATTCAACCCCTCACATAACTCTAATGTACAATTTAAAAGTAAAAATTATAATTTAAAAAATTTTCATGAGATTACAAGAAAAAGCTTTTTAATGAAATTTTATAAGTAGATTGTAATTTCCCTTATATAATATGCCACATAACACATAAACATTGCTATAAGCATAAGTTTAAAAATGCATAACAGTAAAAATTTTTCTAAGGAAATACTATAAGAATTGTAATGTAGATAGATGCTAGATAATAACAAAATAATTGTAGGAGACCTCCACATAGTTCTTTCAGAGCTGTATCAGCTCAATCAGATAACATAAAACTTAGCTGAAGGGAGTGTTGGAAAAATAGAATTGAACTAATGTTTGGCAATATCAAAATGAAAATAATAAGAAAATAATAAAGAATATACAGATTTCTCAACAACCAAAACATCTATTAAGGGTTAAAAGAAAAAAAAAAGAAACCTTAAGGTCAAAGTTAATAAACATAATTTTTAGATTAGATTTGGATAAAAAGGCTACCAATAAAGTAAATGTGAACAACAAATATAAACCTAAGTAATCATATAATAATGACATAAAAAATAAAAATAATAATTATCTGATTAACAAGAACACCAATATGAAAAGCAACACACCTAAAAATCATGAGTGAAAGAAAACTAATCTAGAGGTCAAGGTTTTTATCTTCTACAACTTCAAGAGAATCAAAAAATTTGAGAACTACAGCAATCATTTAGTCCAAAATACAGCATGCTTTATAATTGGTTCCAAGGTAGCAATTTAACATTTTTTACCACTCTAATTGTGAGATAATTTTTCCTAACACCAGATCTAAATATACCTCCACCTATTCCTCCTACTCCTGCCTTCTAGAGTCATATAGAATTAACTGATCTTTATAAGTAATGAATTCAAGGCCTTTAACCATATAGTTTGTTCTCCTTTGGAAAATCTCCAGTTCATTATAACTACTTTCATTGCAACTTAGATCTTAGAACGTTTCCTAGAACATCAAGAGTTAAATAACTTGACCAGGTTCACACATTTAGAATGTGTCAAAGGCTAGACTTAAAGGTAAGTCCTTCTCTTCTCTAAGGCTAGATTATTAATGACTGTGCCATAGGCTCTCATTTCTAGAATGCGTGTTCATTTTTTATTCAATCTATAAATTGATGTAGGATGTATAATTTTGTTCGGACTGCAAAAAGATAAAAATGACAAAAGTTCTCATCTATAAGCTTTTGTAGATCCCTTGAAATTAGTTGACATCTCCTGAGAACTCCATTAGATACACTCCATAGGTTGGAAACCATGGATAAAGAACCAAGGATAAGATTACAAGAAAAGATAGATTTTTAGAGTAAAATAACACTACAAATAGAGGTTCAATCACTAAACTGTAAACCAAAGACTGGTAAGGTCTTTCTGTGGTGGCAAAGAATTGACAATTGAAGCAATGTCCATCAATGAGAAATGGTTGAACATGCATGCATGTATGAATGGAATGGAATACTATTACGTTACATGATGAGCAGGTGGATTTCAGGAGTGGGGGGGAAGACTTGGAAAGACAATGAGTTGAAGTGAACAGAAAATAGAACATTGTACAACGTTACAGCAACATGGTAACATGATATGATTAACTTAAGAATATAAAGATTCAAGGCAGTTCCAAAAATACTCAAGCTGGAAAATACTATCCATAACCAGAGGAAGAAAAATGGAGTCTGAATGCAGATTTAAACATACTATTTTGTTGTTTTTTATGTGTCTTTAATGTGGAAATGTCTTTTACATGATTATACATGTAACATATATCAGATTGCCTGCCTTCTTGGGAAGGGGACTATGGAAGAGAGGGAGAGAGAAAAATTTATAACTCAAAATTTTATTAAAATTTTTTTTAAATATGAAATCTATTTTATATGTAATTAGAAAAATAAAACATAATTTACTAAAAAAATCAGTAAATAGGATGTGGAAAATAGGAAAATTTTCCTCTGATTTTCTGAATATACAAAAAGTAACAAGGTGGATGTACTATTTGTAAGCTAAGACAAGTCTTCTGACATTTATTGAATGCATGACCTTAAGTATTTCTCTCAATGCTAAGACTAAATTGTGGGAACATATTGACCTGAATTGGTACAGGAAGTTTCCTGATCTGAGAGTTTCCCACATCAATAAAATCACAATTTCAAGTACTATCCTATCTTCTGACTTCAACTATTGTTTCTTAGTACATTAAAATTGAGGAGGGAATTTAATATAAACTTTTTTTAATTTTTTGTCTTGTTTTAACTGTTTTATTAGTTTTGCTTTTATAATTCTTTCATCTTTAACTTAATTTCTCCTCCTCACTTATATAAAGAACTATCTATTATAATAAAGAATCAAAAAGGAGCAAGAATAAAAATAGTTCAGCAAAACTAACCTACATATTAAATGATTCCAACATTGTATGCAATTACTCACACTCATATTTCCTGATCCTTGCACAAGAAGGGAGAAATTATAATCTTTTTTCAGTTCTTCTTTGGGGCCAAATAGTCATCAGAAAGGAAAAAATGCAATCAACAACCATATTTTTTAATATTTAAAATTTTTACTCATAAAATATATCAATCAAATTGGCAAACATGAGATAAGACAAATAAATTTGTTGTAGGAAGACAGGAGTGCTAATACAAAGTCTGTTGATTTATAAAATGATTTGAACTATCTCAAAAAGAACTTGCCAGTGTGAAAGGAAAGTCCCTAAAATTATTCATAACCAGTAATCCTACTGGATTAAAAATCTTTTGTGTTAATTTTCATCTTTTACTTGCCATTATTGGTGTAGTTATGTGGAACAGTGGGTAAAACACAGGGAGGCTCATCTTCATGAATTCAAATATTGCCTCAGGCACAAGCTGTGTGACTTTGGACAAGTTACTCAGTATTGTCTGCCTCAGTTTCCTCATCTGTAAAATAAACTGGAGAATGAAATGACAAACTACTCTAGCATCTTTGACAAGAAAATCCCAATGAAATCACTAAGAGTTGGAAATGACTAAATGACAATAATGTTTTTATGATTTTTATGCTTATCTTAAAATTCCTATTTGTTTGAATGTTTGAGGACAGTTTCTATTTTCTTTATTTTTGTATTTCCCCAAATGCTTCAAATATAATTTTCTAACAATAGTTTCCTACTACTACTATGTAGTTGGCATTCAAAAATATTTATTAAATTTAATAGATTCTGATGTTATGTTAGCCACTTGAGGTATCTCTCAAAATTGAGATTCATTAATCAAAGCTATTTGGGTAACTGAACCACTAACTGGACTACAAAATATCATTGATTTGGTTAACTAGCAACATAAAAAAGTCATTCTTCCTGAAGTATGCACTTAATAACATTGTAAGAAAAAATAAATTATAGTAATCATCCATTAAGTAACACTGGCTATTGCATCCTTTTACATATAGCTCTATAATGAACTGCTTGGTTTGTAGGATGTAATCAAGGAAGACTAATATTACTCATGTGAAGACTGCTGAACCATCTTCAGAGCTGTTTTTCACCTTTGATGTTCACTCGAGGCACCTAAACCTGAATTGTGACTCTAAGAAACTGTGGCATGCGAAGTGTCTACACCCGATAAAGTGTATCCACAAGAGGGCTGAACCAGATTGATAACTAGGAAGTGTCTATACCAAACATGTGAAGCCTTCCACTAATAGACTGACTGTGCAGATGAGAACACTTGGTTACAACAGCCATGAAGGCAGCTAAAGCACGCTCTGTGGAACACTTAGAGTGAAGAAGCCAAGGTCATCCACTACATCTAGACCAGTTGCCTTGATTCTGTCTTGCTACTGGATCATGCTGATTTTGGAAGAGAAAATGGGACTGAAGACTTCATGCAATTCTATCTCACTTAAATTCAATTTACCCACATATCAAAAGACATCACCCATACTACTTTACCATACCTCACTGTCCTGAGGTGACAGCTAAGTGATGAAGCAGCAGGTGCAGATACATTAGAAGCTATAGTTCACAACCCAACACACAGGTGGCCCAGGTCATAAGGTCATTTTTCCACTGAAAATAGCAGTGAGATTTGGGACCCCCTTGGGTGACTGATTATTCCATTTAAGGATCCCACTACTTACCTCCTAATGTGAGGAAGGGGCTAGAAAAGGTGCCCTAAAAACTGTCTGCTTATTTAACCTTGACTTGATTACCATGGCATGTAGAGATCCCACAGTGTGGTCAAGACACACAGAAAAAAAATTCTAAAGAACTTCAAGGAAAATTCTACTAATCACTGGAGCATGGAATGTGCACATACTCATAGATTAATACAAGGTCCAATAGACCTGAAAGACAAACAGCTCTTTTTGTAAGAAAACTCAACAGGTATCATATGCAAATAACTGCCTAAGAGAAACAAAGTTTGCAAATGAAGGTCAGCTTATTGAAGTCAAAGTTGGATACACATGTTTCGGAAGTGACCACAGTGAAGGGACATACTGTGAAGCTTGGGTATGTTTTGCAATCAAAACTAATTTACTCAACAGACTTGAATGCCCACCAAAAGAAGTGAATGACAAGTTCACGACAATGAGATTGCGACTTCTAGAAAACTGCCAAGCCAAAATCATCAGTGCCTATGTATCCACCATGATGAACCTTGATTAAGTAAAAGAAACATTTTATGAAGACCTGGAGACTATCAATGTACCAAAAGAGAATAAGCTTATATTTCTGGGTGACATTAATACTACAGTAGACTCAGATTGCTAGACATTGCAGGGAGTCCTTGGGAGGAATGGAGTTGGAAACAGCAACAGTAATGATCACCTACTACTGAGGATTTGTGAATCTCATGACTTTCTCATCACAAACACTGTCTTCTCTTTACCTCAACACAATATAACTTCTTGTATGCACCCCTGTAGCAAACACTGATATCTAATAGACTATGTGATGGTAAGGAGAAGAGACAAACAGGGTGTGAGAGTAACAAAGACAATGTGTGTTGCAGAGTGCTGAACTGATCATATACTCATCCTCTCCAAGCTAAGACATTCAACAAAGTTGAATGCCCTAAGGCAAAACGACTACTAGAAGAATTAAGGTCAAAGAGATTAGTGTCCTTCCAAGTGGGAATAGTTTGTTACTAACTTGGAGGGAAAACTAAGCCAACATACAGTTGACAACAGTAGGGCAGAAAAAAGAGTGGGGCAATTTTCAGAGATTTGGTGTACAGCACTGCATTTGCTCATCTGTGTCAGAAAACTTGAAAATATCAAGACTTTTTTTGAAGAAAATGATGGGGAAATACAGAAACTCCACAGGGTTTGTCAGCAGGAAAGTTCATTTGTTTTTTAAGAAGGAAGCATTTAATTCCATCAAAAGTAAAGTACAAGTAAAGTTTAGAGAGATACAGGACACTTGATTCAATAAGAAGGCTGATGAAATTATTTTATGCACATAGTAACAATCCAAAGTTCTTTTATGATGACCTGAAGGCTATTGATGGGCATCTCAGCAACTCAATGCTGATAGATCCACATTGATTAACTATAGGGACATGATCCTAGAGAAATGGACTAGACACTTCCAGAGTGTTCTTAACAACCATCATCAATTATTGCAGAAGACAATGATCATTTAGCTAAAATTGTAGTCAATGGAATATCCAAAAGTTATCCCATTATCTGAAGTTCCAACTGAAGAAGAGACATTGAATGTCATTAGGCACCTTTCAAGTGATAAAGTACCTGGTGCTAATTCTATTCTATCTGAGATCTACAAGGTGGGGTGGGGTGGGGAGGAAGGGTCCACTGCTCATCAAAAAGCAAACTGAAATTTTCTAGTTTATATGTTATGAAGAGGTTATCCTCCATCCATCTCTATAAAGGTAAAGGGAATAGATGTCCTGTGACAATCACGGGAGTATTTCTCTTTTAGTCAAGATTGGCAAGATTCTTGACAGAGTCCTTCTTATAGGCTGATCCATCACATGGAAGATGGCCGGTGTTACTTCAGAAAGAGTCAAGGAATAGTAAATATGGTGTTTGCTACCCAACAATTCCTGGAAAAATGTCAGGAATACAAGAGAGATCCGTATACAACATTTGTAGATCTGACCAAGGACTTTGACACTATCAGTCTTGAGGAGTAATAGTAAATTATGTCAAAATTTGGTTGCTCAGAGAAGTTCATCAGTATTGTACATCAATTTCAGGATGGCATGCTTGTCTAGGTTCTAGATAGTGGATGATGCTCTTGAGATTTCCTGGTCACCAATGGAGTGAAACAAGGATGTGTCCTTGCTCCCATACTTTTAGCATGATGTTTTCAGCCATGTTATCAAATGTCTTCACTGGGGATGAACACAACGTCAGGGACAACTATCACATCAGTGGCAAATTCTTCAATTTGAAAAGGTTACAAACCAAGACTAAAGTGGTGAGAGTGCTGATGCATGATCTTCTGTTTGCAGATGATTGTATACTCAATGTAGCCTTTGAAGCTGAGATGTAACAAAATATGGATCTATTCTTTGCTGCTTGAGTTAATATTGGTCTAACAATTAGTCTAACACTGTGCTCCATCAGTCAGCACCACATTATACATATGTGTCACCATCAATTATAGTAAATGGAGAAGTTTTGAGTATTGAAGACAAGTATTCTTTCCAGGGAGACAAACATTGACAATGACATTGACACACACATTGATAGAGCTCAGTATTTGGGAGGTTCTGGAAAAAAATGTAGGAGAGAAGAGATAGTGAACTAATTACCAAATTGAAGGTTTACAGAGTTATTATGCTGACCTAATTGTTGTATACCTGTGAAGTGTGTATAGTCTCCCAGCATCATGCTAGGAAAATGAATTGCTTCCATTTGAAATGTCTCAGAATGTAACACCTCATACCTCTCAGATTGGCCAATATGACCAGAATGGACAACGATCAATGTTGGAAGGGAAATCTGGGACACTAATACATTGTTGGTGGAGCTGTGAACTCATCCAACCTTTCTGGAGAGAAATTTGGAATTATGCCCAAAGGGCAACAAAAATAGGCATACCCATTGATCCAGCAATACCACTATTGGGCTATACCCTGAAGAGATTATGAAAAAAAGGTAAAAGCATCACTTGTACAAAAATATTCACAGCAGCCCTGTTGTGGTGGCAAAGAACTGGAAACTGAGTAAATGTCTATCAATTGGGGAATGGCTTAATAAAAGTTATGTGATGGAACACTATTGTTCTATTAGAAACCAGGAGGGATGGGAATTCAGGGAAGCCTGTAAGGATTTTCATGAACTGATTCTGAGAGAGATGAGCACAGAGCCAGAAGAACATTGTACACCCTAACACTAACATAGGAGTGATGATCAACCTAAATGCATTTGCTCATTCCATCAGTGCAACAATAAGACACAATTTTGAGATATCTGAGATGTAGAATACTATCTGTATCCATAGAAAGAATTGTGGAATTTGAACAAAGACCAAAGACAATATATTACTTTAATTTTTAAAAAAAGTTATTTTGTTATGTAATTTTGCTATCTCTTATACTTGAATTTTTCCTTAAGGATATGATTTCTAACTCAACACATTCAACCTAGATCAATGTACACCATGTAATCAAACAAAAAAAATAAAATGTCTCAGAAAGATTCTGAAGATCATCTGGCAGGAGAAGGTAACAGACACTGAGGTACTTTCTCAAGCTAAACTGCCTAGCATTACAACATTAATAAAGATAATGCAATTATGATGGGCTGGGAAGATTATTAGAATGCCAAAAGTATGCTTGCTAAAAAGACTATTTTAGGGAGAACTTATACAGGTTAAATGCTCACCACAGGGTAAGAAGAAGCAACACTGGGACATTCTGAATATCTCTCTTAAGAATTTTAAAAATGATTGTACAGCATAGGAGACACTGGAACAGGACCACCCAGCATGTCTTGCCCTCCTCATTGAGAATGCTACACTATATGAAGAGGGCAAAATTGAAGTAGTTAATGGGAAATGTGACATATGTAAGTTTAGAGTAATTATCCTAGGTGTTCAAGTGGACTATGGAAGAGCATTCTGAGCTCATATTGATCTGATCAGTCACTGTCAGGCATGCTACAATTTGTGTCAAACGTAGTGAAGTCATTTTAGTTTTTAATAACAAAGGACAAGAACCAACCAACCATAATCATCTGCTTAATATAATTCTAAATCTCTACAAGGAATCAATATCAAGTTTATCAATCTACTAGGACCAGAATCCACCTTTTCCACCATTTTCATATAGAAAAATTCACCTATCTCCAAATTCATAATATTCTTTTATCTTTTATAAATATTTGAGGATATCGCCAATCATTTTATCATTACATTTGTAAGTTGGGTTCTCATAGATTTTATTCTATCATATGATTTGCCAGGAGTTGTATATTCATATTCACTTAAACAAATGAAATATTTCTTTATATTAAATATTAAGCATACTAACAATAATAGAGGAAGTTCTATGTAAATTCCTATTCTCTTACCCCCTTCAAATTACTAGGTATTCTATTAGTATGTCTTACCTAATTTGACATGTAATTTTCTCTTTAAAGTTCCCTGTTTTTCATCTAAAATTTATAAATCGCTTACTATGTAGTATGCATACAAGGACAATAGTGAAACAATTATACCCTTAAGGAGCTTGTGTAAAATCTTAGTTATTATTCTTATCAATTGATGAAAAACATGGAATTGAGAATGAAGTCAGCTTTCGAACATCCCTTTTAAATTTCATTGCCTATTCAAACAGTGGATTTTCAGTTCTGCTATGCTTATTTTAAAAGCTTGAAATAGTTCCAATGCATTTTATATTTTCGAGAAAAAAATGAACATTCTAAAGTTACTCATGTGTGAGTCTATCCATGAGAATTATGGAGAACATTTGAAACTGCATAATTCATAATAAACAAACAAAAAAAGCTGCCATCCTACTGATGTCCATTTGCACAAGCAAGTGTTTGAGTCATTATGAAAGTAAGTGCCATATTTATTATATATCTTCTGGTAAAGTAGGAGCTGTGCATTCCAACAATTTTCCACCTCAATTTTCCCCTTAACTATGGCACACAACCGAGACCATAGATGTTTTCACTATTTAATATTTTATTTAACTACTTTATAACCATTTAAAATGAATAAAACTGCACTATCATTTGTTTCCATTTTTTTCTGTGTCAGAGCATTGTGACTCTAATCTCATTTTTCTCTAAATCATAGCGGTTTTTATATGATCATGGATAATGCAGTGATTTTTATTTATACAATTGAGTTATAACAGAATTATCTGTAATTTTTCTTTTCCTATCATCTTTTTTGGTCCCAAAATAGAGGTAATGTGTGAAATGTTCAGTCCAGGGAACATATGTGTGTGCATCCATGTTGATCTCTGGTGAGCCTGATACTGTGTTTTAGTCATAATTATAATAATTATACACTTTTACATTTTTCCTGGTTATATGGTTCTCTTTGCAAACTTTCTTCTTTTCTTTCATATTCAATTTATTTTTAATAGCAAAGTCAGAACTTACTTTTTTGAGAGTTTACCTTGCTTCATGACATCTTTTATAAGTTCTGTAATGATAGCATAAGTCTTATTTTTCATAATAAGGCATTATAAAATAAATATTTTTGCAATCTAATTTTCTAAATTCTAACTTGCATTCTAATTTTATGAATTTTTTGTCCCTTTCCTTGTTTTATTTAGAACTGCAAGATGACATGACACCTTTCTTCCAGGATTCATATTATTTTTATACCACGAAATAGTACTTCCTTTTTTCATAGAATGGAAAGATCATAGATTTGTTAATAATACCAGAGGAGTGCTCTTCATTGTCTTATGTGTACTGACAGATTAGTTTATGACAGAATGAAATGTTATCAGTGACTTCATTTTGAGAAAAATAAAACATAACAGATGATCAGATATTGATATGTTTCTTATTCTGCATTAGGAAAGTTTCACATAACCTAGGTGTCATTCTCAACTCCTCATTCTCTCTCTCACATGTCCCTTATTAAATTTCTTGCTAAATTCTGTTGATTCGACCTAAGTAACATCTTTCTTATGTATTCATATCTCTACTTTGGCCCTGCCACCACCCTGAGATAGGTTTGGAGTGTAAGCTGCTGCCCAAATTATTGCAAGAACTTGCTTGTTTGTCTTTCTGGCTCAAATCTTTCCCTGCTCTAGTCTGTCCTCCTCTCAATTTCACTGTCCAAAAGTGCATTTCAGGTAATTTCTTCCCTCTATTCAATTAACTCAAAAAACTCTTTTACCTCCCAGTTAAAAAATTTTCTTTGTCCTTTAAAATCAATCCTGATCTGGTCACTTCCTCCCTTTCCAGTTTTCTTATATCTTATTCCTCTCAATTTATTATGAGATCCAGTGATGCTGACCTCCTTACAGTTCTTCACATATGACTCTTATCTCTCAACTTCAGACTTCTTTATACTGGCTAAACTCCATGCCAAGAATTCTTTCCCACCTCTTCTACTGACTTTCCTGACTTACTTCAAATCAAACTGAAATCTTACATTTTACAAGAAGTCTTTCTCAAATCTTAATGCTGGTCCCTTTTCTCTTTAGAGTGTCTTCAATTTATCTTGTCAATATGGAGGAAGGGGAGCAGTTGGATGGCCCAGTGGATAGACCATTAAGCCTAGAGGCAGAAAGATGAGTCAAAATCTGAACTCTTACTTGGGTTTGACTGCTGAATATGCTACAACTAGAGCCACTGGTGAGAGTTAAGTGACAGGTTGATATCAAATGTGAATGAGCAGCTTGAAAAGGACTTGACAAACCCTCACAGCAGTAATGCTAGTCTTCTCTGAACGCCCATATATCTCTAATCCTAGACAAATGACTTAACCTTTATTTACCTCAGTTTCCTCAAATGTAAAATGACATTAGTGACACAGGCTATCTCCCAGGGTCAAATGTAATGCTATTTTGTCAGGTACTTAGTAGCATCTGGCAAATAGCAGGTACTTAACAAATTCGTTTTCATATTTTTACATATGTCACTTTTTCATAGGTCTCCTTGAGATTAGAAGTTACCTTTTGTCTTTCTTTGTATCCTCATTGCTTAGCACAATGTCTGTACCATTGTCTTCCTGTCTCTGCCTTTCTCTAATTATCTATTTCTGTCTCTGTTTTTCTCTCTACTTCTCTCAATTCCTCATACTAACCACTACTTTATCCTTATTTTAAAACATTCCCTATTACTATCCCACTCAATGATTTATGAGTTTCTAAATTCCTGTAAAATCCCAAAACAACTGGCTTGGGAATGTGCTAAATATTTTAATAAATGTGCATATACATATATGTGTATTTACATGTGTGTATACATATATGTGCATATTGATATATGTATGTTTAGATATACATGAAATCTTTAAACAAATCATAATTATATTCATTTTAAGTATAACAAAGGGCTATATGGGCATTCAGAGAAGACTAGCATTTCTGCTGTGAGGATTTGTCAAGTCCTTTTCAATTTGATATCAACCTGTCACTTAACTCTCTCCAGTGGCTCTAGTCGTTTCATACCCAGCAGTCAAACTCCAGAAAAAATTGTTTGGACATATTGGCTAAAGCAGTATGAGTGAACACATGAAGATTTTCCACAATGGAATGGGCAATTGAGAACAATTTGTTTCAAAGTTCAAAAAGATGGCATTATGGAACTCTTAGAGCTCGGTCAGACAATGGAAGAATCCAGTTGTTACATCTCTGATCCTCAATAGTCTTCTTGATTTTTGTTTTGCTATCATTGAACTTTCATGACTCTTGAAAAGAGAATGAGATTGATGACTTTGTGCAATTCTACCTCACTTAAATCCAATTTACCCATAAGTCAAGACATCACCCTGAGATATCATTGGACCTCTTTGAAAATGAGGGACAAATAACATCATCTATGAACAAAATTACATGTTTTCTAACTGAAATTATAGTCAGCCTTCATTCTCTGTTCATGAATCTTACAAATTTCCAAAGTTATAAATATTGAATCTGCATTTCATTTAAAAATAGCAATTATTTTTGCATGAATTTTTAGTTAATTTGTTTTTAAATGTTGATTCTTGTTTTTAAAATTAATTTTTAATTTAAATCATTTCTAGCAAGTAATCATAAACTTGTTTTCAATTAAAATATACTTCCTAATGAAGAGCAAAATACAAAAGCAAATCACTGGAATTAATATACATTTTATTCTGAATTACTTCATTAAAAAGTTACATGTACGTATATATGTATACATCATTTGTTATGAATATTCATGTGTGTGCCTATATGTGTATGTGTGCAACTGTTGTACTATGTTGAACCAGCACACTTTTCAATTAGGTAGGAGTGGCAATGGATACTAATGAACTAATTTAATTCATACTGATAAACGATTAATCTTAGAGATTATATCATTCAGGATGAATTGCCAAACACTGATGAAGCCCTTTCTCTTTACAAACCATTTTAGGGGTTTTCTTTACCATAGAACTTTCTAGCATCAGATTGACTTTACATATGTAAGATTTAAATTTCTCTCTTAAACCTCAGCAAGTTTCATACCCCAATAAATGTCACTAGAGTATTAAGATTTGAATGCTAGAACCAAAAAAAAAAAGCGATTTGGGGGGGAGAGGGAGAAGAAAATATTTTTCTATTTCATAAAAATATGTTGGTTTGGCAAAGAAGAAACTAGAAGTCCATGATATGACCTTGACCAAAGAAGAAGTGGCAAATTAAGTCATGGATGAGATAGTTGAGAAAGACTAATTACTGATTTAAAATCCTTTTAATTTGAATAATATTTTACAAAGGCTACAAATCTAACCTTATTCTTTCATATGCAAAATCAAGGGCTGAAGATTTCAAGAAGGGTTTCATATCTACAAAGCCACAGAAAAAGAGGATATAAAAAGAAAAAAATGAAAATTATAGATGACAATGAATTTCTCTATAGATAGCAGAGATAGGTATTTGAGTAAAAGAGCTCATTATAGATCATCCCAGCCACTGATCCATGAGCATATATTCCTCCTTCCCCACTCCTTATTCATAAATATGATATTCTATTCATCAGAATAACTTTTTGGAGTCTCAGATAACCAATAATAAATTCCTGCAACATTGCCACATCTCCTTCTTAAATGAAAACTTCTTGAAGACAAGAGTTGCTTCTTTGTTATATTTGTATCCTCAGTAAGTAGTACCAATATATAACAATCACTTAATAAAAGCTATTTCTTTTTGATAATTATTTTCATTATGACCAGAATCAAACCTGACATTCTCCACTCTGAGTTATCCCATATAGTTGATAGCAATTTGTAAAAGAAAAACAAAAATCATTAAAATCTGCCAATGCATCAAAAAAATTGAAATTAAATGTAATAAATCATGCTTGTGGGCCTTCTGCAAAGAAGTGGAATAAGAGGAGTTTTCTCATTTCTTTGGGGAAATGTTTGCTATTTGTAATTTGGCAACTTTCACTTTTGATTATTTAGTGGTTGCTCTTTTGATTGATATTTTAAAGTCATTGGACATACTGTGATTTTGACTTTTTTTTACTTTACTCTGCAGAAGAGTAGATAAATCTTTCCTATTCTCTATATTAACTCTATTTTTTCTTACAGCATAAAAATATTCCATTATAATCAAGCACCATAATTACTATAGTCATTCTTGGTCAGTGTTAATTTGTTTCTATTTATTTGGTCCATAAAAGTGCTGATAGAAATATTTTCATATATATGGATAATTTTTTCTTATTAACAAGTTTTTCATAACATCATTTGGGAGATTTTTGGCAAAAATATTGGAGTGGCTGACCATTTCATTTTACAATTGAGGAAATGGGGGCAAAAAGGATTAAGGGACTTGCCCAGGGTCACACAGCTAATAAGTGTCTAAGGGTAAATTTGAACTCAGATCTTTCTTCACCCCATTGTGTTCTCTCCACTGCACCACCAAGTTGTGAAATTTAGTTTTTGATAAAATTTCCTGAAAGGCAGAATAAAAATTGAATTTGTAACTTTCTCTTTACACAAAGATCTTTTTTGAAGCCAGGTCAAGACATTTTAATTTTGAAAGATACACTGACAAATCTATAGTTTCTGAATAAAGAGAGGAAGTAGAGGTATGGGCAGAGGAAAAGTCATTTCCCAAAGATAACTGCATAGGAAAACTCCTTTGGAAAAGGATCAGCCCCT
Source organism: Macrotis lagotis (assembly GCF_037893015.1). Lineage (NCBI taxonomy): Eukaryota > Metazoa > Chordata > Mammalia > Peramelemorphia > Peramelidae > Macrotis > Macrotis lagotis. The sequence continues at coordinate 195,941,147 of NC_133666.1, read as the reverse complement.
TCTTTTTGCCCTGCTAGAATGGGGAAGAGGAATGAAAAGAGTATGTCATTTCATTCTACAGTGATACTTGCTGATTATAGATAGATAATAGATTCATAGTTGGAAGGTACCTCAATGGTCATCTTTAATTAACTAAGAGATAGGAATGGTTAGAAGATTTGCCAAAGATCACATGAACAATTAGTAGAAAAACTGTAACTAGATTCTTGTAGGCAATGTTCTTTCTACTACATAACACTCACTGTCTCTGTCATAAACAACTCTTTGATAACCAGAATTTTTGATTAACAGAAATTAAATTCAGATTAAGAAAATTTCAGAGGTGTAAAGGACTTCAGAAGATCTTATTTCAATTCATTCTAAAAATTAACTTCTCTACAACATCCTCTCAAAGTGGTTACATAATAGAATGTCTTTGCCAAATGATTGAAAATTTATTTTCTTAAAATGTTCACATTAATCTGCAGCAGATTGAACTTTCTCAGATATGCATATACATACATGCATACATATATATGTATATTGTGATGTTCATATAATAATTTGATTTTGCTCTCCTAAAGAGTCAATTTTATTTTTGAATTTGCTAATTTAGGAAATTAAACATTTTCCTATTAAAGAAATAAAATTTATACACCCCATAAACATTATTGATTCAACAGAATTAGTTACAAAATAGCATCTGAGAAGTACTTGGGACTATGAGAAACAAGTTCTATGTATGGTCATATAGATCAGTAATCCTCAGAAATTAATCATTCCATTTCTTTCATATGCTCTGATTTTGATGATGAACTGTTGAAACATTTGCCACAATGTGGGGATAGCACATATGTTATACTGTGATATTGTAAAATTAAAATGTGAGCTTGATTTCTGTTTTCTATGTCTATTTGATTTACTAAGCAACATTATAAAACCTTGTCACCTAAATTTTGCACTGATGTATGTAGAATGATTTCATAAATAACCCTTTCCTTTCCTCTTTAAAAGCAAAGGTACACTTTAGATATTGGAGAGACACCAAAATGTCATCTTTATGAAATGTCTCATTATAATCCTGCTTCTGAGATCCTCACTCTCATAAATGGCAGAGCAGCAGGGGAAGAGAAAAGGGTGGGTAATGCTGGCTTCTTCCTGGCAAATAGTGTTCTGCCTGCTGCCACAAGTATATTTTAGAGCCAAAGAGGTGGCAAAAAGTGAGAGTCCATATGGTCAAGGCTCCTTTTATCCAGAAGGTGCCACTACAGTTTTCAGAAATTTTACTGCTGTTCCAGAAAGTCTTTTTTTTTTTAATGTCAGAAATCAACTCTTCTAAAAGAAGCAAAGTTTTGGGTCTCTAAAATGAATGTGACCTTTCCCTGATCTTTCCATTTCTCCTTACTCTCTCCAAAAACATCTTTGACACATTTTGATAGAAAAATTGAAGTTGGGGATCTTTAGATTAACACACTCCTTTGGTATTTGTCAAACAGTACCAGAAGACAAAACAGGAGCTTAACTTGTCCATTCTGTTTATCCTTTGTCATAGGTGGGCAAAAAACATGGTCTTCCTACACTCCTATATCTTCCGTGCTCTTAGTGTTTCCTTCACATTCCTGGGGCATCTGCAAATTGTATTAATAGCTTTGGGTCCAAAAGAAATCATAATAACTCTCACTGACTTTTTGACAAATGACAGGAAATTCATGGAAGTTGCATCCTCTCTTTTGGCATAAGTGCTATTCTCTTGTTGATATTCATAAATCATACACAAATATTAAAGTTAAAAGAGACCTCAGTGTTCAACTAGTTCAATCCAGATTCCCCAAAGAATTCTATTTACAATATGCCTAATGATTAGGTTGCCCCTACACAGCCCAGCATTCACTTGAGCATGTCCAATTAGGGTGAGTCCACTACCTCCCTAGATAATCATTTCCCTTCAGGAGAATTGTTCTAATTGTTCAGAAGTGTGTCCTGGCAGCAAGCCTAAATTTTTCTCTCTGCAACTTCCACCCACTCCCAGATCAGCTCTCTGGGGTCAAGCCAAATGAGTATAATTCCCTGTTTCCTTCTATAAAAAAAATTCAGGTATTTGAATAAACTCCTAAAATATTCACAAGAGGGCAAGTGAGGTTGGTTGGATAATCCTTTCAGAAAAATGGAAGAAAATGAATTCATGTATAAGAAAAGTCTCAAACTTAATTTTATTGCCCATTCTAAAAAAAATCAGTATTAACTGTGAAGTCTGAAAAGGTGCCAGCTTCATACTGGAATTATTATAGTTAAAGTCAATGGATTAAAAATTTTGCAAGTTAAAAAAAAGCCTTCAGTAAATATAAAATTAATAAGTCAATAAAAATAGATAAAGTATTCTGTTTGTGAAGAAGATACTTTATGGTTTTCTGCAAGTTCACTTGTAAATAAATTTATTGGATAGCTAGTCCTTCTGAAGGAAATCTTTTAAAGACCATCATTAGATAAAAAAGGAAAAATAAAAACCAACAAACTTCAAGGAGTCCATTTAGATGACTCCATATCCTCTTCTCTGGACTAAAGTAATGTTGTATTTTTATATGTGTATAAACATGTCTAAGACCAAAGAGATCACAACTTACTAAAGCTCTCAAAGTTAATAATGTAACCAGTGAAAAACTCAGGAAAAAAAATTAAGTTAGGCATTCTTGTTTTAAGCGTCTGCGAGCTCTGTATTAAATCTCAAAACTCTGAAAGCCTGAATGGTATCTTAATAGGATAAGCTGTTTCTGTCAACTACTAAATTAGAGAATCAGTGCTGGTATTTTGCCCACAGGTCATCTGATGAAGACCTGTACTTCTTTAACTTTCATAACTATGAAGGAGAGAGACATTCTAGCTAAATGGATAACGAATTAGCCTTGAAGTCAAAAGATCTGGATTTAAATCCTGCCTCTGACACATAGTATACAAGTGAGTCAATAAACATTTATCAGCTTACTACTAGATGCCTGTGCAAACTGTGCTGACTAAACAATTGGGGATCCAAAGAAAAAGTAAAAAAATAAAAAATTCCATACCCTCAGGGAACTGATAATCTACTGGAGGAGACAATATGCAAGCAACTATGTACAAACAAGCTATATACATAATTAATTGAAGATAATCATCAGAGGAAAAACCATTAAAATTAAGGGCCATTGGGAAAGAAGGTAAGATTTTAGCTCAGAATTGATGCAAGTCAGGGAAGTAAGGAGGCAGAGATAGAGAGATTTCCAGGTTTGACACCCAGTGAAAACGTGTGAAGTTGGGAGATGGACAGACTTATTTAGGCAATAGTAAGCAGACCAGTACCACTGAATTGAAGAATACATGGTAGGGAGTGAGCTGGAGAAGAGGTGTAAACTGCAAGAAGACTAAAAAGTAGGTACAGGTTTTAGACATAAACAGTGATACTATAGATAAATTATTAGACTAAGCAATACTCTATATCAGACCTATGGAAAAGGGATACATTTATGCCCAAACAGGATTTAGAGCACATTATAAACAACAAAATGAATGATTTTTGCTATATTAAATTAAAGTTTTTACATTAATAAAATCAATGCTGCCAAAATTAGAAGGAAAGCAGAAAGCTGGGAAAATCCTCATAACTAGGAGTTCTGATAAAGGTCTTATTTCTAAAATATAGAGAGAATTGCACCAAATTTATAAGATTACAAATTATTCCCCAATTTATAAATGGTCAAAGGGAATAAACGTTTAGACAGTTTTCAAATGAAGAAATTAAAGCCATATATAATCATATGAAAAAATACTCCAAATCATTATTGATTGGAAAAATGCAAATTAAAACAATAATGAGGTAACATCTCACACCTATCAGACTGGCCAAGATGAGAAAAAGGGAAAATGATCAATGTTGGAGAAATTGTGGGAGGATTGGGACTATGTAATATAAAACTATGCCTAAATATTAATAAAACTGTTCATACCCTTTCTGTAGTGACAAAGAATTGGAAATTGAAGAAATGTCCATCAATTGGGGAATGGTTAAACAAGTTATGGTACTTGAATGGTAGGAATTCTAGAGAAGAGTAGAATGATGCTGAGAGAAGGGAGTAGGTCCAAGAGAACAATGTACACAGCAGCAACATTATGAGATCAACAACCTTCATGGAAGCAGTCCCTCTCGGCAGTTCAGAGACAAAGGACAACCATATTAGACCGTCTATGGGCAATGTTATCCCCATTCAGAGGAAGGAAAACAAAATAAAACAAAAAACCATTCAGAATCTGATAGAAACTTTATAAAAACTATCTCTTATGTATTTCTTTCCCTTAATCCTAATTCCTCATACAAAAAAATGACTAATCTGTAAACATGTTTTTCAAACATATGTATGTACAATGCTAACCTGACTTTTTGCTGCTGGGGGGGGGGGTAGGAGGGAAGGAAGGGTGGAAGGAAATTTTGTAACTTAAATATATACATGTGCATATGGATGAAAAAAATAAAGAAAAAAGAAAAAAAGACAACTAAATGTTTGAGTGAGGAAAGCATGAAACTGGGAAAGTAACAACTTCCCAAAGTTCCAGGCAAATCTCTAAATCTCTTAATTACAGACAAATTGATGATAAGCAACATGGAAAGAGTTTCCAAATTTGGAAGTTCATTTCACATGAAATCATTAGTCAGGACTTTAAGAATGATAGGAAGAAGATAAGTAAAATCATTAAGGATAATTTCATTTAACAAATCTTAGATCCAAATTATAAGAATTTATAAGGATGCCTAATAACACATACCAAATATTATGCAAATTGGTTTTTATCATTTCAACACTTAGTACATGCCTTTACAATTGAAATGAATTGCTCTGTTTTCACTTCATTTATTTAAAGAGATTTTCATGGCAAAGTTAATTGTTATTTCATTTCCTCATGGCATTACCTCCTGACTGTTATTTTCCCCAGTTTTAAAGCAGGACGTTACCTTGGCAGTTGGAAATTATAAATCCAGTAAAAATAATCAACAAACTTCTATGAATTAGCACATTATTCACTAAGGGTCAATTTGAACCCTCAGCATCCTTTAGATTTACCTCTAAGAACACTATGTAATGAGAGGACTCATTTCTCATTTTATCAAACCCAGAGAGATTATCTCAGTTAAAAATATAAAGTGAAGAACCTAAATTTTAGAATTTCCATCAGAGGAAAGTGTTAATACTTGATCTACACCAGATTTAAAAGCCTTCTGAAATTTTAATATGTTCAATGATTTATGATAGCAAAGCAAGTCTCAGCTATCTACTCACTTTCTAATTCTCTGTTTAACTAGGAATTTTGAAAGCATCTACAACCACCTGGTTGGTTTTTTGACTGTTAAGAATGGTTACTAAAATATTTTATTTGCTCGACAAAAATTAAGAATTGACAATTGAACTCTTGACATCCTTTACTCAGGTATTATGCTCTTACTAGGAAAGCTATTTAAATTTTTGGACATTGTTCTCAGAATGCCTTTCAGTCCTGAATTATGAGCATCTGGACCTTTAGTGAAATGAATAGGCAATTTATTCTTCTATACCTGAAGGTTACACTTGTGTTCTAAGTTCAAGGCCACTAGCATAACAATTGAATTCTTATAATTAGAGTATTACTAGACTAAATGACAAAAGACACATGAATAATTTTTATCGAACTAATCAAAATAATTTCCCAGAAATACTTTGTTGATAAAGATCCAGAAAAAGCCAGATAGATAGATAGTTAGATAAAGATACATATAATATATATAATATATATAATATATAATATATAATATATATATGTATTGTGTATGTATGTGTGTGTTTGTAGTAGTAGATTTATTAAATTTAAAATATTAAATTTTTTTTCCTTCTACTTACTTTACAGGGTTTGGGGTGAAGGGATAGGAGGGGATAATCTATTTTTCAATCACCCATATGGGTAATCCTATTTTCAGAAGGCATAATGAATGATAATAGAATTAGAGGCTTTCCAGGGCCTCAGTTCACAATGATATGACATTTGACAATGAATAACCTTTCTAAAGTTCAGGAACTGCATTAAAAAGAGTATTATAAAGGGCCTCATTAGAATTTAGGTGGGGAAATGTTACTGAGCATTTCAATTACAGAGCTTCATGAGTGGCAGTAAGAAATAATAGACACAAATTAGCTGAATTGACTCTTTCTAAACATCTCCCCAACACATTTGAGGAATGAAGTGAACTTGTATGCTGTCATAAAATTGGAAATGTTCAAATAACTATGATTGTCACTATTTTCTCAAAAGACCTTTCTTGGGGTAAAAATTATAGATGTGGAAGGAACATTCACCTTATTAGCCTGATTACAATTCTATTAGCATTTTCTACAATTTTCCTGGTGCTGTAGGTATATATCATTTATTTAAAACTTACTAGGTAGTTAGAGGCCAACAATTTAACAAAGAACATTTGCTTTTTTTCCACAAAATATGATCATTTTAATTAGCCCACAAAATTTGTTGTAAATGAATAATGCTATGGATTTAACATTAAATCATGAGATTATGCAGAAATTAATGTTTATCATATGTAAACATAAGCACATAATTTATGAAGTTTGAATTTCAAAAATATTAATGATCATTTTTTTCTCTAAAATGTGAATATGTAGAAGACACGCACACACTACACACACCAGCAGAGATAAAATATATTATAGATAGATAATATATATATATATATGCGTGTGTGTGTATATATGTATATATAAATGCATGTGTGTATATATGTGTATATGTATGTATATAGATAGATAGATAGATAGATAGATAGATAGATAGATAGATATAGATATTTAAAGAGGCTGTTATGGCAATGTCAATTGTCATTTCACCCCCTTCTGCCATTCTCTTCTGATTATGAGAAATGTCTATTTTTCCTCACTTTAAGAGCAGGGCACTATTTTGGAAGTCGGAAATTATAAATCCAGTAAAAATAATCAATAAACTGTTATGAAATAGCTCATACACATATACATATACATATACATATACATATACATATACATATACATATACATATACATATACATATACATATACATATACATATACAATCTATGTATATATACATGTATGTGAATACATAAATATGTATTTTCTTTAAGAAAAACTCAAAGGCTTCCTTCCCCCCCATTTTCTTTAACTAGCTACAGATTATTGTCTTTTTTTTAAACTTTTTTTCCCCAAATTAATTCAGGCAAACATATGACATGATTGTCATTAGCTTTGTTTATGGTGGCAAGATATTTTTCCCATGAAATCTTTCTTGGAGTTTCATATAGTCTAAATCACCTAGCAAACAAATAGTGTATTTTGGAGGCCAAAATGGCGTTTATCACATTAACAGAGATATTGCTCTATGGATTTGAATGGTATTCAGCTGTCATATTTACTCATATGAACTGATAAATTTGTAATGGCTGACAGACAAAAATTGATTTATGAATCTGTGTGAATGGAATAGTACCACTGAAAATACTCTTATTAAAAATCTGCAATTTTTCACAAGGAGTAGCTTGTCTTAAGAAATGTGAGAATAGGTTTGATTTCCTTCAGAATTAATGTAGTTTGAAATTGAAATGAGTCTCACTTTATGACTCTGGGAGGTCTACTGACATTTATAGTATTGCATTTAGTGAAGTAGATAGATAGACAGATAGATAGATAGACAGATGAATGGATGGATATTATATATATATATATATATATGTAGTGATATACATCTTTTGTAGTGCTATGAATTATATATATATATATGATATCCCATTAGTTATAGTATCACTATATTTTACATTCATATATATGTATATGGGATAGTGATGATAAGGAAGTTCCTTCTGTCATGTAGAGCAGTACCTTCTCTGCCACAAATAGTTTAAATAAGTTTTCCAGAACTCTAGAACTGAGATCTTATATGGCTTGACCAAGGTTACATGGATATATGCATTTTATAGACTCATTCCAAAAACACTTATTAACCATTCACTATATGTCAAACATATTGACTATACATACACTCTGATTACTAAAAGAAAGGTAAAAGATAGACCTTATATTCAAGGAGCTTACAATCATGTCATATTATATGTGAGGAAACTGAAGTCCAGAAAGTTTATTTGTTATGCCCATGCTTATATAACTAATAATTGCAAGGATGGAATTTCAACCTAAATCCTCTGACTCTGACTCCATAGCAATTTCCTTGCATCACATGAATTAAATACTAAAGTTTCTACTAACTAAATTAAATTTTGTCAATGGTATATTAAAACTGATATGAAAATTATAGAAAAATGTATATAACACAAATTCAGCACTATACCTAAATACACCTACAGGTGGTTGGACACTTTATTACTTCAAAGAAATTCTCCTCAATAGTTAATAATCAATAAACATTTGTGTTAAGGCCTGGTGATATAAATAAGGAAAGATAATCTTTCCCTCAAGCAACTTACATTCTTGGAATTGTGGGAAGGATAGACTGACTACTAGAGGAAGAATGATGTTTGTAGAATCTAAAGGAAGCAAAACAGCTGATGCAAAGTGAGGAATTTATTTGGTAAATTCTAAATTCTTTATAAAGGAAAGTTTTGGAAATAGTTTACTGACCTGTCCTCCATTTCTCCTATCAGAAGAGAGAGAAAACTGACAGTTCTGAAAAGATGCTAAATATCAAAACTTGATCAATCTCCCTTATGAAGATTTCTCCAAGCAAAAAAAAATGTAGCTAAAATATTTCATCTCTCCTATTTATAATCTGAGAAATATAAATGAGAAATAATGTATTGCTGTTAATTTTGAGATGAATTTATAAATTTATTCATTTTCTTTTTTTCAGTCAAGAGAAGTACAGTGAAATCTTCTTAAGTAAAGTCTTTGGTGTCAAATATTGTCTCCAATGCTACATTGCATTCCTCCTTAACCAACTTTTTTCCTACTTATATTGGTACCATGTTTCCTCTAAGTCTCTCAGATTCCTCTCCAAAGATCTGAGTTTAGGCAAGCAGTAAATGGTAGTCTATTCTGCTGATGGGATCAGAGAAAATGTAGTCACCAATTCATATAAAGACATGTCTGACAGTTCAATTTCTGACAGTAAGCTGTTATTTTTTTTACTGGAAACTGAAATTATCTCTCTAATACATGGAAAGATCAAAATACTACAATATAAAAGCCCACTTAATAACATTATATACTGAAAATTCAGGGTGAATAAATGTTTATCACTACCTCTGAAAAATTGAATCCTATGTTCTAAAGCATCCAAAAAAAGACAGCAAAAGTTATACCCTGTTTCTATTCTGAATAATAATAAAAGGAAGAAAGGAATGATGGTTGATACTTGTATATTGAAGGAAAGTAATAAAACTTTTATCAAAAGAAAAGTTGCTAGCAAAAAAAAATCAGAAACTGAAGGAGTTCAAAAGATAGAACAAAAAAGAGAATAAGGAAAAAAATAGAAGAGCATTGGAATATAAAGCTGATAAATGTGACCTATTAATTAACAGAATAGAAGACCAGATTGATCCTGCAGACAAAAAATCAACAAAGATGCTTTTGGTTTATTAAAATAAAAGTAGAGCATCCTGTAACAAATATTTATATGGCACCAAAGCAATTTATTTATATTTTATACATCAGATTTTTTTTGCAAGGCAAGGGGGTTAAGTGACTTGCTCAAGGTCACACAGCTAAGTGTCTGAGATTTAATTTAAACTCTGGTCCTCCTGACTCCAGGACCTGTGCAATAGATATTGCACCATCTAGTTTTCCCCAATTTATTTTTTAAAAAAATGAATATAAGCAAATTTTTGTTTACTATTCTCAACATATTTTAAGTGATGTCATCTAAGTAGTGATTTAACTACAGTCTTCCTATTAATAAATAATCATTTGTTAAACTTCAGCTTGTGTAAGATATAGCAATAGCAATAGAGCTACATTGACAAAAATGAAACATTCCAGCCTTCAAAGCCCTTATATCCTATTGAGAAGGTATGTACATAATATATATATATATATATATATATATATATATATATATATATATTCAAGATAATAATTTTTGAGAGGAAGACTAGCATATCTACAAGAAACATGAAAGGCCACAGAGAAAGTGGAACTTGAACAAAATTTTGAAAGAAATAAGGGAGGAGTTGGCGACAGCAAGAGAACTTTGCTCTTTTCACTAGCAAGTTTCTTCTTCTAGCAAGAAGCTAGCTTTATTCCAGATGCGATGAGTTGGTATTTTCCATCATGCCCATATGCACAGTGCTATACTAGAGACTTTGGGGGCCTTCCCATTAGGTGAGATCTAGAACTTTCTTTCTCTCTTAGAAGCTACTACTTTGCTCCAAGTGGTAAAGTTCCTTCACTGTGGATTGTCTCATATATTCTATAGCACATTTTCACTGATTTCCTTTTGTTATTCTTGTTATCCTATTGGACATTTTTTTCTACCTGCTTTGTGTATTCATTGTGGAACTGGAATCGGGGGGGGGGGTGGATCAAGCCAATGATCCTGATTCCCAATATTAATGAAACAGAAGTTAGCTTAATCTTGAAAACCATAAGCCCTTAACTAATGGTTGTTAAGAAAACAGGTAGATAGCCTATTATTCTCTTCCCACTTTGAAGAGAACAGTCACCAAACTTCCAATTCCAACCTCCTCCTTGTCTTCTGGCAGAAAATAGTCTCCTTTAGAGAAGGGTGGGTGAAGAATAGACTAGAGATGTCTATAATACCTCCCTTTGAGCCACAAATCAGCAATTCCATGCTACATTTAGAGATCAGCTTTCATCACTGAAAGAAATTATAATTGTTGAAGCCTTTCTTTATGAAGTTAGCAAGAGAGCTTAATTTAAGGCATTTATTCTCAACCTCCCCTTGATCGCCTTTCTCCTGTGTGGTCTACCCTTTTTTTTAAGTAAAACCTTACAAGAATGAAAGATAAATCAGTTGTTTTTTTTTTCTTCTGTAGAGGAGAATGCTTATAAAACTAATGAATGAAAATAAGCAAGGACTAAGTGGAACAAGAAATGTCTGAAGTTAGCAAAGCCTTTTGGATGGACAGTGTTGAAATAAGGGGGAAGATTGTAAAGGGGATAGCTCTATCATGTCCAACAACAGGACAATCAGGCATATCCTCTCAACTAACAAATCTGGGTAGGCAAATCATTCTTTAAATGAGTCATTTAGAGAGTAAAAGCTTCAATACCTCATGATTATATTCAGTTTAGGAAAGTATCACAGCTACCTGACCACTAACACAACACTGGTACATTGAGGGTATTTGACCCTTGCTCTCTCTGCAGAGAACAAAAGTTCCTAGACTTGTGTGACATTTTCCTTTGCCAAATAGGTGCTAACTATCAAAAGCAAAGTAATACTACTATTCACCATAATAGTTTTTAAGAAAAGCCACGGCAAACCATTTCTCATTTGACAATATACCAAAATTAACAGGGGAATGAGCAAAACAACCTAGGAATGGATGGGATATTGATTTATTCAAGGACTTTATGTAGTTTTCACAAAATCCTTTAAAGTTAATTCGCATAGATCTTGGTTTGAACATTTTAAGTCTATGTGCTATGCCAAAGTGAACAGGAAAAGTAGATCCATTTCCATTCTGACTTCATTTTCTATCTACAAAGATGTGAGATAAAACAGTTAATTGGGAAATAATGTAATAGAATTCAGGGGACTTGAATTCCAGTTTCAACTCCGCCACTGTTTAGTTACCAAGAAGAAGGTATAACTACTACTAATAATATTTCTGTAATGTTAACATATGTTAATATAATTGATCCTTATAACAACCCTAAGGTATGTGATATTGTCTCTATTTTACGGATGAATAAACTGAGTTTGGGGAGGTTAAGTGACTTGCACAATTAATTAATTATCTGCACAGTAATAAAATTCAGTATTTCTATCTTCAATTTTTATGCTCCATCTACAACACTAAAGCTGTAAAATGAGCCTGCAAAATAAGGCAGTTATTTTATAATGATATTTAAAGTTCTTTCAAGTTTTCAGAATTGGGAATCACAATAAAAGATAATTGTGTTATCTATTAAAATATTTAAATATGTCACGTAGAGAAAATTCCAAAGGTTAAAGCAAAGTATGTTATTATTGTTATTATTTTAATAAGGGTAATGAAATTACTGGGTAGGCAATGTAAAATGTAGCATATTTTTTAGGTAGAATAATGCACAATATATCACGTGTAATACATTGTGCACATGTAATACATATATGTTTATCATATTTGTTAAATTATGTAGATAGGTTAAATCTGTATAATAAGATGGGCATGTATGTATTCATTATTTACACCTGCACACATATGATGCATGGTTCTCCCCAAGCTCTATGTAAATTTTTCTTTTCCACTCACATACTTCAGCCTTTAAAAATCTTATTAACATATACATATGTGAGAAGAATACTGCAAAAAATCAAAATAAAATCTTGTATGGTGATGAAAGGTAGAATAAAATAACTTTAAAATATGATGCAGTAGCAGAAACGGTTTGATTATAAGTTGAATTATCATATCTGAAGGCAAAGGGCAATAATTAGGTTATACATAAATTTGATGATAAAATATTCCCAAAATACTGAATGAAGTGATGTGTAGGTAGAATTGATTGCCAGGAAAATTATAGAGAAAAATTGAAAAATATGAAAAACTAAAAAGATTAATAAGATTGATGAATGTTTTATAGATAAGGATTAAAATATTTCTATAAAACTTAGATGGTAGATAAGTAAAAAAGAACCCTTTTTCTCCTATACTTCAAAAAAATCTGTGAATTTATTAGTGCAGGTTCTCCCTTATCACATGCTTACAGTTCTTTAAGCATTTCTGTGGCACAGGGGAAAAAAAGAAAAAAGTCATCACTAGTAGCCAATGACAAAGTTGCTTTAATGTTTAAGGACCCCTACTTAAATACTAATCAGTATCAATCAGTCTAATAAGATTCTAAGCTCTGAGCTATGAGATCAGATGGTAAGCTCAATTGAGCACTCGTAGGAAGCTCTCTAGAGGTCCTCCACTCTTGTTTTGCCTTGTCTTGGTGGCAAAGCCTAGTGAGACAGAGGTGATTCAAATGAATGGAAAGTCCTCTCAATTTATTTTTGTACCTCTGGACCACTCTATCTCATTAAGTATAAGTAAGTGAACATCTTACAATCATCTTATGGACTATTTAGTCAATATATAAAGGCTGTGCCATCTCTTCTTGTGTAACCAAAGAAGAAGCTCATCTATTTTCTAAACATCTAATCAGCAAAGATATTTTTGTCTTGTCCCAATTTGTGACCCTGATAACATTTTTTGCCTATTTTAGCATATGCATCATATGTCAACCAATGCAATTATTCTGTGATTGAGATACCCATCTCTAAAAGTAGGGCTCTTGAAGGAGAGGGCTTATCAGATCATGAGAATGATCTGGGGTTCACTCCATTAGAGAAATCATTGCCTCAGAGTTTTCTGCCTTCGTTTCTTTTATTGTGAGACAATTTCATTTGCCATACTAACGCTCTGATAAAAAAACACCAAAGTCCTTGGAGTATAGCAGTTTTGATCCTTGGGCAACAGTAGTCTTTCTAATTTGATAGGAGTTAGCAGAGGTTCTACTCTATGAATATAGGTTTTTTAAGATCTAGGGAACATATTATACAAAGAAAGAAAATTCTTCATAGGTGAAGAGGGAGAAGAAATATTCAAAATGCTGAGAGAAAAAGCCTATCTAAATGTCAAGAAATCTGATAGGAATTTAATTGTAATTTTAGTTATTTTTCCAGATATTCAGTTTACAGCATGAAAGGAAATGCCCTTTAATGTTACTGTAGGATTTGGGAGGAAGAGATGGATTGTGCAGGAGGTTTAATATCTATTTAGCAAATGAAATATTTCAAATGGGGACATCTAAGAAAACATGCTAAGAAGTATAAGCTAACTGAGAAGTGATTATTCATAGTGAATGTTGATATCACCTTATATTAATACTACATTAATACTACATAGTTAAGTAGCATCTGGAAGATATTTTTGAAAAGAAATTTTAGTGTCTCTTGTAAAAGGTGGTGGATTATTGAGTTAAAAAGGAAGGACTGCAAAAAGAGGAAAATGTGATCACCTGAGACAAAAGGGAAATCAAAGGGAAAAATATGAGGTGCCTGCATGTGTTTAATGTTAAAAAGTTTCACCAAAGGATGAATTCTATTAAGTTCAATATAATATACAATAGTTAAATAACTACTATCTGAATGTTAATGTTTTGGGGATTAGGGATAATAATTATAGTCTTTATAGTATTTACGAAAACTTATTCCTAAATAAATAACAAGAAATATAAGTATTACCAATCACTTTTTGAACATCTCCACCTTGATGCTCCATAGCTATCTCAAACTCAATCCATTTAAAAAAAAGAAAATTATCCTTTAATACCTTAAAACCACCTTTTCTCCAAATTTTCTTTTAAGAGTATCACCATGCTTTTAGTCGGTTATTTTTAAAGGCTCAAATTAATCCTCTTTCCTCTCTCTCACACCCCATATCTGATCGGATGCTGAGTCTTATTGATTCGTCCTCCTTTCTCAAATGTGTCCTTTCTACTCATGAAGTCATTATCCTTTTTTAGTTTCTTACCTTTTTATTTTTTTTTAATTTATATTTGCCACTTCCAATTCTCATATCACCTGAACAAGCATAATTTTCAGGCACTGAATACCATGGACCTCCTGTAAAGTCCTTATTTCCTTTCACCCATTGGAATATTTTTAAGTGAAACTCACATGTCCAAAGTAAGGTCTACTTTTTTCTCCCCATTTTCAAACTTTCTCCCTCCTCTTACTGTCTCGCACTGAGGCCACCTTCCCCACATTGCACCCCCACACAAACACACACCTCCACCTCAAGGCACATCACTCATTCATTTCCAGTTCCCTGATCCTCATCCCTGTCCTTGTAGCAATTTAGTCCCACAAAAGAAACATTCACCTATAGCCAGGGGGTCACCAGGTTCCATTCTCCCTACCAGCAGGGTACTTTTACCTCTACCCATTTTCTTCCTTTTGAACCTTCAGAAATTCTTACTGGAATTTTTCTTTTTTTGTCACTTTGTTGCTGTTATAGTATGCATTTATTCACTCCTTTTTTCAATTCTATTATTGGAGGGATTTGAAAAAACTTAATTTCTTCAGTTCTGGTTTTCTTTCTAATAAAATAATTCAAATTTATTTATTATTTAACATCCATCTTTTATCTTCTATGGTTAACTCGGATTTGCAAGCTAGGTCACCTAACTCTGACCTGCAATCTGAGCTGTATTGGTCTTCTTCTTTTAATTAATTAATTTATTTATTTTCATTCATATGCACATACGTATTTCCAAGTTACAAATTTCCCTCCACCTTCCCTTCTCACCTCCCAATGCTAAAAATCAGGTTAGCATTGTACATACATGTTTTGATAAACAATTACAAATTAGTCGTTTTTGGTATGAGGAATTAGGATTAAGGGAAAGAGATACATAAAAGATAATTTTATATAGTGTTCATCAGATTTAGGTTTTTTTTTTTTCTGTGTTTTGTTAAATTTTAGTTTTTCTTCCTCTGGGTGGGGATAATATAGTCTATCATAGTTAACCTAGCTGTCTGGACTGCCAAGAGTAGCTGCTTCCATCAAAGTTGTTCATCTCATAATGTTGTGAATGCGTACATTATTCTCTTAGTTCTACTCCCTTCACTTAGCATCAGATCCAATAAGTCATTCCATGCTTCTCTAGAGTCTGACCATTTATTTTTTCTTATAGAACAACAGTATTCCATAGTATTCATGTACCATAACTTGTTTAGCCATTCACCAATTGATGTATTGGAAAGTATTAAGTCATTTGGTATAGTGAGAGAGCCAGAAAGAAAGGGTGATTCACTCTCATTCAGGTTCTGGAAGGTTTACATTATATGAAATATAGACAAGCAAACCTATGCACAAACTAGGTGCCTGTAGTCAAGCAATTTAACTGAGAGGGAAATTTGAAAGCAAAGTAGATTGAGATAGATATTAGTAGAAAAAAACATTCAATTAACTTGGATAAAATAAAAATGCGAAACATCCCAAAACATATGTTTGAGTGGACAAAAATAAGACTTGTATTTGAAACTTAAAACAGATAGGTTGCGCAGTGGATACAGCACCGACCCTAGAGTCAGGAGTACCTGAGCTCAAATCCAGCCTCAGATATTTAATAATTACCTAGCTGTGTGGCCTTGGGAAAGCCACTTAACCCCATTTGTCTCGCAAAAAAAAAGAGAAAGAAACTTAAAACAAAAATGTTTTCAGTGTATTCAATACTTGGGGACTTTCCTATAGTCATTCCTGGTTTTTCCAAAAGAGTTACTGAGCTCAGGGCAATATTCTGAGCTCAAATGATTTCTAATCACATGAAGTTAGATTTTAAACAGCATATAATATGTTTATGAACAATATAATGGATGATAATTAATAAACTACAAACCCATGTGTCAGCATTATTCTACCCTATTATTTCATATCTTCCTATTATCACTATAATAAAATACTAACTCTCCATGTTTAATATTTAAAATCCTTCAAAAATCAGTTCTAACATATCTTGCCAAGCTTATTTCACATTACTCCCTTTAATATATTCTATACTGCAGCAAAACTGTTTTTTAAACTTTTGTACTCTGTCTCCTCTCTGAATTTCTTGACTTTTATATATCTCCAAAGTCTATGTTCTCTTCCTTCCCTATAACTGTTAGAATCTTTTATTTGTTCAAGATTCAGTTCATGTGTATCTCATGTATAAATAACCCTATTCATAATCATTATATAATGTATTTATTGATCTATTTATCAATAAGTTGTGTCTTTCCAGGGTCATATAAGCCTCTTGAAAGAAGGGACTATGTTTGGGATTTTTTAAACACCTAAAAATAGTTCTTTCCATAAAGTAAATGTTGAATAAATCCTTATTGGGTTGAACTGGAAGTTACAAGAGGAGATACATGAAATTCCCCATCTTTCACTCTTGTTCTTCATATTCTATCTCTGCCTTCCTCCAATGAAATCACCTTTTGTTGCTTCATTCCTCAAAAATAAAACTTTCTAGTTATGTTTCTGGCCCAAGCACTCTAAAGTCTGGATATGAATTAGCTAACAAACATCCCCCTTTCTTCACACACACACACACACACACACACACACACACACACACACACACACACACACACACAAACATATATACCTCTTTAATGCATTAAAGATATATTTTCAAACAATAATTTTAATGAAGTGAATGGATTTTGTAAAAGCTAATAATCAAGTGTTCCATTACTGCAAGGTATTATAATCAGTAATATGACTAGACTATGTAAAACTAATAATATAAAGGGTACAATCTTGTTCTTAGATACAAAGAGTTTTTTCCTCATCTTCTATTTTTATGATTTTATGTTCTTGCCAACTATCTCATAAAAGGTTGCTCATTAGAGCTAGATGACCTTCATAAAACCTACTTGGCAAAACATACCACTTTTCTTAAAAATGGATAATCTGATAAAGTTTATATAACTAAGTTCTCATTAAACTTAATTGAAAATAAAAAATAATGGGAGAGAATAAAAAAAAACATTTTTTATCAACAGATAGCAAAAAATGAGGTTAAAGATTAAATTTATTACTAGTTCTTTGATATTAGAAGAACAAAGCTTAATAGACCCTTAAATGTTAAACCCATAATTGAAATATTAAGTAAGCCAAAAAGAAAGTTAAAAATTTTGACTCACAAACAAGGGTAATTTATTCCATGTTGATTTCATTTCTCAAGCAGGTGCTGAGCCTGCATTTTAGCTATTTCACTTTTTTTTAAGTTGTGACATTTTGAGATTGTGCCCTAAAGAAAGCTGGAAAGTCAAAAGGTGGGCACAACACCAACCAGAATAACAAATCAACAATGAATAATGACCCATATGTGAGTCAAAATTATGGACAGAAATTTTAAAAGGAAATAAATCATTTAAAATATTTTCAAATGAACAATACAAGTGGCTTTTATTATCCTGAGTATAAAGGATGTGAAAGATAGGGATAGAGAGATTAGATGTTGACTAGTATAAATAAGTATCTAATCACACCAATAATAACTGGTGAAATTAGGCTGTTTTGCTTTTTAAATTCTTATGAAATAATTATATTCTCAAGAAAAAAGTAGTGAAATATAATGGTGAGAGTAATGACCTGGACCTCTGACCCTCACTAATTTTTATCATTATTGGTAAATTCCTTAGTCTATCTTCAATTGCAAGAAATAATTAATACTATAAGGTCTTTAAGGAATTTTCTTACTCTATTTTTAATACCATATATATATATATATATATATATACATATATATATATATACTGTCCTACTTGCCTTAGAAATTTTAAATTATAATTCTTTATCCAATATAATTCATATAATTCATACTTAATTATTTTGGTCTATATTTCTTAATGCATTGATATAGAGTCATGGGTAGGAAAAGTCCCTCTACCAGTGCAAATTAGCTGCAGAAATGAGAAGCTAATAATCATTTAATTTTTAAATATATTTGTTCTTATTAACTATAGAATTAAAATTATTTTCCTTTAAAATAGAAACTTACATCATGCTTGACATGACTATCTTTTTCAAGACACAATATTTAAAATCTAATACATGGTCTTAATTTTAAGCAGATGAATCTGTTCTGTACAGACTTTTGCCCCTCTATCCAAATTTTCTATTGGATCAAAGAATACCATAAAACCCTTTTATCTGGAATATTTTTCATTACTTGTGAATAGAGAGAAGTTTAGAGGTTCCCCAATTATGTAAAATCTTTTATTCCATAGGTAAAAATATATTGTTTTTGATTACATATTCTATGTATTCTACTCCTTTTTTCTAAAAACTGTCAACAACTTATGAGTTAACAGTGCCTGTTATAACCCTTCTGACAGAAATTCCCCAACTCTCTCTATTCCATCCAAACTCTGATGGTGCATTGATTGGATTTTTTTTCACACTCTTTATTAAACTGATGTGTCGATCCTTGATCTTCTCGGAAGTTTAGCTCTAATAGAGGTGTCAAATCCATGTCTCCCTCTTTGAAGGGCTTTAAAAAAATTTGATAGTTGTAAATTGATTTTGGATAAAGTCCAATCTCCCCAAACTATTTTTTTAACCACGGAAATAGCAAGAGCTTAAACCTTAGATGAGTATGATGGTTTATGATTTGCTATTATATCATTTCTAGCCAGTAGAGGTACATTCAGCCCCCCTCGTTTTTCCCAATCTCTCATCTACTTTAGAGTACATGTGCTACCGCCAAATAAATGCCAAGCTAGCAAGTGATGAACAGTGCAGAGAATCAAAATGAGCAAGATGTCTCAAATTATAAACATTGTTTCAACATATGTATCTGGGCAAGACAATTGGCATTTTGAAAAAGAGATAGAGATGTCTTTTAGAATCATATCAAATCTATTATTTATTATTCTAGCCAAGGCTAGAATTCTTACCTTGTTGGATAGTGTAAATTTGACTACTTTCTGACTTTCTGAATTGATTTTTCTAAATCATTTTGCATGCCAAAAATTATTAAGTAATTTCTAGAAAGCTTTTAAAAGCCTTGTGTCATTTTAGAGGAGGAAAAATGTTAAACTACTTAATTTCACTGTAATTATGAACCTATACAAACCTCACTGGCGAAGTGTACATTGGTTTATAATTAAATGATTCCCTGTTTACACAGATCACATAATCCTGTTTCCTTTATCCATAAGACAGAGTGGAGAATTCCTGATGCATGAATATACTTGCAATTTTGACAAAAGGGAAAAAACAGATTAACAAATGTTCCCTAAAGCAGAAAGAGAGGAAGGACTTTTAAGTTTTTCTCAGACCTCATTTCATTCTGACCAGCAATTTAGTGGAGTATCTTTATTTAAAATATTCCCTGGGAATGTTTATTTTGTTGTTTTTTTCTTTTTCCATGTATAAATGGGAAGCAATCAAGTATATGGAGGCAGAGACAGAGATACAGAGACAGAGAGACAGAGACAGAGAAAGAGAGAGAGACAGAGAGACAGAGACAGATTCTGAAAGAGATAAAGATAGAAAGACAGTTGGGGTCAGAGAAAGAGAGAAAACAGAATTAGAAATCAGATGACATGTGGTAGTCTTTACAATATCAACTCTGAAATATTGTTACAGGTACATGAGAAAAATATCTTCCAAAAATAAAGATAGTATGTATAGTCTTTACATTATGCCAGAAAAGTCCAATTGGGAAAAGATAATTAAAATTTAGAATGGGACACTATATAAACAAAGAATTCTTTTATCAAATGGATCTTGCAGAATGGGCTATAAATAGTTATAAAATCTGATATCTTCCCTAAAATTATATATATATATGAGTTGGGACTCCCTAGTCTGATTAGTCCTGGAATAATTAAAGACATTTTGGCTTTAGATAGTTAAAAGTGATATCATGGTGATCAATGAAAGATTGTTAATCCTGAAGAACTATCAGGGAAATAGGATAGCTGATGTCAGATGTTTGAAAGCTCTGTCTAAAAAAAATTTGCATATAAATATTATGTGAGAAGATGATTACAGATGATTACAATCTGAGACTTGAGAGTCCTAAGTGATGATACGGTCCAATCAAAACTTGACAAATTGTTATTCAACTTCTAAGATCTCAAAGGCAGAAGAACTCTCCTACTTCTCAAATCAATGCAACCCTCTTTTGTAAAGTTCTAATTTTTAGCAAATGCTGATTTATTTTTACCCTGAAATAAGACCTAAATTGTCCCATTTGCAATTTCAGTTATTATCCCAGTTTCTGCCCTCTGGTGACAAACAGAAAAATTATATTATCTTCTAGTACCTGAAACATAGTAAACAATAAATATTTGTATCATTGACTCAATTCAACTTTACATGACAACCCTTTAAATATTAGAGCAAAATTATACTGTCCCTTTGAGTCTTCATTTCTCTAAGGTAAGCATACTCAATTGTTTCATCTAAATTTTATCTTACATAGAATCTAGACTCTTCACTATATTGGTTGTTCCCATTTACCAATATTCTTCTAAAACTATGATGTCCAACAATGAAAATAATATTGAAGACAAGGTCCAGTGAGGGCAGAGTTCAATGAAATTCTCAGTTTTTTAGTAGTTGAAATTTTCCCTCCCTTGATGTAGACATTTAATACATTAGTTCTGATATTATTTCATTGTGTAGAGTACCTTTCAAGATAATGTAAATTTCCAGCTTATCTTTTTAATCATGTCTAGTTTTATACTAATTTGAAATTATAATTTCCACCCTTGAGATTTCTTTGACTATATTAAGTAAAAATTATAGTCTATTCCCTTCTTCTTTAATCATTATCAAAAACTATTTTTCAGTTGTGTTCCTGTAAATAGTATAATGTTGAATTCTTTCTAATATATTTTGTATTCCTCTTATGTCTTTTGGGTGAATTAATCTCATTCACATTCATGATTACTATTTTAAGGATATTTATCTTTCACAATATTTTATTATAATGTTTTCTTCCTTTGTCCTCCAATTTCTTTTATACTAAAAAAAATAGTGAAGAAAAAGAGTGAAATTGAATA
Organism: Macrotis lagotis; assembly: GCF_037893015.1. Taxonomy (NCBI): domain Eukaryota; kingdom Metazoa; phylum Chordata; class Mammalia; order Peramelemorphia; family Peramelidae; genus Macrotis; species Macrotis lagotis. The sequence continues at coordinate 195,919,393 of NC_133666.1, read as the reverse complement.
ATTGGAATGGTCTTCTACATTCACATATCACTAAGTAATTAACATTCTAATTATGTGATAATTATACTATTGCTCTTTATTTCTCCCCTAATCACCTCTTTATGTTGTTCTCCATAGTAGAAAGATTTTTTCTTATACAGCCAATTATAGTCATAGAAATCTACATAAGGTGATTCTTATATAATATGAATTTGTCTCCAAAAGTGGAATATTGAGGGTGAGAATAAGGAAGGAGGTCACATTTCCATGCAAAAAGAGAGATGGCATAGGGTTCAAAGAAATATGATGGCCAGAGACAGACAGGCAAGAATGAAAAAAGGAATATGCTGGAAAGGTGAGGACATAATGCTACAGGAAGGATGGCAGGAGCTGGACATGCAGGTGGGTAACCAAAAGGAACAAAGGTATGATGACAAGCCCCTGATTCAACAGAGGGAATGTGCTTTTCTATTTTTACTTGGAGGGTTTTTTTGGTTTGTTTGCTTTTATAAGGAGGTGGGAGGCTGGAGAGCTCTTAACCCTAGGATAGGAGTGGAAAGAGAAAGAATATAATGCAGTCAGTAAAGTTAATATAGTTTCTTATCCCTTACCCAACACCTTTGGAATGTAGATTTCTTTCAAAATTCTCATTTTTTAAAATTATATATTTATTTTTTCATCCATATACATTTTTAAATTACAAAATTTCCTTGCATCTTCCCTTCCCACTCCCTCACATCAGCGGTGAACAGTCCATCTTTCAAAATTCTTTACCAAAAAGAAAATTTGCCTAATGCAAATTCATGTGAAGTGAAAACAGTCTACACTATCCCATTGCTGTCCCATTCCACTGCTTCTATCAAAGTTTCTTTTCCTTTGTCTTCCTCATCTATTTCTCTGTATAATCTCTACCCAAAGCCCATTGTTATGTGATGCTCTCCTTTTCTGGTGGAGATGAGGCATGTGGCTGCCTTCCAGTAAGATAGTTTGTATCTAGGCAATCCACCCAGGTGGTAGAGTGAATAGAGCACTAGCCCTGGAGTTAGGAGGATCTGAGTTCAAATTTGGATTCAGAGCAAATTTGACCTCAGAGTAAATCTGACCTTGGGCAAATCATTTAACCCTGATTGCCTTGCATCCAGGGTCATCTCTAGTCATTTTGATCCATATCTGATCACTGGACCCAGATGGTTTCAGAGGAGAAAGTGAGGCTGGTGACTTAGCACAGCATCCCTCATTTAAATCCAATTCATGTGCTTATCATGGCATCACTTTATGTTCTCCTATATGTTTTCTCTTGTAGCTACATTTTGTTGCGATTTGGATATATTGGTTTCTTTGCTCTTTTCTGTTTTCATTATGGAAATGTCACCACTGGGATTTTGGGGATCACCAATTACAGATAGGAATTGGGTAAGAAACAAGGATAACTGAACGACTAAGGAAATCCCATGCTCTCTGAGAACTTAAAACTGCTCAGGATTTTATAACAAATTATTTCAAAGAAAACAGTTTAAAACGTTTTCCTCCTCCTGAAGAGTCTGCAAGCACTTTAGGACAGGGTAAATAACAAAAGGGTAGGCATGGTTACTTGGGAGACAGAAACAGAGACAGAGAACGGCGGATAAAGAAAGGAAGCAAGACAATCAGGAAGAACTGAATGGGCCAGAAAGAGAGAAGAAGAGGACGAACCCCTAGTGGAGATCCAACCCAGGTTTTATAGCCTTGCCCCTTATCTGTACACTGAGGGCAAAAGGGGAAATCCCTCTCCTCTTACTTAACTGAAACCATGTAGAAAGTTGAAAGCTGGGGGTTGGGAATAGACAGGATACAAATTTTACATTAAACAATGAAACAATAAGAGCCAATTTATATCTCAAGAGCAAAGAGCCTTCCATTCCCTTCACAAGATTTCCAGATTTAACAGCATTAAAAATTATAGAATATGTTTCTGATTATAATTATTTTCTACATTCATAATGCTCTACATCAGAACCTGTCAGGTGAGAAAAAAGTTAAGTCTTTGATATAGCAATTGGGGGTCTTTCAATCTCCTACCAAAACAAAAACCAACTAACTAGTGGATGAAGTGCTAGGTCTGGAGTCAGGAAGATTCTTCTTGGGTTCAAATCTTACTTCAGATACTTATTAGTTGTCTGACCTGGGTAAGTCATTTAACCCTATCTACCCTGGTTTCTAATCTGTAAAATGAGCTGAAAAAGGAAATGTCAAACCACTCCAGCATCTTTGCCCAAAAAAAACCCAAAACAGGGTCATGGATAGTTGAATACACCTAAAATGATTGAACAACAACAAATCATATCCCCTAAAAGAAAAATATTTAAGAGAAAATACAGCAAAAATTCTGACCTCCTCTCTCTCTGAGGAAAACAGAGTGGTGGACTCTAGCCTAAAGCTTCAGTTCCCCTCTTGGAAGTAATAAAAGTTCCTTGCAGAAAGTTGGAGAATAAAGAGACAAGAGATATCTATACTGTCTCCCCGTAAGCCACTCCACTTTCCTACTCTCACTCTGCTACCATAGGAGTTCTGTCCATAGAAATGATTTGTGGTTGCTTATTTTTGTAATATATTAGGGTCTTTGGGGGAGTGTGGTAGATTGCTTTTTTCTAAAAGCTGAAACAATTTACTTTTTGTATTTTTTCCCTCAGGACCAAACAACTGTGTTTCAATTTGTTTTATGTAACTAAAGCTTTAAGCACAATCATCTCAGGCTTTTATTGAATGACTAATAAAAGCCTTACTCCCACACCACCCCAAGCTCTAAGAAGCTCATTGTTTAGATATTGATTTCTTGAAGTACGTTTTGATACCATTTTGTTTTGTTGTTCTTCCTTTGTTTTATTTATTTATTTAGATTTTTATTTTTCCCATTACATGTAAAAACAGTTTTAAAAATTCATTTTTAAAACTTTGAGTTGCAAACTCTAACCCTCTCTTTTCACCTCATGCCCCCTCATTAAAAAAGCAAGCAAGGTTATAAGTGTGTAGTCAAGAAAAATATTTCCATAATAATCATGTTATGAAAGAAAAAATATAACCCCCTCCCCAAAAAAAGAAGCCACAAGAAAAAAAAAGTAAAAGTAGTATGCTTCATTCTGTATTCAGATGTCATCAACTTTTTCTCTGGGGATGGATAGCACTCTTCATCATAAATAATTCAGAGTTGTCTTGGGTCACAATACTGCTGAGAAAAACTGAGTAATTCATAGTTGATTATCCTATAATAATGTTATTGCTTTGTATAATGCATTTCTTGTGGCATCAGCTTTTGTTAGTCTTTCCAAGCTTTTCATAGAACATCCTGCTCATCATTTTTTAAAAATATATTTATTTAAGGTAACAGGGTTAAATGACTTGTCCAAGGTCACAAAGCTAGGCAATTATTAAGTGTCCAAGGCCAAATTTCAACTCAGGTCCTTCTGACTCCAGAACCAGTGCTCTAGCCACTATACCACCTAGCTACCCCTTGTTCATCATTTTTATAGCAGATTAGCATGCTATCACAATCACATACAACAATTTACTTTGTCTCCAACTGATAGTCATCCCCTGAATTTCCAATTCCTTGACACCAGAAAAGAGTTATTATAAAAACTTCTTATGCATATAGGTCATTTTCCTTTTTGTTTTTCATCTCTTTTGAAATACACACCTAAAAGTGATATTGCTGGGTCAAAGAGTATTATGCATGGTTTTAAAGTTCTTTGGGCATGATTCTAAATTGCTTTACAGAGTGGTTGAATTGTTTGACAACTCCTTCAATTCACTTGATGTCTCATTTTGTCTATATCCCTTCTAACATTTGTCATTTTCTTTTTATGTTCTATTAGCTAATCTAAGATATAAAGTAGCAACTCAGAATTGTTTTAATTGCACGTTTCCAATCTTCCATGAGTTAAAACTTTATTTCTTTTAATTATTTATCAGTTGGGAAATGATTCCATTTTTACAAATTTGACACAGTTCTCTGTTTGAGAAATGAATCCTTGAGAAACTTGCTTCAATGTTTTCGTTCTCAGTTAAAAAAGTTTTAATTCTATTTCCTTCCATCTATTCACCCATCCTCACTTATTATATTTTTTCTCTCTTTTAACCCTGACCTTCCTCAAATGGATTTTGCTTCCAACTAGCCCCTTCTCTAATTTGTCCTTCCTTCCATCACCCCACTACCACCATCTTTTTCTTATCCCCTTCCCTTCCTACTTTCCTATAGGGTAAGATAGATTTCTATACTCAATTGAATATGTATGTTATTCCTTCTCTGAATCAATTCTAATGAGAGTAAGGTTCCCTTACACCTACTAATCTCCCCTTTCTCCCCCTCCATTGAAAAAGCTTTTTCCTTGCCTCTTTTATGTGAAATAATTTACGCCATTCTATCTCCACCTTTCCCTTTATCCCAGGACATTACTCTCACCTCTAATTGTTTTTAGACATCATCTCTTTATATTCAAATCACACCTATGCCCTCTATTTATAAAATCCTCCTAACTACTCTTATAAGAAGAAAGTTAATACAAGTTATAAGTATCATCATTCCATGTAGCAATTTTATATTCAACATCCTTAAGTCCTTTATGATTCCTTTCCTGCTTAACTATTTATTCTTCATTTGAATCTTGTATTTGGAGATCAGATTTTCTGTTCAGCTCTTATCTTTCCATCAAAAAAGTTCGAAAGTGCCCTATTTCTTTGAATGTCCATATCTTTTCCTGAAAGACTATGCTCAGTTTTGCTGGGTAGTTGAATTTGATTATAATTTGTTTAGCCACTCCTCAATTAATGGGCATCTCCTCAATTTCCGATTCTTTGCCAATACAAAAAGAGCTGCTATGGATATTTAGGAAGATGTAAGACTTTTCTTTTTGTTACATTTTCTTCTGTATATAGGCCTAGAATTAGAATTTCTGGGTCAAAAGGTATGGACAGCTTATTGCTTTTTGGGCATAGTTCCATATAGCTCTCCAGAAAGGTGGGATCCATTCACAACTCCACCAGCAATGCATCCATGTCCCAATCCTCGCACAACCTCTACAAAATTGATCAGTTTCCCTTTTTCTCAACTTGGCCAATTTAATAGGTGTTTTAATTTTGTTTTAATTTGCATTTCTCTTTTTTATATGATTATACATATCTTTAATTTCTTCATTTGAAAACTGCCTGCTCATTTCCTTTGACCATTTATCAGTTGGGGAGTGACTTGTGATCTTATAAATTTGATGCAAGTCTCTATATATTTTAGAAATGAGACATTCATCCGAACTCCTAGTTGTGAAGATTGTTTCCCAACTTTCTTCTTTCCTTCTAATTTTGGCAGCATTGATTTTATTAGTGCAAAATCTTTTTTCAATTTAATATAGTCAAAATCATTCATTTTGTAATGTATAATATACTCTAATTCTTGTTTGGTCAGAAATCTATACTCTTTCCATAGATATGATAGATAATTTCTTGGCCTATTAATTTATCTAAGTTGTTGCCCTTTATGGCTAAATCCTGTAATTTTGACCTTATTTTAGTATAGGGTGTGAGAGGTGGATCTAAGTGTAGCTTTTTGCCATACTATTTTCCAGTTTTTCCAACAATTTTTGTCAAATAATGAATTCTTAACCCAGAAGCTGAGGTATTTGGGTTTGTCTAATAGTAGATTGCTGTAGTCATTTATTGCAGTTTCTTTTGAACCTAATCCACCAATCCATAACTCTATTTTTAACTAGTACCAGGGATGACTGCTGCTTTAGATCTGGTAGTGCTAGACTACCTTCTTTTACATTTTTTTCATCAATTCAGTTGATATTCTTGTTATATCTTGTTCCAGATGGATTTTGTTACTGTTTTTTCAAGCTCAGTGAGGTAGTTATTTGATAGTTTGATTAGTATGGCAATGAATAGGTAATTTAATTTTAGTAGAATTGTTATTTTTTTTTATATTAGCTCAACCTAACCATGAGCATTGGACATTTTCCCAATCATTTAGATCTGACTTTATTTGGGTGAGGAGTACTTTATAATTGTGCCCATACAGTTTCTGGGTTTATACTGGGAGTTAGATTCCCAAATATTTAATGTTATCTGAAGTTATTTTAAATGTTATTTCTCTTTCTTTTTCTTGCTCTTGGGCTTTGTTTTTCATATATAAAAATGCTGATGACTTATGTGGGAACATTTTTATCCTGCTACTTTGCTGAATTTGTTAATTGTTTCAAGGATTTTTAGGTGATTTTTTTGAGTTCTCTAGGTATACCATCAGATCATCTACAAAGAATGAAAATTTTGCTTCCTCATCGCCAATTCTGATTCTTCTTTTGTTTTTAAAGATCAATGACAGCACAATGTTGCAAAAAAATAGTGAATGATGAGTGATGCCTTGACTTGCATGTGAATTGGATTTAAGTGAGACATAGATCCACAAACTTATCCCCTCACTCTCCCTTTCAGAGTCACCAAAATCCAGTGATAGAACAAAAGTCAAGATGGACTGGGATGCAGTGATTGATTTCATTATTTTCAGTGTCTAATCAAGCTCTAAACATTTCAGAGCACCTGTTTCAACCATCTTCATGGCTATTGCAACAAATTGTTCTCCATATGCTCTTTCCACTGGCAGATATCTTCACATGGTTGGGGAAGACACCCCCCCCCCAACATACTTATAAGCTTGAGGTATGTCTGTTACTCTCAGTCTAATTTAGCCAGTTTGCCAAGATTCATTTATTTTGATGTGACTGCTGGGCATTCTACAGCTTCTTGGAGATACAGGTGAGAACTGAATGGCAAGTGAATACCAAAGGGCAAGTATATGAGGTTTACAAGATAGACTAGAGCCTTTGATGTAAAGACTTGCAAAGTTCTTTTCAGGTTTCCATCAGGCTTTTGAGAAACTTGCAGGATCTTCTCTTTCCAAATAGATATTATTGTCTCAATTTTTATCTGGCCCTTAGTGACCAAATGAGTGTTGCCTCAGGCAAGCAAACTAAAGAATGGGAAATATATTTGACTTAGAAAGAAACTTCTTGGCATTTTTTTTCTTATGGATAAGTTTATTTCAGAAATAAATTTCCCATTCTAGAAAGTACTCTTGTTTATATAGTTTCTCTCATTTTTCTCTTCTTGCAGATAACAATATTTTTTTATTCCCGAATATATCTTGGAGTTTTTAAAATGTAGTTTAAATTGGTATCCCCATTCTGGACTCTCCCAAGCAAGAGTCTTCTTCAGATAGAGAATAAAATTGTTATCCAGTTTTGAGATAAAAGGAAGAGGTCACTTCCGTTTGAGGAAGGAAAAGATTGTGGGAAGATGAGAAGAGATAATTGAATTTATTATATCTTTTAGATTATTTTGTTCCTCTGGAGACTTCAAAGTATTTCCCTTTGAGTGAGATATAGGATACTATCTTGGTTGAGCTATGTTAGCTTGCGTTCAATAGGAGAACTTCTTCACTCTGTATTATAAGGCATATCTTCACTTATGTAACCCTACTCTGATTTCCATTTTGCTATTGATTCTGATAAATGGGGGGGGGTTGTCTATTCTCTACATGTGTTCATTGAAATCCTATTAGATGGGAAAGGAGGAAAGTCTTGGAAATAGAGTCCTCCTTCCCTGCCAAAATAACAAAGCATTCAAAAATTAGATGGGACCTGATCATATTGAGTACACACACACACACACACACACACACACACACACACACACACACACATATATATATATACATTTATTTATTTATTTATTCATCCACCTATCTATCTATTTATTTATTTATTTGTTTATTTATTTATTTATTTATTTATTTATCTAGACTAGTACCCCATTTTCTCAAAGGAGAGCAGAGTGGTAGAGAATAGCCTCAACTTCATACTTCCACTATTTGGTAAGGAGTTAGACTAGAAGAGCCAAGACATGTCTAGCCTGCTTCCATTTTAGCCACATACAAAGACAGGTTCTTACCATTCACTGTAATTGTCTCTGCAGCTTTTGTGAAATTGTAAATCCTAAATCCCAGTAGGTAGGATCTTTGAGTTTATCAAGGATTAGCCTCCTAAAGATGAGCATTTTATTTTTTTAATTTAGTTTGAATTCTTTCTATTCAATTCATTCTACTGATCAACTTCTTTCATTTTTAGTCAGTTCCAAAGAATTCATGTTAAATTTTATGGTAGAGATTTATGGTAGAGATTGAGATCTGGAATTAATTATTATATCCCATCTTTCCCAGGGTTTTTCATTACTGCCAATGAACTTTTTGATCTTTCATTGAACAGGTTTGTTTTTGTTATTTTTTTGTTTGTGTTATTATTTTTGTAGCTTTATAATGTAACATTTTAATAATTTGACTGACATGATAATGAGAAAATGCAAATATTTAGGTGGTATTTTCATTGTTATCACCTCATGCTAACATGAACAATAATAATTTCTCCAGTTATTTAGATCCTCCTTTAAAAGATTTGTGTAAAACATCTCATAATTGCATTTGTCAGTTAGGCTCCTAGGTATGTAATAAATTCTGTATCAAATTTGAAGGGAATTGTTTTTTTTCTTTTGCATGTTATTTTTAATATATAGAAATTATTACTATTTTTCTAGATTTATTCCTTTTTTTCTTTTTTTTAGTTTTTTTTTTTGCAAGGCAGTGGAGTTGCCCCATAGATATGATACCTAACAGAGACATTGAGAAAAGGAGTGATGGTATTTGAAGTAAAAGTCAGATAGTGTGAATTGTTATACAATAAGTAAAGCTATCTTTTTCTTTTTGTAAAGTTTGTGCAAATAAATCCCACAGAGCTTTTGACTAGACATTAGAGTTGCTTTTTTGCAATTCTTTGAGTCCAATATTAACCAGAAAGACTAATGTGTATGCTGTTGTGCTGTCCCTTAAATTATGAGTGAATCTATGATGCAATCTACAGGAGTGGAGGCAAAATCAAACAAGCTGAAAGACAGTCTTTATTGACATGATAATGGACAGTGAATTTCACTAGAGGGTATAGCACCTTTATAGGTACAATTCTTGGTTTTGAATCAATCCAATCGAACACTTGTTTATATGGAAAGCTTGTATAAGAAACACCTCATGATGTTTTCTTTCAATGATGTATACTTTCATAAAACTATGGATGTTTATATCTCAGGAAATCAAATTTCCTACCTTGGGGATTATCCTTTATTTACTAGAAAGGAAGAAAAACTGAAATAGTTCAACAAAATGTTGTCTTAGAATATAAATAATCCTACTCATAGTACTCAGGAATTTTATTCTATTATTATGATAGAATTAAATAATGCCTTTACACATTTGGTCCAAGACCATACACTTCCATAAATAAATATTTTACTGGCCCGAAGTAGAATATGTCTAGGATACGTGTGTAATTTGTGTCAAGGAAAGTGTTGTCAATTTGTGCTTCACATAAGACAGTTAAATCATCAGCAAATCTTTGGTATTTCTTTCCATTGACTTCATGATTACAAAGAAATAGAAAGAACATAGGATTCATATTGTCTGACTATTTCATCCAATAAATACTAGTGTCAAATCAGAAAGTAACCAGAGATGCTAAACTGTGGTGGGAAAAATATTTCTTAGTAAATTGTTTCCTTCCTAGCATCCAATCTAAATAACATAGAATCTTTGATTCAAGAAGAGTAGAACTGTGCATTCCTTAGAGAATTCTAAGACTGAGAATTTCAGATCTGATTTTCTAAAATATGCTATTCAGAATTGTTTTATCTTCATGCTTTCATCAAAGGTCAATGTTTCTTGGATTTTTCCCTCCTGGTTTGCCTACCAGGTCTTATTTTATTCATTCAATTACTTATTCATTCATTCTTTTATTAATCTATAATTTATTTACCTACTTGAAACAGTCATATCCCCCAGTATTGGGAATATTGCATTTATTTGCTCAATAATCTAGAAGATTGAGCAGTAAATTGCCATTTATTTGAGTTTCCTTTTCATATAATATAACCTTATGATACAATATTTCATGCTCCTTCTTACAAAATAAAATTTCAGTAAAAACATTATCTAGGGAGTAGCTAGGTGATGCCCTGGAGCCAGGAAGACCTCAGTTCAAATTCCATCTCATACACTTAATAATTGTCTATTTGTGTGACCTTGGGCAGGTCATTTAAATCCCATTGCCTTAAATAAATAAAATTTTTTAAAAAAACTATTTGAAAATTTCTACAGCAAATCTAGTATGATTTCTAATTGGAAATCATAGTAATTTAAAGGAAAAACATTGTTCCATTTCCCTTTCAGAAATACCACTTAGGAATGAGTTGATCAGATGGTAGAAGAGTAAGTATACAGATTTGCTATATTTGAAGTCTATATGAATATGTCAAATGATTGGTTAACATTATACTAAATGGAGATATTGAGCTGAAATATGTACTTACATGTGACTAAATTCACCTAGTTAATGTAAAACTATCAAAATATTTGGGGGAGGGGCAGCTAGGTGGCACAGTAGATAGAGCACCTGCCCTGGAGACAGGGGTACTTGAGTTCAAATCTGGCTTCATACACTGAATAATTACCTAGCTGTGTGGCCCAGGGCAACCCCATTGCCTTGCAAAGCCTAAATACATACATACATATATATGTATATATATATATATATACATATATATGTATATGTGTATATACATATATATATGGAGGAGAAAATATTCTCTTAACATTTTATTGCTGATAGTATTTATATAGTATTGTAAAATTAACATAGCACTTTAAAATCAATTCTATTTGTCAAAAGAAGCCTTGATGAAAATAAGAGTTCCTTTCTGTGAAATACACAATAATTAAGAAATTTGAAAACCATCTGTAGGGTACAAGATTTTACATATAGAGTAACAATACTCCATGGGCAAATAATTGGTGACAGGATAGATGCTATTTGTGGAGGAGAGAAGTAGTACTAGTCAACCATGCATTTAGCATGCATACCCATCTAAGTCTCATGTGGAATACAGATGTCATATCTAAAATAATTAGACTTGGAAATTATAGTGATAACTGAAGAAGAGATGAAAAATATCGTGTATCACACAAGATGACAGAATACAAACAATTGGCAAATAAAGCTGAAAAGTTGGAACTTGCCCCTCACAGCATGGCAATAATATTTGAACCTCAACTCATTGAACCAAATCTCTTTACCTCTGTTGCCTGTCAAAAACAACATGTCAGGCGGCTGAGTGGAATAGTGGATAAAGCACCGGCATTGGAGTCAGGAGTACCTGGGTTCAAATCCGGTCTCAGACACTTAATAATTACCTAGCTGTGTGGCCTTGGGCAAGGCACTTAACCCCGTTGGCCTTGCAAAAAAAAAAACAAAAAACATGTCATCAATGAAATACTATGTAATAATACAAATGGTGATCACAGAGGATGTCTGACATTCCCTGTAAGGTACTTTGGAGTTTTGAAATGCAGCACCATCACTGTTCCCACATAGGACACCAGGCAGCAGTTGTCACCAGTCAAAGCATATTACTCAATGACTCTGAAGGCAATTCATGATGACTTTGAATGCATGGGTTAAATAAGGAGATGATAATAATAATAACAATGATAATGAAATAATAAAATAACCAAAGATATCATTCGGAGGCAAGAGACCTATGCAATATATTTAAGGTACTACTTACTTGTGCCATATATTTGGAAAATATAATCACAAGAAAACATTTCAAATTTGTCTTCATTTACATTTTTATCCCTGAAAGGAAATGGGAAGAACATCAGTGATATAGTTTTTAAGATTTTCTCAATGTATGTATAAGCATACCCAACCAGAAGTCAGAAAACTTCCAGGTTTTAAGATTAAAAAAATTCTCAGTACATAGACCTTCTTTCAGCATCCATTCAGACAAAAGCAAAGACTTTGAAACAAAACTATACAAAGAAATGTTCATTTTGATGTCAATGAGAAATCTAGAACATTGGACAATCCTAATTACATGCATTCTTTACATGAAAAATTTGCTACATAGACAATATGATACTGTTTTCTCCCTTCTGAGATGTTTATTTGCTTTATATTAGTACCATGAGTATTATATAAATGTTAACCTATATAACCTATATTTATTTATGTTTGACAAGCACATTACTCATAAACTAGTTATTTTTTCATGCCTATCAACATTATAATCACTTTGTTTTTGTTTCAAGAATGTTCTGTTATCAATTCACATAGGATCACTGAGTGCTAAAATTTAAATTTGAGCATATATTTAAATATGAGCATGACCTCGAAAATTGGCAACCACTACAAAGCAGATCATGATTTATTATTTTGTTGAGCGTCTAAACCTAAAAAATGATACAGAATATGTTAATAATATCAATTAAACTTAAAAATGTATTGTCTATTCATTTTCTTCCTAGAGAATTGATTGTTAAATATTTATCAGAACACCCCCTCTGTCCAGTTCATTGTTTTCATTATGAGGTTATGTAAATACTACTAAATGTGTGCATATATGATACATTCTGCATGTAGTCAGATCCTTAGTAACTATAGCACCTTATCACAAGATGCTTTACATTTTGCTATTGTCTGTTGTATATATGTATATATATTATAGTATATAAACATATTATATATAGATATATGGATATTATAGATGACATGTTGAGATAGACATCTTTGTTTTGTTAAGAACTATTATGCATTTTTAAATTAAATTTTCATTTTCAATTATGAATAATTTATTTTTCTTTCTCTTGCCTCCCATAAAAAAGAAAGAGAAAAAAAGATCTTATAACATAGAGGCATAGTAAATCAAAACAATTTCCTATATTAACCATAAACAGAATTGTATGTCTCATTGTGTATGTACAGTTTATCACCTCTGTCAAGACGGTAATAGTATTCTTTAACATTTGTCCTTTGGAATCTTGATCAATACTTTCATTGACTAGAGTACTTTGAGTCTTTCAAAATTGTTTATTTTAAAAATGTTTAAAATTGTTTAAAAATATTATAGTATTCAGTTTTGCTCTGTCAGTGCTCATTTCATTCTGCATTAGTTGACACAATTTTTTCTAGGTTTCTCTGAAATTCTCTCTTTTATACTCTCTTATAGTATAATACTACACTACTATATTTAAATGACATAATTCATTCAAACTTTTCCCAAATGATGAATAGCCCCACACCTTAGTTTCCAGTTTTATGTCATTACTTCTTCAACATGTCTTTTGCTAATATGTTATAATTCCAGAAGCCCAGTTTACCATAGATGATTTTACAAAGGACTGAAAAAATTCAAAGGGGAGCAATGTAACAGGCAAACCAGCAAGGTTTGAACTGGCTTCCTTGAAAGTGGGGAGAATGAAGGTACTACTTACTTGTGCCATATATTTGGAAAATATAATCACAAGAAAACATTTCAAATTTGTCTTCATTTACATTTTTATCCCTGCAAGGAAATGGGAAGAACATCAGTGATATAGTTTTTAAGATTTTCTCAATGTATGTATAAGCATACCCAACCAGAAGTCAGAAAACTTCCAGGTTTTAAGATTAAAAAAATTCTCAGTGCTATTCATCATTTGGGAAAAGTTTGAATGAATTATGGCATTTAAATATAGTAGTGTAGTATTATACTATAAGAGAGTATAAAAGAGAGAATTTCAGAGAAACCTAGTCAATAAAAATGCTGGGAACGATATTCTCAGTTTGGAAAGAGAAAAAAGCTGTCTTGAGAACAGAACTGCCCTCAGCAGGATAAGTTTAAAATTGTCTCTGGATAGAGAAGAATATGACTTACCATAGCTGATGATGAAGAATTATATTACTCTAAGATTCTTCAGTTCAAAACACTGAAGGATGACTATTGAAAGGAATCCCTCTATGTCACTAAAGAGCTGCCTAGGACATGGGGCTATGAATTTTTCCAAACAATCTACAGGAGATTTTTAATAACAGTAGATATTAAAATTTGAAGAGTGAAACAGGGATTTCTCATACTCCTTCCATTGAAAGTTCTAGAAAAAAAATTTGTGAACCAAATTCAAAGGAGAATTGTTTGGAAATCAGGAATACAGGATACTCCTTCCTGATAAGTGGGTTTATTAAAGTCAAAATTATAGACAAAAATGTTGCTCTCCATGGAACTTTAGGATCATAGATATGAGAGTTCTTCTAGTACTTTTCATGTTACAGATGAAAATAATGAAAACCAAAGAGTGGAATTTGCTTAAGGCTACAAATGTAGTAAGTGACAAAGGATTTGAACTTTTATCGACTGATTCTAATTCAATTTTTCATTTCATTGTAAATAGAGGTACCACTAAATAAATTATAGAAAATAGTAATTTTTAAAAATTTCAAAGTTATTTTAATCTGATTTGCAATTCTCTTCCAGTCAATATTATTATAATTTTTTTTAGGTTTTTGCAAGGCAAATGGGGTTAAGTGGCTTACCCAAGGCCACACAGCTAGGTAATTATTAAGTGTCTGAGGCCAGATTTTGAACTCAGGTGCTCCTGACTCCAGGGCTGGTGCTCTTTCCACTATGCCACCTAGCTGCACCAGTCAATATTATTTTAAGTTAGTGAATTTTTTTTTATTTAAAGTGTCATATTAGAACCAACAAATTTTATGTTATTTACCATAATCCAACCTATCAAATATATGAAGACAGCTATCCTCTGAAGTCTTCTTCAAGTTTTTCACGTTAGGAAATTTGTCATAGAGATTGTATTTCCAACATGAATGAAGTCTAACACTTGAGAACTTATCTTTTCCCCCTCTTTCCTATTTTGCCTATTTTTGTATACAGTAGATATTTTGTAAAGTATAGAATAAATGATTCTTTTAAATAGTCAAAATATTTTTTATTAAATCATTACAAACAGAATTCATTCACTAAGATGTTGGTTATGTGATTCTAGAACAATATATTGTTTACAACAATAGTTTAATTGCTTAGTGTGCGTTGGTTAAGGAAATAGCTTAATGAATACTTTCTCCAGTGGCTAATATTTTTGTGGTTCAATCTACTAAGTATCTTATAAATATGCCAACTCAGAGAGGGTTCCAATAGAGTAGAGGTTTTTTCATTTAAAAATCTCTTAGAATATAGGAAGAAAATTCACATTTAGTTTGTTGGATAATCCACTACCTCTAGGACTAAAAAAAATACCTTTGGGTGAAATAATGCCTCAAGCTATAGACATTATGTCCTATTGATGATATATATTACAATTTGCTTCTGAGTGGCATTCAATGGTTATTATATGTCATGTAACATTATGGACCCTTTCTCAAGACTAATGATAACATTCATGAGTATAAGAATTATAGATACATTAAGTAAATGAATATTGTTGCTTCATTACCATTGTTTTAAGAATGAATTACTTCTGTTCAAGAGATTATAAGGTTTCATACAATGTTCCAAGATAAATTAGTCCATGACTAAATTTCCTTTTATAATTAAATAATATGATTTCCCCTAGTGAGTTCAGCTTTTTTTTTTTTTTACTTCTATGAATTCACATAATGAACCTTGGTATCTCCACATAGCTTATAGATGAAACTTGAGGAATTATCTTTTTTTTTAGTTGAGAGGATAGTTGCCCCAATTAAGGTAGAGAACATACCTCGCTACTTTTTTTCCTGATAAATTGCGTTATCTATAATATACTTCAATATAATATACAAAAAGTTCCACTTGCCTTTCTATAGTTCCTCAATAGCAAGACACTTAAGAAAAAAACTGATTTTTCAGAAGGGAAATAAAAGAAAACACTACAATTGATATGTAGAGGAGCAGTTATTACCTTCTTAATTTTATACATCATTGCTTTCACTCAGAGTCTCAAGTTTCATGTCAGAATCCAAAATTAGAATTTAAATAGACTTTTGGGGAGTCCTTAAAAAATTTTAAATTCTAATTTTTCTAAGAATTTTTCAGTATGCTAAGCTTTGATCTTTTTATGAGTACCTTGATCTTCCATGAAAAATTACCTTTTTTCTCCCTAAGTTTACTACCTCCCAGACTATTATTTATATTGGAGCTTTTAGCTCAAAAGGTCCAATAACACGTGGAATGCAACGGGGGAACAAGTAATAATGAATCTTTTAAAGTGTCATTTTCACTTAAGAAACCATTTTAGCTTTTGTTATTGACATGGACCTTGGTGATAATAACTTTCCCTTAGGCCTTTAGCAGTTATAAAACTGAAGGAGTAATAAGAATTTGATATACAACACTGACTATCATGGTCCTCATTGCCTAAAAGGCTTAGTAGATCTCATCTCCCAGGGATCTCGGGTACCATTGAGGTTGTAAAGATAATTCTTCCTTGTCCCTTGAATCCCACTGAACTTTCTTTTTTTTTCTGTCTAGTCATATATACACCATTGATATGTAGATAGTTTACGACCTCTCTCTCTCTTTCTCTCTCTCTCTCTCTCTCTCTCTCTCTCTCTCTCTCTCTCTCTCTCTCATTGCTGTTTATCTATCACATATTTTCTGTAAGAAAAATTCAAGCACTTGACCATTTAAGAAATTTTTATTTCTTCAAACAAAAAAAGTCTGTGCTATTCAATTTTTCAAAGATTTGAAAAAAGAGTTTAAATTTTTTTCTAAAAGTTATTTTAGATAGAATGAATACATAAAAACATCCATTTTTGGTGAATTGGATATTTATTAAGAACTTGAAAAGTCAAACGAAGTCATTTAGAAGAACTAAGGTGAAATAGCTAATTAAAGAGTTAAAAATGAAAACTACACTTATTTGAAGAAAGGTTTTGAACCATATAACAGTATAGTTCAGTGGACTCTAAATATTCTGAAATGTGCTACATCAGTTAAAAAATTTAAACATCTTTCAAATATGTGTATACTTATTTGTATGTATTCAAAAATACTAGCTGCTCTTGGGTCAGAAAAACTATATGGTGTTGCATTCTTTCCCTCATCAGTAAGGTATGACTCTTAATCTAGACCCTGCCCAGTCCACGGTGAATGGGTTCAGTTCTAAAATAATCTAACCAACTGGAAGAGGAAGAATTAGATTAATTTCCTCATACTCATCATCAAGGCACACTAAGCAAGATTTACTTATAGTTCTGTGCTATAGTTTTGCTCATATCTAGACATTTTTAAAAGCAAAGTAAAATGTATATAAGGTTTGTGACTTTATTTCCTCCTTTCAAGAGAAATGCTTAGCATAAAGGTTTTCATAATTATATAATGATATAAAAATTTAATAAGTAATCACATTAATTACTATTATACAGTACTAGAAAATTATGACAAACATTAGAACAGAAAGGAGATGACAAGGATGCATAATAAATATTGTCTAATTTCATGTTTGGCTCTAGGTTTTTGCCTTCTTTGATACCAGATCAAAAATTGGGTATCCCCCAAGAGGGATTATTTTTTCCAAGGAATGTTGGAGTAATTCCCAGGGACTCCTTACAAAAAATGTCATTTAGGAGCCATAATCTCCAAACCTTTCAAAAATCATGTCTCCAAGCTGTGATCCATCCAGCTTTAGATGAATATTCAGTTGATGTTCAGTTCACCTATAATCAGACAGATAAATTCCTCTTATTTAGATACTAGATGCCAATAGCGAATATAATTTTGGGTGGCGTAAAGACACTATTCCCACCCCAATTTCTCCAGTTGAATCTTAAAGAGTATTCATTCCTACACCAAACTGTAAGAAGCAAGACATGAGTCAAAAACAGGGTACAGTTCTTTCTGCTTATTGGCAAATAAGGGAAATGCTTCATATCCCCAAAGCACCTGAGATCTTTGGCCATACATGACTCAGTTAGCATGTCACAAGCCTTTTTTATCCCCAGTGCCCATATATTAGCACAGCACAAATGGTTGATACATAAGCAAGCTAAGCTGCCATATGCATGAAGTGTTTAATAAAAATTATAGAAATATTCTACCAAGTGATTTACTCTGTTCAACCCCAAATAAAAATAAAAGGAAACAAGTTCAATGCTTACCATTCTTTGACCCAAAAATGAAGGGCTTGCTCTCTGAGGAGCCCCTGATATAAGGTAGCAGAAGTAGTCAAGTCTAATAAAGAGAAGGGACTTTCTATATCATATCAATGTAGCTCTGCTTTGGGTATCCAAATAGTAGTCACGTTATAACTGCTCAACATAGTCAGAGACCATAAAAAAGGGAGAGGTTCGAATGTACACAGCAGCAGGAGATGGAGGACCAATAGAGTGTTGGGAATCAATGGGTCAAGGAAAGGTATATGCTTGTTTTGGAGGCAAGTCCATAAATAAAAAGAAATTGAGATTTGATTCTTCCCACCTTCTCATTAGACAATCACACATATCTCCTTGGATCATACTGTAAGCCAGTAGGATGTCCTAGTCACTACTTTGGAAATACCTGGTCTAGTGAGCTAATGCATTTAAAATATACACTTTGAAAACTATTCAAAAATTAGCACTGGAACATTATAAAACTTTATTTTCTAATTTATTTTACTGAATAATCTCACAAAAGAAAAAGTCATGCTAAATAAGATTCTAAAAGACAGACAGGAGAAACACAAAATCTACCACTATAGGAAATTTGGTTTCAGTATATCTCATGTATGGTAGAGAATTTAGTACATGAATTACCTCTGGGACAGTCAAGATTCCTTCTGAGACTTTGCTTCTATTTTAAAATCTCATAGGGTATAAGTCTAACGAAACAAAACAGGGTCGTGTATTTTACAATTAAAGCACTATACTTCTGAATTTATTATAAAGTATTTGCCTAGTGACAGAACTATTAATTAGAATCTACATAAAAAGCATCTTTTCCAATATATTATATTTATCAACACAACCCCCCTTCAGATGAGACGATAAAAGCAAAATTGAATAGTCTGAAACATAGAGTGATAAACATATACAAATTAGGTGCCTACAGATGCAACTTCCAGTGATGATATTTGCTGATCTTTATTATATTTAGGCTTTATGACTTTTAATTTAAAAGAAATGTTTTAGATGACAGAACAAGAATTTATCGAAATGATCATCAGCAAATTTAACTTTCTAAAAGGGAATAATGAGTTATAGTAACATAAACAGGATGCATTTAGCTTTTAAAAAGACAGGTTGTGAGAATATCATATGTGTATTTAAAGAGATGTTGGAAGAATGAATTAGATTTGTGCAGTCTAGCTGCAGAAATCAAACAAAGGGAGATGGATAGAAGTTGCAAAGAAGTGATTTCAATCACAGGAAAAAAAACAAAGAAGAACAAATTTGATAACAATTAAACCATTGAACCTGAATTTACAATACTTCTAGACATGACAGGGCGGTCTTCAAGTAGAGGCTGAAAGATCACTTACCAGATATGTAATTAGGATGAATTTGCTTTCTGGATGGTCTCCAAGTCTTTTGCCAGAACTAAGATATTGTGATTCTGTGAAATGATCCCTTTGTTAATTCCCTCTACCTCCTGAAACAGAGTTGACACAATTTTCATGGAATTTTGATGACGGAAATTTCCTTAGAAAAGAGTCATTCATGTAAATATAATAGCAAAATTTGCATTCATCTTTAAAAGTCATTGGGACAGCTATGTAGGGCAATGGATAGAGCGTAGGACCTGGAGTCAGGAAGACATTTTTCTAAGTTCAAAACTGGCTTTAGATATTTACTATCTATGTCAGTTTCCTCATCTATTTTTTTAAGGTTTTGGGTTTTTTTTGGCAAGGCAATGGGGTTAAGTGGCTTGCCCAAGGCCACACAGTTAGGTAATTAATTGTTCCATCTAGTCCCCCAAGTTTCCTCCTCTCTTAAAATAAATTGGATGAAATAGCAAACCACTCCAAGATCTTTGCAAAGGAAACCTTAAATGGTGTTACAAAGTATCAGATGTGATTGAAAACAACTGAACAGGTAGGGAACACACAACTGCCAAATCCCTTTCAAAGACAAAAAATACAACTCAGCAAGAGTGAGTTCTTGAATCCCAAAATAGGTATTATGCTTTGGGGGAATATGGGTTTTTTTTAATCTTTTAATTGATAAAAGTCAGACTAAACTTATACATAAGCAGAATTTCTGACTGACAGAAATAGGAAACTATTTATTATTGAGGTTTAAGTAGCTTTCATTCTAAAATATGAAAATGTTGGGAAGTCAAAGCATCTATTGAAGCAGAACTGTTAGAAATAAAATTATTCCTATTTAATTCAATTAAGTTTTGTATAAATAAATATATGTGTTTGTATATCCGTACACATACATGTTTGTGTTGTATGTATACTTATATTTGTGTATAATATAGTATATATAATACTAATATATTATGCAAAATATAAAGACATAGATATAAATGTCGATATATGTATCTATTTCAACAACTATGTTTTAGGCACTGTATTCAGTGACAGAAGTCCAAAAATATCTGAAAGAATCCCTGCCTTCAAGGAATTTAGTGTTATTAGTTGAGATTACATAGGAACACAAATACAAAAGTGAACTATAAGTTTATAGAATAAGGTAAAAATTAACTTTTGATAATGGACGTCAATTTTTTCACACCTTTTCTCTGAGACCCACATTATGTCTTTTAGAAAAATAAAGGGGTGGCTAGGTGGTGCAGTGAATAGTGCACCGGTCCTGGAGTTAGAAGTACCTGAGTCCAAATCCAGCCTCAAACACTTAATAATTACCTAGCTGGGTGGCCTTGGGCAAGCCACTTAACCCCATTGACTTGCAAAATACAAACAAAAAACAAAAAATAAAAAAATAAAGGAAAATGAAATCAATGATTTAGTTTAGAAGTATAACCAACTTATAACAAAGGATTGTATTGACTCTTAGTCATATTGAGAAAATGGTAAAGAAAAAATAAGAAAAGTGTCAATGAGATAATAATTGACCAATATCAACAAAAAGGGTTACTTTTTTCTTTTTTAAGTGTTATTTATGTATTTTGCTTTTGCATCATATTAATATAGTATTCTCACTTTGTAAAGGATTTCTTATACGAAAACAATCAAGTAAAAATAATAGTACTGTGATCTTATCTGGAAGTATATGAAGCATTTCACTTCTAAAACATTTTCCATTTAACTAAATTTTTATATGAATAGAAATTAGTTTTTCCATTCCATTCCACATTGGAAAAAAAAAGAAAAATAAAAATTTATTTCTTATAACAAATGTTCATGGGCAAGTAAAACTAATCCCTGATGTGATATTATGCTATATACATATGTGTGTATACGTTATATACATTGCAACTATCAAAAATACTACTAAATATATTTTAATAAACCTATTCAAAAGAATACACATATACACATATATAAATAGATATAGCTATAAAATACATAAGTACATATAAGCTTTTTCTGAATCCTAAATTCATCACTTCTCTAAATAGAATATGCTTCATAATCAGTCATCTAGACTCCTCATTGTACTCATCATAACTTTCACAGCTTTCAATGTTTCTGGTTTGTTTTTGTAAGGCAATGGGATTAAGTGACTTGCCCAAGGTCACCCAGCTAGGTAATTATTAAATATCTGAGGTCAAATTTGCAGTCAGGGACAGCTAGGTAGGTCAGTGGATAGAGCACCAACCCTGGAGTCAGGAGTACCTGAGTTCAAATCCGACCTCAGGCACTTAGTAATTATCTAGCTGTGTGGCCTTGGGCAAGTCAATTAACCCCATTGCTTTGCAAAAACCTAAAAAAAATGCATTCATGTCCTCCTGACTCCATTGTGCTACCTAGCCCCCTCCATGTTTTTTTTTTAAGTCAGTGGGTACAGCAACAAACATATATTAGGTATTCATGATTTATAAGGTTTTTTATATTGTGTTTGATGGTGCTAGTGGTGGTGGTGGTGGTGGTGGTGGTGGTGTGTGTGTGTGTGTGTGTGTGTGTGTGTCTGTCTGTCTGTCTGTCTGTCTGTCTGTCTGTTTTGTGCTGTTTATAGCTTCTGGAATTTTTAGGGCCTCAGCCACTAGGGCATTAGATATTTAAGATTTTGAGAGGAATATGCCAGCTACCCTGTATTAACAGTCACAAGATTAGTCTTTCCCAAGCCCAGATAAGAGTTAATTCATTTCCGTTCAGGTTGTTCTGCTCCAGTCTACATTCCTTCCTTTCACTCTGACTTTGGAATTCTAACCCTTTATTTAAAAAAAAAACAAAAAAAAAACGCCTTCTACTCTGACCAGCTGTGCTTGCTATCCAGGTCTGTCTACTTATATAAAATCAACTTAGACTGGTATACTAAGTTTGCAACCCTACTGGCTATTTTCCCCCTCCATCCATGTACTCTTCCAAGTAGTACTTTTCTCTCAAAACTTTATTTACACAGTTCCCTGGTCTGAAAATGCCTTCCCTGTCACCCTCTGTTAGTTAAATTCCTTTCCATATTTTAAAGACCAATTGAAATGTTCAGTCTCTGCTGTAAAGTGTAGCTCTCCCCTTATATTCAAGCTAGACCAACAGTGAGAGGCTGTTTGTTGGTTGAACAGGACTAGGGCTGTTGGTGATGGTAAATCAATTTTTTAATCAGATAGGGACACAGTGATATTTGAACTTGGAACTGAGAACTCTTTGGAAGGGGGAGTGAAGGGGGGGAAAGAATAGCAAATTCCTAATAACATATTGAAACATATCAAACAAAATCAATGATCATCTCTAATCAAGAATCCCACTTGGTTATTTCTGTGTTGGCTATGTTTAGATGAATTCATTCATTTTAAGGAAAATGCAACTTGAAATTACACATAAAACTACCTAATGTTTTCTTGGAAATTCATCACTGTATTTTTTTGTCATTCAAGAAAGATTTTATTTATTTTGAGTTTTACAATTTTTCCCTAATCTTGCTTCCCTCCCACAGAAGGCAGTCTGTTAGTCTTTACATTGTTTTCCATGATATACATTGATCTAAGTTGAATGTGATGAGAGAGAAATCATATCTTTAAGGAAGAAAAATAAAGTATAAGAGATAGCAAAATTAAATAAAAAGATGTCATTTTTTTTCTAAGATAAAGGTAATAATCTTTGGTCTTTGTTTAAACTCCTTTCTTCAATTCTTTCTCTTGATACAGATGGTATTCTCCAGCCCAGAATTGACCCTGATTATTGCACTGTTGGAATGAGCAAGTCCATCAAGGTTGAGCATCACCCCCATGTTGCTGTTAGGGTGTACAGTGTTTTTCTGGTTCTGCTCATCTCGCTCAGCATCAGTTCATGCAAATCCTTCCACGGTTCCCTGAATTCTCATCCCTCCTGGTTTCTAATAGAACAATAGTGTTCCATGATCAGCACTGTATTGAATGACTTTTCTTGGGCAATTTGTTGGTAGGATCATCAAACAAATGTTGTGTATCATTTTCTGGACTTCTCAAAATAGTTTCTCCATTGTGGACACACTATGAGTGCTTAACAAGAGGAAAATTTTAAAAAATTCTGGTAATTCAGAATGGTAAAACCCATTTGCTGTTTACTGTCTCTGAGATAATTCCAGCACCCCAAATTGTTTAATGAAGTTCAATGCTGGGTAAACTGAATAGTTTCAAGAAGAGCTTTTTGTTATTGTTTTGGTTTGGGAGTGTATTTGTTTTATTCTTGGTATTAAGGCTAACAATGCCTTTGACAAAGTTCATTTTGACTTCCTAAATAAGATTAATGTTTCTGATCACCACACATTATGTTAATGTCAGTCAAGTCACTGCTCTTTTTCCTGAAACTAAAACAATATTGGTGTTGGCAGGTATAAAACACAATCTCAAACACATGTGGACAATGAGTTCAGTTTGAAATCTGAATCCCAATTAGGTCCTGTATTAATTACAAATGGTTAAAAAAACACAAAACTTCTGTTTAAGTTTTTAATTAAGATTAATGATGTTGGTTTGTAAAGCTTAAAGCAAAACACAAAGTACTCATAGTGATTTTTTTTTCTTCAAGACAAATGTGGCAACTGCATGATTTCTGATTTGTAACTAGGAAAGAACAAGTTCAGAATGTGTTAGATTGTAATATACAGAGGATGCTAGTCACATTAATTAAAAATTTCAACAACTATGTCAAGCTTATAAAATTTTTAAAAGAAGCATAATTTCCCATATCCACCTAAACAATTGATCACTAGAAGAGTTATTAACTAACATAGATTCTTAAGCTATTGGTTTCTCAGAATAAGGTACTATTAAATGGTATAAATTACTGGGAGAAATGTTTTAAATTAGGGAGCTATTGGATATATGTTGATCCTGCTTGAGATGATTTACACATAGTTCACAGTCTGACTGCAGACACAACATCTGGAATTACTAACCATGAAATCCATAAACTCATCGATGTATTACATGAATTATATCAGGCCTCCACAGAATAGGTATCATCAGATTCTAAAGCTCAGTGTTCAGACCACTTTACTGTTCATAGGTAACAGAGTATTCTTCATTAAAAAAATTCTCCGTCTCCCCCTTTTATTATTTCAATTGCATTGTGTGTGCAGTGAAAGTAAATTCCTCAGAGAGACAAGAGCAGCTAGTAAGTTGCCCCCTACCCCTATCTTTACACCCCCATCCCAGCTGCTCTGTCAGCATGAGACAACTGGAGAAATTATATGGTGGATTTTATTCTTCAATCAGTAATGCACGTCATGTCTGGAAATATAGACCACTTTAGAAGGATGATTGCCCAGTGCCCTGAGGACTTGAGGATTTTTTTTATACTTACATGAACACAAGTGATTTTTTGTATGCCAAGACATACATGTTCCTTATGCAAACATAAGTGTAAAATTTAACACAATCTTTATTAATAGAAACAGAATTGAGTTAACTTAAGGTTTATTTATGAATGACATTATTTGTAGAGCTGGAAATTAAATTACAGAACCATGATGATTTTTTTAATTATAGAATTATCCAATGGATTTACTTTTTGCTTTTGCCTTACATTCTTAAAAAACCTGACATGTAGTTTCTTTATTTTATTTTAAAAGCTTTTTCCAAATTCAGCATTTTATAGCCTGTTGGAATTAACTCCACAAAATATGTCAATCTCATTTACCTACTAGAAACTGCTAGGTTGGCAGGGAGGATAGAGAATTGAAGTTAAGAGAACTAACTTTAAAACCTGCCTCAGCCACTGCTTTCTATTTGTTTGACAAGAGGAAAAATAATTTGTTCTTTTCTCAGTCTATTTCCTTCCCTGTAAAATGGGAAAAAAAAAATAATAATAATAATAATAATAATAATAATAATGATAATGATAATAATACCTACTTCACAGTTTGTTTGAGGATCAATGGAAATAATATACACACAATACATTATAAATTTTAATGTTAGCTGTGATTGTTAGTATTCACTACTATCACTTACTAATGCCAAATACATAACCTCAGCATTGATCAAGTCAGTAATATTACCATCCCTCACATTAAACCATCTTCTTTCCCTCTTGTGTATCTTTGTTCACATATCCCTCCACCTGGACCTCTCCAAAGCTACCTTCTTTTAAAAACTTTCCTATACCAATTGTAGACTAAAAATAATTAACTTGATGTCTTATAGCAATAATTTTTTAATTATTCTCTAGTTTTTACCACATCCATAAATCAGTCACTTAGTCTAAAAGAATTTTTATGCACCCACTATTTACCAATTTTCTTCTGAGGATCAGAAGAGACAATGGTTGCAAAATGCTTAGCACAGGGTATGGCATTCAGTAAGAAATATATAAATATTTTAAAAGGATAAAATTGAGATAATCAATAGAGGGAAGTTGCTAGCATGAAGCGGGGTTGGAAAAGGCTTCACATAGAAGATAAGATTTTAGATCCCATCTTAGATATTGAGATCATCAAAGAAGCCAGAAAAGTCATAAGATAATCAGAGAGGGAG
The DNA here is from genome assembly GCF_037893015.1 of Macrotis lagotis. Lineage (NCBI taxonomy): Eukaryota > Metazoa > Chordata > Mammalia > Peramelemorphia > Peramelidae > Macrotis > Macrotis lagotis. The sequence goes on along the minus strand of NC_133666.1, from coordinate 195,893,476 downwards.
AGAAAGAATATTCTAGTCAAGAGGAACAGTTGGTGAAAATACCAAGTCTGGGGGAGAGACATTAAAGTTCCTTAAAGCAAGGATATTTTTTTATATCTTGCATATTTCAAATTTCTTTCTTATTTTTAATTAGTATTTTATATCTTCCAAATACATGTAAAGATGGTATGCTACATTCATTTTTATAATATTTTGAGTTCTACATTTTTTCTCCATCCCATTAACCCCTCCCAAAATGGCAAGCAATTTGATACAGATTATACAAGTATAATCATGTAAACATAATAGTCATGTTGTAAAAGAAGAAACAGAACAAAAAAAGAAAAGTCACACAAAAACATAACATTATTTGGAGGACCTATGTTATAATAATTGTTCACTGCACAATGTTGCTGTTACTGTTTACAATATTCTCCTGATTCTGCTCACTTCACTCAGCAACATTTCATGTAAGACTTTCTAGGTTTTTCTTAAATTCACCTGCTACTCCTTTCTTATAACACAATAGGTTTGATTTTTTTTTTTTTGGCAAGGAAATGGGGTTAAGTGATTTGCCGAAAGTAACACAATTTAAATAATTGTTAAGTGTCTGAAGTCAGATTTGAACTCAGGTCCTCCTGACTTCAGGGCCGGTGCTCTATCCACTGTGCCATCCAACTGGTTCCTACAATAGTTTTTCAATACATTCATATTCCATAACTTGTTCATCTCTATTTCTCATATGTACTCATTTGTATATATGTATATTCATATGTGCAAACATACAACAAATACACACATATATTAATAAATCATCATTTTGTTTGTTATATATTGAACATTTTGCAAACTAGGACTCCCAATTTTTTCACATAAACTATAATTAGATCATATCCCCTCTTTTATCTTATAACTGCATATTTGAGCATTTGAGCCTAGTACAGGATTTTACATTTATTCTTATTAAATTTTACCTGACTAGTTTTGGCTCATTAGTTTGGTTCTTTAATGTCTTTTGGGATCTTGATTGAATCATGCAATATTTGTACTATCCCTCTAATTTCATGACATCTGCCAATTTGATAAAATGAGGAAGTTTATCTATATTAGTACAGATATGAATTAATATAGATATGAATCAATAAATTACATCCTTCAAGAATGAAAAAGATGAAAGGCTAAATTACAAAACTTTTTAACAGTTATTCCAAAGCTATAAAAATATTGAACTATAGGACTGACAGTATCAAAAATGTAGAGAAAAGAACATTATTTAATGTCTGTGCATCATGTTCTACTTCCCCATCTTCAAACTTTGATAATATTTATCCAGTCATAATATTTATCCAGTACCTCACAGAAGTGATATGAGAATTTATTGATGAAGGTAACAAACTAAAAGATCCAGAGCACAATAGAAATGCAAAAGGTTATTATTACTTTTTGACAAGTTTTTCAAGCTCTATAAATAACTCATTTTGGCCTTTACAACTGTGGTTACTGAATATAATGATTTGCAGATGGGCCAAAGTTAAGAGATACAGATCTCTTATTTTCCAGTGTCATGTCTTTTAGGTTGTTTAAATATCATCATCCAGGTTGTGATAGCAACCTTTAAGCTCTGTCACATGTTGAATTAGGATTTTTCTTTTCTAATGATAACTTGAATATTCTATAATTAGCAGATGTTCTCTATTTAGTAGGTACGATTTGATTGTTCTTGTCCTGACCAAGAGAATGCATCCTTGAAATCATTTTGTCTGTATCCATGGTTCCTCAAATATTGTCTAGCACACAGTAGTTGCTTACTATTGCTTGTTTGTTTGTTGAGTACAAGCTACCATTTTAAACACAAATTTTTGTATGTCCTAAATATTAGACATCTAAAAAACGTATAAACAAATGACCAAAAATGTTAAAGAAACTTTAATAAATAAAATGAAATAAAAATTCAGTTAACAACAATATCTTTAGCTACTGTATCCCATAGGTTTCATGAAAAATCATGATTTTTTGATACAAATAGAACTACAATTTGTACAAAGAACAATGGAAAGGTATATAGAGAGCATAACCAAATGCAGAACACATTTGTTCAATGATGAACTTTTACACAAAAATATAGTACAAAGGGGATTATCAAATGTATATATAAGCATGCCAATACAGAGACTACCTGAGGAGTAAGATTGAAATATGGGATGCAGAACCTTAATAATATTATGATAGAACATTAAGTAGAGCCTGGGAAGATTAATGAAAAAATGAAAAAAAAAATCTTGCAGAATATGAAGACATAACTAGTTGAGATCTTCATTGATTGAAGTAGTACTCACACTGATGAAATAATGCATCCAGCAAAGTAACAAGTCAACTGTGCTGGAGGGAGAAAAGAAGGTAAATAAATGAGTTGTGCATATGATATCTCCAAAACTTGATTTGAATGAGAAAAAATATATAATGAGTTTTTCCAGAAGTTGCCAACATCAAATATTACCTAGCAATAACTGGGAAAAGTATATCAACGTAAAAGGTAAAACTTACCTCTTTATTAAGCACAATTGATTTCTATATAAATATATAATTTGTCATTACTACCAGGTGCTTGAGTTGAAATTTCAGTGAAGGGCTATTAGTGGTCTAGAGAGAGAACAAAATCATATTCTATGGTAGACAAAGTTTGCTTTTTTCTCCGATTTGTTTCCTGAGCAACAGTGGTGATGTTGCTAAACTACAGAAAATGTCTCAAGAATGTAGAACTTAAGGTGATAGGGAAGTTGTTTGGGTTCCTCGAGCTTCTGCTTTGGAATCTGATGTCCTGTTTTAATGCATCTCTCTTCTACTTTCTGGATGTTTTTTTTGATTCATGGATTGAATTTTGGCTTATGCATCATGAATATAGGAAGTAATATAATGTAGTTACTTGAGTAGTAGCCTTGGGTTCAAATCTTACCATAGATAACTTAGTAGTCCCATGAGAATGAACAAGTAACTTAATCTCTCTATACCTCAGTTTCCTCATCTGTAAAATAAGTAGTTGGACTGAATAACTTCTAAGGCTCAAGACTGATGATCCTATGAACCATGAAGCTTAGACTAAAACTTTATCTGAAGAAGTGGTATCATTAAAGAGTGTGTATGTGTTTAACTACATAGGATAATCAGAGTCAATTACCTTGAAGGTAATTTAATTTTGGAAAAAAACATCATGGAACCACTGAGGGAATCTAGGCTTAGAGAGAAAAGGGAAGGAATGTGCTGTTTTATTCAAAAAAGCAAGAAAGACATTATTTTAAAGGCAGTATTTTGAACTGTTAAAAGTGGAAAATAAAATAATTATCCTACCATATATTATATGTATATACTCATATATGTATTTATGTGAATACATTTGCATGCATTCTTATGTCCATATATATGCATATTTATGTAGGTATATGTGTGTGTGTTTGTGTTGTTAAGTTCAATTTTCTTGAACTAAAAATAGGAAATAGAATGCAAAATAGCTAAAAATGCAAAAGAACTGGGAAGGACATGTTTAAATTTGTTGGGAAAAAACTCATATGCAAATTTTGAATTTTATTGGATATGGAGGGGAAAGTGTAACTCTAATAGCTATTGCTGTGAAATAATAGAGTTGACCAACAGGAATTTGATTGATTCTTTCTGTTCCCTCCTTCTAGGTGAATAGGATCAGAATTGAATCCATTCCAGGTCTTTTTATTTATTTCTCAAAGTGGATTGTGGCCAGATTAAAAGATAATTGAGAAACACTTAATAAAATTAATAAATATTAAATATAACCTTGATTATATATGTTTTTCTAAGTCAATGTGGTTTTGGCAGAGATCCTTATTTGTATTTTGTGGTCCTGTTCCTATTTGAGTTTGTCACCTCTGGTTTAGGGTATGATCTTTTCTCCATAATCTCCTATTTTCTATATCTCTTTTCTCAGAACCTTTAATTGGTCATACTCTGAACCTATTCTGCCTTATTGCTAATTATCTTGAAGCTCCCTCTTCTTTCTTCTCTGCTCACTCTCTAGTCCAGTATTTGTCTTTGCAGTTTCTCAAGCATTATATATGCCACCTACATATTTATACTTTTGATGACTGTTACCCCCACCCTGTCCCTGGGCATTAACTCCCTTAACTCTCTTCTTGGTTGTCCTGGTTTCCTTCAAGATTCAGTTCAAATCCTTTTGTAGAAGACCTTTTCTAGGTGCCCCAAGCTGATAGTATTTTTCCTCCAAGTTTACCTTCCACTAAATCTGTGCATGTCGTATGTACATAGCTTTTTGCCTGTTGTCTCCTCCATTAGCATCTAAGTTATTTTTTTATTGCTAGCACTTAAGCACAATGTAACAAATCATGGTAGAATGATTCTTTTCAACACTTCTAGCTGCTAACTTAAATATAATGATTCTTGGGCAGTGGATAGAGTACCAATCCTAGATCAGGAGGACTGAGTTCAAATCTGAACTCAGGTACTTGACACTTAATAGCTATGGGACTTTGGGTAAGACACTCAAATCCCTTGTCTCACTAAAAAACAATACATATATACACATAAATTATATATGCATATATAAAGTATATATGTAAATAATACATATACATCATATCTATATACTTAAATATATGCACATATATAAATATAATGACTCTCAGGTCCACATAGTCTCTTCTCTGACTTGATATTAGATGAAAAAATTGTAACACAATCATAATAGCTCACATAACTGTTATGAAAACACCTAATGCCTAGGCAGATGTTTTGATCTCAGGCTGAATTTAAATTTATGCTTATGGATAGCTAAACCCTGACTTCTTCATGTTTTCAGCAAAACTCAGAAGGTAGGAGCTTGAAATAGATAAAATCGGGGAGCAGAGTTCACTGCTGTGACTGTTAGAGGGTAGGCATAGGGAGGAGAACTGGTGAAAGGGCAGATTTTTTTTCAACTTTCTTTATACTTTGAAAAGAGGTATTCTAGTTTTACTCCAATATTCTGCTGGTAGATGCCTGAAAAGGTCAGTTGACCCTTTCTGCTTTCTCCTTTCTCTGATGTAACTCCTTTTTGTTTCGCCTTTTGCCTATGCTACTGATTCTTTCTGACTGAGTTGGTTAAATATTGGGATAGCTGTCTTATTACCACTACTGCTGCTGCTCAGCTTTTGAAGTCTTCACTCTTTCTTCTTAGTCCATGTCTCACAGACTGTATGTCCCTTGCAGAACTCCCAGATAGTACTGAAGTCCACCACCCTGCTGAAGGATGTTCATAGTCTCCAAACTGCTCTTAACACAGAGAGGTAATGCTTCTCCTCCTGGAATACAAAATCACAGGATACCAGTCAATAGCTAGACAAGGAAAAGGTTAATTTTTAGAAAAATCAGGATAAATATTCAAAGGATATGGGAAAACAGTTATGTTAAATTCATAGAAAAATAAGTGAGAATGAAGAAACTACAAAAATTAAGTTCAATATTCACTATGGTTTATTTGTGATATCAAGAATTATCAGAGATAATGAGATAAATATGGACAGGTGCTCTAGCCCAGAAAGTTAATCATGTTTATTCTCAAATTTTTCGACTACATCCTTAGTACCTTCTGAATAAAACTTAGCTGAATTTCATATGTCTATGTTGTCTTTTTATGTTAAAAATATAAATTCAATTATAATAAAAGTTTCCTATTGAATGAAATTTGGAATTGAATATGATTTTCTTTTTATTTTGACCACATGAGTTTTACATTATAGCAGTCCTTCCAGCTGTTCTCTATCTTCCCTGAGAACTACAATAGAAGAAATACATTGTAACACAAGGAGTTTAGGTTAGATATAGGATATACTTTTCTTGCAGAGAGAATTACTAAATCCTGGGATGTTTCTGTTAAAAATCATAGAGCTGGCCTCTTTTTCTGATGATCTTAATTTCTGGGATGATTTAAGATGTCAACAAATACAATATTATTTGGAATAGGAGGAAAACTGTAGTGGTCATCTAATCCCAAAGTGTCAAACTCATGGTTTGGCAAGCTGAAAATATCGCCAAAGTGTGTACAGAACTAGACTAACATGTAATTGGAAAATATTTGAAAAATAAATAAAAATATAATACAACATGAATAGTGTTGATTTGTTGTTTACAAGTTAATATGCATAAAACAGGGTTACATCTCTCTTAGAGTTTGATTCTATCAACTAGTCTACCATTCACATTTTATAAACAGGAAACCAAAGCAGTAACCGACAAAGTTAGACTTAAACTCAGCACTTCTGACTCAACTCCAATGTAGGCTTCTACATTACACAGAGATCATTAAAACATGTTATTGCATGTCAATTGTGCATTTACCTTTTGGTGTTTAAAAATCCTCTTTAAGATTGACTTCTTCCAATCAAAAAATTCTAAAAAACTGTAACACTCTCAAAGAATCCTTTTCACCCAGTCTTTGTCTACTAAATATTTTCTATATCTGTGTGTCTTTCATACTAATTTGATGTTCTAATCATTATTATCAGAGGCTTCTACTTTGTAAATTCCATCCCCTATTCTTGTAAAATGTAAGGTACCACCACCATCATACTACTGGGGTTTTAAGTAACCACTTATTGCTGTTTAAATGAATAAATAAGTTGTAAAGATAGCTAACAAAGTGTAGATTCGAAGCAACAAAGAAGTAGCAATGAGATTTTTTAAAGAATCTACTATATTAGTCCACATAATCCAATAAAGGAAAAATATTAAATTTCACCAAAATGAAATAATGTTTAGATAATTTAAGACCATTGCTATTTATTAAGACCATGTTTTAGACATAAGGGATCAATGCCTATTTGTCTATTAATTATAAGTATGTATATCACAATTAACTGTGTCTTGAAAAGTTTTACTATGTAATTGAGAATAGCCACCAAATATAAACTAATTTTTAATTATATATTATATATTTTCATTATATTGGACACAAGGTAATGAAATTTGTTGTCTCTTAAAATTATTAAAGTAGGTGTATGTTATATCAGTCAAGACTGTTCACTTTGATGAAATTAGAGCTCTTTTCAAGTGTTGACATAGGCTTGCATAATTTTTTTATATTTATTTTCCTTCCCTTTGTTTAAGAAGTGAATTTCTTCCATTTTCTCTGCTTTACAAACCAGAAATCTCAAATAATGAAAGGCTTAGAATCCTCCCAAACTCACATATCATTGAGTTATTAAATATGATTTGAAGATTTATAGAGATTTCCTTATAACAATTCTATGAAGTAGGTAGCATAATTATTACTATTATCCATATTTTACACATGAGGAAAATGAAATGTAAAGTAGTTAAGTGACTCTTACCAAGTCACACTGTTAGTGAATGGCACTTTGGGGAATTGAACTTAAGTATCCAACTCCAGATTTAGTGTTCTTTCTCTCACAATTATCGAATGAGGGGGTGAATGTACGTTAGCTGAACCTGTGGTTTCATTGACACAGTTAATTTCTAATGAGGAAATTCCCTTTAACCTTTATAGATTGAAGCCTTGTCTTTAACTGGTATCCTTAGAGAATTGATTGAAGGCACTGATAGGTTAAGTGACTAGCACAGAATGACAGAATTGATATGGGGGGAAAGGGAGTTCAAACCAGCTCTTCCTGACAATGAGATTATCTACTACATCAGAGATTATCAAAATTTTTGGTCTTAGAAGCACATTAAAAGTCTCTTTAAAAACGTAAAGATATTGACTACCACAAAATATTTTATTTACATGGGCTATAGCTATTGAATTTACCATATTAACATAATATAATATTACTATGAAAATGATTTGGAATTGGTGGTCCCCCTAAAAGGGTCCCAGGGACACCTTGCTCCCTAGTTCATCCTTTGAGAACTTTCACACTATGCCATAGTTCCTATAATTCATCATTAAAAAGCACAGAAAATTGTAGCCATAAAGGACTTTAAGGATCATTTCATCTTTTTATTTTACAAATGCTGAGTCTTATTTGCAGAAATAAAGTAACATGCTCAATTTCATACAGGTAACTAAAAACTTGTTTTATAATGTAACTCTTATGGCTTCAAAATCAATGGACTTTTGACTACAACATTTACTGTCTCACTTTCATGGAAAAAAATTAATAGAATGGTGAGAATTCTATTTTACATTTTAGTATGTTGGTTAGTTAATAAAATATGCTGCTTCTGAGTTTTATTCCTTTGATTTCAAAAGACCATTGAGAATTTAGCTATGTTTTAGAGCTGGAAGAAACCTGAAAGATCAATTAATACAAATACCTCACATTTTTATATAAAGAAACTTGAGGCCAACAGGATGATAGAAATGAAAGAAATGAAAGATTTACTCTTTTCTGAATAATTCTGAATTATTTTGGTATTAATGCTTAAATGGAGAAAATAGAGTCTTATGACAATAACTACTGAACATACTTGAAATGAAAATATTGTGTCAGTTCCAATCAAAATGAGAAAATGTAATTGTTCTAATTACTGATTTACTTAAAAAAAACAACTCATTGCTTGCATAGAACAATTCCAAGAACAAAACAAGTCTTTATTTTTATGTCTGGCAACCGATTACAGTGTTTGAAAATGTTTTCTAAAAGGTTAAGTTAAACCTTCAATATTAAAGGCAGAAGATACACTATAGAAAATACAATTTTCAGTGTGTCTGGTACCTTTCAAGGGAATGGATGACATGCCTTGGGATGAAATAAACTAAATTCTAGAAAAGAGCTATTCAATCCATTCTCAAATGCTTGACATGTGGTTATTACATCATCTGCCTTTAAGGTATAAGTGCCAGGGCACAAAGGGAGCTTTGAATCAAGTAATCATAGCAGGCATTTTCTGCTTTGTAGGTCAGCAAAGCAATGTATGGGGTCTCCAGCCATAGAAGAAGACCAGAGGTCACTGGGTGTTTTTTATATTTTTAGTTTGACAAATGATTGTTTCATCAGATTCGTAGTTTAGTCTTTAGTATCCACTGCAAAACACTGGGCTAAAATAACAGTGAACATTTGTTAAAATGATCTCAAAGTAGCTCCTTTTAAAGAAGTTTTCTCCAAAGCATTTATAATGAAAAGATCATCATCTGATCTTTGGAGCAAAAGCCATGTTGTTTATGTGTTCAGCTCATTGAATAAAGTGTAGGATCTCCATTCTACTCTTTCCTATATCTGTCAGCAATAAACTTCCCTCCATTAGTGTACATCTTTACTCCACTCCACAGAGGGTCCTCTCCTGTCTAGTGCCAGAAGACAGGGATGGGAATGGTCTTACAAAGGACATAAATTGTGAACTAAGTTGGGAAAGAATTGACATCTTACCCTTTTAGTCCCTTCTCAATCCCACCCCCATGTAGCCGCACATACCCAGGGTTCCCCTTGTAATACCAGGGCAAAGATATTTACAATGTTTGACATATCCTTTGTGTCTTTAAATTGAAAGATTAATTATGCAAGAGTTATCTCATCTTGAAATAGTCAAGAAAAGTTTTGCAGTTGCTATAAATTATTTTCCTGTCCACCATCACTTTTTTCCCATATTGCCTATGCTTTTCAATTTCATCTTCACACCAGACTTCTTCCCCACATCCTGTTTTTCAGCCTATCCCTGCCTCCACTTTAGGCTGGATCTGATTAATTCATTCATTTTGAGATCTTACCTAAAATTTTATTTTTTTAATTTACTCCTAATGAGTAATTGTATTTTATATGTTTTATATACATGAACATATAAATATAAAGTTATAATTATATGCAAATATGTACACATATAAATATAATATCATCAATAGAATATAAATAGAATATAATAAAGAGAAAAGAAATAAACAGAGATAGTTCCATGTATTCATAACTACCCAGTATTAGAATAGGAAGAACAGGTTATTAGCAGGTTGTACCTCCTGTTTCCACCTCCTTTTTCCTTCTCACTAAAAAATCCTCAGGCAAGAGAGAAGTCTTGAATATGCACACTGAGTACATATATTGTAATAACCATACCATGATTTGACTGGAAACAAGTCATGTTCTGAAGGAATAAGAAGGGCTTCTTCACACATTTCTTAAAAGCAGGCATCAAATCTCCATATGAATAGATAAAAGATAATATTTAAAATCCATTATGAATTGGGTCCTTATTGGTCAGCTCCCTTATTACAGTAAAAGAAAAAAATGAAAAAAGAGAGAGGGTCAAGGAATAGAAGCATACTAATATAAGAAACCAGAGGGGCTCAAGCATGGAGAAGAGAATTTGAAAAAAACATCAATGGAGGTAGAAAAACAATTTTGTCATCAGAGTTTATTCTGAACTAATTACTGGAAAAAGAAAAAGATGAGGAATTTGAGAAGCAGATCACAAGCAGAAAGGAATGATATACTAGAGGTATAGGACATTATCCAGTTACTAGCTAGAGTGCCCTTTCTTTCTGTCACACAGAGTGAAGTTAATAACTTCTTGATTTGCCTTTCATTTTTCAAAAGGCAAAGGAATCAACCTTCTCCTGAATCTCCTTTGAGGAACTGGTTGTTGAGAATAAATTTGATTGGAACTTTATGAGAAAGTCATCACTCTCTCTTAAATATGTTATAGAGCTGAGGAAAGTCAGGCACAGAATCACATATTCCTTTCATTTAGGAAAAGCTGATTTCAAAACTTCAAAAGGATAGGCTGAACCCTTGGCACAGTGAATAGAGCACTACCCTTGTAGTATGGAGTATGGGAGTTTGAATCCAGCCTCAGACGTTTGACTCTTACTAGTTGTATTATCTTGGGCAAGACATTTAATTGTGATTTGTGTCCTAATTGCCTTGCAGCCCAGGCCATCTCTAGTCATACTGATCTGGACTTGACTCTGGAGGAAAAAAGTGATGTTGATGACTTTGCACAGTACTCTCTTCACTCAAATTCAATTCATGTTCTTATAAAGGCATCACCTCTCAGATGTCGTTATCTTCTTTGATAATGAATGAAAAACATTACCATAATCACCATCTTCAGGTTAAATACTATAGATTACAATTAAAAACTCTATAAAATGATATTGCGAAGATGGAAGAAACTTCATTTCAGTTTACTTCTCCATATGTAAGGGAATTAGCAAAATTATAATACAAGGCAACTATTGCTGATTATAGGCAGGATTAAGTGATAAGGCAGGCCATAAGGCTCATCCTCTACTTAAACTCCCATATACAAGATGGAAGAGAACAGAAGATATATAGTTAAAATTTATTTTGGTTACTATAAGGGGGGGGGAAGTACCACTGAAGATAAAATTGGGATTACTTATGGGAAAGATTATAAGACTAACAGTTGACGTGTGGTGGAAAAGTCCATGAGAGCCATGATCAGACAATGAAATTGAAAAGAAAGATCATTAAAAAGCAGTTTAAATCCTTACTCAGACATTTATTAGCTGTGTAACTACAAGTCATTTTCCCTATTTCTGACTTAATTTCCTCATCAGGATAAAAATAGCAACCACTTCACAACCACCACAGCATTTTTAAAACCTTAATGCACTATACAAAAATGTAAAATATTATTGTTTTAGGACTAGAAGGCAGGACTAAAGAGAATGATTTAGAAAAATAATGACTCTCATTGAGCATATAATTTTCCTATTTCAAGATCTCATAAGGACATAATAGCAGGAAAGAGAGACACGCTTTGGTTTTTCACTCTTCTTTCAGGAAGTATGGGATGAGTTCACATGTACCACACATAAGGGTAGTACAACTAGAGATTATTTGCAGAAGACACATAATTAGCAGCCTATATCAATTCCTTCATAAATAGTTTATAAATGCTCAGTTTCAAGTCTTGAAAGCAAGATATGTCATTGATTGGTGAATGTCTAATCAAATTTACTTTATTCATGAAGTAGAATAATAGTATACAATGAGAAACAATAAACATGAAGATTATAAGTAACTTTGCAGCAAATATAGCAACATGCAAGTCCAGTTCTTCCACAGAAATACTAACAAATAGCTGAAAATTTCCTCTAAAGACCAACAAGGAAATTTTTCCAAAAAAAAAAAAAATAGAACACCCTCCATTGAGTGAATTATTGGACAAAAGAGAGGAAAAACTGATCCAGGGTTAAAATTAGGAAATCTATCTCTAACTTGGGAAAATTCAGAATCATTTGGAACCACAGTAATTGAGTGGGAAACTAATGAAGGCAAAAAGAAGAGAGGATGTATTGGTAATTTTTTGAATTATAACATAATCCAGTCAGCACTCTCTGAAGTCATGCTAGCTCCTGAATTTAGTACCTGAATTCAAACCCTGCCCTTGGTCTGTCATTAGAGAAGCAGGAGACAGAACCAACCCCAAAAGAAAATGAATGGACCTGAATGTGCACTCTCAGACTGAAGCTTCGACCTTCATGCCATTATGGGAAGATGAGAGTGATGGTTTACAGAAAGGAACAGAACCAAACAAGATCTACCCAATTCAACCAGAAGTATTAACAAGTATTGACTTGAACTCAGGATTCCAATCCAAGAATTTATACATGGAGATATGAGTGATTAAAGATACTTTATAGAGTGAAGAAATATCATAGGGTAAGAGAAGTCAAAGTGGTAACACCATTACTACTAGCAGGAGTAAAAAATAACGTTTTATCAAAAGAATTCAATAAATGTACAAAAGGAAGAGATCAAGATATGTATAGAGATAGATAGATATAATATATATTATATATATATAATATACAATTAAAATGAAATGAGAGTTAAAAGAGAATAAATAAAAAGGAGAATCACCTAGATTTAAAAAAAACAGAATAAAGCAAGGTGCAATGTTTACATGAGGTAAAAACAAATCATTAGAAAAAATAAAAGATTGAAAAATAAGAGAAAACAAGTTGTCTGATATCAAAGAAAGCAATATGGACAATAGATGGAGATGAGATAATTTAAAAATTATCAAACTCCCTTAAAACCTTGAACAAAAAGCCATATATTTAACAACCATTAAAAAAGCTGCCCAGATATCCTAGAACCAGAGGGAAAATAGATAAAAATAGGAAGAGTCAACAACTTACCTCCTGAAAGAAATCCTAAATTGAAAACCAGGAATTCCATGACCCAAATCCATAGTTTCCATTAAATGAAAAAAAAAATACTATAAATATTTAGAAATAAAACAGGTCAAGATCTATGAAAACAATGTATAGAAAATACAAGATTTGACAGAAAGTACTATGCAGAAAACTCTTAGGATACAATATCCACAAAGGAAAAAGATAATGAATTATACTCAAGAATAACTTTCCCTTAAATGCTGCATATAATGCTAAAGATTGTGGAGAAATTGTTTTTAATTAAATATATGATTTTCAAGCATTCTTGATGAAAAACACATAGGTGGGAATTTTAAAATACAAAATAAATTTTGTTGAAAAGTCATTAGTCAATAATCATTTATTAAGCTCCAGGCATTATGGTGAGCATTAGAAATATAAAAGAGTCAAGGCAGTCCATACCCTCAAGGAACATATAATTTATGGGGAGTACTATATGCAAACAAATATAGACATAGCAAAACATATACAAGATAAATACAAATACAAAGAGCATACAAGACAATAACCAGGTTAGGGAAGGCTTCCTTTGGAAGTTGGGATTTTACTTGGGACTTAAATGAAGCCAAGGAAGTTAGTAGTTGGAGTAGAGGAAAGAGAGAAACTTGGTTATGAGGAAGGAGAGCTAGTGAGTATGACTTAAGTATGACTCCTGGGTTGCCAGCCTGGGGACCTGGGAGAATAGTATGCATTATGAATAAAAGTCAGTAGGAGGGTTGGAGGGTATAAAGAGAAAGATAAAATGAGTTCGTTTTGAACAATGAATTTCAGATGGACATATTGTTCAAGATGTCTGAAAGGCAGTTGGACATGCAAGTTTAGATGTTACCAGAGAGACTGGGAAAGGAAAAGAAGAATTAAAAAGCATTAACAATTGCAGTTAAATTCATGAGAGCTGATAAGATCACAAAGTGAAATAGGTTTCAGGGAGGAGACAAGAGGACTCAGGATGGGGTACCGGAGAATACATGTGATCTGGCAGAGGATCTAGTAAACATGAAAGAAGGAGTGGTCAGATAGGTGGAAAGGAATCCAAGAGAACTGTGTAATGAAAATCTAGAGAGAAAAATAAAAAAAGAAAAGAGATTGGTCAACAGTATCAGCCATAGAAGGGTCACAGGATAACTTTGAAAAAAAGAACAATTTTGATAAAATAAAAAAAATCAGAAGTCAGACTTAGAGGAGAGAAAGTGGAGATACTTATTGTGGATGACCTTTATTGAGGAATTTAGTGAAAAAGGGAAAGAAGATATAGGATGATATTTGGAAAAGGTGGAAGGGTCAAGTTATGTGAGTTTTGTTTTTCAGGATAGGAGAGCTGTGGGAATGTTTGTAGGTGGTAGAAAAATCAACCAGTAGAGGGAGAAATTGAAAATAAGTGAAAAAATGGAGAATAATAAAAGGGGCAGTCATTTGGAGAAAATGATATAAAATAGAATCACCTGAATAATTAGAGGGGGATAGCCTTAGTAAGGAGAGAAGCTATTTCAAGGGAGACATAAGTGAAGTAGGATAGAGTGGCAGAAGACACCTGAGTGATAGGAGATGAGATGAGGAGAGAAGAAGGTCATGGCAAATGATTTCAATTTTTTTCCCATAAAATATGATTTGAAGATATCAGCTGAGCAAGATGGTAGAGAGAAGACAGGCATGGTGTTAAATGCTCCCGATTCTCCTCAAAAAATAATGCAAGAAACTTACCAGAATTTCAATCAACAAAACCCAGAAAGAAGTCAGGAGAAGAACACCTACCAACAAGGTCAATCTCAGGGGACCCTGGGACCCAGGAGATGAGAGCAGAGGGTCAGTGCAGGGACAGCAGTTGGGGGAAGCCAGAGGACCAGAATTACCTGCAGAGGCTTTGGTCTATGGTGGGAGTGAGAGCCACCTTTAGCCACAGAGGGGGAAAGGAGCCACAGGAGGGTCAGTTCCAGCACAGAGAGTTTCAGAGCATGCCTGAGAAATGACCAGCTTTGTTGGGAACCTGAGCACCACATTTTCAGCTGAAAGCTCTCTGCAGAACACATGGTAAACAACTCCTCGCCCCTCAGGTTCAGGTGTGGGCAACAGAGTTCACTCAACTGAAAGGAAAATTAACTCTCTCCCTCAGAGACTAGCCCATTGTTCAATTTCAACTCAGACCCTGCTGCTGAGGGTCTCAAACACTACAGAGAAAGCAATCAGCACCCCATACTGGCCACCCTTGGAATTACCAAGACAAGTGAACAAAGCCTCTAGGGTTTTCAAAAGCAAGCTCAGAGAGCAAGCTGCACCCCCAAGACAAGATCTTAAGAAGATGAAGAAATGGTAGCAAAAAGAGGGGCCCATGGAGAAACACTTAGAAGAAATAGATTCGAACCCAGAGAGATCTAGCACTTCTGAGGAGATTATAAATTGCTCTCCATCCCAGAAAGCCTTGAAGAAATCAGGAAGGAGTTTAAAAACAGTTGGGAAAATTGGGAAAAGAAACTCTAGAGAAAATTAACACATTGCAACAATAAAACAAATGCTTGGAAAATACAATTGAAAAAATACAAAAAGAGAAAAACTCTCTCAAATCCTCAAGTGGGCAATTGCAAAAAGAAAATGATTCTCTCAAAATTACACTTGGGCAAATGGAAAATTCCATCAAAAACAGAATTGAACACACAAAATGAGTTGCAAAAGTAAAATGAAGAAAATTCTTCTCTTAAAAAAAGAATTGAATCTATGCAAACTAATGACTTTAATGAGACAGCAAGATTCTGTTAAACAAGACCAAAAGATCAAAAAATTGCACAAAAATGTAAAATACCTCATCAGCAAAACCACTGATCTTGAGAATGGATCAAGAAGGGAAAAACTGAGAATTATAGACCTTCCTGAAACCATGAAAAAGAAAAAAAAGCCTCGACTTAATATTTCAGGATATAGGATGGAAAATTGTCCTGATATCATGGAACCAGAGGGCAAAATAATTATTGATAGAATACATAAATCCCCTATGTAAAGAAACGCTAAAATGAAAACACCAAGAAATGATAGGGACAGGTTCCAGAACTATCAGAAAAAAAGAGAAAATCCTGCAAGTTGACAGAAAGAAAAAAATTAAATACCAAGGAGCCACAGTAAGGATTATGCAGGACCTGGCAGCGTAAACATTAAGGGATTGAAGGGCCTGGATTTAGATGTTCCAAAGAGTAAGGAAGCTTGAAATGCAGCCAAGAATGCACAATCTGGCAAAACTGAGCCTTCTCTTTCAAGGAAAAAGATCTACATTTAGCAAAGGAGGGAGACTTCCAACATTTCCTGATGAACAGGCTAGAGCTAAATAGAAAATTTGGATATCAACAGGAGGCTCAAGAGATACATGAAAAGGTAAAGAAAAAGAGGGGGGTAAAGAAAAAAAACCCTGTTATCCAATAAGAAGAAACTGTCTATATCTCCATTTGGGAGAAAGATTCTCATAACTCTCAAAAATTGTAATTCAAATATAGAGAGAATATACTTAACCAGACATGATGGTCACTCATGACTTATCCATGAGACTTATCCAAAAAGATGAAACTGGCTAAATACCTACCTGGGAGAAAGACTCTATTATTAGAGAGAATATACATAGCCGGAAGTGAAGGATGCTCATAACTTTTCTGTGACTCAGACAGAATGATTGAAAAACCATACCTCCTTAAAAGGGGGGACAGTAAGGAGACAGGAGGATGGAGATTGAATGGGGTAAATCTCATTACATGAAGAGGTACAAAAGACCTATTGTAATACAGGGGAAGAAGGGAAGAGGTGGGAACCATCTGATCAACTGAAGAAAGGAAGTAATAGTGAATACAACTTTCTCAGATCATTATGTAATCAAAATCGGATGCAATATTGGACCAGGGAGATATATACCCAGAACAAATTGGAAACTCAATAACCTCATTTTAAAGAATGAATGTATGAAGCAACAAATTATAGAAAGGATTAATTATTTCATGCTATATAATGACAATAATGAAACAAGATATGGGATAAACTAAAGGCAGGTGTCAGGGGATGTATTATACCTTTAAATGTTTACATGAATAAATCATAGGAAGAAAATCAATGAACTAAATATACAACTAAAAATTATAGAAAGAAAAGTTAAAAACCCCCAATTAAATACCAAAGTAGGAAGTCTAAAAATCCATGGAGACATTAATACAATAAAAAGAAAGAAAGTTATTGAACTAATAAATAAAACCAAGAGCTGGCTTTATGAAAATATAATTGATAAACCTCTGGTCAATTTGATTAAAAAAGAAAAGAAAACCAAATTGCTAGTATCATTAATGAAAGAGGTGAACTCACCACCAATGAGGGAGAAATTAAAGCAATAATTCGGGAATTATTTTGCCCAACTAAATGCCATTAAATTTGGCAATCTAGTGCATACCTTTTGACCCAGCAATACCACTACTGGGTCTATAGCCTGAAGAGATGAGGAAAAAGGGTAAAAAACATTACTTGTACAAAAATATTTATAGCAACCCTGTTTGTGGTGGCAAAGAATTGGAAATCCAGTAAATGTCCTTCAATTGGGGAATGCTTTTTTTTAGTAAATCATTACTTATTAAGAAAAATGCAAAATTAAAGCATCTCTGAGGTACCACCTCACACTAATCAGAGTGGCCAATGTAGCCAGAAAGAGCAATGGTCAATGTAGGAAGGAATGTGGGAAATCTGGTTTACTAATACATTGGTAGTGGAGCTGTGAACTCATCCAAACATTCTGGAGAGCAGCTTGGAATTCCACCCAAAGGTCAACAAAAATGTGCATACCCTTTGATCCAGCATTACCACTACTGGGTCTATACCCTGAAGAGATTATGAAAATATAATTGATAAACCTCTGTGCAACAACCAGGGACAATTTTGGACTATATGCAATGGAGAATACCATATGTATCCAGAGAAAGAATTGTGCAGTTTGAACAAAGACCAAAGACTATTACCTTCAATTTAGAGGGAAAAAGTTATCTTATGTAATTTTGCTATGTCTTATACTGTATTTTTCTTCCTTAGGGATATAATTTCTCTCTCATCACATTCAACTTAGATCAATGTATACCATGGAAACAATGTAAAAACTAACAGACTGCCTTCTGTGGGAGGTGGGGAGCAGTGAAATAAGAGTAGGGGAAAAATTGTAAAAGTCAAAATAAATAAAATCTTTCTTTAAAAGAAAAGATATAGGGGCAGCTAGGTGGTGTAGTGGATAGAGCACTGCCTCCTGGAGTCAGGAGTACCTGAGTTCAAACCTGGCCTCAGACACTTAATAATTACCTTGCTCTGTGGCCTTGGGCAAGCCACTTAACCCCAACTGTCTTGCAAACAGACAAACAAACAAACAAACAAATAAATGAATGAATAAATGAGTAAATAAATAAATGAAAATCAAATAAAAAGATATAATCTGAGTCACATCAGTAGGAACCCTGAGAGGTTTGAGGAAAGATGAAGAATTTTTGAGGAGCCATTGTGGAAAGTAACATGCTAATTTGATAAGAAAAGTATAATAAGTTTACTTAATATGGAGACAAGATGGTAGAGTGAAGGCAGGGATTCCCCCAAGTTCTCCACCAAACCACTCCAAGTATCTTTTTTTGATGAAAGATTTTATTTATTTTGAGTTTTACCATTTTTCCCTCTACTCTTGCTTTCCTTACCCCACCACCCACAGAAGGCAGTATGTTAGTATTTACATTGTTTCGATGATATACATTGATATAAGCAGAATAGGATGAGAGAAAAATCATACCATTAAGAAAAATAAAGTATAAGAGAAAGGTAATAGTCTTTGGTCTTTGCTCAAAATCCACAATTCTTTCTCTGGATTTGGATATTATTCTCCATCGCAGAAACCCCAAAATTGTCCCTGATTGTTGCACTGATGGAATGAGCAAGTTCATTGAGGTTGATCATCAACCTCATGTTGCTGTTGGGGTATACCGTGTTCTCATCTCTCTCAGCATCAGTTCATGCAAATCCTTCCAGGCTTCCCTGAATTCTCATGCCTCCTAATTTCTAAAAGAAAAATATCATTCCATGACATACATATACCACAGTTTGTTAAGCCATTCCCCAATTGAAAGACATGCACTTAATTCCCAATTATTTGCCACCACAAACAAGACTGCTATGAATATTTTTGTACAAGTGATGTTTTTACCCTTTTTCATAATCTCTTCAGGGTATAGATCCAGTAGTGGTATTGCTGGATCAAAGCATATGCATTTTTTTGTTTCCCATTCGGTGTAATTCCAAACTGCTAACCAGAAAGATTGGATGAGTTCACAGCTCCACCAACATTGTATTATTATCCCAAATTTCCCACATCCCTTCCTGTTATATTCCTGTTAGACTACCTGCTCAGGAAGTGTTAGGCTCCTGCCAGGTAGCCTATCCCTATCCAGGCAAACATTGAAGGGGCCAGGAGACAAGGGTGGACAGTTTTCCACGTATTCCAAGATCTTCTAGTTCTCCTAGATCTTCAAGATTTCCCTTTACTAAAAAAAATACAAGTGCCTAAATATCCTCCCCTCTCCCTGGTCCACTCCCACTCCCATGGCACTCTACAATCCACCATTTAACAACTCTCTGGTGCTAGAGGATCATGCTAGAGGTGATGAGGTGATGAAATTTTACAATACTCCCAAACACAACAGTCCCTTACACCTTCCAGCATTGATAATTATCCTTTCTAGTCATATTAGCCAGTCTAAAAGGTATGAAGTAGTAACTCAGAAATGCTTTAATTTGCATTTCTCTAAAAATTAGCGATTTAAAGCATTTTTCATATAACTATAGATCACATTGGTTTCCTCCTCTTTATATTGCTTTTGCATATCCTTTGACTATTTGTCACTTGGGGAATGGTTTGGTTTTTTTTTTTTTGAAATTTTGACTTAATTTTCTGTATAATTTAGAAATGAGTCCTTTGTCAGAAAAATTAGTCGCAAAAATTGTTTGCCCATTTACTACATTTCTTTTGATCTTGTCTGTGCAAAGCTTTTTTACTTTTGTGTTATCAAAACTTTCTAGTTTATAAATGACATTCTCCTTCTCTTCCTTGGTCATAAACCGTTTCCTTTTCCATAGATCTGACGGGTGAACTATTCCTTGATCTTCTAGTTTGCTTATAATATAGTTTTTGATGTCTAAATCCTATATCTGTTTTGTTCTTATCTTCGTAGAGGGTGTGAGGTGTTGGTGTAATCTAAGTTTCTTCCATACGAACTTTCATTTTTCCCAAAATTTTTATCAAAGAGAGTTTTTCTCCCAACAGCTGCACTCTTTGGGTTTATCAAGCAGCAGATGACTATAATCATTTCCTGCTATTGCACCTAGTCTATTCCACTGATCCACTACTCTATTTCTTTGCCAATACCAGACAGTTTTGATGACTGATGCTTGATAATATAATTTTAGATCTGGTAAGGATAAGCCATATTCTTTTGCACTTTTTTCATTGAATCCCTGAAATTCTTGACTTTTTATTTCTCCATATGAATTTACACACATTTTTTGGAATTTTGATTGGTAGGGAACTAAACAATTAGTTTAATTTTGGTAGAATTGTCATTTTTATTATGTTAGCTTGACCTATCCATGAGCAGTTGATGTTTACCCAGTCATTTAAACCTGATTTTATTTGTGTGAGAAGTGTTTTATAATTCTTTTCAAAAAGTTTCTGAGTCTGCCTTAGAAGGTTGTCTCCCAGGTATTTTCTGTTGTTTGAGCTTATTTTGAATGGGATTTCTCTTTCCAGCTCTTTCTGCTGAATCTTGCTAGTTATATATATATATATATATGTTGAGAATTTATGAGGGTTTCTTTTTTGTCCTGTGATTTTGTTATGTTTGATCATTGCTTCCAGTAGCTTTTTAGATGATTTTATGGGATTCTTTTGAACATCATGTCATCTGCAAAGAGTGAGAGTTTTGTCTCGTCTTTCCCAATTCTAACGCCTTCATTTTTTTTCTTCTTATATTGATGAAGTTAACATTTGTAGCACAATATTGAATAGCAGTGGTGATAATGGGCATCCTTATTTCACCCCTGATATTATTGGGAATGACAATTATACCAAAACTAAACTACCTGTTTAGTGCCCTACCAATTAAAATTCCAAATAATTACTTTAATGCATTAGAAAAATTTGAATGTCAATTTGTATGGAGAAATAAAAGAATTCCAAGGATTTAATGAAAAAAGATGCAAAAGAAGGGGGCTTAGCCCTACCCGACCTAAAATAGTATTATCAAGCATCAGTCATCAAAAATTTCTGGTATTGGCTAAGAAAGAGTGGTGGACCTGTGGAATAGACTCAATGCAATAGTAGGAAGGGATTATAGTATTCTGCTGTTTGATAAACCCAATGAGTCCAGCTATTGGGATAAACAATCTGATAAAAACTGTGGAAAACATGTAAGTTAGTATGGAAGAAATTTAGATTAGACCAACAGCTCACACCCTATACCAAGATAAGATGCAAATGGATACAGGATTTAGACATAAAAAAACAATACTATAAGCAAATTAGAAGATCAAGGACTAGTTTATCTGTCAGATCTATGAAAAAGGAAGCAGTTTAAGACTAAGGAAGTGATGGAAAACATCACTAAAAACAAACTAGATGATTTTGATTAAATTAAAAATAACTTTTGCACAGATAAAACCACTGTAACCAAGATCAAAAGAAATGAAGTAAACTGAGAAACAATCTTTACAATTGATGTTTCTGACAAAGGACTCATTTCTAAAATATACAGAAAACTGGGTCATATTTTTTTTAAAAAAAGCCATTCTCCAATTGACAAATGGTCAAAGGATATGGAAAGGCAATTTACAGATGAGGAGATGAAAGCAATCCATAGTCATATGAAAAATTGCTCAAAATCATTACTTATTAGAGAAATGCAAATTAAAGCTTCGAAGAGGTACCACCTCACACCTCTCAGACTAGCCAGTATGACCACAAAGGATAATGATCATTGTTGGAAGGGTTGTGGGAAATCTGGGACACTGTTACATTGTTGGTAAAGCTGTGAACTCATTCAACCTTTCTGGAGAGAAATTTGGAACTATGCCCAAATGACAACAACAATGTGCATACCTTTTCATCTAGCAATGCCACTACTGGGTAGAGATGATGAAAAAGGGTGAAAATATCACTTGTACAAAAATATTCCTAGCAGCCCTGTTTGTGGTGGCAAAGAATTGAAAATCAAGTAAATGTCCTTCAATTGTGGAATGGCTTAGCAAACTGTGGTATATGTATGTCATAGAACACTATTATTCTATTAGAAACCAGGAGGGATGTTAATTCAGGGAGCCTGGAGGGATTTTCATGAAATGATGATGAGTGAGATGAGTAGAACCAGAAAAACAGTATACATCCTAACAGCAACATGGAGTTGATGATCAACCTTGATGGACTTGCTCATTTCATCAGTGCCACAATCAGGGACAATTTTGAGCTGTCTGCAACGGAGAATTCCATCTGTATCAAGATAAAGAACCATGGAGTTTGAACAAAGTCCAAGCACTATTTGCTTTAATTTAGGAAAAACCTGATATCTTTATTGTCTGATCTTGTTATCTCTTATACTTTATGTTTCTTCCTTAAGGATATGATTTCTCTCTCATCACACTCAATTTGGATCAATGTACAACATGGAAATAGTGTAAAGAATGACAAATTGTTTCTGTGAGGGGAGGGAAGTAAGATTAGGGGAAAAATGTAAAACTCAAAATGAATAAAAATTGTAATTAAAAAAAGAAAAGAAAAGAAACCAAGAGAGATGGGAATTCAGAGAAGCCTGGAAGGATTTGCATGAACTGATACTGAGCAAGATGAGAACCAGAAAAACATTGTACACCCTAAAAGCAACATGAGGGTAATGATCAACTTTGATGGACCTGCTCATTCCAGCAATGCAACAATCAGGGACAATTTTGGGCTATCTTCGATGGAGAATACTGTCTGTATCCACAAAATGAATTGTGGACTTTGAACAAAGATCAAAGATTATTATCTTTAATTTAGAAAAAAACATTTTATCTTATTATGTAATTTTGCTTATCTATTATACTTTATTTTTCTTCCTTAAGGATAAGATTTCTCTCTCATGATATTCAACTTAGATCAAAGTATACCATGGAAACAATTTAAAGACTAACAGACTGCTTTCTGTGGGGGGATGGGGGGAGGGAAGCAAGATTAGGGGGAAAATGTAAAAATCAAAATAAATGATGTCTTTCTAAAAAATAAAGTAACTGGTTAAAAAAGTCAGCTCTGTGAAAACATAAAATAAAATAAAATTTTGAACAAAGGGAAGCTGATGATTGTGAGAAATCAAGAAAAAGTAAAAGAAAACAAAAAAGAAAAGAAAAAGAAAAAATTAGAAGAAAATATAACGTAACTTATTAAAAAAAAAAACCACTGACCCAAAAAATAAATCCAGGAGAGATAATTTTAAATTTATTGAACTACCTGAAAGCCATGATTAAAAAAAAGAATTTAGATATTATCTTTAAAGAAATTATCATAGAAAATTGCCCAGTTGTTTTAGAAGTCTGCAGAAGTTAAAATAGAAATTGAAAGGATCCACTGATCACCTCTTGAAAGTTTCTAAAATGAAAACTTCCGGGAATATCATAATTAAATTTCAGAACTCCCAGATCAAGAAGAAAATATTGCAAGCAGCCAGAAAGACACAATTCAATTTTCATGAAACCTCAATCAGGATAACACAAGATTTATTAACTTCTACATTAAGGGATTATAAGATTTGTAATAAGATATTCCAGAAGGCAAATGAACTGAATTACAACCAAGAATAAACTAACAAGAAAAATTGAACATAATCTTTTATGAGAAAAGTTGGCTATTCGATGAAATGAGACTTTCAAATTTTCCTGATGAAATGACCAGAGCCAAAAAGAACTTGTGATCTTCAAATATGAGACTCAAGTATAGCATAAAAAGGTAAACAGAAAAAGCAAATTTTAAGGAACTTAATGATGTGGAACTACTTACTGTATTTCCCCATGTATAAGACACACCTTAATTTTGTGACCTGAAATTTGAAAAAAAAAATGTATTACATAAAGTTACTGAACTCAAGTTTTATTCATCATGACAGTTTTCTGCTCATAGCTTTCAGGCATCTTTTGAGCAAGTCTGGTGCATGGGCCCATGCTTAGCCCATTCCATTTCATGAACCTGAAGCACCAATTGTGTCTTCCTTTGATATCAGTTACTTCTTTTTCATCTACAATTCTTCTTGTCTCTTTGTGGATGCAGAATTTCCATTTGTCCTTTGCCCAATCCATATCTTCAATTCCCTCTCTAAATCAGATGAATTTTCTGATTTGCTTCTCATGGCCTTCTTCTGCCATGGCATTTTCAGTTGGATTTCTTCTTCCTGTAGCCAGTCTCAGATTGTTTTCTCAGTTGAAGGAGGACAAAACTTACATTCAGTAGCATGATTTCCATTCACGTTTTTTTCCATTCACTTTTGCAAACTGGATCACCTTTAACTGGAATTCAACACTATACGAAAATCTTTTTTGAACCATTTCTATGCAGAATGTTGCACAACATAACCTAATATGCTGGTGACAAATGTAAAACAATGAGTGCAAAGACAAATGCAAAAAATGGGATAAATGCAAAAAAAATTCTACTACCACTGTATAAGACCCAGTTTTTAGACCCCAAATTTTTCAAAAAAGGTGCATCTTATATATGGGAAAATATGGTATACTCCTTCATGGGAAGATGATACTGATAATTCCTCTGAACTTTCTCATTGATTAGTGCAGTTAAAAAGGAGACTTTATAGACAAAGCAGTCATGGAAGTTAACTATGAAGGGATAATATATTAAAAAGATGGAGTTAAGGGATGAGAGAGGAATGTAATGGGGGAAAGGGATTGGCAAAACAGGATAAGTTATTTCACATAAATGAGGTAAGAAAAAATTTTTGCAGTAGAAGATGGGGGAGTTAAGTGAGTGAATGAGTCTTATTTTCATTGGAATTGGTTTAGAGAGGGAATAATATATAGTCCTAATTGAATATAGAAATTTCCTAGAAGAAAGTGGGAGCGAAAGGGTATGGAAAAAAGGCAGGGGAGGTGATAGAAGGAAGAGAAGACTGTGGGAAGGGATAGTCAGATGCAAAACACTTTTGAGGAGAAAGAATAGAATAAACAGGGGTGGGGAAATAGGATGCAGAGAAATATGTTTAGCAAATACATTTAGAACTGTGGGGGGAAATATTGAAACAAAATTTCTCTCTTAAGCATAGAGAATTGAGTCAAACTTATACAAAATAAGAGCCATTCCCCAAATGATAAATTATCAAAAAATATGACCAGTTTTCAGATGAGATTATCAATGCTATTTATAGGCTTATTTTTGAAAAATGGCCTTACTCACTATTGAATGGCAAAACAATTGGAGGAAATTTTTGAGGTACTACTTTATACATATTCGATTGGTTAATAGGACAGAAAAAGAAAATGACTATTGGAAAGATGTATGGAAAATGAGAGATTAGTGTACTGATGGAGAAGCTGTGAAATTATTCAAAAATTTTGTAGAGTAATTTGGAACTATTCCCAAATGGCTGTAAAATCATATCTACCCTTTGACCTAGCAGTGTTACTGCCAGGTCTATATTACAGAAAAGATGAAAAACTAGAAGAAAAATTATCTACATGTATAAGGATGTTGATAGCAATTCTTTTCTAATAAGGATCTAGGAATTTAAAGGATGTTCATCAATTGAGGAATGGCTAAAAATATTGTGATATGTAATTATTATGGAATATAATAAATGATGAATAAAATGTACCCAGTAAAACCTGGAAAGACTTCCATGAGCAGATGCAATGGAAAATGCACTACATAAAATATTATAATAATATTGCAGAATGATCAGCTAAGAATGATTTTCCTTTACTCAGAAATTCAATGATCCAAAATAACTCTGAAGTACTTATGATTAAAAAAAAATACTATCTATTCCCCAAAGACAGAACTGATGGTGTCTGAATACTAATTGAAGCTTGCCTTTTTATTTTTCTTGAGGTTTCCTCTTTTGGGGGGGGGGGGCGTGTTTACCTTTTCAACATGACTAAACATGGTAATGTTTTGCATGACTACACATTTTTACCAATATCATATAACTGTCTTTCTCAATGAGAAAGAGTGGAGTGGCAGGAGAGTGGAAAATTCTGAAGCCTAATCTTCAAAAATGATTATTAAAATTCATTTTTACATTTAACTAGGGGAAAAATAAAATAAAGTATATTGTTTTTAAAAAACTAGTAAGATTGCCTAGAAGCAGAGAGGACTCTGCTGAGACTGTAATGGAACTAGTCAGATTGATCACATTATTTTCTCCACCCTCATTCAGCAATACATTTGTGAGAGGAAAAGGTGACAAATGGTGGAAATGACATAAGGCTGAAGCATGACTAAGCATGATGGGTGATATGTTAAGGGAGATATGGATTTGAGAAGGGCAGTGTGACATTGAAATGATTCACCAAGAAGACAAGATGGGATGAAGAGAAGAAAAACTAGTGAAATGGAGAGAATTGAGGGAATTAAGAGATTGAAACCCATGGTCCAGATGAAGAGTAGAGTTAAGGAAAGGATGGCAGAAGGGAGCAATGAAACATCAAAAGATTAGGGGAGATAAGGGGATTTTGGAAGTCTTGAATCTGGAGTCAGTATATTTGTGGGTGATGGTAAGGTCAACAGTATGACTGTGTGTGTATCTGAGTTGGGGTGAAATAATTAGCTTATGAATGGTGAGTTGGATGGGGGATCAAGGGGTTTTGGTAACTGATGGAGAATCAATATGTTTGTTGAAAATCTCTAGATTGTAGGTAGGAGTTAGGGAGGAGTAAAACATTGTAAGTCAAGTATCAAACTCTTGAAAGAAGGAAGGGAAATGACCTAGGTGTCTGTAGAAATGGCTACTGGGATTTTGATGCTTTAGACAAGAAACAAAGTATGGACTCTTGAGAGTAGGCACGCAGCCTCCAACTACCTTGTACTCTCTCAGAGTATCCAATGCCTTCATGATGCTGCCTTCTCACACTCTGCCAAAGGGCAAAGAATCTAAGATTACAACCAACATTCTCAAGGGTCCAGTGTTGCCTCTTTATTATATGTCCTTTCAAATTCCTGATTCTGATACTTTGTTTCTCAGCTTAAAAAGATTAGGAAGTCTTTTGGAGAAACTGTGTACTGTAGATAGGTCTTTAAAAAGTCCTCTAATGGGGAGAGAAACTTTGTTATCTGACTATACTATGACTTTAGGAGCCGGACTCACAGTACATATAGAGAGAATAGGGACCTGACCATTGCTGGTGCATCACTTGTCACTTGGTGCTGCCAAAATTTGGGGGACCATCATCATGCCAGTGCCCACTCCCTACAGATCATGAAAGTGGAAGAAATTCCTGCCAACAAATTCCACAAACTGCAGTCAAGCAATAACACAACTCCAAAATCAAGTTATTTCTGCCTCACATAATTCTGCATCATTAGCACAAACTATAACTTATTGCTAAGAGGCCCAACACATTCTTATAAATGCAGAAACAAGGAGTCATATGCAATATTTGATCTGTTTCAATTACCAATTAAAAAGCCCACCCCAGAAAAAAGATACCATAGACAAGACAAGGAAGTAATATCATTATTAAATATATATATATATATATATATATATATATATATATATATATATATATATATATATATGCACCAAGTGATAAAGCAGCCAAATTCATAGAGAAGCTAAATGAGTTATATGGGAGACATAGACAGTAAAACTAAAATAGTGGGAGTGGGAGCTCAACTTTCCACTCTCAGAATTAATTAATCACAAAATAAGCAAGAAAAAAAGGAAAGAAGGTGAATAAAATTTAAAGAAACAGAAAACAGATGGAGTAAACTGAATGGGGATAAAAAAGAATATGCAATTTTTAATGCAATACATGGCAAGAAAAACTAAGGACTCTAAATGCAGAGCAAAGGATACTATATTCACTTTTCTAAATCTTTTTATGTTTTTTTCTTTCTTTCTCATGTTTTCCCCCCTTAATTATAATTCCTCTTTCACAACTTGACTAATACTCAAATATGCTAAACATGATTGTACATGTACAACTTTTATTAGACTGTTTGCTACCTTGGGGAGAGGGTTGGGGGGTGTTGAAAAATTCTGGAACTCATAAACTCGCAAATGGATGAATGCTGAAAACTATCTTTGCATGTAATTTTAAAAATAAAATAAAATTTTAAAAAATGTTAACTCTTGCTTCCATTTGTACCTTAAAAACCCCAATAAAAATAGACCTGTGATTAAACTTGTGAAAATTCTAGTTCTCTTCCACCTTGTAAATTGCTACAAAAGTAGAGCAAGTTATGGTGGACGATTGTTATGAACCTGGATGAGTTAAAAATGATCAGGGACAAAGCTCCAGTTTTGGTATTTGATAGAACACCATCTTTTCAACACTTTTCTTTACCATTATATTCAAATGCCTTTTTCGAGTGCAGAAAGAAATCTTGTTTCCTTGGTTTTCTGAAGACCTTTTACTAAGGAGAAAAATTACACATCTTTGAGCTTTGATCTTCATATTTTGATAATACATTCAAAATAATTGTTTAAAAAATACATTCAAGATAAATTGGTATGTTGTGAAGAATCAATAAAAATTAAACCACAATTAAAAAATTAGCTCTAGGGACGGCTAGTTGGTGTAGGGGATAGAGCACCAGCCCGGCAGTCAAGAGGACCTGAGTTCAATTTCGGCCTCAGACACTTAATAATTACGGAGCTGTGTGGCCTTGGGCAAGCCACTTAACCCCATTGCCTTGCAAAAACCTTAAAAAATAGCTCTATAAAATACACGTATTTGTATAAATAAGAGTAACTCTTACTACTTAGGCAAAGATTATCAACAGTATGTTGTCAAAAGAAGACATATTAACTATCAACCTTCATGAAAAATGCTTTTGATCATTAATACTAATTGTAAGTAAAATCTAGGTTAAAACAACTTTGACCTCATACTCAGATTTTTCAGAGATGACATGAACAGAAAATCACAATTATTAGAGTATCTGTGGGAAGAGAAGCATACTAATATATTGGTAATGAAGGTATGAAGTCATTTAGCTATTCTAAGAAATATGCAATTATATCACCATCCTCTCCCCCCACCTGAACAATTATTTGATGCTTTTATCCAGCAAAACCTCCACTGAGTCAAAGTGATAACAAAGATTGAAGGGACCTAAAAGTATAAAAGCATGTAAAACAGAACTTCTTTGGCATCTCATAATTGAATACAAAGAATCTTCTTCAATGAAATTACACAGAGTGAAATGAGAAGAAATAAGATAACTATTTCTATATAGATAACAAAATTTTAAATAAAAACTCCTCTTAAAAGTTTTAAAAATTAGGGCAACTAGGTGATGCAATGAATAGAGGACTGGCCCTTGAGTAAGGAGGACCTGAGTTCAAATACAGCCTCAGATATTTAATACTTACTTAGCTAAGTGACTTTAGGCAAGTCACTTAACCTCATTGCCTTGGAAAAAAGCATTGACACCCCCCCAAAAAAAGATTTGAAAATTCAATGACCAATCATAATTCCAAAATATTGTCAATGAAGTATGATTTCTCTTCCTTGATAGCAAAGAAACAGTATCTACAGAAAGAGGTAAGTATTTCCTGGAATAGTTAACACAGCACATTTTTTTTTTGCCAGACTCATAGTTATGGCTTTTTATTGGAATAGTAAAGAATAGAAGAATTTGAGCAAAAGTTGAGGGGACAGTAATAGTTAATAAAAAAATAGAAGAAAAGAAAGTCAATGAATTATTTTACAGTAGAGAGAATAAGGAAATAGAGAGACACAGACAGCCAGGGCAATATAAAACAATATATTAAAACTGTATGTTATTGTAAATATATATATATATATATATATATATATATATATATATATATACATAACAATATATATGTGTGTGCATATGGAGAATATTTTAAACAAGTATAGTATATTCACTGTTTCATCAACATTCTGCCTTTTTTAAACTTCATATTTGGTTAAGCATACAATATATTTATGATTTTCTATAACATAATTTTTAAAATAGAATATAAAAACTGTGAAAACATGGAAACTGATAGAGAAACAAAGATTTGAAATGAGTATAGCATTGTTCACATGAACTACAAAAATGTCAATAACATAAGACATAACTATATAATTTTTTTTAGTTTTTTTTTTTTGCAAGGCAAATGGCATTAAGTGGGTTGCCCAAGGCCACACAGGAAGGTAATTATTAAATTCCTGAGACCAGATTTGAACCCAAGTACTCCTGACTCCAGGGCTGGTGCTTTATCCACTGCGCCACCTAGTTGCCTACTATATAATTTTAAAGAACAATTTCCTCCTTTCCTTAGAGATGGTTGTAAATATATGAATAAATTTATATATATATATATATATATATATATATATATATATATATACACATGAGGTATAATGTCATATTCAATTCATGTCTTCATTAATTTTGCTGAATTCTTTTCTTTCTTTTTGTTCTTTTATACAATGCATGACAACCTGAAGGTCAGAGAAAGAAGGGATAGTGTTTTTTAGTAGTGATGTAGTAATAGGTGATGAAAAACCAGGAAGTGAGAGAGACAGCTGTAATAGTTTTTTTTTCCTAAATAAAGCTATATATATATATATATATATATATATATATATATATATATATATATATACACACATATATATACATATACACACACATATATGTATATATGTAGTGTGTGTTTGTATGTGTGTACATATTCATACATGTGTATACATGTATATACATGTACATATATGTGTGGTGTGTGTCTGTGAGTCTATGTGTATTTTTGTGTTAATTTGTGACTGTTAGTGTCTGTGTATTTATATGCATATATAAATAAATAAATAAATATGAAATATATATATAAATATTTTATATGTGTACATATAATGGTATATTATATAAACAAAATTTTATTATAGTTATATAATTATATATAGGAGCAGTTAAGTAGTGCAGTAGATAAAGCACTGGCCTTGGAGTCAGGACAACGGGAGTTCAAAGTTACCTCAGGCATTTGATTCTTTATAGCTGTGTGATCTTGGGCAAGTCACTTAAACATGATTGTCTCATATCTGCCCCTGGATAACTCTGGAGAAGAAAGTGAGACTGGTGACTTAGCACAGTACTGCCCCCCTCACTCAAATCAAATCCATGTGCATACCTGATGTTGTGATCTTCTTTAGAAATGAAAGATAAACATCATTAATTATATAAACTAGACATACAATATCTAGAATATACAATGAATGTGTAAACATATGTGTATATGTATATATGCATATGTGTGCATATAGGTAAGTCTTGTCTCAGCTTTTCGGTGATTTCCATAGGGACCTCCTTTGAGTTTGTACACTGTAGACAGGGAAGTCCTTGTGGAATCAATCCAAAGAAAGAAAAAAGTATCTATCAAAAATTTTTGACATTATTGAGATAATTTCACCCTTCCAAGTATCTCTTTAAACTGACATCAAAACTTATTCACAAAAGTATCTCTCCTATAGAATCTAATCACCTTAGTAAGTCATGTACTCTCAATTTTGTATTTATATTCCCAGTGTCTTGAATTCAGAAATTATTAATTTGGCTAGTGAATTTGCATCATATTCCAAACCTCAGTCTATTCAGACTTAGATAATATCTTTTAGCCATTCTAATATTTTACTAATCTCCACAAAATCATCTGAGTTTATCAAGGGTAAGTTGTAAAAAAGGAAAAAAGATGCTCTGTATCTTACTTAACTCCTACCCCTCAGCTTACCCTTTAAAAACATTTAGGGAATCAAAAGATAGGGAAATCAGAGAACTCTACATTTATATCTTTTTTGTTTGGAAAATCTTATGCAGCATCACCACTGGGAAGTAAAGAAGTGGTGCTTCAGAGACATAAACTAAGTTGGTGTAAAACTAAAAGTTCATTTTTCCCCTGAGAAGCCAACTCCACAGCAGAGCTCATTAAAGCTTAGCTTAAAATTTTAAAGCTCTTAGGAAAAAAAAACCCTCTATAAAAAGACTTTTCTTGTGACCTCACTCCAATTGACTGTCCTGCTTGGTTTCCTTTTCTTTAGGAGTGGAAATATTCTTCTAGTTTGCAAACATTTCTGTAGACAAAGGGATAGTTTCAATACTTTTCCCAGAGGAGGAAAAAAATTGATTGAACAAACAAAAAGGTTCCAAATTTCCTCATTAAATTCTGAAGTGTTTTATTCATTTTTTCCTGAAAGCAGAAGGAATTCCTTTGAAATGAATACCTATTTTCCATATTTAAGTATACATAAAATTGAGTAATGTGAAAATATTTCAGTATCCAATATCTAAAAGAAAAATATAACATAAAACCCTATAGTCAAATAAGAGATTAATGTTTTAGCTTTTGGCACCAAGACCAAATAGCCACCTGTTGTTCTTGTTTTCCTAATTATTCTCCCTGTAATTTACTCAATTGAGCATATGATTCCCATGTGTGTACAGAAAGGAGTTAAAATTCTTAAGGTCATGTGAAGTATTCATTTTATTTACATCCTTTAAATTAAAGATCAAAAATGTTTCTTCTTATTAAAGATTTTCAAAGAATGGGAGATTGACTGCTACCTAAATTTTAACATACCCTGTAAATAATTTTAATATTTTTATGTAAGTGTTTTTCAGTATAAACTTCTTTAGTTTTTGAAATATTTTTTTAAAATTTCCAAAGAACTGTGCTAAAAATCAAGTTAATCTAAAAGGAAAGGTTCATCAAATTGACTATCATGAAAATTACATGCATTTATTTAATTGTATAATCAGAATCAAATAGTTTTCAAATGAAAATCCAAATTTAAATATTCATGAGGACTAAAAACTGAATCCAAGGCATTGTGCATTAACATTAACACAATGTATATTTATGATTTTTCAGCAAGGTATATCTTCTGACTAGTTTTGAGAATTGAATGGTTTGTATATTACCCGTAACAAAAATCGAAACAATAATACCAGATACCTTTAATAAAAAAGGTATGGACATTATATCAGTTGCCATTTTGATGAAATATTTTTTTAATTTTAAAAAATTTATTGATGTTATAGTTTTATCTTACAAAATTTGAAGATTCATTCAACCTCATCAGAAGCCTAACATGATGAAATAAAACATAACTAACAATATCCTCACTGCATCTGAAAGTGTAGCAATATTCTTTATGGGTAGCATCTAACACCTCTCTATTTTTAGTTTTTTAATTAATAAAAATTAATTATCTCTCTATGTTCCATTAAAAAAGAGAGAAGAAAAATAAATTCATTGCAAAAAATGTGTGTTGTCAAGCAAAATGAATTCCCTCTAAATTGTAAATTCTAAAAAATTAAATGTCTCATTCTGTTCTCTAAATCTATCACCTCTCTGTGATAGATCATATATTTGATCTTTTGCAGTTTGGATGATCTTTTTATTGATCATATTTCTCAAATTTTTAAAAGTTTTTTGTCTTTGCCATGTTGTTGTTATTGTATAAATTCTTTTTCTTGTTCATTCTTTACCAGCTTATAAAAGTTTTCTTTTTTCTTTTTGTAGCATTGATATCATTGTCTAATTTTTCTTCTGCTTACTTAACTGAATTCATATGTATTTCTTGTCTCTTTAAAATAATTATTTTTCTAATTGCTTGAGATATATTCTATCAATTCATATAATAACAACTTTTTCAGCCATTTCTTAAACAATATATATCTTGAGTTTTTTGTTTTTTAATATTTTATACTACCAAAAAAGTGAATATAAGTGTTCTTGTACATATAGGACCATTTGTTAATCCAAAGCTTTCTTCTGTGTATAAGTTTAGCAGTGGAATAAGTAGGTCAAATTGCATGAAATTTTGGGGAACTTTTTGCATATAACTGCTGATTGTTTGCATCCATTCACAAGTATAGCAAGAGTTAAAAAAAATCAATGTAAAAATGATTATGATAATGTAAATGTAACCAACTTTGAGTACTTACAAGGGGTAGAGTCAAGATAGCAAAACAGAAGTATTATAGAATAGTTCTTCCAACATTCCTTTCCAATCACCTTTAAAATAATAGTGCAAATTGATTCTGAAGAAACAGAGTAATCAAAAAGTAAGATGAGACTTTTTCTATCCCAAAAAAACTGAGAAGTTTGAGAAAATAGACTTTTGGGAGCTGGCCCAGAATGCACATGATAGCCAGAATAGCTGTGTGCTTTACCTGTGATGATAGCAGCAATAGCTGTAGCAGCTTCAGCAACTATTTTCCTAGAGAAATGGATTAAAATTATTCCTGTGCTAGCACTGGACACAGGACAGGCTACTGATTGACAATTCCATTGATAAAATGCTTTCAGTCACTGGATTTGGGAGTAGGGGTCCTGAAAAGCAATAGTGATTGTAGATGCAAGGGATTAGTGTCCAGCCCTAGATAAGGCCCAGAGAACTGACCAGGAGATCAATGACCATACCTCTCCTCAAACTACATGAATTCTATGCGAAAACATAGAAATCCTTATATCTAGCTCTAAAAACAGCAGGGATTATAACAAATTCTGAATCTTAAGACTGTATACACACACACACAATCTCTCTCTCTGTCTCTCTGTCTCTCTCTCTGTCTCTCTCTCTGTCTCTCTCTCTCTGTCTCTCTCTCTGTCTCTCTCTCTCTCTCTCTCTCTCTCTCACTGGGTGAGCAGACCCCAATTTAATATAAAGTACAACATCCAGAAATGGTCTGGAGAACAAATACGTTACAAAAAGCTTCTGACAATAAAAATCTATTATGAAAACAAGGAAAATAAAGCACAGAAGAAAAAACGATATTTCGAGTAGCTATAAACAAAACCTCAAAAAAATGTAAATTGGATACCAGCCAAGCAAGAATTCCTAGAAAAGCTGAAACTGATTTTTAAAATCAAGTATGAATGATACAGGGAAATTGCCAAAATACACAAAATGATTGAAGAAAACTTTGAAAAGACAATTAAAGACAGTCAAAAGAGTCACAAGAAATAATTTAAAACAGAATTGAAGGCAGGAGATGGCAGAGAAGAGGCAGTAACTCAAATGGATTCATTCAACACTCCTTGTTAAACAACTTTAAGTAGCAGAACCAAAAGTTCAAGGCAATACATTTTTTCCATTATGAGACATCGTAGAAATTCTTTATATCAGATGGGCATTAGTACAAGGCAAAGGACCTACAAAAGCATGACCTTGCAGGTGATTATAGCAAGATCGACTTTGTCACTTAGCCTAAAAATGGAAAAGAGATTGGACTACTGGTCAAAATAGAATACAGGAGACCCTTTGCTGCCACTGGGTGTAGTTGACATTTATTGGTAATTCTACTACCTATACATAGTTCTCCATCACAATTCCAGAGTGGAAAAGAGTGACTGAAGTTTTACAAAAAAGCAAGCAGTCTGGCCACACTTCTAAGGCAAAAAAGACCACTAGCACTTGTAGATACAGGCTAGTAGTAGGCATGGTCACAGTTCCAGGAACTTGCTTGTAACTATAGAGGAGCAGAAACTATTCCTGGTTAATTCTCACAGCAAAGACAAGGAGAGCAGTGACCTCATCTCTTTCTGGATCACACAAGCCCATAAAGACCAAAAATTGAAAAACACAGACCTGGAAAAGGGGGGCAGAAAAACCTGAAACTTGAGATAGTGGCTCCCAACCTTCCAGGTGAGTTAATACCAACTTTAGTTCAAAATCAAGAAAGAGATTGGGAAAATGAACAACAAGCAACAACAACAGCCAAAAAAACCCACTTCAGTATAAAAAGTAATTATGATGGAAAACACAAAAGAAGAAAACAATGTGAAAATAGCTTTAAGCAAAACCTCAAAGTAAAGAATTGCTGAAAAAGTTAAAGAGGTAAGTGTAGAGAAGGAAATAATGAGAAAAGAAATAAGAATGAAGCAAGAAAAATTATGAAAAAATGTTGCTTATCCTTTGTTCTCAAAGAAAATTGATGGTAAAAGTGGCACACAAAAAAACTGCAGAAAATAATACTTTCAAATACAAAATTGGACTAAAGCTATATTAGACAAAAAAGTCAATAAATAAAAGAAGTTCTTAAAAACAACTGATAAAGTGAAAAAGAAATACAAAAATTAACTAAAGAAGAGGTCTTCTTAAAAGGAAGAATTTGTAAAATGCAATAATTAGTACAAAAGCTCACTGAGTAAAATATTTCTTTAAATATTAGAACTGGAAAAATGGAAGCTAATGATTCCATGAAGCATCAATATAAATTAAAACAAAAGGTAAAAGAATGAAAAAGGAAAGTTAAATATCCCATTAGAAAAACAACTGATCTGGAAAAGGTATCAAGGAGAGATTGTTTAATGTTATTGAGCTACCTGCATATCATGATCCAATTGAAATCCAAGATATCATATGTCAAGAAATTACAAAAGAAAACTCTTTCTATATATTAACTCTAGAGGTAAAATAGAAAGTGAAAGAATAACCTCCTGAAAAAAAAAAATCACAAAACAAAATCTATCAGGAAAATTATAGTCAAATTCAAAGTTCCCATATCTAAAAGAAAAATATCACAAGTAGAAAAAAATTCAAATAATGGCCCCAAATGAGGCAAGTGGAAGCAATATTTAAATTTCAGGACAGAATTGCTTCAGAGAAATCTGGGAAGACATAGGAACTGATTAATTGGGGAAGGACTGAACAAATTATGGTACATGATTGTGATGGAATACTCCTAGGCTATAAGAAATGAAGAGCTCAATCAGTTTAGAAAACCTGATTAGATTTCATTTATATGAAATGAAATGACCAGAACTAAGAGAATATTGTACATAATAGCAGCAATAATGTTTCAAGAGCAACTTTGAACAAATATTATTTTGACTATTATAAATGCCCAAATTAACTATAAAATATATGGAAAGTCATATCACTGCATCCAGAGAACTGTAAAAAAGTGCATATAATAATTTTATGCACATATGAACACACATGCATAAACATATATACATATATGTTTATACATGGTCTTCTTATATGTGATGTGCACATGTGTGTATATGTACATATATATTTGTCTAATGATAGCCATCTCTAGTCTAGAGGGAGGAAGAAAAAATAAATTAATATGTTCATGTTGCTATATGGTTGAAAAAGAATAGCAAGTTATGCATAGTCGATTTATAGCTTTGTGTGCAATAATCTTATTATACTCTGTTATGAAAATATTACTTTTTATTCCATAAATTAAAAATAAAAATTCACAGTAAAAAATAAAAATTTAAAAAATTAAGAATGAATGAATACAAGAATGAATAGCAGAATCAGGAAAATACTTTGCACAGTAGCAGTCACAAAGTAAAAATGGTCAGTCACAAAAGACTTATTATAATTAATACAATGACTCAAGATAATTTCCAAGGACCAATTATGAAAAATGCTATCCAT
The DNA here is from genome assembly GCF_037893015.1 of Macrotis lagotis. Lineage (NCBI taxonomy): Eukaryota > Metazoa > Chordata > Mammalia > Peramelemorphia > Peramelidae > Macrotis > Macrotis lagotis. Next base: position 195,855,729 of record NC_133666.1, on the reverse strand, counting down.
CTTCAGTGAAAGAACTGATATTTTCCTAAGTGCAGATTGAAACATACTTTTTTTCCAGTTTCTTTGTTTTGCTTTCTTTACACCACAGTTAAATGGAAATGTTTTGTATGACTTCACATGTAAAATTGATATTCTGTCATAGAAGGAAAAAGAAAAGAAAGAAAAAAAAGGAAAAAAAGGAAAAAGGAAAGGAAAGGAAAATACCAAGAGAATTTAAAACTGAAAAAGGCACTGTCATGACTCTAGATGACTGACATTGAGATGAGATTTCAGATTAAACATTCCTTTTCTTCTACATTCAGTAACTTAATTTCACTTTTTTATGCTTTTTTTGGTCTTCTGAGAGAAATTTTGTCTTTGTTTGGAAATTAAGAGATATTCTTATGAAGTTAGTGCATAATTAGAGGAGGGAAGGCAAAAAGGAATCTGAATGAAAAAAATATTAAATCATGGGACATCTATGTGGCATAGTGGATAAAGCACTGACCTTGGAGTCAGGAGTACCTGAGTTCAAATCCGGTCTCAGACACTTAATAATTACGTAGCTGTGTGGCCTTGGGCAAGCCACTTAACCCCATTTGCCTTGCAAAAACCTAAAAAAACCCCCATTAAATCAGAGAAAAGAAAGAAGTTTAGAAGGAGAAAAGTATAAACAAGATACATTTAATACTGTAATTTTAAATTATAATTTAAATTATAATTTATAATAAATGATTGAAAAAATTGTTTAATAATTTTATGTGTAATATTTTCAAATGTTCTTGTTTGTTGATGCTTGTTTATAAGAAAAAATAAAGATAAAAATTCCACAATTTCAGTGAAATGACCTGGACAGTTATATGATCTAATCCAATTTCCATCATCATACTCCAAACTAAGTTCCCTTCATGGAAACTGTTTTCAAAATTTCCTATTTTCTCTCCCTCCAAAGTTGGTTTTCAAGCTTCCCACCTGTCAGGGTTTATTGCCGGATGTTCAGTTTTTCAAAAGGGTGAAAAGAGCTAGACAAATTCCAACAGCTGCAACCCTCTGTGCAAAATCAGTTTTGGGAAAATTATAGTATGGCACCTGTTGGAGACATTTTAGTAACAAAGCTGACAAATGATTTATGATGTTTTAAGAGAGAGATTTTTTTTAAAAAGATGGAAAACAAGTTGTGGTCACCTAAAAGTGCTTGATGTCTACAAAAATGGACTCTAAAGATTTTTCTATAACCTTATAAAAAGCAAGACACAGAAACTTCCACCTCCCGTAAAATTATATAATTTAATTCTAAATTTAAATTAAATTAAAAGAATAGGACAAAATAATAGAGCTATTTTTAGATGTAAAAATAAATCAAAAAATATTTATTAAACATCCTCTACATATTGGGCATTTCAAAAAATATTGTGTAGAAGATCAAAAATGAAATGATACCCACTTTCATGGAGCTATCCATGAACACAACTATGTGTGAATGGCTTTAAAAGCTAAAGAAGTTAAGGAAACTAGAGTAAAGGAATGAAATGATCAGATGTACACTGTAAGAACAAACATCTGCTTGGCTGTATGAAATACAAAAAAACAAATGGAAAGGCAAAAATCATATCTTTTCTAAGGATCTTATTCTCCTAAATTCTAAATTAAAGAGTAGAAATCACTCTAAGGCATCTTCTCATTCTAAATTCTACATTCCCTGCATTGAACTGAAAAACAATGATTCACTTTATATTACTTTAAAATTGGATGTTGAGATGACAAAGTAATTTCAGTCAAGAACTCAAAGCATTTAACTAGGCAACAATTCAATGCATTATTAGCCTGGGGGGGGGGGGAGGCTAATCCCTACTCTCATTGCATTTTCTCAGTCCCCTATGTCCCCCTGCTCTGCACACTCATGTAGTTGGAAGAAATTAGTCAACTCAAGGGTTTGCAACTGAACTAAAATCTGCACCCCGCTATCCCAGGGGTTTACTCACGTTGCAGGAACACTGGTAATACCCTGTTCCACAGCAAAATTCTGGGAAACAACTAAGGAAGAGAATGAACTTGTATATATGAGACATTCATGTGTCTTCATGGCATCCCTTTAAGACCCTAGAAAAGAGATAAACATATATCTAGGGTCATTTATGTACCCCAGAAGTCATTTGTGACAGATCTTGAGGTCTGAGGAATGTGAATTGTCCATGCTGGGAGGAGACTGAGATGACTTTAAGTTTCAACCTCAGGAGAGGTTCTATTATTCAAGGAGAAGGAGTTGAAAAGTGAGGGTTAAAAAAAATTTCCAAAGAATTTGGGAGGGAAAAATAGTGTTGCAAAAATTAAGCATAATCAGAGAATCCAACAGTGAAGATATTAACAAAAGCAAGCAATATTGTCTCACCTAAAATAGTCCAGGAATTCATGAATAAATAATGAAATCCAAAAGAAAGAAATTCCATACCTGATGAGGCAGAAAAGTTCTTGAAATTTCCAAGAAAGCATATTTAACAAGGCCTGCTTTTGGAGCATGCCTAACACAAAGGTTCCTTCAAAGGGACTTGACTGATTGTGCTCAGATGCATTAAAGCAATCTTCATCCACCTACCATGCAATTGGCTTCAAACCTGGAATAGACTTTAGAATTGGTAACACCAAATACTGTTCTCTTTCTGCCCCTCTGTGACTCATGCTTTTTCATATGTTCTTTCCTTCAAGAACCAAAGAGTAAAAATCATAGCTCACCCACCTCTTAGTATCAGTTATTGAGTAAAAGTTTACCCATTACCACTCCTCAAAACATGGACAATGGACCCTTCATGACTTATAGATGTGATGTTATATCCAGTCAGCCTAGAAGAGGGGGCTTGGGACTAGAATGCAAGGGGTTATTTGCATTAGATCTTTGTATTTCTGAGAATAGCTAATCATTCATAAATGGACATCTCATAATATTATTGTTACTTTGAATGATGTTCTTTTGGATCTGCCCACTGCACCTTCCATCAGTTCATATAAATCCAACTTTGTTTCTGAAAGCATCCTGCTTGTCACTTTTTAATCACCCAATACAATTCCACCAAATGGACATCCCCTCGATTTTTAATTCTTGTCCATCACAAAAAGTTCTGCTACAGATATTTTTGTACATTTAGGCTTTTTCACATTTTTATCTTTTTGAAAAGCAAAATTGAGAATAAAAGTATTACCAAGTCAAAGATATACATGGTTTTATAGCTCTTTAATCATAACTGAAGTGTCTCAATTTTCTTACAACCCCCCCATTTGTCATTTTTTTATTCTGTCACATTAGTCAATCTGATAGGTGTAGGGTGGTATCTCAGAGTTATTTCAATTTGCATTTTGATATCCAGATCACTAATGATTTACATGATTAATGATTTTTCCCTTTTTCTTTTCTCACTACTTTCACCCTTTCCATCCTCAAAAGTGTTCTTCTATTACTTTTTTCTTTTTTGACTTTTTTCTTTTTTAATTTATATTTATTTTATTTTTGTACAAATGATGCTTTTATATATTATTAAAATATTTTTGTTTAAGAGTAAACATAATATCTCCTCCCCCCCAAAAATTTAGACCCTCATGAGCAATAAAGTAAAGGAAAGAGGAAAAAAATTAAAATTAAAATTAAAAAATAATAATAATGGGTTCAACTAAGTAGTACAGTAGATGGAGCGCCAGCCCTGGTGTCAGGAGCACTGGAGCTCAAATGTGGCCCCAGACACCCAACAATCACCCAGCTGTGTGACCCTGGGCAAGCCATACAAACGCATCCGTCTTACAACCCCCCCAAAAAATAATAATAATAGTAATAATAATAAATGTGCTTCACTCTGTATTCCAACACCACCAGCTCTTTTGTGGGTGGATCATGTTCTTTGGGATAAGTCCATCACAAAAGCTACTTCCATAATTTTCCACTGTTGCCATTGCTGATCGCAGCTCCCTCCATTCGTACTTCCCCACTACCATACACTATATTTTCTCTCTCCTTTCACTCCGTCCCTCTTCTTAAATGTGCTGTAGGGTAGCTGAGTGGCACAGCAGACTGATCACTGGCCCTGGGGCCAAGAGGCCTCGAGCCCACATACCACCCCTAAGGCCCAGCAGCCACCTGCCCTGTGGTCCCAGACAGGCCATCCAATCCCAGCCCCTTGCAAAAAGTAAAATAGAAAATGTGTTATATCTGACCACTCTCCCCCATGGTCCACCCACTCCTCCATCGCTCACATCCCCCCATTCCCCTGTCCCCCTTCTCTCCTTCTTATTTTAGGTGTCTATACCCCATAGAGTATATATGCTCTTTCCTCTCCAAGTCACCTCTGATGAGAGTGAAATTTCCCTCATTCCCCCTCACCTCCCCCCTTCCATATCATTGCAATAGCTCATTGTATTAAAAAATCTTATTATATGAAATATCTTAGCCTTTTCTACCTCTCCTTTCTCTTATTGCCATTACGTTTCCCTTTTAGGCATTGACTCCATTTTTCAATATATTATATCTTCAAATTCAGCTCTCTCCTGTGTTTCATCTATAAAAGCACCTTCTTCCTGCTCTATTAAATGAGAAGTTTCTTATGAGTATTATCAGTATCATTTTTCTAAGGCAGAATACATGTAGTTCATCATCATTAAGTCCCTCATATTTTACCCTTCTCCTCCAATCTCTATGCTTCACCTGAGTCCTGTATTTGAAGATCAAACTTTCTGTTCAGCTCTGACCATTTTAACAGGAACACTTGAAATTCCCCTGATTCATTGAAAGTCCATCTTTTTTCCCCTGGAAGAAGATGGTCAGTTTTGCTGGGTAGTTGATTCTTTGTTGCATTCTGAGCTTTTTTTGTCTTCTGGAATATTATATTCCAAACCCTATGAGCCTTTAATGTAGTTGCTGCTAAGTTCTATGTGATCCTGATAGAATATCTTTTTTGTATAACTATAGACAGGTTATTTCATTAGTTTATCTGAAAAAAGCCTATCCATATACCTTATTCCTAACATTAAGAGAATGATTCTTATCTTTATCAATTTAAGTCTGTTCTCTATATATTTGAAAAAGGAGGCTGCTAACAGAGAACCATATTTTTTCCTAAGTCCTATTTTTCCCTTTTATCTTTTCTCACTACTTTCACCTTGTCCATCCTCAAAAGTGTTTTTCTTCTATTATTACCCGAATTTGTGGTTATTGATATCCTCTTCTCTTCTTCCCATACAACTTTTCTGAAGGATAAAATTGATTTCTATATGCAACTGAATATATTGTTATTCCCTCTTTGAGACAATTCCAATTGGAGTAAAGTTCAAATGCTCTCCCATACATCTCCCATTATGGTCTCTGCTGTAAAATCTATTTCAGGTCTCTTTTATGTGACATAAGTTGACTCATTCTACCTCTCCTTTCTCCTCATGCATTCCTCTTTCTCACCTCTTAATTTCATTGTGTTTTTTCTTCAATGTTCCACCATAGTCTTCCACATACCCTCAGACTGGGAATCCTCTTTCTAATTGTCCTTGGTAATGAGGAAATATTCAAGAGTTTTAAGTTCCACCTTCCCATGTAATAATGTAAACAATTTAATAATATAGAATCCTTTTTATTTCTCCATTCTGATTACCTTTTAATGTTTCTTCTGAGTCTTGTATTTGAAAGTCATATTTTCTATTCAACTCTGATTTTTTTCAAGAGAACTTGGAAGTTCTCTATTTCATTGAATATCCACTTTTGACCTGAAGGACTACATTCAATTTTAATGGGTAGGTGATTCTTGATTTTAATACTAATTTCTTTGCCTGTCACAATATTATGTTCTAAGTCCTCTAATCTATTAATATAGAAACTGCTAAATCATGTGTTATACTGACTGTGACTAGACTGTATTTTAATTTTCTTTCCAACTGCTTGCAATATTTTCTTTTTTGACCTGGAAGCAGTGGGATTTTTCATTTTGGGATCTTTTCAGGAGATAATGATGAGTTTTTTCAATTTCCATTTTACTTTCCCATTCCAGAATATCAAGGCATTTTCCCTTGATACTTTTATGAAAGATGATATATAAGCACATTTTTGATCATGTTACTCAAGTAGTCCTTAAATTCTTAAATTATACCCTTCAATTTATTGACCAGGTCAGTTATTTTTTCAATGAGAGATTTCACATTTCATCTAATTTCATACTTTAAATTTTCATTTTATTATTTCTTGATACCCCATGAAGTCATTAGGTTCCAGTTGCCCAATTCTAATTTTGAAGGAATTATTTTCACATGATGGCAGAGAAAAGGCAGGAACTTGTCTGCATTTTCCCCCAAAGCACTCCAAATATCTTTAAATAATTACTCCAAATATTCTAGGTGGTAGAATTCACAAAAAGACTGAGTGAAACCCATCTTCCAGACCAAGATATTGTGGAAGATCAGTGAGAAAGATCTCTAGGATGAGAGGAGCCCAGAACAGTGCAAACTGCACCAGCTAGGAACAGTCCCAGCAATCCAGGAAAAGGCAGAGGGGTGAACTGGGTCAGTGACAGCAGTGGTAGTTTCCAGACCTCTTGGCCCAGAGATTTCCAAGGACAACTTGAAGGTCAGCAGTAAAAGTCTACCTCACCAGGATGCGAGTGGAGCAAAGAGTCCAGTGTAAATTTCAGGAGCATAAATCCTGGCCCAGCAGAGCAGGAGCAGTCCTTGGAAGCCTCCGAATCAGTAGAAGCAGCTGCTTCTGGAGCTCTAGGTCCACAGTCAGTAAGGAATCAGAAGAATGTTAAATGCAGAGTCAGAATGGCCTAAAGTATTTCACATAAAAGAGGCAAGAAAAGATTTTGCAATGAAGTGGGAGAGGGGGGCTTTGAGGAAGTGTGTGTAAGCCTTACTCTCATGGGAATTGACCCAGAGAAGGAAAAAAAAAAAAATTCCACCCCTGGGTATATCCTAGATGAAAGTAAGAGAGGAAGGGGATGGAAGAAAGGGTGAGGGGGGGTGGAGGTATTAGAAAGGAAGGAAGATTATGGGAGGTTGTAGTCAGTCAGATGCAAAAAACTTTTGAGAAAGGACAGGGTTAGAAAAAAAGATAAAACAAAATAAATAAATAGGGATGGGGAATAGGATATAGAAAAAATACAATTAGTGATAGTAACTTTAAAAACTATTGAAAAAGTTTCTTTGATAAAAACCTCATTTCTCAAACTTAGAATACTGAGTCAAATTTATAAAAAAATGATAAATGACCAAAAGATATGAACAGCTTTCAGATGAAGTTATTAATTCTATCTATAATCATATTTCAAAAATGTCCTAAGTCACCCTGGGTTGAAGAAATGCAAATTAGAAAAATTCTGAGGTACTATCTTTTATCTATTGGATTGGTTAATAGTACAAAAAGTATGAGATATGCATTATTGGAGGTTGTTATATAATTCAACAGTTCTGTAGAGAAATTTGGAATATTCCCACAGGGCTATAAAATCATGCCTACCCTTTAACCTAGCAATGCTACTACTAGGTCTATATTCCAAAAGAGATGAAATACAGGAACTGAAAGGATATGTATGTATAAAGTTTTTTGTAGCAACACTTTTCTAGTGACAAGGAACTGAAAATTGAGAGGATGCCCATCATTTGGAGAATGACTGAATAAATTTTGATATAAGACTGTTATGGAATGCTGTTTTGTTCTAAGAAATGAAGAGCAGGATGTTCTCAGTAAAACTTGGAAAGACTTGCATGAACAGATGCCATGGGAAATGTGGTATATACAAAGTCAAAGCAATATTATAAGATGATCAGCTGTAAATAATTACCTTTTTCTCAGCAATACTGTGACCCAAGACAACTCCAAAGGAATTATGATAAAGACAGATTTGATGGTGTCAATACAGATTGAAGCATGCTTTTCTTTCTACTTTTTTTAATAGTTTCATTTTTTTAAGGAACAAGGAAGGACTTTGCTTATTTTTACAACATGAGTATTATGAAAATGTTTTGCATGACTACATATTTTAACATATATCAAATAATTTATTTTCCCAATGAATGGGAGTGGGGTGGGAGAAGGAAGAGAATGCAGAACTCAGAGTTTTAAAAGTGAATGTTAAAACTTGTTTTTACATGTAACCAGAGAAAAAATAAAAGAAAGTAATTTTTTTAAAAAGGAATTTTCTTCATTGAGTTTTTGTACCTCTTTTCCATTTAGCCAATTCTATTTTTAAGGAGTTATTTACAATGAATCCTTTTATTCCTTTTTTCCTTTTGACCAATTCTGCTTTTTACAGAGTTCTTCACTTCAGAGGGCTTTTGTTAAATTTTTTGTGTGCTTTCTTTATCAAACTATTGACACTTTTTAAATTTTTTTTTTTGTTTTACTCACATTTTCCCCCAATTTTTTCTTTTTTTCTATCCCTATCTTATTTGAATTTTTAAATCCTCCTTAAGCTCTTCCTATAATTCTCTTTTTCCTCTGAGGTTGTGGATGTAGCAGTTTTGACTGTCCTCTTCTGAATTTGTATTTTGATCTCCCCTATCACTTCATAGCTTTCTATGGTCAGGATCTTTTTTTGTTTGCTTATTTTTCCATCCTATTTTTTGTTTCATTTTATATTTTATTTTCAATTACATGTAAAGATTGTAAAGATGGTTTTTTAAAAAGATAGTTTTCATTGTTCATCATTTTTTAAGTTTTTGAGTTCCACATTTTTCTACCTCCCATTGATCCTTCCCCCCTCTCCATGACAGCAAAATATGATACAGTTTATGCATAATAATCATGTATAATATATTCTCATATTAATCAAGTTATGAAAGAAGAATCAGAACTAAAGGGGAAAATGAGAAAAATAAGAAAACATAAAACAAGGTTTAAAATGTAAAAATAGTATGTTTGGTCTTCATTCATACTCCATAGCTTTTTTTCTCTAGTTGAGGATGATTTTTCTAATCACAAGTCTTTTAGAATTTTCCTTGATCACTGAACACCTGAGAGGAGTCCAGTTCATCTTAACTGATCATAAGCAATATTGCTTTCTTTGGGGGGCAAAAGTATGTTTCAATCTGTATTCAGACACTATAGGTTCTTTCTCTGGTGTTGAATAGCATTCTTTATTATAAGTTCTGAGTTTCTACTAAGAAAAACTAAGTCATTTATAGATGATGAGCCTACAACAGTACATTTCACATTGCATCTGCGCATGTAAGTATTTCCAGGTTTTACTGAAAGCATCATGCTCATCATTTCTTATGGCAGAATAGCATTCTATCACAATCACATACCACAACTTGTTTAGTCATTCCCCATCTTATGGTTACTCCCTCAATTTCTAATTCCTTTCCACCAGACAAAGAGCTGCTATAAATATCCTTACACATATAGGTCCTTTTCCAAACCCTTTTTCATTTCTTCTGGAATACAGACCTAGGAGAGGCATTGTTGGGTGAAAGAGTATGCATTTACTTTATAGCCCTTTGGGCATAGCTCCATGGTGTACTACATAATGACTGAATTATTTCACACCTCCGTCTGAACATTAATATGTCATTTTTCTTACATCCCCTCGAACATTGGTCATTTTCCTTTTCTGTTCTATTAGCCAATCCAATAGAGATAAGGTAGCACCACAGAATTGCTTTAATTTGCATTTCTCCAATCAGTAGTGAGCTAGAAGATTTTTTTTAAATATGGTCATAGCATTGATAACCTCATCTGAAAACTGTCAATTTCTTTTGATCAATTATCAATTGAGGAATGACATATTTTTTATAAATTTGACTCAGTTCTCTCTATTTGAGAAATAAGAACTCTATCAGAGAAACTTGTTCCAATTTTTTCCCCATAGCTATTATAACTAACTGTATTTACCTCTGTCCTATTCCATTCCACTCCCCATTCATTCTTTTCTCTCTCTCCTTTCACCAGATCCCTCCTCAAAAATGTTTTGCTTCTGACTACATCCTCACACAATTTGTCCTCCTTTCCATCATCCCCCACTTTCTCCCATTCCCTTCCCCTCCTACTTTTGATTGTGTATGTTATTCTGTCTGAGCCAATTCCATTGAGTATAAACTTGTAAGCTCACTCACTCGCTCTTATCTCCCCCCTTCCAATCCAATGTAAAATTTGTTCTTGCCTCATTTGTATGAAATAACTTTCTCCATTCTACCACCCCCTTCTACCTTTCTCCCAATACATTCCAATCATAATACTTCAATTAGCTCCATCTTCTTAATATATATTAGCCCTTCATATTCAACTTTTTTGTGCCTTGTCTATATTGTTCTAATAGATAATAAAGTTCAAATAAGTTTTCAATGTCATCTTCCCATTCGGGAATACAAACAGTACAGCATTTTAAGTTCCTTATGATTTCCATTTCCTATTTACCTTTTCATGTGAGTCTCATATTGAAGATAGGATTTTCTGTCAATTCTGGTCATTTCATCAGGAGAGTTTCAAAGTTCCCTATTTCAATAAATATACATCTTTAACCCTTAAATGTTGTGTTCAATTTTCCTGAGTACTTGATTCCTTTGCCTGCTGGAATATCATATTAGAAATCCAATGATTCTTTAATGTAGAAACTACTAAATCCTGTGTGATCCTGACTGCAGCTCCATGATAATTGAATTGCTTCTTTCTGACTACATACAATATTTTCTCCTTGTTTTAGGTGTGCTGAAACTTGGCTATAATATTTCTTGGAGTTTTCATTTTGGAATCTCTTTTAGGAGGTGATTGTGGATTCTTTCAGTTTCTATTTTACCCTCAGGGGCTAGAATTTCAGGACAGTTTTCCTTGATAAATTCTTGAAATGTAATGCCTGAACTCTACTTTTGATCATGGCTTTTAGGTGGTCCAATAATTTTTGAATTATTTCTCCTGATTTGAATTATTTCTCCTTCATTTTTTTCAAGGTGGAATGGTCTAAGGAGAGATTTTTACTACTTTCCTGACATGTACTCTGATATTTGGGTGACCAGAAGCATTTCTTTCTAACCTAGAACTATGAGGAAGGACCCCTCTCTGTTGCCACAGAAAGATCTGTGTGCTACTTTTCCTCCTCTTCCTGGGACCACAACCCAAAGTCATGTATAGGCAAAGCAACAGAGAACTACCTCATTGATAGTAAAAAGATTCTGTAATTTCCTTTAGACTTCCTTACAATCTGTGCAAAGAGAACTCTGGAAGCAGCTGCTACTGCCAATTCAGTGGCTCCCAAAGATTGTTTCTGGTCTACTGGAATGTGGTCTATGCTAGGGAGGGCTGTATTGGATGTCCTCCACTCTTACCCCTGATATGACAGACTTTTCCTGCTCAATTTCCAAATTCTTTGACAGTCTCTGGGTTAAGTGGTCTGGAAACCACTACTGCTTTCAATGACTCACAGTTGCCTGACTTCCTGCTCTTGGATTTCTGGGACTGATCTGCTCCAGAACTTTCCAGGCTGATTTTCCAAGTTGTCTTGTTTTAGAAAATTGTTTCATTCCATCTTTTTGTGGATTCTGACACTCTAGAATTTGTCTAACATCATTATTTAAAGGTATTTGGAAATGTTTGGGAGGACAGTTTCGGTGAATGCCTGTCTTTACTCCATCACCTTGACTCTGCCCCTGATTATGTCCCAGCTCAATTTCTGACTTTAAACTTTATGTTAAAGTTGAACTCTATTCCTAGAGTAAAGGGAGAAATGTCCCAAGCTTTAGGTTTTAATGCAGTTGTTTACAGAACTATTCTGGAGGGTCTATATGTTTTCAGTTCTTCCAAGGAATCTTCTGAGATATCGCCTACTCTCCTTGCCTAGGCTCTAGTCTATAGAAGCACTCATTTTCATTCTAGAAAAGTGATTATGGTTTCTACTCCCCTAAAGACACAATCTCTGTTGTTCTAGTGTTCTTTCTTACCCTGGGACTGGACCAAGACCTGAGACTTGAAGCTGTCTTGGAGAATGTGACAGAGTCCTATACCTACCACCAGCAAAGGAACCCTTGTAATCTTCTTCTGATCCCTTGTCCATCCCCCCTTGTCATCAAAGGGTTGAGACTCCAATTTCTTTGAAAATGAAGAATGAGGAAAGACTTGCATGAACTGATGCTGAGTAAAGTGAGAAGAACCAGAAGAAAAATTACACATAAACAATAACAAATCCAGTCTCAGACACTTAATAATTACCTAGCTGTGTGGCCTTGGGCAAGCCACTGAACCCCATTTGCCTTGCAAAAACCTAAAAAAAAGCCCAATAACAGACCAGATGATAGCTTGGCTGGGTGCTATCTGTGCTGGATTATGCTCCACTATCACCCTGGCATAAAAGAAGTTTCCTTCCAGTTTTCTATCTATCTTAGTTTGGAAAACTGTTTCACTCTATTTTTTTCTAATTTCTGCCCATCTGTAATTCACTTTGAAGAATTTGTCAGAGCTCAGATGGGTTTATGTCTTTTTCTGCCATTTTGACTCTGGCCCTTCATCCTTCATTTTCTTTATTTTACTTTGAATTTTTTTTCCAATTCCATACAAAGAGAGTTTTCAACATTAATCCATTTACAAATTTATGAGACCCTTATTTTCCCACTACCCTCCTTTCTCTCCTTCCCCTCTCCCCATGATAGTGAGCAATCTGGTACATTCATGATTAACAACTCTCCTTATTAGTCATATGATGAAAGGGGAATTAGAATTAAGGGAGGAAAAAAATCATGAGAAAGAAAGAAAAGACAAAACAAAAATTTAAAGTGAACATAGTATATTTTGTTCTGTATTAAGACTTCATAGTTTTTTCTTTGTTTTTGTTTTTGCTTTTTTTCCGGGTGTGAATGTCTTTTTCCATAACATGTCCCTCAGAATTGTCTTTGCTCACTAAATTGTTGGGAAGAGCTGTATAGATCATAGTTGATCCATCTCATATTGTTATTGTTTATGTGTACAATGTTCTTCTGGTTCTGCTCACTTTACTCAACATCAGTTCATTCAAGTCTTTCCTCATTCTTCATTCTCAAAAAAAATTAATGATATAACAAATGAGTGATGTTTTCATCTTTGTCTGAATTGGATTTAAGTGAAACAGAGTTAAGTGAAACAGAGTTGTACAAATGGTCGACCTTACTACATTTTCAAAATCATTGAAGTTTAATGGGAGGACATAAGTCAAAATGCCTAGCAATGACCAGGGCTGCAAGGCATGACCTTGGCACCTTAGATATCTTTGAAGCTTTTAGTATTCCACAGAGCTTGGTTAAACTGCCTTTATGGCTGTTGGAAAAAAAAAAATTGTAGTTCATTTTGCTAGGAGAAACCCTCACATACTTGGAGGATATATTCCAACCCCCTTCACCTATTTAAAAGCTTGTTGGCTACCCCTCAACCAGGTTTAGTGCATCTATTAAGATGGCTTACTGGGACATAGCCACTGCACCTGTTACAGTTTCTTGGAGACACGGAGGAAAACAAAGTAGGGAGAGCAGCTCTGAAGAGGAATTAACAAGTGCTCTCACAAAACTTGTTAATCCTCTCTAAGCATACCATACATCCCTCCTCATAGGAGATGTTAGATCACAGCCATAAAGTTGAGTCTTCTTTTTAAGAAAACAAGTCACTTTATAAATTGGAGGTTTGCTTTTCATATGATAATTATTATAGTTTGGGGCCATAACTATAGTGCTGTTATCATTTGCAAGTTCAAAAAATATATCGATATCCCCATTTGTGCCAGTTCAAGAAAATTCTAATTATGAAAATTTTAAAATTCTGTTCATCAGAATTAACCGATCATTGATTTAGAATATTAATATTGCACAACACAAATTAAGGAACAACTAATCACTTCAGTTAAAAATAGGAAAAACACCTTGATAAAGTTCATAAGGAATTTGCCTGTGATCCAAGAAGACCTGGGTTCAACTTCTACCTCTAATTTAAGTTGACTGTATGGTCAAGTTATAAAAATTCTCAATGTTCTAGACAGTTTTTAAAGACTAAATTGAAAAGAAAGTTCTCATTCTCCTGCTTCAAAGTCATATATACATCTTCATTATCCTGTTCTTGGCAAAAATACTGGAATGGTCTTCCATTTACTTCACCAGATCATATATATACGAGAAAACTGAGGGCAACAAGGTTAAGTGACTTACTTAAGATCACATAACTACTACTGCAGGCACAATACTCCTATCCACTGTGCAACCTAGCTGCCTTTGAAGAGAAGGTGCTAACTTTAATTGGTAGAGAAAGAGTTTCCTTTTCCAGAATATTCCTATACCAATGAAATCACAGTACTAGTCCTAAAGCACCAACTTTGTCCTATTTTTATGAAACACGTCCTTTGAAAATAAAGGCTTTAGCCAGAAATTGGAAAGAAAAAATAAATTTTGTTTCAAGGGATTCCTTTAGCACTGAAACAACAAGTATAGCACCTTTTATTCATTATGCAGACTGTTAAGACCCATACTCAAACTAAATTTAAAATATTTATTAAAATGTCATTGTGTCCTGGGAGAATAAATCAAACAATAAAAATAATGAAAAGCTTAATGGAAAGATAGACTTTATAGTCTATTGTTATTCATGTGATTATATGTCTGAGATACAATTTGCAGATTTTGCCTAAGATTTATACCTTATATTAGTGATTACCTTTTTTCTTGCTTATTGTGCAGCCCATAAATAATCTATTAATATATTTCATATCACAAGAAAATAACTCATGCTGAAAGGGTTACTCTAAAATGCTAATTTTACTAAGCAGAGTTATTAAAGAGCAATTCAGAACAGAAATATAATTTTCACTATAGCAATTCTGATCTTTGCTATATGGCCTTTTGTTTCTATTACCAATCTAAGAAAAACCCTCTTCCTCATGAATAAGATAAAAAATGTACACTCAGAGGAAAACTCCAGGCAGAACATAAGTACAAACTTATGTGTTATATTTACAAGTGAAGCCTATTTCATTATTGTATTTATATTCATAGCATCTAACATGGTGCCTAGAACATAGTAGGCAATAACAAATGTTTGATTGGATTAAAAATGAGTAGATATTTAACATTTTCTATGCAATGTTGTCATTTTAAGTGTAATTATCATTTTGCTAAATTCCGTCCTCAAGAGAAATGTCATCTTGATATTTAAAAGTAACATTTGCTTAACCTTGTATTTCATGTAAGCACATTCCACTAGCAAAAATAAATATTTGGGACTATTATATCCTATTATTATTACTATTTTCTTTATATTTGAAACCCAACATATGATCTATGCATTTAGCAAGTTTATCAAAATGAATAAAAGAGGATACTCCCAGTCCTAATCCAGAAGGATAACTGAAGAAAAAGTCAATACATCCAATACATCTCACTAAGGATCAACTAACTACCACTTGTGGGTAGGTAAGTCAACCTAGGTGAAGTAGCAAAATACTCTAAAGAAAAGATACTAGCATTTTCCACTTGAGTCATACCACCAACACCATTTTGAAAACTCTCTCCTTTTGAACTACAATGGAGGATCCTGAATCCAATTGTGTTTGAAATAAAAATACCACCAGTCATCTGACTGCCACCAGTCACCATCTTGGAAATGATCACTCTAGTACAGACACATTATAAAAAAGAAAGCAATCTGTACTTTAAGAAAAATGGGGCATTTTCCCCTGAGCTCCTTAAGGGCAAGAACTGCCATTACTCTCTTTTTTAAAAATTTAATTTATTTAAGGCAATGGAGTTATGTGACTTGTCTAAGGTCACTTAGCTAGGCAATTATTAAATGTCTGAGGTCAGATTTGAAGTCAGATCCTCCTGACTCTAGAGTCAGTACTCCATCCACTGTGCCATCTAGTTGCCCCAAAGAACTGTTACTTCTATTTGTATTATCAGCACTTAGAACAGTATTTTATATAGAGTACATGCTTAGCAAGTGATTTATTCATGCATACATTTATGTTATGATGAAAACATCTATGTTGCCCAACATTCTCCAAACACAGTAATTCCTCAGTAACATGATCTCATTCTTCAAGTTTAATCCATCACTTCTTTGTCATGAGGACAGTAGCATTCTTCATCATTGGTCCTCTGAAATCATGGAGATATTGCATTGATGAGTAACAGATTTTCATTTTTAGGGGAAAATGACTAATGTGGGGATTTGCTTTGATCAAAAATGCATGTTTGTTATTAGGGCTTTGTTTTTCTTTTTATGCCATTTGAGGCTGGAAAAGCAGAAGAGAGATTATACATCTTTCTGTGTGTGCGCATGCACACATGCATATAAATGCATTTTTTTATGGAGAGAAAAAAGAACTATTGAGGGTCAACTAGAAGTCTGTCAAAATAAGTAATTTTTATTTGATTTAATATTTCATTTTTCCAAATATATGTAAAAACAATTTTAACATTTTTCTTTCAGATTTTGATTTCTGAATTCCTTCTCTCCCCTACCCTCCCCCCATTGAGGAGGCAAGCAATTTGACATAAGTTATCCAAGTGCAGTTATGCAAACACATTTCAAAGTAAGTCATGTTTTAAGATAAAACAGATATAAAAATTCAAGAATATACATAGTAAAAATACAAGAAAAATATAGTAAAGAAAAAGAATCATTTATCTGCATTCAGAATCCAGCAGTTCTTTCTCTGAAGATGGACAGCACCTTTAATCATAAGTTTCTCAGAAATTTCTTGGATCATTTTATTACTAAGAATAAAAAAGTTATTCAAAGTATATTGTCATACAATATTACTGTTGCTACAATATTTTCCTGGTTCTTCTTCCATCAGTTCATATAAATCTTTTCAAATTATTGGGGGGTTGAGAGCATCCTGCTCATCATTTCTTACAGCAAAATAGCATTCCAGCACAACATATACTACAATTTGTTTAATCATTCCTCAATCAATAAACATCCCCTTAATTTTCCATTATTCACCATCACTAAAAAGCTGCTATAAATATTTTTATAAAAATAATTTCTTTTACTTTTTTTATAAATCTCTTTGAAATGCAGAACTAGTAGCAGTATAACTTCATCAAAGAGTATACATTGTTTTATAGTTCTTTGGGCATAATTTCAATTGCTGTCCAGAATGGATGAGTCAGTATGCAGCTTCACCAAAAGTGCATTAGTGTTTTAATTTTTTTCACATGCTTTTCCACATTTTCCATTTTCTTTTTCTGTCCTATCAGCCAAACTGATAGGTATATGGTGGCAGTTCAGGGTTGTTTTAATTTGCATTTCTCTAATCAATAGATATTTAGAGCATTTTTATATTAGTATAGACAGCACTGATTATCTAAAAATTTCCTATTAATTACTTTTTGACTAATTAGCAATTGATAAATGTCTATTATTCCTATAAATTTGACTCAGTTCTCTATGTATTTGAGAAATGAGGCTATTATCAGAGAAATTTACCATGGATTGTTTTAGAGCACTGATTATCAATTCTATGCTTTCCTCTACTTTATTTTTCCCTTCCATTTTGTTTCCAACTTTTACCTCTCCCAATCTTCTCTCCTACCTTTTTTTAATTTATTTTTTTTGCAAGGCAATGGCTTTAAGTGGCTTGCCCAAGGCCACACAGCTAGGTAATTATTAAGTGTCTGAGGTCAGATTTGAACTCAGGTACTCCTGGTTCCAGGGCTGGTGCTCTATCCACTGTGCCACTTAGCTGCCCCAATCTTGTCTCCTATCTACCCTCTCTCCCTTTTCTCATCACTCCCCTTCTACTTTCTTGTATATTAAAATGAATTTTTATACTAAACTGAATGTAAATTTGAGTCAATTCTGATGAGAGACTGATTGATATGCTCCCCCTGCCCATTTTTCCATCTTCTCTTTCTCTAGAATTGCTTTTTACCCTTTTATGACAGATAACTAACCATATTCTATCTCTCCCTTTTCCCTTCTTCCAGGTTTCTCACATCTTAATATTTTTAAGATAATCATCTCATGCTATTTAATTCTCACATATGCTCTCTGTCTGTGATTACACCTTCTAACTGCCCTAATAATAAGAATGCTTTTAGGAATTAATATTATCTTCTCTTGTAGTCATGTAAACAGTTTGACCTTATTGAATCCCTTACAAATCCCCTTTTTTGTTCATCATTTTTTGCTTCTCTCAAATTTTCAGTGTGGCCTAGGTGTCACAATGCATAGAGCACCAGCCCTGGAGTCAGGAGTACCTGAGTTCAAATCCAGACTCAGACACTTAATAATTACCTAGCTGTGTGACCTTGAGCAAGCCACTTAACCCCACTGCCTTGCAAAAAAAACTAAAAAAAAAGTCAAATTTTCAATTCAGTTCTGGTCTTGCTTGAAAGTTCTCTATTTCATTGAATATCCATTATTACACTTAATGATTATACTGTTTTTCTACATAGGTAATTCTTGGTAGTAATCCCAGTGCTTTTACCCTTCACCCTTCATCATAATCTAATATGAAAACTGCTAAATCTTGTGTTATATTGATTGTGACTCCATGACATGTGAATTGTATCTTTTTGAATGCTTATATTTTCTCCTTGACTGGGTAAATATGAAATTGGCAATATATATATTACCGAAATTTTCATTAGGGAATATTTTTCAGGAGGTGACTAGTGGGCACTTTCAATTTCTATTGTACTGTCTGACTCAAGAACATCAGGAGAGTTTTCTTTGATATGTCATTAAAAGTTGATGTCTAGATTCTTTCTTTTAAATCATGCTTTTCAGGTAATCCATTAATTCTTAAATTCTCTCTGCTGGACCTATTTTCCAGGTTAATTGGTTTTCCCATGAGGTAATCCACATTTTCTTCTATTTTTTCATTTTTTTCTTTTTTAATTACATAAATATTTTATTTGCTTTCCAATTATATATAATAATACTTTCTACCTAACATTTTTGTAAGGCTTTTGAATTTTACAGTTTTTCCCCACCCTCCCCTCCTTCCTCCTTCCTCCCCAAAGAAGGCAATCTGATCATCTTAACATTGTTTCCATGCTATGCATTGATCAAAATTGAATGTGTTGAAAGAAAAAATATATCCTTGAGGAAGAAATAAAATATTACAGTTACCAAAATTATGTAGTACATAATACAACCTTTTTTTTAAAAAAATGAAGGTAATAATATTTGGTCTTTGTTTAAATTCCACAGTTTGTCTCTGAATACAGATGATATTCTCCATCACAGATACCATAAAATTGGCCCTGATTATTGTACTGCTGGAATGAGCAAGTCCATTATGGTTGATAATCACCCCCCATGTTGCTGTCCCATGTATTAATGTTCTTCTGGTTCTGCTCATTTCACTCAGCATCAGTTCATGCAAAGTTTTCCAAGTTCCTCTGAAATACCATCCCCCCTGTTTCTAATAGAGAAAAAGTATTCTATAAAATAAATATACCACAATCTGTTTAGCCATTCCCCAATTGAGAGATATCTCCTCTATTTCTAATTCTTTGCCACCACAAACAGAACTGCTAGGAATATTTTTGTACAAGTGAAGTTTTTACCCTTTTTCATGATCTCTTCAGGGTATAGACCTAGTAGTGGTATTGCAAGATCAAAGGGTATGCATATATTTATTGCCCTTTGGGCATAATTCCAAACTATTCTCCAGAAAGTTTGGATCAGTTCACAGCTCCACCAACAATGCATTAGTGACCCAGATTTCTCACATCCCTTCCAACATTAATCAATGTTCTTTCTGGTCATATTGGCCAGTCTGAGAGGTGTGAGTTGGTACCTCAGAGATGTTTTAATTTGCATTTCTCTAATCAGTAATGATTTACAGCGATTTTTCATAAGATTATGGATTGCTTTGATTTCTTCATCTGCAAATTGACTTTGCATATCCTTTGACCATTTTTCACTTGGGGAATGCCTTGTTTTTTTTTTTTTATAAATTTGGCTTAGTTCTCTATATATTTTATAAATGAGTCCTTGGTCAGAAACATTAATTGTAAAAGTTGTTTCCCAGTTAATTACATTTCTTTTGATCTTGGTTATAGCAGTTTTGTTTGTGCAAAAACTTTTTTAATTCAATGTAATAAAAATTATCCAGTTTATTTTTAGTGATGTTATCTATCTCTCTTCCTTAGACATAAACTGCTCCCCTTTCCATAAATCTGACAGGAAAAACAAATCCTTAGCTTCCTGGTTTGCTTATAATATTGTTTTTTATGCCTAAATCCTGCACCCACTTTGATCTTATCTTGATAAATGAGGTATGAGATGTTGGTCTAATAAAAGTTTCTGTTATGCTATCCTACAATTTTCCCAACAGTTTTTATCAAAGAGTGAGTTCTTATCCCAGAAACTGGACTCTTTGCATTTATCAAACAGTAGATTACTATAATTATTTTCTGATGTCTCTTTTGCACCCAATCTATTCTCCACTCCACCACTCTATTTCTTAGCCAGTGCCAGAGTGGCTGATGTTTATAATATTAGATCTGGTAAGGCTAATTTGACTTCTTTTGGATATTTTTTCATTAAATCCCTTGATATTCTTGACTTTTTGTTTCTCCACATGAATTTTACAATGAAGTTAAAACTTTTTCTAACTCATTATAGTAATATTTTGGAAGTTTGATGGTAAGGCACTTCATAAGTAATTTACTTTAGTAGAATTGTCATTTTTATTATTTTATTTCTGTCTCTCTGAGCAGTTGATATTTTCCAGTTATTTAAATCTGATTTTATTTGTGTGAAAAGTTTTTTATAATTGTTTTCATAGAGTTTCTGAGTCTACCTTGGCAAGTTGTCTGAAGTTATTTAAAAGGGGATTTATCTTTCTAGCTCTTGTTGTTATATCCTGCTTGTAATATATAGAAATTCTAATGATTTATGTGGGTTTATTTTATATTCCACAATTTTTCTAAAGTTTTTCATTGTTTCCAGTAGTTTTTAAGATTTTTTTAGGGTTCTCTAAGTATACCACCATGTCATCTGCAAAGAGTGAGAGTTTTGTCTCTTCCTCCCCAATTCTAATTCCTTCAATTTCTTTTCCTTCTCTTACTGATGAAGCTAACATTTCTAATACAATACTGAATAGTAGAGGCTTTGCTCATTGGGTTTAGTAGCTCCAAGTGGGTCTGCCAGCAGGGGGTGCTAGAAGCTTTCTCTGGAGTGTCTATCATTAATGCCCTACTCCCTATACCTGGGGGGATGGGGGGGGCACTTTAGGATCCTTATCCTAGAATAATATGAGCTCGGCCCTTGGGCTATATAGTTAAACTACTTAAACCTGGGGAGGGATCTACTACCCATATCTGAGTGGGAGGGGGGGGTAGAGGGGTTGTTACTGTGTTTGATCTGGGAAGAGTCACTTTCTCCCACAGGAAGGAGAGAGGACTCAACTGGAAACATGGGAGCTCTCAGCCCTGGTCTTGCAGATTGGTTGAACTGACCTGATCAATGTCTAGCCATTCTGGTGGAGCTTTCTTGCCCCTCTTAATAAATGGTTCTACATTAGAGCTTTTCTTGCCACTAAGTACACAGAAAATGCTTCTACTGCTGTTATCATGATAGTCCCCAGGTCTCACCCAGCTGCCTTTGCCTGACTCTGCTCTCTGCCTCTAGCTTACCCATACTACCCTGTGACAGACCTTGTTGGTAGATGTTCTTCTCCTAGGTTATTCTCTGGGTTTTATGGATCTAAATTCTTTAAGAGGCTTGATTCATGTTAGTTCTGAGGGAAAGCCAGGAAGGCTTATGATTGTGCCTGGCTTCTCTCCATCATCTTAGCCAGAAAGCTCCTATTTTTTTCATTCTTTAGATTTTTATTTCATTGTTTCTTGATGTCCCATAAAGTTATAAGCTTGCATTGGCCTAATTCTAAAATTTAAGGAATTATTTTCTTCAGTGAACTTTTGTAACCTTTTTTTTCCATTTCCAATTCTAATATTCAGGATATTATTTTTTACATTAGATTTTTGTGCATTTTTCTGTTTTCTAAGGTGTGCTTTTCTTCAATATTGTTGTGCCTCCTTTATTAAGCTGTTGACTCTTTTTTTCCTGATTTTCTTGCAACACTCTCATTTCTTTTCCCTCTTTATCCCCTCTTACTTAAGTGATGAAATTATTTCTGAGCTCTTCCATGACCTGGGGCAAATTCATTTTTTTTTGAAGCTTTACACAACAATCTTGACTTTGTTGACATCTTCTGAGTTTGTTTTTTGCTCTTCACTGTCACCATAATAACTCTCAGTGGTATGATTCTTTTTTAATGTTTGCTCAATTTTCCAGCCTATTTCTAGGTGTACTTTTCCAACTGTTTGAAGAGGTAATTCTGAGGATTTTTAAGCTTTTAATTATTCCAAGGTGGCATGATATAGGGGTAAGTGTGTTTCCTGCTCTCCTGTATTGTTCACTAGTCTGAAGGAGACCTCAAGAGTCTCTACTCCCCTGAGGCTATAAATTCTGGTTTACTTGTGTTCCTCCTTATCCCAGGACTTAAACCCTGAACTGGGACAAAGATCTAAATATGGGCAATGCTACAGAGTCCTTCATCTAGTGCCAGCAAAGGGACCCTATAATCTCCTTCCAATCAGTTGTTAAGCAGCTTTACCATCTGTCTCTGAAAGATCTTGAAACAGCTACTGTCAGCACTTATTTAATCATCCACAAAGCCTATGCTGGACTATGCTCCACTCTCTCTCTTAATATGATAGACCCTTCTTGCCAATCTTCTAAGTAGTATTATGGTGAAAAATCATTTCACTCCATCCTTTTGTAGTATCTGTCACTCTAGAATGAGTTTTGAGGAATTAATTAAAGATATTTGAAGAAATTTGTGGAGAGCCCAAGTGAGTCCCTAGTCTTTTCTCCACTGTCTACCTCCCTCATATAGATAATTCTGGAATAATAATATATAAACATGGTGTAATTAATTATCCAAGTATGTAGGTAATCAAGTTTGTAAACTCAATATCATGTTTCATAATAGTAGATTGGTGAAATGAGAAAAATATTAGAAACATGCAATAATAACAAAAATTTATCACCCTGAAAAAACAAAAATTTGAGAACCTGAAAATGCAACCAAATTTATATATCTCCTCACTTTTAAAAGCAGAAATTTATGATAGAAGATTAATAACAAGATACTATATAATGTTTTATTCCAGAGCCATCCTTCACCCCTTAATGAGCTTTACACCATAGTCTCATTTTAATATCTTTTGGTCAAACTATATCAAGAATTATCTTATATAGTCATATGTTTGTGAAAGTTCAAAACAGGTATAATAGAAACATAATGAATAATGGTTTATTTATTCTTTCCAGTATCAAAATTCTAAATGTAGTGTATGCAATATGTTGTTGTATAAGAATATAACATATTCACATGGGGCTTGGAGGAACTTTCTCTGAAAGCCAATATTATCATTGGATTAACTAATAGTATGATTTTTTTTTCTATATTTTATTAGATATTGAAATAGTTTCAATGCAGAAAACCTTTGGGGGCAGAATGATAAGCATGCAAAGAGCAAGGGTCAGGTATGCTAATGTATCCTGTAGAGCATTTCCATGAGATCATTTCTTTTCCCTCATGGCAAGGGCCAAAGGAAATGCTCCCCAAGGTATGTTTTCATATGTAACCTTTCTCTGTATATGACTATGGTTGCCCTACATAGTAAAATTCAAACCATGAAAAACGCAAAAATATACTTTTGTACTTCATTATATTTCTGTAGTCATTACAAAGAGAAATTTAAAAGTAATCAAAAACATTTTTGGCTTAAAATAATAAGTTAAGTAAATTTAACACATTTAATAAGCAAACACTAAATTTCATAGCATGTCTCGAAGTTATGGTCAGAGGCTACTTTATTTTAGAATTATCTATATTATTGAATATAATAAACCCATATGTCAATAAATTGAAGCTTCAATTCAAAGATATTATGGACCTATATGGATATTTTACCTGGCATCTTCCTAAGAAAAAAAAAATTCAGACAGGAATTTAACTATCCTGACATATTGTTAAATATTATCGCAAATTGCATTGTAGTAATCAAGGAATAATATACAGAACACATTTTATTCACTTTTGTTGGTGTTAAGAAAATAAATGGAATAGTTTTGCAATGTATCACATCATTATCAAGTGCTATATAATAAACATTGCAGTAGTTATTTTTGAGAAACGTAATTTAACAGTATTTAATTTCTCTTTTCTCCAAGCTGTCCAATCAACATGAATATTAATTTGTGCCATGTAGAGTATGAATCAACAGGTGGTTCAAGGATTTCACATCTCTCAAATTCCTCACTTTGTTGGTATTTCTGACAATTTATAGCAGAAAAGCAAAACCAAACTAAAATGGAAAGTTTGAAGTAGTTGATTTAATTATGTTTGGATGAAGTGAATTTTTCTGTAATCTAGCAGATGATGTGATTTTTACAAGGATAGTCTGCTCCAGCTGCTCAATATATTTATGGCTGTCTGGTCCTAAAATTCATAATGATTTCCTTCCGGGTGCCTCAAGGCCAAAATAAAATTTCTGACAGATTACATATTTAGGCATCTCAACTTTGAATAGCTAATTTTTAAGAGCAAAAAAAATAGCATCACAGAAGTGAGGAGTTAAAAAAGATCTCAATAGCCATATATCCAATCCTTACATTCAAGAAATTCCCTTCATAATGTACTGGCAATTGCTTCTTTGGTCTCTACTTGAAGACCTTCAAGGAAGATAACTCACCATCTCTAAGACAGATCTTTCTAGTTGGACACCTCTAATTGTTCAGAACATTTTTTCTCCTTAAACATCAAGATTAATCTTATTTCTGAAATTTTCCATTCATTGTTGTTGATTGTTCCAAATAGTGTTAAATATTACAGATAGGTTGCTAGATACACATATGGCCAGATACAGAAATATAGATATATAGGAAAGAGAAAAAGCATATGCACAAAAGAGATAGAGACAGTGTGTATATGTGAGAGAGAGAGACAGAGAGACAGAGAGACAGAGAGAGAGAGAGAGAGAGAGAGAGAGAGAGAGAGAGAGAGAGAGAGAAATTGTTAAGCACTATCCTGCTAATGAGAAAGACTGACCTTTGTTCTCATAAAAGACCATGACTTCAAAGATGTGTTGAATTGGATTTGAGTGAGGGGCATGTTGTGCTAAGTACCCAGGCACACTTTCTCCTCCAGAGCCATTTTTGTCTAGTGATCAGATAAGCATTATGTTGAATTTGTATTATAAATATTAGCTTATTTGAATCTCACAATAATCCTGAAAAGTAGATGCTATCATTTTCCTCATGTTATACCTAAGGAAACTGAGGCAAATGAAAGTTAAATAACTTACTCAAAGTAATAGAACTTCTAAATTACTATGAATGCATTTGAACTCAAATCTTCCAGATTCCATTCCCTGCTCCAGTATGCTATTCGTTACCGATAAATGGAACAAATTTAGTCTTCCTTCCATGTGATAGTCCTTCAAATAGTTCTTCAAAAGTCTTTTCTTCTTTAGATTAAACATGCCTGATCCTTTCAGTTGAACATCATATGACATAGACTGAAGGGTTTTTTTTTCAATATAGGTTGCCCTACTCTGACACAGTTCAGGTTAACAAAATCTTTCTCAAACTATGGTACCAAGAAATACTCTAACTGAGATTTAACAAGGGTAGAGTACAATGAAACCATTATTTTCCTCTTCCTGGAAATTATTTTCCTCTTATAAAGCAATTAATTGTACAGATAATAGTGGACTGGGTCTCAAGTCAAGAAGACCTGATTTTAAATCCAACTTTGGATACTTATGAACTGTGACACTTGACATGTCCTTTACTCTCTATTTGCTTCAATTTCATCACTTATAAAATGAAAATAATAATAGCATCTAGCATTCAGGGTTATTATAAGGATCAATGATGATAAAATTTGTAAAAAGTACCTAGTACAGTGACTGGCACATAGTAGATACCACATAAATTCTATTATCTTCTCCCTTTCCTTTCTTTCCCCTCCCCCCCAATAGCTACTTAGGTAGTAAAGTGGTTAGAACAATGTATTTGGAATCAGCTGTGTTCAAGCATGACCTTAGACACATACTAACTGTCTGACTCTGAGCAAGTTTTTTAACCTGTTTAATCGTCTATAAAATACTGATGATGAATAACATTTGCCTCTCAATGTGGTTATCATAAGATAATATGAAATATTTCAAAATATTTAAAAAACTTTACAGTTTTAAGTAACTGCTAGCTAGTTAGCTATTTTTGCAGCCTTAAATGGTAGTATTTTTTTTGTGACTACATCACACTGCTGATTTACATTGAACCTGCAGTTCACTACATCCCCAAATATTTCCTCCAAACTGATATTTCTACATAGCTTTCCCATATTATTCTCTTGATGTTGACTGTTTTTGAACCTAAGTGTAAGACTTTATGATGATCCCATCAAATTCCCTTTTATAAGATTTATCCCTATGCTATAACCCATCAAGATACTTTGATTTCTAACTCATATGTTGTGGTAGTTAATAATTCCCATGTGGTATCATTTGCATTTTAAATGTGTTTTTATTGATGTATTTTCTATGTCATGAATTATTTCTTAGTAACATTCCCTTAACCCTTTCCACAGAACTTTACCATAAAACAAAAATCATTTCCAAAGATATAAAAAGAAAAGTATACAAAAAGATAACTGCTCCTCAAGTAAGTCTGAAAATACACTCAGGGTTTTATAATTGTATAACTCTTGTCCCTTGCAAGGGGACTAATTTTTTTTTTCTATTTCTCTCTTTTGAACTCTTTTTAAATAATATTATAACATTTTCTTTTGGTTTTTGTGGGCTTTTTACATTGTTATAGTCAATATGCATATTGTTTTCTTTACTCTTTAATTCATTCTGCATCAATTCATGTAGTATTTTCCATGCTTTGTTGTTCATCACATTTATAATTTTCTTATGGCACAGTAATACTATGTTTCATTCATGTACAACAATTTATCTGACCCAGTTGATGGGCATCAATTTTGTTTCCAATTAATTAATATAACAAAATTATAGAGTTTCACTGCATGCAGATGGCTCCAGAGGAGAATGAAGCTGGTGACTTAGCACAATATCCCCCTAACTCAAAATCCAATTTTTGTGCTGGTCATAGCATCACCTCCCTGATGTCATAGTCTTCTTTGAAAATGAAAGATATTATTGTTATTATTGTTATTATTATTATTATTATTATTATTATTATTATTATTATTATTATTATATGGAGTTTCACTACTGAGTAGGGACATAGAGTTAAAAACAATGGAATAGATCCACAAATACATTCATTCTTTGGTAATGAATTGAACCTGACTGAGAAAAAGTTACAGTAAAGAATTATACAAGGTCACTGACTCCCTGGAAAATCATAAAAAAGAAGCATTACTATTCAAGTAAGTATATGGGAATTATGAATTGCCAAAGTAAATGTAGCACTTTATGCCACCTGACAGGTAAATATAACAATTTGATAAGGTTTCTTTAAAAAGAAAAGTTATCTAATTTTGTTTTTCTAGGAACTTGAATTCTATAAGTTTTATGTATTAGTGAACACTAATTTCTATAAGTGCAAGAAAAAAATAAGGTTGGATATTCTACCTTAGTAAAAATCTAAAAATGCATTCCTCATTTGATAAATGGTCAAAGGATATGAATAAGCAGTTGTCAAATGAAGAAATTAAAGATTATATATTATCATATAAAAATGCTCCAAATCATTATTGCTTAGAGAAATGCAAATCAAGATGAGAAAAAGGGGAAATGATAAATAGTGGAGTGGTTATAGGAGGATTGGGACACTGATGCATTGCTGGTGGAATTGTGAACAGATCCAACCATTCTGGAGAGCAGTATGGAACTAAACCCAAAAAAACAATAAAACTGTTTATACTCTTTGACCCAGAAATTCCAATTCTAGACCTATATGCAGAAAAAAAGTATTAAAAAAATAGGAAAAGCCCCAGATGTTCCAAATATTCATTGCATCTCTTTTTTGTAGTGGAAAAGAATCGGAATTTGAGGGGATGGCCATCAATTAGGTAAATGGATAAACAATTTGTGGTACATGAATACTATGGAATATTATTGTTCTGTAAGAAACCATAAATGGGTGCATTCTAGAGAAGCATGGAATGACTTACAGGATCTGATGCTGAGTGAAAGGAGCAGAACCGAGGGAACAATGTACACATTAACAACAATATTGTGAGATGATAAACCTTAATGGAAGCAGCTCCTATCAGCAGTTCAGAGAGTTAGACAAACATATTAGACCAGCTATGGACAAGGTTATCCCCATCCAGAGAAAGAAAAACAAGACAAAACAAAAACCTAAAAAGCCCCCAAGAAACAACCCTTCAGCACCTGATGAACACTTTTTAAAAATTATCTGTTATGTGTCTCTTTCCTTTAATCATAATTACTCATACAGAAAATGACTAATCTGTAAATATGTTTATCAAAAATATGGATATACAATGCTAATCTGGTCACCAATGAGGGGAGCGGGTGGGAAGGGAGAGTGGAAGGAAATTTTGTAACTTAAAAATATAGATTGCATATGGATAAAAAAAAGAAAAACAAACAAAAAAAAACTAAGAATGGTGGCTAAAAGATTAAGATTAGAGTTAGTATATTATTAATCAATATTAATTCAATATCTTCTGGTGTATCTGCTGAAGTGAGTACTTCATGAAACCTACTATATTTGCTCACTTTTTACAAAATGACTATCCTTGCAACAAATGTGATCATACTCTGTTCTGAAAGATTACTCTTCTGTTTATATTTACTGCCATTACCTTTTGAAAAAAAATTCCTCACTACAAATGAATCCTTAAAGACCCAGTCAAGCCTCCTTATAGGGTAACAGAAACTTTTTCAAACAGGATAATTGACAGCAATAGGAATGTGGTATTTTCTCTTATTCCAAATGTAGACTAATTCCTTAAGTCACTATAAACCACAAATGTTATTTTTATTGATCAAAATTCTTATGAAGGAAAATATACAATGGCAAAAATTATGGGAGGAATTTTTCTTTGATTTTCTTCCATGGTAGAAATGTTAAGGTTCTCTCTGTCTCTGTCTCTGTCTCTGTCTCTGTCTCTGTCTCTCTGTCTCTCTCTCTCTCTGTCCCTCTCTCTCTCTGTCTCTCTCTTCCTCCCTCTCTATTCTATTTATCTATCATCTATCTATCTTTCCATCTATCTCTGAATGAGAACAGAAGGGATATATAAAGTTGATAGAAAATATTGGCTGCCCTTAGAGTTAAGAAGAAAATGGAAAGTCTTATGATTGACTTTTATGTGCATAATTTTGAAAGTTGAAGTGTGTCTTGACTGAAAGGACCAAAAGTCTCCATTAAAAGGTAATGGAATACAAAGCCTTTTTCTATTAGGTCATTGATTGAACTGCATACAGGTTGCCAGTAATTGAAAAAAGCCATTTTCCTGCTTTGTAAAATGAGCTTCATGCTTTCAACCATTATTCATTTGCCCCCACTTTACAGAATCATAGATTTAGAACTGGAAAAGACCTTTGAAACCATTTTGTTCCTTCCCCTTCCATTTATTACACCACCACCTTTTATTTCACATAAGGAAAATCTCTTCAGGTTAAAAAAAAAAAACATGTTTATTTCACTATATTGCCCTCTCTCATGAAATAATTACCACCACATATTTGTAACATTCTATACTTTCTCAAAGGGCAAGCAAATACCTCTTTGACAGAGACAAATTTAGCCTAAAAATGTTTCTGCATGGGCAAAAAACAGTACCATTTCTTAAGTCAGATGCAGAGCAGAAGGAGTATTAGACTTAATACAAATCTTTTCTCAGTTGTGTGACCCAGGCAAGGCTCTTGGCCTCATTTGCCTCAGTTTGCTCACTCATAAAATAATAATAAAAATAAAGTTATAAGAATAAAATGAAATAATATATGTGAAGCACTTTGCAAACTTTAAGCTCTTTTGTAAATGTGAGTCATTAATGACAGTATTAATAGTAATAGGGGGTCTGAATATGATGACTTGCTAAGTCCTTTTCAGGACAGCTTATCCACTGTTAGTGTCTACCTGCTACCCAATTCTGACCTGTGTCTCTAAGAAGCAGTAGCATGCATACACAACAATCATATCCTAGTAAAACTTTCTTAGGACACAGTTTAAAAACAAAGTTGAAGGTAGTCAACTGTCCTCAAACCCACTGATGAGTTAGGGGGGTGTCTCCACCACAAGCATGTGAAAATGTGTAAAATAAGGCCAGATGAGAATACTTTGTTCCAACAATGATGAAGTCAACTGAAATAGGTTCTGTGGAACACTTAGAGCTTGGTCAGATATTAAAATTATCACTCATCTACTGCATCCAAGGTCATCATCAGTCATCTTATCTTTTGTCTTGCCACTGGTCTTGAATGACTCTAGAAGAGAGTGAAACTGATAACTTTGTGTAATCCACATCTCTTAAATTCAATTCATAAACAAGTTAAGATATCACCCTTTTATATAATTTTTCACATTAAAAACAAAAAAGCAAAGGATAGCACAGCCAAAAATAATAAAGATACCTAGCATTTATATAGTGCTTTAAAGCTTGCAAATTCCTTTAGATATGTTAATTTATTTGATGCTCACAGCTACCCTCCCAGGGTACCTAAATGAGTTGTTTCTGTCATTGTTATTCCCTAATGTAAGACTTTGTAAAGCTAATTCAACTAGCTGATCCTCTACAGTTTTTTTGAATTACATATTTTTGTATTCCAGTGATTTAAATATGTATGATTTGGAAGATTACTGTAAGAATATGAAGTAAAAACCTCAATATTCACCTGTTTAACTTGTGACTTCAAGCATTTATATGATTTTTATTAGTAACCTTATTTTCACTTTTACTTTGGCAATTGTGCACATTCATTGTGACAGAGGAAAAAAATGAGAAGCATGATTTTTGTGCAAGTTTGAGGAGCAGCTAATATCCTACAAAAGATTTTTCACTTGTCATGTTTACCTTGTTCTTACAAAGAAAATCCTTTGCATTCCTTGCATATTTTCATTGTCTGACTTTAAAACTCAAGTTATGCCTTCAGTTATGCCCTCAAAGTTTCTTGAAACTATTTTCTGCCCAAACTTCAAACCTTATTGAGAAAATAAAGATATTAAATAAACTTCATCTTAGAATATCTTCATTGACTGGTTAGCCTTGAGTTTGAACGTAAAGAAAAGGAAGAAAGTACTAGTGAGGAAAAAAAATGCTTTGCATGTTATCAGTTTTATTTTGTTTATTAAATTTTATGGGTTTCTGTATAAATTTTATGGTAATGGCTAGGAAAAATATATATTTTCAGAATCAAGATTTTGTTATAAAGTATATTTTCAGTAATCTCTAGAAAAAGATTACAGCTTTTAGCGATGACAGGGCTTCAACCCCCTATTTATCATAGGTTCAGTGTATCAAATTTGGTTTTTTAAAATAATTTTATAGGAATGCTACCTTCATAAAAGTTGAGAAATCACTTTAATATTTTAAGAAAAGGTGGCCTATAGAGAGAGGCCAAGTGAGAAGCCAAGAATTACATAGGTTTCTAATTCTAAGCACAAATCTATGATCTTAACATGTCAAACATAAAATTTAATACTTTTAAACAGCATGGATATGATTCAGATTTGACATGAAAATCTGTACATTTTCCATTTGATACAGAGAATTATGAATATATTTTTAATACAGTTAAAATCTTGTTAATTGTGGAAGGCTGTTTCCTCCTGAGATATAAACTAAGCCCTGTTGTTTGTGTCCTGTCTCCCATGTTCCCCTTCACCTAACCTTGGTCTCCATCTGTTTCTCTGTCTCTGTCTGTCTGTCTCTGTCTCTCTGTATTTATGTCTCTCTGTCTCTTCCTCTCTCTCTCTCTCTCTCTCTCTCTCTCTCTCTCTCTCTCTCTCTCTCTCTCTCTCTCTCTCTCTTTCTCTCTCTCTGTCTGTCTGTCTGTCTGTCTGTCTGTCTGTCTCTCTGTCTCTGTCTTTCATTGTGTGTGTGTGTGTGTGTGTGTGTGTGTGTGTGTGTGTGTCTGTCTCTCTGTCTCTCTCTCTCTGTTTCTATCTGTTTCTTTTCCTGGCCCAGTCAGATAGCACAATGTCCTGCTTCCTCTCCTTATCTGCCTGCCTTTGTCTCTGTCTCTGTCTACCAAGCAACCATACCTAGTCTTTTGTTATTGACCCTTTTCTAAAGTGCTTGTTCACCTTCAGGAGAAAAATATTAACTTGTTTACTTTGCTATATTTTATAATAAAATCCTGAGCAGTTTTAAATACCCAGAGAGCACACAAATTCATTAATCTTTCAGTGGTCCCCAAATTCCTATTATTATCTGGTTACCCCAAATCCCATCAATAGCACATTTATAACCTTTGCAACAGAAAACTTGAGTTCCTTTCTAAGAAAACTTTCTTTTTTATTTCTTTTTATAAGTTGTTTTTTGAATTTTATAATTTTCCCCCAATCTCACTTCCCTCCTCACCCCTCACAGAAGGCAGTCTGATAGTCTTTACATGGTTTCCAAGCTATAAATTGATCAAAACTGAATGTGTTGAGAGAGAAACCATATCCTTAAGAAAAAGAATATATAAAAAATAGCAAAATTGCATAATAAGATATCTTTTTTAAAAAAAAATTAAAGGTAATAGTCTGGTCTTTGTTTAAACTCCACAATTCTTTCTTTGGATATAGATGGTACTCTCAGCACAGATACCCTAAAATCATCCCTGATAATTGCACTGATGAAATGAGCAAGTTCATTAAGCTTAATCCTTACCCTCATGTAGCTGTTAGGGTATACAATGTAAGAAAACTTTCGGTTTGGCTAGGTGGCATTGTGGATAAAGCACCAGCCCTGGCGTCAGGAGTATCTGGGTTCAAATTCTGCCTCAGACACTTAATAATTACCTAGCTGTGTGGCCTTGGGCAAGCCACTTAACCCTGTTTGCCTTGCAAAAACCTAAAAAAACTTTCTAATGGGAAGAGATACTGGCTACTGGCATAATATTAAAATGAAGCTACTACTCTCAAAGGTAAAATGAAAAATATCTTCTATATTATTAGAGAGAGATGTGATGGCAAGAGAAAAATAAAATGATCAGTAAAGGCATTTTCATATCTTGTTTCTCTGTATGGTTGTTTATATTTGTTATAAAAATAATACATGGTAATGTATGCTAGGAAAAAAAGATTTCTTTTTTTCCACCTAGAAGTCAAGCAATTAGCTTTATCTTTGGGTTCAGTGGGCAAAATTCCATTTTCAGGTCTTTGGCCAAGAACTGACTAATACCAATATGGAAATTTGGATCAAAATCAATTGCTAAAGTCAGATTATGAGATTTTAACTGCCATTCTGAAACCAGTTATGTAGTCATTGTATGTTATTTCCATTTGCTAGATCAACACCCAAGAGTCATTTTGATTTTTTTTTACAATCCCCAATTACATAGTCAACTGCTAATTTACAAAGCAAAAATCAACCTGCAATTTTGGCTTGAAGAACCAATTTGCCTTAGGCATAGAGGCAGGAAAGAAATACTAGACTACTGTTTAAGTGCTAATATCACTACAGTTCCAAGTCCCATTTAGGACAGAGTTTTAGCACTCCATCTTGAGTCTTCTAAAGTGCTTGAGTGAAGTAGGCAGCAAGGCAGAATGTGATAGCCTGCTTAGGAATTGTAACAACCACTGGTAGAATACAATGTACATTGCCAAAGAAAAAAATGTTGCAAAAGAATATTTTTTTTTCCATGAGCAAGGGATATGCATTTAATAGTGAAACAGTAGATTGAGAGTGTCTGTTCTTTTCCCACTTACTAGAATTTCTTTGTTGTCCTTTGCATTGGGAAGGTTAACAGCTCAACCTAATTCCTCACTTGAACGAACTTTATAGGCTTTCCTTTGGTTAAGGTCTAATAGGTCATCTGGGAGTTGATAATTAAATGACTGTGCATATTGGAGTTAGCTGCTCACTGAGGGACTGAAAGGAATGTTTGATTTGGAGAGAAGGTGCTGCTGCTAGGAATGCTTTCCCACCTGCAAAAACAAAACCCAGAGGGACAGTTGTGCTGCAGCAAACCAGAGACAAGAAGCCCAGACCACTCATCTGGGAGCCTCAGACTGAAAAAGGTGTTAAAGTAGCCAGTTCTTTTTTTTTTTCCTTAAGATCAGTTTCTTATTCTAAAATTTTTATTGGATTTTTGCCTCTGTAGGGAACGAAAGGCAGAGAAGCATTACATCAAAGAAATCCAAAGAGGGTTTTAATTCTAAATTCAATCTAGATGAAAAATCATGTCTGGGAGTGGTGAAGAAAAGCAAGTTAACCGAATACTTCTTCCTAACTGCCAAATAATGTCGAAATTTACCAATAACAAAAGAGAAAGGTAATATTGGTACTTTTTTTGGTCTGGATCCACGATTTCATCTAGGTAGATATTTCTTGGGATGAAAAACATGTCCACCAATACATACTAGCAATTTAACTATAACTTATAATATTAGTTTTTTCCCATGATCAAATATATCTTAAAATTCACAAACTGAACTGGAATCCAATTATTTATCCCTATACACATCTATGTTTTCTTGTAAGTTTCCCAGTCACTTATGCATAATCTTTCTTATAATAATTTTAAGAATTTACCAGCAAAACTTAAGTAAATGCTCTTTTAATCATTTTTATTTTGAAAATTGAAAACAAAAATAAATATTAGCATGTTGAGATCAATATTGAAGGTTAATAGATTCAAAATCAAACTTTTCAATCCACAATAAAAAAAACAAACAAATACAATCATTTTCTCAGGGGAGGAGGAATTTGCTTTTGACCTCTTCAAAGAGAATGTTTAGGATTCATTATCAATTTAATTTATTTGTGGACAGCTAGAGGCAGATGTTATTCTAATTAACAGAAAAAAATTTTCTTTGGCTTACATTAGTCAAAAACGCTATCAGATTAATTCATAAATTCCAATATGGAATTTATTGAATGGAACTGCTTGGGATGTTTCAGGAACTTCAACTTCATTGTTGATCAAATTTTATTTCAATGTATAGATACAACAGAAGAAATACAAGGTGCAAATTTATCAGTGAGATTAAGCTATTTTGTCAAAATCCTTTGGCCTAATTTAATAAAAACCAAAAGCACATAATTATGAAAATCATCCCCACAAAATGATCTATATATCCTGGCACCTAGTGCATAAGTACAGTTTTGAGTATAGAAAAATGAAAGTGTTTATTTGAGAAAAGTTACATGTCAGTTCACAAAATAGAAAAAAGAGAGTGGAAAAGAGAAAAAAGGAAAGTTGTAGCAGAGAAATGATTCAGACTAAAGATTATAGCAGCTGTGCAAATAAAGAAAATAGTACAAACAACAACTCAGCATCCCCTGATGGATCAGTGAAAAACCTCCATGTAAATAGTCAATGTTCAAACCCAATTGAAAATAACAGTCAAAGAAAATATAAACAACTGAGAAGCTATAGAGCATAAAGGAATACCTAACCCTTTTCTCCCCACAGATGTCCAGTCTTTCACTCAATGTACATGGAAAAATTTAGGCATCAGAATGAAAACCAAAGGTGAGGACAAAAAACAGTTGTTCCTATACTTGATTGAAAACAAAAAATTGAGTTGTTAGAGGAACTTAGTCCTGCAAAGCATGGGTGTAGCAGGAAGGATTGTAAGATGGCTCTGCATTTTAAAAGATACAAAAACAAAGCATTCTGTTGCCTTCAAATGCACGACTTTTCTCACCTCAGGATTTTTAATAAAATAAAGTAACAAAAGTTAATGGTCTGCCAGGTGTTTGCCACAGGGAGTTTGCTTCAAGGAAATTGAAGAAGGAACTTAATTTTGAATTTATGGGAATGGTTTCTCTCCATTTTTCCCCTTGTTTGTCCCATGTTGATTTTTCAGCCTTGCTGACCAGTTCCAGAAGTGCCACACTGGGACTATAGCACTGCTATTCATCTCTGCATTAGAACAAGATGTGTTTAACTTTCCCTTTATATTTTCTTCTCCTCACCAGGGTACAGCCATAAGGAGTAATACAAAGATCTAGAAACTGACTGATAATTGTTCTGACAATTTGTGATCAGTTCAACAGAAAATTAATCAAATACCAAGTTCTTGAGCATGGCCAGACACTAAAGGGGTCTGTGAAGTAAAACACTTTATCTTTCATGAGTTGAAACATTTAGGGCTTGCACTCAAGGGTGTTTACCACTTAATAGAAATTTTGAAGATAAAATGAACCAAAACTAAGTACTTAGGTGGTCTCAAAGATGACATAACAATATAGCAGGTGAGGAATCTGTATTCCAATGTTAGTCCTTTGACAAGAAGACAATGGAAAGTGAAACAAAAATAAAAGACATAGTCAATCTTCACCAAGAACTCAGGGTATTATTATTTTTTTTAAAGTATGCATTAACTTCCCACTTGTACAGGACCTGTGGAAGGGAAGTGAAATAGACAAGAATCCTCTTTTCCTAGAATCTGTCATTTTAAACTAAGCCATTCAGGCAGTAAAAGAATGTTTAGTTTATTTAACTTTAAATTATTTGGAGCTGGTTCCAGTTAAAATTAGAAGGGGAAAAAAGAAAATATACAGGACCACAAAGCTAAGTTTGTGAATTCATTTAAACCAGAAGCTATTTAAGAACTTCCAGAGCATGTGATCTTTTAAGATAGCCAATTCTTTCCCTCTAGTCCGGGAGAGGAGAAAAGGGAGGAAAGTTATATGTAATTATTCAAATTAAGCTAAAAAAACACCTTCATGGTTTATGAGTTGCTACAGATCTTTCCTATAACTTAAGTTAAAAATAAGCATCAGGAATATATTAGATAATCAGAGGGAGCAATGACTTTAACTGGTTATTCTTTTGGTCTCCATCTTTTGTACAGTAACCAAAAGTTAATCACTGGATATCCTTTTCAATTATGGTGAATGAAATAGAATATCATTAACGAAAATCTTATAAACAAAATTCAGGCTAGAATAGAGAAATGTAGAAGTTTGGTTTGGTTTTTTTGTTTTGTTTTGTTTTGTTTTTTGCCTCAGTAAGCTTTCAACTACCACAAAAATAGAGCCTCATCTGAGTAGGTTCTTTGGTTGTCTCCATCACCACCAGTGGATTCTTTTCCTCCTATAACTGCACTTTGCGGCAAAGCCTAAGATAATCTTAACCTACAAAACCCTTTACAACCCTAAATAACTGCCATCGTCTCCCCATTGACCATTGACAAAGTGAGTCTGCATCTAACAAAAAGTTAGCTCCATTGGCCTAGAAAAGTGAAATACTGGGTCAGATCTTCCCAGGCAGAGTCAAAGAGAGGCCTGAAGTAATTATCAGAGTAACTCAGGCAAAAGAAACACCTTTTTTGTCTAAATCTGTGTGAATCACTTTACCAACCTACTTCGGACAAAGATTAGATAGTTATCCCCTCCTTCCAAATATCATTTTCTTTGATTTGCCCAAGGAGACTTTACTTTTAAATGAGGATCACATTTTCTAGTTTTAAAAGTTTTGTTAGCCACAGCTTGAGTCTGTTGAGTTCTACTTATTTATCTATTAAAAGGTCTTACAAGAAAATAAACAAACAGCCTTTAAAATAAATAGATATTACAGAATATTTCATATATTGTAAATCCTTCTTTCCTCTATTTCTCATTTGATAGGCATTAAGTATTTATTAATCACCTAGTATTAAACACTTCTCAAGAGAGATAGACAGAGAAATAAGATTTGCCCAAATTTGAAATTAATCATTATTTCCAATATTTATTTCAGTTTGCACTATGTTGAAAAGTAGGGAAAATGCAAAATTACAGCCATTTGAATATTATAGTTATAATTCAGGCACTTTATTTTCAAATGGATCCATGTCTGGCTTTCAAGAAAAAAATCTGATCCCACAGGAAGAAGATCAGTATTTGAATATTGTTAGCATTTTGTCAATGGAATAATCTGGTCAAATGGATACAGTACTGAAGTTTTTAGGTTATTTTTAACTCCTGCCAAATATTGTCTTCGTCTTGAATTGCATGATTTCTCCTTCACATTTCTCTTTCCAGAAAAATGCAATCACCACTTCATTCTCCCTTCGTAGAAGCACCAGAGTAGTTCTATTTATATGTTTTTTGTTCTTCCAGTGGAGACAAATGAGTATAAATTGTCATGTAAATTTAAATAAAGTAGTGATTTGGAATTTTTCTAGATAGATAGCTTTCCTCAGCATTTTGTTCATTGTACAGCAATGAAGTTTTACATAAATATTACTCCTACTTATATATATATATATATATATATATATATATATATATATATTATGCCCAAATCATGTACTCTATCCTAGATAATCATTCTGAAATCTACTTAATCAAATATATGTTTTAGATGTCAGTTTTCCTCCAAAAAGCAACAACATAAAGGAAAAAAAAACTGTAGAGAAACTCTTGACTATGTGAGGTTTAACAAAAATACTTATTATCTGACTTGCACAGACATCTTGAGAGTTCCTCACCCTTTCATTATCAAGATTGACAAAAATGTTTGCATTGTTGAATGGTTCTTGTATTACACATAATCTTTTCCTCATATAATTAAATTGAATATGGAAAAAAAGAACTTCTGATAATTTAAACTAGTCTTTTATAGTCTCTTGGAAAGGCATTTCAAATCAATCTAATTTTTACCACCAGTTCCAGAAACTATTTCTGCATTTTTGTATTTGTCTTTGTCACATTATAAGTATTTTGTTTTATATCACCTTCATTTATCAATGTATTTCTCCCCCCTTCTAAACAATGAATCATATTCTTTATATAAAAAACTAAAATAGAAAGAAAGCAAAAGTGGTTTGACAAAACCAGCAAATCAATATCCAAATACAGATGCTCTTCCTGTTGTTGCTCTTTGGAGGAAACCTGACATCTGTGCCCTCTTCCCCAAGTCCAAGAAGAGATGCAGAAACATTTTCTCAACTCTTCCTTGAAACCACTCAGATTCCTACAAATTTGAGTTATGATCAACTAGATGAATCATTAGGCAAAGCACTAGGCCTGAAGTCAGGAAAATCTAAATATAATTGCAGCTTTAGTCACCTTAGGTCAATTAACCTTTCCTGGCTTCAGTTTTTCCAACTGTAACATGAGGATAATAATAATAATAGCTAGCTCCCAGGATTGTTGTGAGGATTAAACTGTGCTTTTGTGTTTGTGTTTGTGTGTTTGTGTGTGTGTGTGTGTGTGTGTGCGTGTGTGACATAGTAGGTATTCTGAGAATACTATTAGTACTTTCCCTTAAAAATAGTTTGGAACCTTTATTTTTGTTGCCATTGATATGGTTTGAAAGATTCAAAGGACTAAGGGGAACTATGAATAATAGGTAATTTTTGTGAAGTTTAATCAGCGTAGGGAATACCATATGACTGTTTCAATCTTTTTTCTCTCCAAAAGAAAAAACAGAGAACTAGTTGCAATATTAGAATGAGGAATTCATAAAATACAATGGTAATATAAAAAAGAACACATTGATAAAAGTTATTCTATCCATTGATATTAAAAATAAAACTTATTTCCTGTCTATTTTAGTGTGTTTTTTTTGTTTGTTTGTTTGTTTGGTTTTTTGTAAGGCAAATGGGGTTAAGTGGCTTGCCTAAGGCCACACAGCTAGCTAATTATTAAGTGTCTGAGTCCAGATTTGAACCCGGGTACTCCTGACTCCAGGGTCTGTGCTTTATCCACTGTGCCACCTAGCCACCCCCTTTCTATTTTTATGTTACAATCTTAACTATTTAGGTTCTATACTTATTTTGAGTTTATTGTGCAATATGATATAAGATATTATTCCAAATATCATTTCTGACAGAACATTTCTAATTTTTTCAGAAGTTATTATGAAATTGGCAATTCTTTCCTTGATGTTCCATATTTATCAAATATCAAGCTATTAAAATGAATTATTTCTGATTCTTCCTTGTCTAGTCTGTTGCATTTATTCAACTTTTCCATTTTTAATGAAAGTCAAATCGTTGTGATAATTATTTATCTATTAGATATTGATATCTAGAAAAACTGTTATTACATTCTGACTTTTCATCATTTTTTCCCTTGAAATTCTAGATCATTTGTACATTTTGTTTTTTTGAAAGGCAATGGGGTTAAGTGACTTCCCCAAGGTCACACAGCTAGGTAATTATTAAGTGTCTGGAGCTGAATTTGAACTCAGGTCCTCCTGACTCCAAGACTGGTGATCTTTCCACTACAATACCTAGCTGCCCTTCATTTGTACTTTTAAATAAAATGTGTTATTATTTTATCTGGCTCTCTAAGGTATCCCTTAGACTTAGTACAAAATGTATACATTAATGCTGTTGTAATTAATCTTTTAATTATTTTGACATTATGCAAATATCAAGACTGAATGTTCTATTAGTTATTTGAGGTCTTTGTTTACTTCAGGAACGTGTAATAATTATACCTATAGAGTTGTGCTCAGATAGTTTCACTATTAAGAACATTGTGTTGTTGGTAATCTGCAACTTTAACAAAGCTATTAAATTTATCAATTTTTTTCTAAGCAAATTAATACATATTAAGATATGTATGGGTGATTTGGCCCAAATTCTCTATTTTTCTATCTTCAAATTTTTCTGGTTATTGCTGCTACTAGCACTTCTAAAAACAAACCAAGTAAAAGTAAGGAGAGAATTCTTGTTTTTCTTCTATATTAATTGATAAACATCCTAATATTTCCAAATTTCATAGAATTCTGGTGAGATTTTGTCCAGATACTTTTTGAAAAAACTTGGAAAACTCTCTCTTCCTATACTTTATAAACTTATAAGTAAATAAATAGTGTAATTTATCAAAAATTACTTTTATTGGCCTATTAAACAACTATATAGAGTTAAATGTTTTTGTTTTAAAAGAATCATAGATTTAGAACTGGGAAGGAGCAAGAAAAGGGAACTATCTTTTTTTTTTTTTGATTTGATGTTCAAAAGAACCCTTCAAGGTAACTACTCTCATTATCCTTCATTTTATAGTTAAGGAAACTGTGAAGGATCTTAGTCTACTGAATCCAACACCCTCATTTACTGATGAAAAGAACTGAGAGCAGGTTGTTATTTGCCCCTGGCAACAGAACTGATATTGAACCCAGGTCTGATGTTAATTATATTAATTATTTTCTTTGCATCCCTAATAAAAATGCACTTTGACCTTGGTAAATTATCTTTTAAATAAACTTTTTTGCCAGTATTTTATATGAAATATTTGGTTGCATGAGACAGTTTTTTATATTTTACCTGATTTAGGTAGTAAAAATAATATCTTTCTTTTTTTTTTAAAGTAGTATTTGTCTCATGAAAAATGTTTATTAGAACCTTTCCCAGTTCTTGGAGAATGATTTCTGAAATATATTAACTAATTTTTTTTTTAGTTTTTGCAAGGCAATGGGGTTCAGTGGCTTGCCACACAGCTAGGTAATTATTGAGTGTCTGAGGCCAGATTTGAACTCAGGTACTCCTGACTCCAGGACTGGTGCTCTATCCACTGCGCCACCTAGCCACCCCCTACAAATGATTATTTAAAAATTATTTCGAACTCTACCATAAATCCAACTGGATAAGCTAGCCCTGTCTCATTTGTAATACTACCTTTACAGCTATTTTCTTTTTAAAAATTGCATCACTTAAAATCTAATTTGGAACTCTGTTAATTTGGATAATTTAACTTTTTGTAATATATTTCTTTTGAATTCCTAGTTTTTATATTATTCTATATAATAGGTTGTGGTCATTGCTTTTGTTTCTACTGTTTTTTTAATTATTTCATCTTGCTAATTTTTCATCTTATTAATTTCCTTTTCTTTTTTGAGATTGGGTTAGCTAAAACTTTTATCTATTTTATTCAACTCTCCAAGAACTAGCTTTTAGCTTTCTTTAGTCTATTCTTTGCCTTTGAGATTTCTGATTTATTTCTCCTCAGTAAAGCACAATGTTGCTATTTGAGCTTATTTAAGATTTAATTGTTAGCTTTACATTTTAAAAATTCATTTTCAGTTTATTTATCCATTAATAAAATATATTTTGAAATTATTATATTATTTAGTTGTTTCATTAGAATGTGTCATAAAACACACAGGAATTATATGAACACAATTAAAAATCACCTCACACAAATAAAGACAGATCTAAACTAGAAAAATATTAATTGCTTATGGGTAGGTAGACCTAATATAATAAAAATGACAATACTACTTATATTAATTTATTATTCAGTGCTGTACTCATCAAACTACCAAAGAATTATTTTAAAGAGCTAGAAAAATAGTAACAATAAATTTCATGTGGATGAAAAAAATGGTCCTGAAAATCAAGGGAATAAATTGAAAAATGTAAAAATAAAGAGAGACTACAATCATCAGATCCAATACTTTACTATAGAGCAGAAATTATCCAAAACAATGTCAAAATGAATAAGAAATAGAGTAAAATAGATCAGACACATAATGTAGAAAAATAAATGAGAATAGTAATTTACTTTTTGAAATATCTGAATATTAGGATACTGAAATATCCCAACTGTTGGAGCAATAACTTAGTCTTTGACTGAATCTGGGAACAAAATGATAGAAGTTATGCAGAGTCCAACATTTCACACCGCATACCAAGGCAAGGTCAATATGGGTACATGATTTAGACATAAAAGGTAATATCATAAGCAATTTAAGGAATCATGGAAAAAACTACTCGACAGTTATATGTTTAAAGAAAGAATTCATGACTGAAAAGAGATGGGATCATGGAAAGAAAAATTGATATTTTTGATTGTTAAAAAAAATTATTTAAAACCAAGACAGCCAAAATTAGTAAGAAAATTAGAAACTAATCAGAATTTTACAGCAAGGTTTTTCATAATTTTTTCATTTCTCAAATATATATTAGAGAACTGAGCAAAATTAATTTAAAAAACAAGAACCATTCTCCAACTGATGACTAGTCAAAAGATATGAACAGTTTTCA
This sequence comes from Macrotis lagotis, assembly GCF_037893015.1. Classification (NCBI taxonomy): domain Eukaryota; kingdom Metazoa; phylum Chordata; class Mammalia; order Peramelemorphia; family Peramelidae; genus Macrotis; species Macrotis lagotis. Next base: position 195,812,672 of record NC_133666.1, on the reverse strand, counting down.
GAAGAAATCAGTGATCAATAGTCATTAAAAATGCTAAATCACTAAGAAGTAACAAATGCAATTAAAACAAATCTTAAAGTACTACCTCAAACCTATCAGATTAACTAAGATGGCAGAAAAGCAAACTGACAAATGCTGGAGAGAAAATACAAAAATACTACAGGAACAGTGACCTGATCCAACTACTCTGGAGAACAATATGGAAATATGTCCAAATGGCTATAAAATATTGTATATCTTCTGACTAAGCAATATCACTACTTGATCCATACTCCAAAGAGATCATAGGAAAAGGATTCAGATATAAAAAAAAATTGTAGTAGCTCTTTTTGTAGTGGCAAAGAACTGGAAATAGTGGAAATGTCTATCAGCTGGGGAATGACTGAACAAATTGAGATATTTGATTATGATGGAATAATATTCTGCTATGAGAAATAATGAAGGAAATGATTACAGAAAATCCTGGAAAGGCTTACATGAACTGATGTAAAATGAAGTGAACAGAACCAGCAGACCATCAAGTGAATCAAACAATAAACTCTGAAAATTCTAAAGGATTCATAATAAAAAAAAACTATCTATCTCTGGATATAGAATGAAGAATGCCATCAGAAAGCAATATGGAACTCATCTAAGATGAAAATGAGAATATTTTACAATTGTAAGCTTGTACAGAATTCCTGATCAATTAGATAGTAACATCTGAAATTGAAATTGGTTTCTACAAGATCCATGAGTTGCCCTTCACTAAGGCATAGACTATATTAACATTTGTCAGTAGGTTAAAGAGAATATTCTTCCTCAGACATGTGTTCTATTGACTGTCTGCTGAGGTCACGTCCAGGTCAGATTCTGTGGATTTCATATAATATTAAACTCTTCAATATACTTTTCACTGTACCCCTTTCTCCAAGGACTTTCTCTACAGGAAATCAATATATACATGATGACTGACTTTTATTTCAAGGGTTACTCAATTAATGGAGAAGATAGATAAAAGAAAATGTATGAGGACAGCTATCAAAAGTCACAAATAATCTGCTCTGATTCTAGTATTTCTGGGGAGGGGGGTGGTGTAAATTGTAGCACTACATTAAGAGTTTATAAAGCAAATTTCACCATATCATGTCAACTCCAAGTAGTAAAACTCTCTGAAACCTCTTGCTTTTTTTGGATGGCTTCCTGGCTTGGTAAAGAATGATCACTATTGAATTTCTCTATGAGGATAAATCTGGAAGATTACTTCTCAGAAGCATTTGTTTTCTACACATAAGACCAAACTCTTCTTGGCACTCAACATGTTAAACAAGAGTAAGAATAATGTACTCTAGCCACATCTTTGGATACACATTCACAAATATGTCTTTTATCTCCTTCCAAGTATAACTCAAGAATATCCAACCTCCTTGATTTAACACCGTTATTTACACTATTTTAGAAACATTTATTCAGCCAACCCATTCCTCCTCCACAGAGTCCATTCGGATTTCATCTTTCTAAAAAAAAAGAATAAAAATTAGATCTGAAAAAGAAAATAAAGCAATTGTAAAAGTCCTAAATTAGCACAAATTATCTCAATGCAATAAAGATGAAGTATTTTACAGTCATTGAATAGTATGACTATTAAATATGGAAAAATTGGAGAGGCAACTCAAAATAATACTCAATTTTTTTAATATTAGTGGTCTTGGTGTGAAATAAAAGTACGGAACCTATTAAATTGTATCAGAAACAAAAAAAACAACAACTTGTAGCCATCCTTCTAAACGTATACTCTTTATGGAGGGAGAATAAAATAAGCATAAAGAGAAGAAGTATAATGTCTTGCCGACAAAGGGGAAAGATACCTTATAGAAGGTCTAAAATCAAATCTCCCTATCCTTAAGTTTCTCTTTCTAAGCTCCATAAGAAATCCTAAATAAGAAAATTTTGAAATTAAATCAATTCTCTGTATTCCAAGCTCAGACTATTATGGCATTGCATGTTCATTGCATGGCTTTCCCAGTTTTTAACCATAGAGCATATAGTATTGTGCTCCCTCTTGTGAAAAAAAAAAAAGGAATATTAGCTGTACATTTTTTTATCCTTGCTGAATAAAATACTGCATCCTGAAAAATATGTAGTTGGAACTGGTTTAGATATCTCAAACTGTAATGGACTAGATAGTAGGAGTCACTGAACCAACTGGATGATTGCTTGTGGAAGATTGGAACCATATTGCAGTAACAGAAACAGCTTCTATTAAGAAATGTACCAACATGGCATCAACTTTCTCAAAAGAATAATACATTTTGTACCATCTATGTTCAAAAGACTGCTCTGACAAAAACAGTTAAATATGCAACAGGTGTGTGTGATTCATGATTACAATTGAATTTTTTAACTTAATGGAGCCAGGCAAACTAATGACTAAGATGGATAAAGTGGCATATTGCCTGCATGGATTAAGACTTCTTATGAAAGATAAAATAAAATGCTGCACACCTGCCATGTTGAAGGAAAGAGAGTAATACTTATTAAAATATTTTCTAAACTTTTCTGGTCTGGAATTCTCAAATTTACCAGCTATAATGGGTTTTACTTTTTTGTATTTCTATAACAGAACAAAGTCATAATACTAGTCTCGGTGGGCACTTAGCATTCATGATTGTCTTGTATATATTTTAAGTGTTAGCTTCAAAACTACTTTTGTGTTATGTGGACATGCATGAGCTAATTATTTTAAAAACATCACCAGGATAAAGGTGAATGAGAAAGAAAAAACATGTACAATATTAATAAAATACTGATCTACTAATGAAAAATATTAAATTCCAAATTTATTTAATTGTTCAGATTTATTTTATAACCTAAAGTCTAATGTATCGATTAAAAATAAAATCTCAGTGGCACAAATGTGTAATTTTAAAATATTTTAATTTTTTTAGCATTTCTTTCTTAATATATATATGGAAAATAACTGATTTTTTTTAAAAAAATCATTTCAAGGCACCCTCAAAAAAGCTCAAAATAAAATCCAGAATCTCTTTCCTTCCTTTCTTTCTCTCAGGGTCACTCCTTCAATTATCATACTCTTCTAAATAGCTTGAAGTTTGTACTTTTTTTTTAAATTTCAGATAAGTGGAACTGAAACTGTTTTGCTAGCCACCAATTATTCCTTGAATTATTGAGTTATACTATAGTACTTAATAACTGTCCTACTTATTATCCACCTTGTTTATTAACTGAGCTTTAATACTCAATGCATTGATTACACTGAGAAACTTTTCTTTGTGGATGGAAGCAATAACCTTCAGTAGAATGCTAAGTACTCCTGAGAATAATGTTTAGCTCAGACTTTCATTGCCGTAGGCAGAAATAATTGATTTTAGGCTGGGTGAGCTAGTTCTTAATACATATGCCCAGAGGGAGAATGTCATTTTAATAAGATGCTTCCATAGTATACACACAACTTAAACTAGAATGCTTTCTCTTTATCCTCGAAAGGAAAGAACTCTCGCTCATCCTAAAATTAATTGTAAATTACTGAAGAAGTGTACTAATGTACCTGCAAATTGGTTCTGTCAATTTAGCTGTACATACCATTCTCTTTAGATTTCATAACTGAAGAAATCACTTTATGGTACTGAAACCACTTGAGTATCACTGGCTATATATTTACTTCTACTACCTATGTTTTTATATAGCAGCCATTCCCTTGCTCTGAAGGTACATTATTCTTATCTCCTGACTCAGATAGGCCATTACCAACCTGATATTATCAAAATAACTAAGGAGCAGAGAAATAAAGCAAACATTTTCAATAATTCAGGTAAATGTTGGAAGTAAGTGAGCTTGCCTAAGCATAGTGAAACTATTATTTAAGTTCTTCATGAAACCAGTAGGAATGGTAGATACCAGTAGATCATAACCAAGGAGAGCTCTGAGCAGTTTGTCTCTTTATTTTATTGATCTTACTCTATTTAATTTGCCACCTTTTATTCTTGCAGCATGCTAATTTGTTAACAAACTACAAACTAAGCAGTTCCTCATTCCTGCCTTTATTTAAAAAACATTTGTTAAATAGCTTTTTTTTTCCTGTGTTGTGTCTATAATTAAGGAGGCTGAGGCTTGTGGAGCTCTTGAGTTTTTGAGGAACAGTGGACCTTACAGTTTGGATAGTCAGCATTAATATAATGAGTCCCTAGGATCAGTAAACAGGTAGGTTGCTTAAGGAATGATTATCTATATGACTCAAGTCAGATATGGAGCAGGTCAAAACCCCTGTCACAATCAGTAATGTTACCAGACCTATAAGTAACCCCTATACTTCCAGCTCAGGGAAGATAAACAGCCCCAGTCTTAAATAAAAAAATACAATTACAAGAACAACTACAATTTTGACAACTAACCAATATGTATTTAGTTCTAATCTCAGAACCTCAAAATAATATTTAAATATGGTAATGAGTTCATATTTCTATATGCAAGACCATACATGATAATTTTGAATTATTTTAAATTGTTGCAAATAAGAGTAGAATGTATTTATTTGCATATAAGAAGATGCAAAATAGGATTTCCCACTAAAAGAAAGGATCAACACATCACTCTTTCATGGACTATCAAATAATAAAAATAATATAAAAAGTTACCTCACTGTAATGTATTGACTTTGACTACCTATTTGTATGTTGATTTAAAAAAAAACCTACAAGGTAACCTACTTATTGAATTTATCTCACTGTGAAATTTATATTTAATTTTCATCATTTTTTTCTGATTTTATTTGCACATTTATTGACATTTTCAAAATGTATCTTAATGGACTTATACATGTAGTGCTAAAGAGATGAGATTATGCAGCAGCATAAAATCAATGAAAACCAGTCACACAATCCTTTTCAATTCCCCTAGCATATGATGTGGAATTCTTGCTTCAATAGATAATCCAATTGTAAATAGTGACTCACTGTCAACATCTATAGGAAAAAAGGATTAGAAATTACTAATTTCAAAGGTAACCTTTTTGATTTATTTTATCCAGCAAAGAACAGCATTGTGTTCATAGATTTCATTTTTGAAAGCTTCCCAGAACTCCAAATGCTGGAAACTATTTTTCACTGTGCCCCATTAATGGATGTCAGATAAAGACTACTGAAAGATTTTCATTGGGGTGGCAGTGGATTCTAAAATGTAAGATATTTAGTCATCCAGTTTAATATTAAAACATTGTTTTTTACAATTTAAATATTTAATAGAACCTCCCAAAATAGGATATCTTAGAAAAGCTATGTTTTCCAATAACTTTCATTTTAAATAAGATAGGCTTTTAATAATTGGGAAGCATTTACTTCCAAAGCATCCATACTTAAATAGAATTTTAAAGAGCTAGCTTTAGTCAGAATGAAGCCATTCACTGTATTCTGATAATTTACTAAAGAGTGTAAGGATCATTTTAATTTATTCTTCTTTATTTCATTAGTGAACCATTGAGTCAGTCTTAAATTTTGTCCCTGACTCAATCACAAATTGTGGTTTTTTTTTTTTAAACAGATGAATAACAGCTATAGCAATAATAATTAGCATTACAGAATTTTGCAAAGAACTTTAAAAACTTTAAAATTTGTTTCATTTTATCTTAAAAATAATTCTGAGGTAAGTATCACTATTATGACTACTTCAAAAATGAGGAAATTGCAATAGATAAAAGTTAAGTGATTTTATTAGGGTCCCACAGTTGGTAAATGGCTGAGATAGGATTTCAACTCAGGTCTTCTTGATTCTAAATCCAATGTTCCATTTATCACACCTCCTGGTTGCTAGATAATACTTATATATTTCTAAATTGTATATATCAGTGTATGCCAGAACTAAACTATGCAATATGTATACTATAATTCAATCAAAATATGAAATGTAACATATTGTCATTTGATTAAAACTATTAGTCATAAAAAGAGGTTACTATTGTGAATTTTCATTTATCAAGGTATAGACATTTCTGTCTATGAATTTTCCAGTTTTTCTTGCCTTTTTATCTTGACTATTTTTCTCTTCTATTTTCCACTTCTGTTCAATTAGAGCATTGGGAAAGAAAGGAAACTAAAGTCCTCTATTCTCCATTTTTTGACCTTCTTCCAAAGGATAGTTAGAAGATAGAGGGGATGGCTATGGCTAATGGTGTAGGTGGAATTCATTTGACCTCCTTGCTATATAGTCTTTGGACTATTTGAAGGAACTGCTTTAGTGTTTGGTGATAAAAAAAAAGATGTTATATTGAAACCCAGATATACTGTCATAGAAGCTGCAAAGACAAACGTCACTAAAATTATTGTTCACTTCATAGATCTCTATCCTATAAGCCCTAAAAAAATTTTCTGGGAGGAATTTTTTCCCCATGGGGATTTTGACCAGCAAATGAAATTAGAGAAATCAAATGTGACTTATTCTTTCTGTTGCCATAGAATTTCACTTGTTTTTTTTTCAAAATTTTTAGCAGTCATTCATGAAGAAATTCACTTAAAACAGTATTTATTTAATTTTATATATATATATATATATATATTTATATTTATATAAAATTAGGCACTAAAATGTAAAATCTAAACTTACATGTCAATTGGCTAAACTCTTATATTCTGTTCATGGAAAGGAAAGAATTAAAAAAGTAAACATTTCCTCTCCAATTAAATTGGGAGAAAAGAGTAGTTTGCAGTTATAAAGTATTTCATTATATAGATCCAGAAAAAAGAAGCCAGGTCTTCAATTTCCAGCTAAGACTTAGAGGGTATAAATCAAATACTACTTTTATGATTTAATTCCAATTTTCAAAGACTATGAGTATGTTATTCATACAATGTTTAATGTCAAGATAACATAGCATAGAGAAGCTCTCTAAATCAGCTTTACTAATGAAGATAATACAATGGTAACACTATAATTGTAACACATGATCTTTATCATATGACCTTTCTAAGTAAAAATAGGTTATCTACTCACATTGGATTTGTCATATTGTAGAAACTGATTCTGGTGATCCATGCCTCGAAAGTCTAACTTAGAACACAGCATCTAGTCCATTACTGGAGCAGCTCTTCAACTTATTTATTGATGAATAAAGTAATAATGGGGATAATAGCTAACATTAATATATCATTTTTCATGTCTCTGTACTATGTGTGATACTACATTAAGCCCTTCAGAGTTATTATCTCATTTGGTCATCACAACAACCTTTAGAAGTGGGTATTATTATTATCTTCATACTTCAGGATGAAGAAACCCAAGCAAATAGAGGTTAAGTGACTTGCCCATGGTCACATAGCTAGTAAGTGTTTGAGATTGAATTTAAATTCAGGTTTATGATCTCATTAGTAGCAGGAATTCCCAGATGAGGAAACTTTCTTCTACTAATGTAAGAGGGAAGAATCTCTTGCACGTGTGTTATATTTGAAAGTTGCCTATTGCATTGAGATGTTAAGTGCTTGCTCAGGACCACAGTCAATATGTGTTTGAGGAAGGAAAGGAAGGGGACAAGCATTTGCTCAGTAATTAAAATGTGCCAGACACGATGCTTTAAAAATATGAACTATTTGAGCTTCATAATAATCCAAGTTTCTTAGTAGGAGCCATTATTATTACATTTTACAGATGAGTAAACTGAGTCTAGTAGATGTTAAAAACATTATTCGGGATCACATAGTCAGTAAAAGTCTGAGATTGGATTTGAACTCATGTCTTCCTGGCTCCAAAGCCAGCTTTCTATCCACTATGTCATTCTGTCTCAGAATGTTTATTACAAGTCTTTTTGGCATGGAAGTAAAATTAACTCCACATCTTCTGTTAGCCATAGCTTTCCCCCTCTGCTTGTCCTTTAGACTTCTAAATGTTTAATATACAGCACAGTAGATTTCAATTTACTCTCTTTCCCCATGTTTCAATTGAATTGAATGAACAATAAAAGTGGAGGAAAAATAGTCTAAAAGAAGTAAAGGAATAGGAAAGATGGTAGATAATTCATAAAGTGAAGTGTCTGTCCCTGGATAATTGAGAGCTGACAATATTAACCTTCCTCTTTTTATGACTGATGGCTTTGACTAAAATGGTAATAAGCTACATTTCCCATTTTGGTTGAAACATACAGCATGTCATATGTAGTATAGTTCTGGCCTCAAGAGGGAAATGGATAATCAGTAGAATATTTTTCATTGTCTCTTCTTTGTAAAGATTTACTGAGTCGTCTCTAATGTACACTGACAGCTCTTGAATTAAAATTAGAGGAATGCAGACATTGATATTTTCAAACTAAAATAGTCCCTTTCTATTCTTTGGCATTCTACTAAAATAAATCAAGTCAATATCTTTTAATATTTGATCTAAAATTTTCAGTTGTGAAGGTCAGTGGAACAAAATGCATTTTCAAAAATTAAAGAGATCAAAGAAAAGTGGTAGCTAATTGGTAGATCCCAGAAACCTAACACGGGCTGGGTTAAAAAGCCATAACAAAAAGTTGCCCACGATGAAATTGAAGATGTCACTTAATATAAACCCAAATCCTTACCACTAACCCTACTGAGGGAAACAAAAGGAAAGAAAAGCTAAGAAAATATGCAAGAAATTTATTTCCATTTCTGAACTTTTATGGTATGTTCCAAGAGAACCATAAACAAAGTTGCTCCCTGGCATTCTGAAACAATTCACCTCCCAATGGTCCAGGACAGAATATTAAACTTGTACCTCTTCTTGTAACGGATCAAGAGTCTGGGCTCCTATGAAGTTAAATCAGTCCTGAATTAATTGCTTTAGCCTCAGATCAGGTTCAAAGTTTGGTGAGAGATGGTGAGCTGTTTCATTATTACGTCTTCAGTCAGTCTGTCTCTCCTCTTCTAAGAATGCCAAAACAAAAAGAAAGAGTGATATAGTGGGAAAAACATCAGATTTTAGCATCAAAAAATCTGATTGTAAAACCAAATTCTGTAATTTTCTAACTGTATGACAAGAAATTCACTCTGGGGAATGAAATATTTCAAGGTATAACTTAGGAGTTCTCCTTTCACTTAACTAAAAAATCAAGAAGTATCAATCAATACAAATTTATTAAGCACACACTGCTATGTTGAGGGATACAAAGAAAAGTAAAAAGCAGTCTCATCCTTCAAAGAACTAGCCATCTAATGAGGGAGCAAGTAAACATAGAAAAATGATAAATAGAAAATAATTAGCCAAGGAAAGATAATGGAATTGAGGATTTGAGGAAAACTTCCAGCAAAAGGTAAGATTTTAGGAAGAACAGAAAGGTAGTCACAGAGGTCAGTAATTGGAGCAGAAGGAGTAGACCCTACTGTGGACTAGGCTCTAAATGTTGTACAAATATTATTGCATTTGTTACTCATAACAACCCTAGGAAATAGGTGCTATTTTTTAATGTCCTTTTTTACAGATGAGGAAACTGAGGCAAACAGAGATTATCCCCCCCAGGCTGAATTTGAAGACAGGTCTTCTTGACTTGAGACTCAGGGATCTAGCCATTGAGCAATCAGATGCCTTTAGGAAGGAGAGAGCCAATAAAAATATCTAGAGTCCAGAGAAATAGTATCTTGTTTTAAAGAAAAGAAAAGTAACACAAAGAGAAAGAAAATTAAACAAGTTACTGAGAGGTAATTATTATATTAAAAGAATAAAAGATGGGGTCACCTAGGTGGCACTGAACTTGGAGACAGGAAGACCCGAGTTCACATTCAGTCTCAGACACTTAAAATTACCTAGCTGTGTGACCTTGGCCTAGTCACTTAACACCATTGCCTTGGCAATATACATACATGCACACACACTCACACATACACAGACACACACACACACACACACACACACACACACACACACACACAAACGATGATGATTTTACTAGATACCTTTTTTTTAGGTTTTTGCAAGGTAAATGGGGTTAAGTGGTTTGACCAAGGCTACACAGCTATTATTAAGTGTCTGAGGCCAGATTTGAACTCAGGTATTCCTGACTCCAGGGCCGGTGCTCTATCCACTTCGCCACCTAGCCACCCCTAGATATGTCTACTTACTAGCATTCACTTCACTGAACTTAGAGATAAAGTATTCTATGCTGTTAGATATTAGAATTATCAGAGCATTGTAAAGGAATATAAGCTCACATCTACTGAAATTGTGTACAACACCCCCATTAGAAAATAGATCAGTCAAAATAAAAATAATTGTTGACATAGTTGTTTTATCACTGCTAATTTCTGGCACATAAATTAAATCATTTATACTTAAGAAGATAATTTAGAGGTTATCTTTCTCAAATACCAATATCCCAAAAGGTAGTATTTCTAGTTCAATTTTAAAAAACATTTATTAAGCACCTTTTATGTACAAGGGAGTATAGTAGGTACTGAGGATACAAAGACAAGAATCCAAACCATTTCTACTACAGAGGATGGTTTCTCTTCTATTGGCCTTATATAAAATATACATAGGTAAGTTAATGCAACATTACTATAAAGCAAACACAAAGTAATTAGATAGGATCAGAAAGACCTTGATGGAGAGATAAAATGTAAGTCATAAATTTTATGGTGAAGTGTGTATTCCAAGAAGCAAAGGTGAAAAGACAAAAACCTTCCAGACATTGCCTTGGTAAATATATAAATACAGGAGCTCAAATGTCATTTATTAGGAATAAGACAGTTTGGCTAGAGCATACTTTGTGAGAAGGGAACAATTTGCTGTAAGTCTGATGAGATAGATTAGAGCTAGATTGTGGTTTTGAATGCCAAAAAATAATTGAATTTTCTTCCTCGTTTCACCTACTTTTAACTAAATCTGTCTTTAGATTGTTCTGACCTCTCCTAATTGATGAGAAATTAATTTTATTACATCTAGTTCTAATCTCTTGCATTTTGCAAGGCAATGGGGTTAAGTGACTTGTCCAAGGTCACACAGCTAGGTAATAAAGTGTCTGAGGTCGAATTTGAACTCAGGTCCTCCTGACTCCAGGGCCAGTGCTCTATTCACCGGGCCACCTAGCTGCTCCTATATCTAGTTGTATATTTTATTTCTGTAGCTGAAGAAAAATGGTTTCTGTGTCACAAGCATGTCGGGCCCTATTCTGAATTTTTTTTATTACATCCTCATATGTGACAATTAATTTCTTGTAAAAACAAATACATACATATATATACATATATATATATATATATATATATATATATATATATATATATATATATATATATATATATAAACACTACTCTCTTCTTTCTTTTTGCTTTCTATTTCCTACCTTCTCCACTGCCTTGGCTCCCATTATTCATTTACTACTGAAATGAATTTTAGACACTTCTCTTCATTTTAAATATTCTCAATATTGACCTCCACTCCACCTATCTGTTTTCAATAGTAATGACAAAAATATCCACGCATAGAGGGTATTCTGATTTAAAGCGATTTCCTAAAAAAATAATGAAAATAGTATAGCCATTTTAAAGATAAGGGAACTGAAGATTAGAGTTTGTTCAATTCATTAGTTTTGAAGATAAGTCATGAACCTAGGTCTTCCTCCAAATATAATGTTCTCTGCATTGCATTACCTGTAACAACTAATTAGAAGACACCAAATCAAATATCTACCCAAGTACACAATGGCATTCTGACTATGAAAATATTTAATGACATGTATTGTGAGAGCCTGAAGCTCATGGGTTTGAATTTTTTGGAAGTAACCAAAACTCTTTAGGACTAGACTAGAAATGAGAGAAGAGGTTCTAAGATTATATAGGAAATTTTAATTAGTTACAATGATGAAAACTGTTGATATAGGAAGAGGGGAGGAAATTAAAATGAAGTAAGGTAAGATGCAACAGAAAGAGCTCAATTAATAATAATTGTGATTAAACTTAGTCTTTAAATAAGATTGGACTGAAAGGACTGAAGGATTATTAATAGATGTTTAAGCTCTGAAAAGTTAAGTTCCTTCAAGTTCCAACTTGTAACAACAAGGAAAAGTGATTTCTTTGGTTAAAGGGTCCAGAAATTGATGTTAACTATACACTCTCTTCAATCATTTTTTTTCCATTCTTTCTGAGGAAAAAAAAATGTGTTCTTGGAATAGAGTTTATTGTTACAATTAAATATTTCCTGGTAATTGATACAATTTTTATTTAATGATTGTTTTTGTTTTTAATTGAATTAATTAAATGACAATATTATTTTTACATGTGGCTTATCTGTAAATATTAGTCAATAAATTTACAGTCTCATCTTAACTTCCTCTAAACTGGTGTTTGAATGATTACAAAAGAGACGCTTGTCAAATAAATCTCAAGTAAACTCATGAAGCATGCAGAAAGCATTGGTTTATTGATTGATCAGCTAATATGCTTCTATATAGAAATGTGTGAGAAGAGTTTCACTGAGCCAATAGAAGGCCAATCAGAATGAATACAATGTGAGTTAGTTTCATAGAAACATTGCTTTCTTGATAACTTTCCAATTTTTCATTTACTTTCACAAAAACAGGACTTTTAAATCATTAATTCTTTTTTTTTAGGTTTTTTTTTTGCAATGCAAATGGGGTTAAGTGGCTTGCCCAAGGCCACACAGCTAGGTAATTATTAAGTGTCTGAGACCGGATTTGAACCCAGGTACTCCTGACTCCAGGGCTGGTGCTTTATCCACTGCGCCACCTAGCCACCCCTAAATCATTAATTTTCTCACACTTTAACATATTACTGTAATTAAATTGCACAGAGATGATAAAATAGGAACAATATTAATACAATGTTAAATAAGCAAAAGTATGTTGGATTTATATTGTCAAAATAATAACAATAATAACAAAATCATTTCCTCAGGAAAATATTCTCAAAATCTTCTATCCAAATGAGGAGAGCCAATGGTGAATTACTTGGTCAACTATATAGAACTATGACCCAAGTCTTCTTTCAATACATTATATTGTTATATACAATTATAAAATTTAAGTGTAATCAAGAAGGAGTTTGACTTCTTCAAGCTCATAGAACTCTAATCAGATTGCAGTGGTAATATTGAATATTTCTTATCAACTAAAATTGTTCATAATATAGTCTGCTAATAATATTGCAATTGAGAAAAATATGATATGGAAAAGATCTCTAGTTTATAATAAATGTGATATGAAAAAGAGAAAAATCATTCTACCTTTCAGACTCAACAAGTAAAGTTATGAAAAATGTTAACTAGCTAAGAAAGCAAACTAATTTCCATCATATTTCTAAGAAACAGAAACAATTTCCTATTCAAGAAAAGTTGAAAATAATGTTCTGATTATATTATATATATATATATATATATATCCTTCTTTAACTATATTTATCTATTACTCTAAAATTATCATACTTTATTCAAAGAACAACTCATTTGTTCTCTTTCATATGTACCTATCATGATTTTGATGACTGTCTTTAACCTAAATTAAAATTACAGTGGGTTATTTCAAAAGTAATGCTGAAGGTACACCTATAAACATGTATACATCTCTTTAGTTATAGAATACATAAGTGAGATAGAAATGCATATTAAAAAGAGGTCATAAATCAGATGCTACTTCATTTTTTATGGTACTATAAAATTCAAGGCTATTTGAAATCATAATTCAGCTGTCACAATCTCTTAAAGATACCATTGACCTTGCTTGGAAATTTCTGTCACCATAGTAAAGGATGAATCTGGATAAAGAACACTAAACCATACAGAACTGCTGACAGTCATTCACTTAAAAGCAAATGACCTCATTTTAACAAATATTTAACAATGAATGACATTTTCTCGAATTTCAATGCTCAATATTTAAAGTTGGAAAATAAGTATCCTTTTGTATATGGGTATGTTTGAATGTGTATATATTGGAATTGTCAAAAAAATGCACATTCCACCATATTGCACTGAGTGTATTATCCCAGGAGAGACATTGTGTATTCCATGGCTAGGCTATACTGATATTTTTTTTTCAATTAGTATTGAACTAGATACTCCAGTGTTTTCAAGGAACAATAGAAAGATTTAGAGTTGTAATTTTTGAAGTCACATCTTTGGATTAACTTAAGAATATATATTTTCTCTTGGTAGTTTAACATTTATTATTAATAAATAGCAGAGAGCTAACAAAATTGCTTGGCTGCATATCACTCCAAAATGAATTATTCTATTAAAATGGTGACTTTCAATGTTAAGCCTGAGGTAGGGAATGGGCTTGAATATAAATTCTTGTTATTCACTGATGCCTATGGTACTTGGAACCAAAATAATTCTTTCCAGAAGGCAGGTTACAGAACAATCCCTATTTTCTGTTCATAAGAACTACTCAACTAGAAGAGAATGCATCCCATCAAATCAATACCACCTTCTATTTGTTATAACCAATTTGATAAATAACAATTTTTGTTTTACTAGTTGATGGTGATCATTTAATCATAATCTCTTTCTGAAAATAAATAAAAAGACTAAATAAATACTTTACAATGTCTAAGCTAAGTAGTACTACTTTAATTGGAGGTGAGAAAATCCACAAACTATGTGAGTATGTGAGTGTATTTGAATAAATGTATCTCTTTATAATTAGTTTCCTTCATTATCCTATGTACTTTAATTTATGCATTTAAAAATATTATTAAGACAATGGGTGTGGAGTCTTCACCAAACTTGCAAAGGAATCTATGATAAAAAGAGTTAAGAACTATTATCCTAATGAATGTTAGACATTGCCAACAGAGATTTCCAGTGATTGATCCAGATGGTGCCTATACAGAGGGAACTCTATCTCTTAGGACTATTCTGCTTATTCAGTAACACAGTCATTATTTTCTTTTACCAATAATAAGGAGAGCAGTTATCTTGTCTCTCTGTAGGTCAAGAAAAATGGAACAGAGTACAGGAAAATAGTAACAAATAAAAGATTGCTAATTAATAATGATGATAGTATTTACATAGTTCTTTAAAGTTTCAAATCACTTTATATATGTTATCTAATTTTTCCTCACAATTATCCTTAGAAGTAGGTGTATGATTTTCACCATTTAACAAATGAAGAAACTGAGACAGATTTAAGTTAAGTAACCTGACTAGAGTCACACAGCTATTATGTGTCTAAAGTTCATTTTGGACTCAGGCCTTTCTGGAATCTAGCAAATTATCTGTTGTGCCATATAGTTAAAATACACTAAGTTTCAATAGTAGTAATAATGTCAGTTTTATGAGTTATTCAGTACTTTGATTTCTCATTTTGTAAATTCAGATTACACAGGAATTTATGAGTATAAAACAGCATATATTATATGCAAAGTGAGATCCCCAAAAATGTCTTTTATTTAGAATAATCAGGGAAGACATTTTTACTTAGTAAAATATATGTCATTTCTAGAAAAATATATGTTCTCACCAAAGCCTGAAGAAATTTTGCTTTGGAATAAAGCAAATATTTGGAATAAAGAAAGAATCCATTAATTGCTCCTTAAGCCTCTATGACATTGGTGGTGTGGGGAATTAGGGACAATAACAATTATCACTGAGGAAGAAGTCCATTAAGAAACTTAAAAATTCAGTTGTCACTAACTTCACATTTGTCAAACTTTTTGAAAATACGCAAGCTTTTTGCCTTAACTTTCCATCAAGGCAGAGAGGGATATTGTTCTCTCTCTCTCTCTCTCTCTCTCTCTCTCTCTCTCTCTCTCTCTCTCTCTCTCTCTCTCTCTCCCTCTCTCCTCTCCTCTCCTCTCCTCTCCTCTCCTCTCCTCTCCTCTCCTCTCCTCTCCTCTCCTCTCCTCTCCTCTCCTCTCCTCTCCTCTCCTCTCCTCTCCTCTCCTCTCCTCTCCTCTCCTCTCCTCTCCTCTCCTCTCTCTCTCTCTCTCTCTCTCTCTCTCTCTCTCTCTCTCTCTCTCCCCCCTCATCTGTGTCAATATGCATTTGCTTGCATATGGAAACAAGAGTATGTGTTTATCTCAGTAAGCCTGATAATGGATCTCAGAATTCTTACTATCTCATGTTCTATTTGTTTTCTATAGTTTCATGGTTCTTTAAATTTCTCTTATTCACTATTTTTTGCTAAACAATAATATTTCATTGCATTCATATTCCATGTTGCTTTCTCTAACCATCTTCTAATTTGATTTACATACACTTTATTTTCAGTTTCTTGATAAGACAAAGAGTATACTGGATGTTTGCCTCTTTCTTTGACTGCCTTAAGTTACATACTCAGTGTAAGCATTCAAAGAATCATAAGTGATAAGATTAAAAAATATAAATCTTGAAGGGACTTTAGAGGTCATCAATTTCAAATACCCAGTACAACAATCCCTACCCTCACAACACACACACACACACACACACACACACACACACACACACACACACACATACACATACACACACACACATATTTTACAGATGAAAACACTGAGGTCAAGGAAGGTTATTTCCTTTGCTAAATGTCATAAGTAGCAAGCAACAGAAGTAGAATTTTATTCCAGATCCAAGAACTTTATTCCAAGAATCCAAGTTTGCAGGAGCAGTAAAGGGGCATAGTGGAAAGAACACAGGCCCTGGAATCAGGAAGACCTGAGTTCAAATCCATCCTCAGACACTTGATAATTGCCAAGTTGTGTGACCTTGGGCAAGTCACTTAACCCCATTGCTTTCCAAATCCAAATTTGCTTTCCAATGTAAAAGATGTTTAATTCCAAGAATTTCTCAGAAAACTGAAAACTATTAATCCATAAATAAGGCATGGATCTACATCTCATATCCTAAACCAAAATAAGGCTGAAATACGTACATAGTTTAGATATAAAGGTTTATATAATAAATCAATTAAAAGGGCAAGAAATTGTTTACCTGTCAGATCTATGGAAAGAAGAATTTATGACCAAACAATAATTAGAGAACATTTTAAAATGCAAAATGAATAATTTTGATTACATTAAATTGAAAATTTTTGCACAAACAAAACCAATGCAACTAAGATTAGAAGGAAAACCATTTTTATAACCATTGTCTCCAATACAGACATCATTTCTAAAATATATCAATAACTGAGTCATATTTATAAGACTGAGACATTAATGCACTAAAGGACTCTAATAGTAATACAACTATTCTAAAGAGTACTTTGGAATTATGCCCAAAGGACAATAAATCTGTGTATTAAATTAATATAGCAATATCAGTACTTGGTCTGTATTCTAAAAAAGATCATAAGAAAGAGGAAAATATTCATAGCAGCTCTTTTTTGTGTGGCAAAAAAATTGCAAATTGAGGAGATGTTGATCAGTTAGGGGATGACTGAACAAGTTGCAGTATATGAATATAATGGGATATTATTGTTCTATAAGAAATGATAAGCAGACAAAATTAAAAAAAAAAAACAAATAAACCTGGAAAGACTTACATGCCTATGTGATGCTGAGTGAAATGAGAACAGAACCAGGAGAACATTGTAGACAGTAACAGCCAGATCGGATCAACTATTATAGACTTACCTCTTCTCAGTAATACAGTGGTCAAAGATAATACTAAAAACTCAGTTGGGCAAAATACTATTCACATTCAGGGAAAGAACCATATGGTCTAAATGCAAATCAAAGCATAGTATTTTCACTTTCTTCAATTTGTTTTTAGTTTTTTTTTTCTTTCTCATGATTTTCCCTTTTTTCCTTTCATGCATGACATGGAAATATGTGTAACATGATTGTACATGTATAGTACATGCAAAGCCCATGGCCTCTAATAAAAGAATACAAGTGTGTTTTCTAATCTTTTTAAAAAATGTTTAGTTCCAAAAATTTCTGGGAAAACTAGAAAATAGTGTGGAGATAATAATGCAAAGACCAGTGTCCCACACCCTAGATCAAGATAAAATTTAAATGCGTGCACAATTTAAATATGAAGGTTTGTACCATAAGTCAATTGAAAGAGTTGCTAATGCCTTTCAGAGTCCAGTCAATGTAATAAAAATGGGCACAATAATTTTATAATTTCAATTATGAGCTTCTAACATAAAGGGTTATGCAAAGGGTTATGCAACTCTGTTGAGAACCACCTCAGAAGAGGGAGGGAGAAAAGAACTCTGGGGAAAACAAAGATTCGATAAAAACAAAAAGAAAAACTAGTGAGTTCCTTCACCTAATATAGGACTATACCAGAAGATAGCCAAAAGTCTCTGGATATTCTGGTACAGAGAAAGCCAATGTAAACAATGTGATTTCTCATAAAAGGATCTGAAGTCAATATAATTTACAATCAGAGAATATTGAAGCCTCATCGAGGAAATAAAAGCTATGGACATTAAAGAAGATACATTCTACAATAATTTCAATCACAAATGAAAGGCATCAGTATCCATCAAAGAGACAAAGTCAACTCATGCTAGTTAACATACAAGGAGATGGAGGGACTAAGGTCAGAGTTGGGAATGGGAAGCTTGATGAAATAGACCCTAAAATCAGAATGAGCTTTGATATATGGTCCACATAAGTCAACGAGTCAGCCATCTCCTAGGAGTAGAGTGTGCAAAGAGGTAGAGAAACAAATCAGAGATAAAAATGGTGTCCTCAAGGAGATGGATTCTGACACAAGCATGATATCTATTCTCTGTTCTGGGATTTTTTTTTCAGGAATAAGTCCCATATGCAGGTGAATGAATAAGGAAATAGAGATGAAACCAAGGTTATTTTATGTTGGATTGCCAAAGATATGTAAGGGAAACCTTACTACCAGCTCTTTGTTCAGACCCCATTCCTGATCAAAACTTAAATTTGAGTCCAATGACTCCAAATCTAACTTTTTATTCCACCATAATGTTTCTACTTTGAAGTTATACTTTGTTCCTTTATTCATATGTCCTCAAAACCATGTCTTTTTAGGGACCCAGACTTTATCTCTTAGAGTGGGAGATTGTTCCAAGAAGTATCATCACTGACTTTAGAAAAAGCTCTCCTGAAGTAGACTTTCTTAATCTTTTTTTTCTAATTGTTCTTATTTGCCTTCCTCATACATTTGGTTATGGAAAACTTTTATAAGACATGGGTGTCTGATATTCTCCCCTTCATTTTTGTTCCTTCTCTGGATGCCAGATTGAATTCATGGAAACTTTTTGCTGAAAGGAAACTGCTTAAGCTTGTGATTTAGTGCTACATTTGAAATCAAAGAGAGTTGGATGCTTTACTAGAAATATGACAGAGAAAGCCAAATAGAAAAAAACAAAAACAACTAAAAGATGATAGATGATGAAACAGGAGAAACATGCCAGATTAGCCAAAGTCCATAACACAGGGGGACTATCTGAATAGTCACTCAGTGTAGTTCATTGTCCCAGACCTGGTAGTAGTACTGGCTAATACTGAATATGGCAATAAGATTGCCAATTATCCTTCAAAATCACAGGGAGCATCAAAGTTTCAATCCTAATGGTTGTAATTGCTATATCTAAAGGAGTAGGAGTAGAAAGGAAAAGGGATGAACATTTATATCAATCAATTAATAAACTATAATTAAGTACAATGATGTACCAGACATTATCCTAAGTATTTACTCATTTGATCCTCACCACAAACTCACAAATTGGAGCTATAATTATCCCAAATTATACTTGAGGAAACTGAGGCAACCAAAAGTGATGATCTAGATTACACAGTTTTGCTTATCTAATTAATATCATTAGACTTTTAAAAAGAGATATTTATTTACAAAATATAGCAAGAACAGAAGTACAAACACTTGTACTTCTCCAAGAGCAAGGGCACATTTTTCCTCTACACTACTTTTTCTGAAAAGAATGAACTTAGAATTTACTCATTACTTACATAAAATTTCTCTCTCAGAATTCACTTTCAAATGTAGCATGGATGATGGATAGAAGAGCCAATCTCTGACACTGTTAGACTGAGCAAGGAAGGTTAATAAGAGCTTTATATGAACTCTAAATGCCAGAATTCTAGTGAATTGCTCTCCTGAACTTCTGAAGTTTAAATTTTATAGTCATAACAAATATCTTCTACCTAAAACAGGAAAGATCTAATGGAAGAGGCAAAAAATAGTAGACTATTTATGTGGACAATATGTTGGCCCTGAGGTCTTTCCCCCATCCACAGATTTATATAATATCTTTCTCATAAAGTCTCATTGAGGAGGAATAAATACAACAACAAGCCCCTTGCTTCGACTCATTAATAACTTTTGAATGGATCCTCATTCTGGTTCCACAGAAAATAATCTGTCTCGATTATTATTTATGTATAAAAACATACTTCATGATTATGGAAAAATGCAATTTATTTATTATAAAAAGAAGAAACATTGATTTCCAATTATGTTAATATGAATTTGTTTACAGACCATTTAAAGTATGACCCATAAAGTTGTCAAAAGATAGATTTCAGGAGTGCTTCCTCTAAGCTTGAAGTTAAAAGTGATGGATGTTATAATTGCTATTGAGATATAATGCCAGCTGAGAAGAGGCATATATTTAAAGTGGAGAATCAGAGCAGTTACTCAACAGAATTAATAATTTAGCTGAGATGTCATGCTCAGAGATGTGTTGGTTAAGCACTAATCTTAGCAATGGAAGTATAAGTTAAACAAAGATACTTAATTTATCAAAGAACTTTTACATACAGTTCTTATAACAGAAAGAGGATACTGAAATTAATACTTACAAAGTTTTGAGTGACATTATAGACATGAGTTTTCCTTACTCAAATTTTCCTTGGGAGATTTCTGTAATTGGGTACCCACTTTTCCCCTACCCCTGACATTAAGATGTGAATAGCAAAACTGAAACAATCTCCATGATGAAGATTTGAGATTACTGGTGATGAAATAAATTCATTAGGGTAGTATGAGTGGAAACCAAGCAATCGGATATCAAGGAGATTGACTAGAAAGTACTTATTTATTAATTTAGTGTGAATGAAAAATATAAAGTATAATTTTTAGAAGGAATAGAAAGATCAATTATAAATAATAAAAGAAAGAAATGTATGTTTAAAGAAAGAAATTATAAGCACAGAAAGCAATGACACTTGGAAATTTAATAAATTACTACTACTACTACAACTATGACTACAACTATGACCACGACTTCAACAATGACTACAACTACTACTACTATACTACTATACTACTTCTTTTTCTTCATCTTCTCCTTCTTCTTCCTTCTTATACTAATACTGTTGCTACTTCCACTAATATAGTAATGGCAAACTGTTAAAAATAGCTATTATTCCTTATAGTAATAATCTATTTTTTCTTTTGTGTCCAAAATATTATTTGTTTTAAATGTTTATATACATATATATATATATACCTTCCTTCTAAAGAAAACAGAGGAGGGAGAGAGGAGAGAGAGTTTGCCTACAAACTGTGTAAATAAAAGCAATAGAACAACAAATTTTGACTCCACAGAAAGATGTGCCCTAAATTTCTATAGAGTGGTAAAGTAGATAGGTAGAAGGTAGGAAAATATAGGAATCTCAATAGAATTTAGGACTGGATAATTACCTTAGATGAAATCTTTATTTTTTTAAAGAAAGATTTTATTTATTTTGTTTTACAATTTTTCCACTATTCTTGCTTCCCTTCCTCCACCCCCACAGAAAGCAATATGTTAGTCTTAACATTGCTTCCATGGTATAAATTGATCTAAATTGAATGTACTGAGAGATAAATCATGCCCTTGAGGAAGAAACATAAAGTATAAGAGATAGCAAAATTACATAATAAGATAACTTTTTTTTCTAAATTGAAGGTAATAGTCTTTGGTCTTTGTTCAAACTCTCCAATTCTTTCTCTGAATACAAATGGTATTCTCCATCACAGAAAGTTCAAAATTGCCCCTGATTGTTGCACTGATAGAATGAGCAAGTCCATCAAGGTTGTTCATTATTCTCATGTTGCTGTTAGGGTGTACCATGTTTTTCGGGTTCTGCTAATATCCCTCAGCATCAGTTCATGCAAATCCTTCCATGCTTCCCTGAATTGCCATCCCTCCAATTTCTAATAGAACAATAGTGTTGGATGAAATCTTTAAATTTCACCTTTTGTTATGATGAACTGAACATATTCAAGGTATATTTGGAATAGATTTATTTAGTGCCCTAAGAATAAATGGTTCTAAAGATGCA
Source organism: Macrotis lagotis (assembly GCF_037893015.1). Taxonomy (NCBI): domain Eukaryota; kingdom Metazoa; phylum Chordata; class Mammalia; order Peramelemorphia; family Peramelidae; genus Macrotis; species Macrotis lagotis. The sequence goes on along the minus strand of NC_133666.1, from coordinate 195,790,518 downwards.
TAGATGAGGAACAGAGAGCAAGGGTTAAAGTATGACTTCAGGAAAAGAAACAGTATGGTGCAATGGAAAAAGTTATAGATTTTTAATCATAGGACCAATGTTCAATACCTGCTTCTGCTATTTACTACTTGTGTGACTTCAGGTAAGTCACTTAGTATCTTTGGGTCTCGGTTTCCTCAAATAGTTAAATAAGAGGGTTGGACTTTCAGCTATAATTCTCTCATCATATTTGTTGCTGTTGCTCATCATTTTAGTTCTTATGATTCTTCATGACTCATTTGGGCATTTTCTTGGCAAAGATATTGGAGTGGTTTGCTTCTTCCTTTTCCAGTTCAATTTATAGATGAGGAGACTAAAACAGAGTTAAATAATTTGTCAGATCAAACAGTTAGTGAGTGTCTGAAGTTAGATTGAATTTAGGAAGAAGAGTCTTCCTGACTTCAGACCTGGAAATTTATCCAGTGTGTTATCCTATAACCAGGTGTTTTGACTCTGGACGAATAATTAGATCCATTACACCCTACTTCCCCATTTATGAATTAATATTTTTGGCAGTGAGATTTCCTAGAAGATCCTTTCCAAAAGAAGAAGATAGAGAAGAGAGATATGGGAGAACACATTAATAACTGGAGTGTGGTAATGTTTTCCAAGCAATGCCATCTTTTCATAGATAGAATAAAAAGAAAAAACCCATAAAATAACAAAGCATTAATGACAATTTGGAGTTTAGGCTTTGGAGAGGAAAAAGAAAAGTAAAAAATTAAATTAAAAGATTTCTAGAGAATGTTGTCATAAATGAATAATGTTACAAAAAGAGACTAGAATAGAAATTCAGGGAGAATTTGTACTGCATTATTAATATGTAGGAATATAAATAAACTTAAAAATTCATTATATCTAAGTTGGATTTATTTCAGGGATCCAGGAATATCATCATATTATGAAAAATTATCATAATTAATTCCATTTACAGCAAAACATTATATCACTGAACTCAAATAAAACATTGAGCAAAATATACCAAATTTTTCTACGAAGGACCTTGGAAATACAGATATATGTATGTATATATATATACATAAATATACATATGAATATGAATATTCGTGCATATATATATTTATCTTTATTTAATGTGTTCAAAGCCATATATTATAAAACAAGAATGACTATAATTTTTGAAAGATTTAAATTTTAAAATAAATAACACATTATTCCCCTTTCCCAATCATTTTTAGTATGCTGCTAAAAATTCTAAAGATACAGTTAAGACCAGAGAAAGAAATCAAAGGAAAAAAATTCTAGGAAAGAGATGATGCTATTCATATTTGCATATCATGTGCCAGTTTTCTTAGAAAACCCAAGGTAATCAGAAAGAATCTAAGTGAAGCCATTAATAGCTTCAAAAAAGTAGCATAGTACAAATTAAATCCACAAAAACCATGAGCATATAAACTATTTTTCTGAAAGGAAAAAATGTCAGAAAAATCACATTAAAAATAACTATTAAAATTATAAAATACCCATTGCTTATCCTTAAAAAGGAATAAAAGAATTTATATAAGTATAATATTAAAAATAAAGGAAATCTAAACAACTAGATATGCTATATTATAAAATATCGATGATTATATTAATTAAATTAACCTACAGATTTGCTACTCACCAGTCAAAATACCAGGGGACTTACTTTTATTAAACTGGACAAAATAATATCAAAATTCAAAAAACTTCCAATGGCAAAAATAAGAAAGAAGACTAACAATTGGCAGGGGGAAGGGGACCTAGTATTTCCAGATATTAAATCACATTGTAAAGTAGCAATCATCTGAAATACTTGGAGAAGGTTTAAAAATTAAATATATTATTAGGAGAGATTAGGCAAACAAGAGAGAAGGTATTAAACATGCCTCAGAATGCAAACTACTGAGACAGTAGCATTGCTTGCGTTAAGAGATCTACTGAGAAAACTGGAAGTAATTTTGGAATAAACCAGAATGTTAACCTGAAAAGGTATGTAAGTGCTCACAAATGAACACAAGAACTCACATGTATAAATATACGTTTTAATGCATTTGTGTGCATATATCAATGTTTGTCTACATATGTGTGCCTATATACACATGTGTATATGTGTATGTATGTGTGTAAATGTGTATATATACCATTCTGATTAGATGTATGGCTGCCTATAAATGTAGATTTGGACATGAATAACTAAAATAAAATCCATATAAATACCAATATATTAATTAAAGTAATATAATATATAGAAAGATAACTACTTTCAGTGACTCCATTTCCTCTCCTTTCCCTCTCTTTTAAGTGCTCTGAAATAGAACTTTCAATATTATCTTTTGACCAATAGATAGACAGTTTAGATAGATGGATAGTTGGATAGATGGATAGATAGACAGACAGACAGACAGACAGACAGACAGACAGACAGACAGATAGAAAGATAGATACATACATACATACATACATACATACATCTGGGAACAATTTTCATAAGATGATAATTGATCCCTTGGAAGATGATATGTTCACAAAGATAGTATAGAGAAAGAAGACAGGAGAATGCAGATCAGAGCCTTGAGAATACTCATAATTAGGACCATTTATGTTTTCAAATAAGAAGTTAGCTTCATATATGAAAATATGTCAATGACATATATATCAATATTAATATTTCTATATGAAAACTTTTCCATTATTCAAATAATACATCTATCTGAGATCTGGACAGTAATATAGAAGTATTCCTTCCTACACCAACTTTAGCAAAATTTCTCTAGGGATTCCTGTTCCTTGAGGTGTCCCTTAATGTTTTAGGCAAAGTTTATCTAGTTCCTTATTCCTTTGGATATCCCAAATTTACCCCATTTATATCTGCAACTACAAGGGCAATCCAAATGGAGTTTCAAACTGACCCAATAGGACAAGAATTTTCAGTTAGAGAAAGTAACAAACAAGATCAAATATTTGAAGTGCTTAGCACACATGCTCTTTGGATCTGCAATTCATGAGGATCTCTACAATTAAATCACTACAATTAAAGTGATCTAGGTCTATTTTAATTAAATATGTATATATATATATATGTGTGTGTGTGTGTGTGTGTGTGTGTGTGTGTGTGTGTGTGTGTGTGTGTGCATTTCTCACCTGGACAATATTACTCTTTAGTAATTCAGTAAATATCAGTGTTAATAAACATTCAATAAAGCAACAAAAGCAAAATTTGCAAAAGTTCCCAACTGGGACTTATTTGTGAGGAATATATGCTGAAAAATCAAATAAACTATTACATCTATTTACTTTGCTTTCTTCATACAATACCACAAATTAGGTTATCTAGAAACAAAAGTGCTGGGCATAGAATTTGTACAAGAGGCCTCTACAACCACAAATTGTCCAATTTTATCTTGGACGAGTATCAATAAGCAAGATGTTGCTCTTGTTCCTTCTTTCAGATCCAGAATAATAACCTTTCTCGAGTACCCAGAGAATTTAAAGTGCCTTTGTTCTCTAATGCTAGATTCATTCTTCCACCTCACTCTCAGCAGGTAACAGTAACTAGAATCCTAATTTCATCTAACCATTAACATAATTAGCTTCCACAAAAGTTTATGCACTTCAAAGACATGGCCAGAACAACATAAAAATTCATCCCCCAAACCTTTCACCATAGCATTAGTCCCACCAAATTCTTTTCCAGAGTTTAAAATTCTACCAAAGAATCTTTGTCTCAGCTAACACTAGTTTGGAGTCCAGAAGGTCATGCTCCTATAATTATTCTCCAATTCCTCATGGCTCCCAGTAGTACACTAGCCAAATCTTAGCCAAAATTGTGTATATCCTTTGGTCCAGCAATCCCACTAACAAATCCCATGTTTATCACGAGAAAAGGAAAAAACCTGGGAACTGGCTAAGCAAGTAGTGATATATGATGATGTTGATGATGTAATACTACTATATTGTAAGACATGATGAGCTTGATGATTTTAGAAAAACCTGGAAAATTTTGCATAAAATACTGAAAAGTGAAATGAGTATAACCAAATAAACATTGTATATGGTAACAGCAACATCATTCAAAGACTAACTTAAAGACCAAGCTATTCTGAGTTTTATAGATATTTAAATCAACTAAAATCAACCTGTGAGGAAAGATGCTATTCACATCCAGAAAAAGAAATGCTCAAGAGAATTCTACAAAGTAGTGTTTTGAATTTCTTTGTGTGTGTGTGTGTGTGTGTGTGTGTGTGTGTGTGTGTGTGTGTGTGTGTGAGAGAGAGAGAGAGAGAGAGAGAGAGAGAGATGGTGATCTTTTCTAGTGCAGTTGGGCATGAAAAGAGTGAGACAGTTCAGAATTTAAAATGCTATGGAAAATATTAATTATATTAAATTCTAAACATTTTAACAAATGGAGAAAATAAATGTTTATATTACATCTTTAGTGCCATGAATATCCACATCTGCCTTCACCCTTTTCTGTAGGCAAATTTTCTGAATTTACCGTTGGAAATATGGTCTCATAGGCAAAATGCCATTTTTGTCACTGTTTCTACTTTTCTTGTTTTGTCAATCAATTTGCAAACAATCAATAATCAAATTTTCCAACAATTCTATAGGCATAATTTTATCCTTACTTTTCTTATCAAGTTAGTCAAAATAAATAAATCTTTAGAGGCTACATTATCTCACAGTGAAAAAGTAAAAATCTCAAAGACTTTTTAAACTTCCTATTCCAGAGAAACATCATTTTATTTTGAGAGATTTAAGAGGGTAGAGTTGGGAAATGTGAAACATAATAAATCAGAGGGTTTTTTTGCTTCAGGGTATATTTAATATGACCTTAGGCAAATTGTGAATTAGTTAATGTTTGCCTTTGGTCCTTCTTTCCTTTCCAGCATCTACTTTGGGTATCCCATCACTACCATCCTAATTGGTACCTAATTGGTACACTTAACCCCAAAAGGATGACATCTAGGACAGGTTTTTGAAGAAGAATCATTACAATCACATGTCTTCCATAGCATCACCAGGAGTCCCCAAATAATACTTTTCATTAGGATAAAGGCTTAAAACAAGGGTAGAAAATTTCAACAATTTCTTATGAACAATAGAATACATTTTCTTTAGTCAAAGGGGTGAGAGAGAAGGAAGGTAGAAAATTTCAACTTCTGAAATTTAAGGTTTTAGAGAATAAATCAAAAGATCATCATTTAAATCATAGACTATTGAATTATGAAGCAATGTCTTTCAATAACAGGTATGCCCTCTTTTGACCTAGCACTTATATAATCAAGAAATATCTACTGATAATTAAGGTGGATCACTGCTAGTCAGTTATACGATATACAGTTATTAAGTGCCATTATGTCCTAGACACTATTGTTCTAAATTATGCTAAATATTGCAAAAAAAAATGAGGAAAAAATACTGTCACTACCCCTCAAGGAGAACAAATTCTATTAGGAGAGGGAAGTACCAAAAAGATATACATTGGATAGATGGAAAATAATCTCAGAGGGTAGGTAAAGGGAACTAGGACTGACCTGCAGCAAAAGGTATTATTTAAGTTGAATTTTGAAAGAAACCAGTGGGTGGAGGCAGGATCATAAAGTACACAGAGGACAATAAAATGTATAAAGACTGGAAAGAAAGAGAAAGGCAAAGTTGTGAACAACTTGCAATGTCAAAATATTTTATATTTGATCACGGCAGTATTTGGTAGCCATTGGAATTTATTGGGAGTGGAGGGAGGGGGGTGTTATATGATCAGACCTGTCCTTAAGGAAAATTGCTTTGGCAGCTAAAAGGACGATGAATTGGAGTAAAAAGAGATTTGTGTCAGGCTGACCAACCAGAAGGCTATTTCAAATCATCTAGGCATTTGGCTATAACAGAATACACCAGGTGGTGTTCATGTGAATAGAGAAAAAGGGATCTATATGACAGCTTTTAGAACAATAGCCTTAGGAGATCCTCTCAGCATATTTTTCTTGTAGGACCTTTGTGTTATCTGAAATAGATAACTTCTGGTTTCCTCATTAGAGAAAGAAAAAGTTGCAAAGATACTTCCAAAAACATACCATGAGGCTTATAGACTTAAATTTAAGTTTTCAGGGTTTTAATTTTCATGACACTGTATTCTGAGTGAAAAATGTTGCTATATGCGGTCTGAATATCCCAGTCCCAACAAGGGCAACTAGATGGCTCAGTGGATAGAGGACTAACCTTGGATTCAGGAGGAAGGGAGATCAAATCCAACCTCAAACACTTGCGAATTACTAGCTGTGTAACCACGGACAAGTCACTTAACCCTGATTGCTTTGAATTCAGGGTCCTCTCTAGTCATCATGATCCATATCTGGTTATAGGATCCAGATGAGTCTGGAAGAGAAAATGAGGTTGTTGACTTAGCATAACACTCCCCTCACTCAAATGCAATTCATGTGCTTATCATGGCATCACCTTCCTGATGTTGTGGTCTTCTTTGAAAATGAAGGACAAATATTATCCCAATCCCAGTTCACACTCATCATGCTGAATCAAGTTCCCTTAAAGCAAGATTATATCTTCCCTGAGCTTTTAGAGGTACCCTTGAGATATGAAATATGTCTTTCTCTAATGCCATCAGGCCCCCATTGTGTTTTGTTTGTTTATTTGTTTGTTTTGTTTTTGCAAGACAACTGGGTTAAGTGACTTGCCCAAGGTCACACAGCTAGAAAAGTTGTGCCTGGGGAAGGATTCAAACTCCTGTTCTCCTGACTCCAAAACTGATTTCTATAGTCATTTCTCCTAATGATATTCAGATCTATTGATTTTAGCGTCAATCTCTCACCTGACTTTGATTCCCATCTTCATTCATCTATTAAACATTTCAAACTAAATGTTCCATAAACATCTTAAACTCAACAAGTTAAAATATATCACTCTTCCCAAACATTTTCCCTTCCAAAATTTGCTATTACAGCACCATCATCCTAGTCACTCAGGCTTTCAACTGCAGTATCATCCTCAACTTTTCAATTTCTCATCTCTCATATCCAATCTATTGCTAACAGTGTTTATTCTAATTCAATACATCTCTCATATACTCCCCTTTCTCAACTCTGAAGCTGTCCTAGTACAGATCATCATCACTTTACACCTGGACTAATTCGAGAGTTTCTTGGTTGGTCTACCCATCTCAAGTCTCCCCCTAATCCAATGCATTTTCCATGCAGCTATCAGATTGATCTTTCAAAAGTGCACATCTGTCTATTTACACCTTTTACACCTATTCATTAAACTGTGGTGAGTTTAATGGTGGCTTCTGTCTTCTAGGATCAAGTAAAGTCCTTTTTGGTATTTAAAACTCTTCACATTCTGACCCTTCCTACTTTTCTAATTAATTTATATTATTCTACATCATATACTCTAAATCCTGTGACACTGGGATTATTATTCCTTGCATAAGACTTCTTCATGTCCAGATTCCAGATATTTTTACTGCCTTTCCTCTTGCCATGGAATTCTCTTCGTCCTCATTTCTGCCTCTTGGGTTCCCTTTACTCCTTCAAGTCCCAGATAAAATTCCATCTTCTTTTTTCCCCCACTAAAATTTAATATTCTACAAGCCTCAGAAGTTTTTTTATGACTCCTTCATTACTAATGATTTAGCATGGATCCCTCTAATCATTGTCTTCAATTTATACTGATTTATATTGTTCATTCAGTTATTTTCATGTTGTCTTTTCCTTAGTCTGTGGGCTTCTTCAAAACAGACTTTCATTTGACTTAATATTCCCCAGCACTTAGCACAGCACCTTGTACATAATAGATACTTAATGAATACTTATTAATTAACTGAGTACATACTAATTAATCTTCCTTCTCTTTCTTTCCACTTGGTTGCTTCTCTTCAGCTAACAAATAGTCCTATGCCTTCCTCATCCTTACAAAGCCCTTACTTAATCTGTGTATTATTTCTACACAAAAACCCAGAGGTCCAAAATATCTTTAAAAACCTTATAAAATGCAAGGCTTTAGAAGAATTTAGTACATATGATATGATACTCCTAAAGTGAAATCCAAATTATCAAGAGACCAATATATATTTAATTTGATAGTTATCATATAATTTTCCTTATTTTCTTTTATTTTTTATTTGTAACTGTTATTGGCTAAATTGATAATATTTCGACTGAAAAATACTCCCCACTTTATTCAGGAGGTGAACTTGCATTCTAAATAAATCAGAAGTATGTTTTCATTTTGAATAATGATCCTGATTTTTATACCTAGGCTCATCATTATTTTCAAGTTATCATATATATGGTACATCTGCACTCAATTTTTTTTCTTTAACCCCCAATGTTCTTCATTCCTATAAGACTCTAAAACATATATCACTGTCATTTATGGGACAATTGCCATTGTCTTTTCCATCTGTAAGTTTTATCATATTTTCATTGCTAGCATATTAGTTCTTTACAATGACAAGAACTGACAGAGATTAGCATAATTATAAAATCAAATTATTTTAGATTTAAAAAATGGAAATCTTGGAGCTCCTCAAATTGAACCACATCTTTTTTTATATGTAAATAAATTGAGACTACAGAAGTGAAGTGACTAGTTCAAGGTCACAAGTATAGTAAATGTTTGAAGTAAAGAAAAAGAACCCAGGCTTTCCTGACTCAAATATAACACTCTGTTCATTACAATATGCACTCTTTATTACAATACTGTTGTAAAATCTATAAAGGAAATTATTTCACTTTATTAGTAGGAATACTTTAAGGTGTTTAATCCAAACTTGGTACTTGGTTGGCTAAATATTTCCCCTAGTAAAGCAATAAAATAATCAGCATATCAGGGATCACAGAAGCTTCATACATAGAAAAGGAAATGAATGTTGAAACAATGGCACAAAAGAGGAAAACAAAGCATGCTGCTATTTTAATTATTTTTAATTAACTTCAGTATCTGTCACATTGATGCCAGAGAACCACAGGTTCAACTGAAATTGGCAACAGTTTTGCTGGTGCAGTATTTCTAAAGGATGAATTCTTCTACAGTGAATTTCCAGATTTTTAAAAATATCTCAGACCTGAATAACTATATTTGCAATGTATCACATTCATAGCACCTTGATATACTTCAGTCTTGAGAATGAAATTAGAAAGAGATCATAAGGTCATGACTACTTTGCAGATGAGAAACTGAGTCCAAAGTGATAAAGGATTAAACTTCATCATAAACTCTGCACTCTTTGCTCTCCAGCATTCATAGATTGTATACAGAAGAAAATTCCTTCTATTCACAGTCACCTCTTATTCTTTGGGAAATTTTACTGATCCTCAATTAGACATTCCTCTCCTGACTTGTGTTTCTCCTTCATGCTAAGTGTGCATTCATCTAGGAGAGATCCAGTAGGAAGCAACAACGTTAAAGTTAAATGTTAAATTACTGTTTCAGTGTAAATTAGCACTTTCATAAAAGAGCCAAAAGAAATTCAAAATTCATCTTAAAATATTTATCCAAATAATATAAGCTGCAAAGTTTCTTGAATGAGCCAAGCAAGTAAGCAGAAAATCCTCTATCCTCATCCTAAGAAAGTAGTTAGGTAAAACTTAAATCAGTGATTTTTCAAATAATTGATAATGAAATTTTTCACATGATCAAAATAATGCAATTTGAACAAGAAAGAAAAAAATAGGAAAGCTAATCTGTGTAACACATGTCATTGTCAAGGCTATGATAGCCAAACTACAGAAGGAATACTAGATATTTAAGGACAAATAGATATTTAAAAGCCATACCCAAATGCATAATTAAAAAGCTCATGACCAGGTAATTTTCTAAAGAAGTGCAAGCTAACAAACATAAAAATTGCATCAAATCACTAAAAATTGAAAAACTACAAATCCCAATGAATATGGATTGCAAAGATAACAAAAGGTGTGAATAATCAATGTTGGAAAGTTGTGGAGAGATAATCATACTTATACATTATTTGTGAAGTAGTCATTTGTCCACTATTCAAGAAAGTGGTTTTAAATTATGCTCAGTAAGTGAATAAAATGGCTGTACTCTTCTAGGTAACATTTGATTGCAAGGAAGTAAAAGACAAAAATCTGATAATAACATTTTTATGGTGGTAGCAAATAAAAAGAAACAAAGTAGATTGACTCATTGACTGGGATTTATTTTTTAGAATTGTGGCACATAAATGTAATGGAATATCACTGTTGGAAGAGAATTAAAATCAAGATTACATATTGTTGAGAAATATTGTGAGAAATTGTGAGAAAATATTTTCGAATATAGTCATTGTGAGTATTTATTTCAATTGGCTATGTGTATATGATACGTTTTATATCTTTCTTCCATTTCTTTTACCTCTTTCTTGCTCAGTGGTTAGTCAAGGAGGAGAAATACTAAAATAAGGTTGAAATGTATACAGGATTTAGTCATAAAGAGTAACATCATAGACCAAATGAAAGAATGAGAAATATTCTATCTGTTGAATCTATGGGGGAAGTATATGACCAAACAAGAGATAGAGAACATTATAAATTGCAAAATTGAAGATTTTGACAATTTTAAATTAAAAAGATTTTGCCCAAATAAAACCAGTGCACCAAGATTAAAAGGAATGCAGAAAGATGAAAAGCATTTTCCACATCTAGTGTTCCTGATAAAGGACTCATTTCTTTTTTTTTTTAGGTTTTTTTTTTTTTTTTGGCAAGGCAATGGGGGATAAGTGACTTGCCCAAAGCTACATAGCTGGGTAATTATTTAGTGTCTGAGGCTGGATTTGAACTCAGTTACTCCTGATTCCAGGGTGAGTATTCTAGCCACTGCTCTACCTAGCTGCCCCCAAGGACTCATTTCTAAAATAGAGAACTGTATCAAATTTAAAGATTGCAAGTCATTCTCCAATGCATAAATAGTCAAAGAATATGAGCAGTGCAGTTTTCAGATGAAGAAATAGAAGTTATTTATATTCAAATGAAAAATTGTCCAAGTCATTAATGATTAGAGAAATGAAAATTATAATATCTCTGAGGAACTACCTCATATCTTTCAGATTGACTAAAATAAAAAATAAAAAAGGAAAATGAGCAGTGTTAGAGAGTATGAGAAAATTGGGACACTACTGTACTGGTGGTGGAGTTATGAACTGATGCAACCATTCTGGAGAGAAATTTGGAACTATGTTCAAATTTTTGCATGCACCTTGAGCCAGTCATACCCATATTAGGTCTATATATCCTAAAGAGATCATAATAAAAATGGGAAATTTTCACTTTTTCAAAAAATATGTATAGTAGCTCTTTTTTTGTAGGGGCAAAATAACAAAGAAATTAAGGGGAGGCCAACAATTTGGAAATAGCTGACCAAGTTATGAAATATGAATGTTATAGAGAACATTTGTTCTATTAAAAAATGAGTAGTCAGGCTTTAGAAAAACCTGGAAAAACATGCATAAATTGATGCTAAGTGAAGTGACCAGAACCAAAGAACATTAATAACAATACTGTGAAATGAGAAATTATGACATCGACAGCTCCTCTCAGCAGTTCAGTGATCAATCCTGAGAGACCTGTTATGGACAATACTATCCACATCCAGAGAAAAAACTATGAAGTCTGAATGTGAAGCCTGAATACAATTTTTATGTTTTCATACTATATTCACTTTTAAAGCTCCTTTTATATATTTTTTCTCTTTCTTTCTCATGCCCCCCCAAGTTCTGATTCTTCTTTCACAACATGACTAATATGAAAATATGAAAACCAGGATTGTACACATAGAACTTTTACCATGGAAAGGTGAGAGAGAATGGAGGGTGGTAGAAAAAATGTGCAACTCATAAACTTACAAATGGATGAATATGGAAAACTATCTTGGCATGTAATTGGAAAAATAAAAAGGAAAAAAACAATGAAAAAATAGTTTTGAATATTGTGATTGTGGGAATTTATTTCAATTGACTATGTGTATATAATATGTTTTATATCTTTCATTTTTTTCATCTCTTTCTTCCTCAGTGGGTATTCTTGTAGGAGGTAAAAATAAATGCTTGGTAATTTTAAAAATAAGGTAATAAAAAATAAAATGATTCAGAAAAATGCACAAAAACATAGGAATCGTATAAATTGATGCAAAGTAAATTAAACAGAACTCAGAAAAATGTATACAATTACTAAAATAATGTATATGCACAGAATGAGAAAAATAAAATCGTAAGAACTGACTACAGTGAAATTATAATGGTCAAACTTCATTCTTAATAAAAAATTTACCTTCTTTGAAGAAAGGGAAGATTATGAACAGGTATCATTTCATATAATTTCAGTATTGATGTATATTTTGATTAGTTTGAAAGAACAAATTATAGGTGATTTTTTTTGCTTTACTTATAGACATATATATATTGTGCATATATATATGCTGTTTTAAAGACTAGATTCTGAATAACAGGAGAAATATAAATATATTGGAAAATGAATGTAATATAAAACAAAAGATATAAATAAAAATTATTTTAAAATCCAATAATTTTGTAGTTAGAAATTTTGATAAAATATGGAAAATATTTTAAAATAAAGATAAAATGCCAATATATTTATATGAAAATTACACAGACAATTACAAAGTGCTGTATATATATATATATATATATATATATATATATTATATATATATTACTTAATATGATCTTCATAAGCCTTTAACTTAGGTAATGTAACTATATTTAAGCTCTATTTTTGAGATAAGGAAACTGAGGTTAAGAAATATGCACAATGTTCAAAATCATGCAACTAAGTGCCTCTCTGATTTTAAGTCCTGTGTTTTTTCCACTTAACCATGATGCATTTCATTTGGAGCTTAAAATTCTACTGATATAAATTTATTCACGATGTGATTGTTCTCAACTTTTATAAATATAGAATTAAATATATCTGGAGGAGGGGGAAATTGACTTAAATGTTTAAGAAGCAAATGCCTTATCTTGTCACTTCTTTTTCTCTTGTCATTTAAAAATTGAAAACATTATTGGGGGGAGGAGCAGGGTGGGAGGGGGTGGAGAGAGCATAAATTCAGATCTAAACTGAGCTTTAAGAATTTAATCGCAAAAAAATTGCAAGCATTGAGAAAATTCAAAAAATGTTTTCACAACATAGATGTGATGAGTTTACTTTAATAAATTACTGGAGGATTCTTGGAGAGACTTGATTTGAAAGATCTTCTTTGCCTGAATTACCAAAATAATTAGCATAAACAGAGGTCTGGATCCATCTATATATCAAAAGTCACCATATGGTCATTAATCTTCCCTTTTCTTTGACCTACCTATATCATTGATGGAGTATTCATTTATGGTCAGTGAATAAAGAGCAGAATTGGAGCTGGGTCCATTCAAAGAAAAAAGAGTTTTAAGGAAAGGTCAAGGATGACTGATTTTTACTTTGCTGATTAAATTGGCTGCATGCAGAATAAAAGCCCTTGAAACATCCTTATTACTTGAGTTACTGGGAAAAAATACAGCAGCATCAACAATAAAGTTTAGAAAATATATGTGCAGATAAAAAAGTATTTTCACTTATGAGTTAAAAATTTTCAGTTTTGCAAATAAAGTTAGCTCTAGAAGTACTTAGTATAAACAAAAGCTAAATGACATTTGGTCATTTACTGTAGTTAAAACATAACTTCCTTGCTTTAGTGGCTTTGACATAAAATTTGTTTTCCAGAAGCAAATCTAGGTGATCTCATCAGCTCCCTTGAGTTCAATTATCATCTCTCTTCATATGACTCCCAAATCTAATTATCTAGGCCTTATCTCTCTCCTGAGCCTCAATCTCACATCATCAACTGCCTCACAGACATCTACACTTCGATCTCCCTTAGGCATCTCGAACTTAATATTTTTTCAAAACAGAACTCATTATCTACCCCCTAAAATCTATCATTCTTCCTAAATTCCCTATTTCTGTCAAAATCCACCATCTTTGTACTCAGAGTCCCAACCTCAGAGCAATTTTGCCTTTTCACTGTCCTTAACTCATCAAATAGATAAATTACGAAGACTTGAGATTCCTCCTTCACCTTTCTTGTATTCATCCCTTCTCTCTCTCTCTCTCTCTCTCTCTCTCTCTCTCTCTCTCTCTCTCTCTCTCTCTCCCACACACACACACACACACACACACAGACACAAATAACTACAACCCTATTTTAAGATACTTACCATCCCTTGCCTCCCTACCTCAATTCTCTCCCTTCTCTAATTTCTTCTTCCTACAACTTCCAAAATGATATTCCTAAAGTGCAGTTATTACTATATCACCCTCCTTCTTCTGAAGTGATTCCCTCTTGCCTCTAGTATAAAATATACATTTTATCTTTGTAATATAAAGCCCTTCCAGACTGATCTCTAATACCTCTTCCTCATTTATTCTATTGTAATCCAAGTTTCAAAGTACATTGCTATGGGACTCTCTCCCCTCACTAGTGAAGATCATTGACATGCCCCTCCCTCAAACCCCCACCCAAATTTTCGAGGCTGGGCAGTGTTGCTGAGTGTAAGAGAGAAGAGAGGTTTGATTTCTCTGATTTTTCTCTTTGCATTTCTAATCTTTGGACCTCCTTCAGGTTTCTTTAAGGTCTTCAGTCTTTAGGGGTTTTGGTCTCTTCTGGCTTCCAGCTTTGAGATAGCATATGAATGATGCCAACCACAATTAAGATTGATGAAGAGAAAATATGGCTTTAGGAAGAAGACAACATTAGAAAAACTAGTGGAGTCCATCATATCTCTATCTACAGCTTGCTACATTAGAGACTTCAGGAACTTTTAATAGAGTAAGATATAGAAAAATCTTTCAATTGAGTTGTTACTTTGCTGCCAGTGAGAAAGTTCCTTCACTCTGTATTCAGTCTATCTGATGTATAATTCTATTTATAATTTTTCTGATTTCTATTTTGTCATAGACTTAGAAAAATGTATGCTTTTTTTATTGGCTAAATGTATTCTTGAATGTATTTAATTTATTTAATGTATTTAATTGAATGTATTTAATTTAGTGGGAAAGGGGTGAAATATCATTTCCCTAAATTAGTAAATAATGATACTCAACTTTAAAACCACAACTCCCAGGCTAAAAATATTTAATGGAACAGCTAGACAAAAATTTAGCCTGATAGTCTCTCTTTCCTGAGGAGAGTAGAATAGCCAAGCTTTTGACCTCAACTTCCTTCTTCTCCACTTGGCAGAAAATAAAGCCTCCATTAGAGAAAAAAATGGGGAAAGAAAAGACTAGAGAGATATTTATTCCTCCTCTCTTTGAACCACTCCTCTATGACATGTAGGCACAGGCCTCACCGTGTTATGCTCCAGCTATACTGAACTATAGAGCTTCCCCATACATCACATTTCATTTCTAGACTCTGTTTCTGCTCAGGCTTTCCCCTATTTCTCTAATTCTTGAAAGATCATTCCTCCGCTCTTTTGCCCCCTCTCCTCTTTAGCCTCTTTCAAACAGTAACTCGGGCCATTTCCTCCCAATTCCCTTTTGGATTTTGGTCAGCTAGAAGTTCTCTCCAGTCCTTTTATGATTTGGGTCTGACTTGGACTGATCTTGAAATTCAAGTCTGAAACTGGAACAAAATGCAACTGGAATTACATTTGTAGACAATCTAACAATTATCTTCAAAAGGTTACTTAGTCATAATGGAAGAAGAAAGTTTAGTATAGCTAACGGCATCGGTTCACATGGAAATAGCTTCCCTGTCTCTGCACTGGAATTTCAGGCTTCTCAAAATATGGCTTTTACATGTAGACCACAAAAAGACTCAGTTATTAAAGCAAAGACTTCCCATAAAGTCAATTGATTCTCAAGGATGAGTTCAATACTTTTAAGGAAAAGCTAGTAGTCTAATCATTATGGTGGAGGGACATGGTGCATTGTTCCTACCAATACAGACTCCACTCCCTGCTAATTTTTTTTTGTATTTACTCTGTATATATTTATAAAAATAGAGATAGAAAGATGGATAATTCATCTGGTCTCCTCTCCCCCGAGGAAAAAAAAAAGTTAGAGTTTCTAGATTTTTGTCATTTTTGGCTTTGTATAAGAAGACCAGGATAGTATGTAGCACATGCTAGAGGCTCAAAAATACTTGTTACATTGAATTGAATTGAAAAAAAAGGGGGGGCAGTTAGGTAGTACAGTGGATAGAGCACCAGAGTCAGGAGTACCTGAGTTCAAATCCGACATCAGACACTTAATAATTACCTAGCCATGTGGCCTTGGGCAAGCCACTTAACTGCATTGCCTTGGAAAATAACAAAAAAAAAAAAAAAATAGAAAGGGAGGCTTAGAATGTAATGTTATGTAGAATTTTTGAGTTCTTTGAATAGGTATAATGGACAAATAGCAACTATTTTCATAATTCTTGTTGAAATTCATTTCAACAGGCCAGGTAGAATGTCATTGGTGTATATATTCATTTCTGTCTTCAGTCTTTGATCCCTTAAGACTAGGAGTATGTTAAAATTTAGCTTCTACATATGGAAATCTATCTCACATTTGAAGTATAAATCTGAAAATAAACATAAACAATTGTCTTCTTAAATCACTTTATCAATAAATTCAAACCTCTCTTGTGTGAAATATGAAATTATTAACTTATCTCGGTTTCTTAGAAGATTTTTAGATATTTAGAAGGCATTCCTGTCTCTCTCCACCAGTACTCCATTATAATTTACATGAACCTAAGAATTTTAATGGTGTATGTACTTGAATTATGATTCACCTCACTACCATTACCACCCTACATACCAATGGAAAAAATTATTAATCTTTTTCTATTTTTAAACATAGAGACTTTCAAATAATATTTCTATGGGTATTATGAATATACTATATTAAAAAAGTAAAATCTTTTTGAAAGGCTTATTCTGAATTTTATACAAAATCTTTTAACTGAATATCTCCTCTTTTGCCCACTGGACAGCCCTTCCTCTGAAAAAAGAGGACTTCATTTGGTGCAGCAACAACAAGCTCTGATTGTCTAGCTGGCTTGACTTGAATCAAATTATTTTTGACATAGTTCAAATCCTCAGGAACCTATCTGTAGCCAATTCAAACAAATAAACACTCAAATAAGAAAAGTAGAAAGAAGTCCTGCTGTCTTACATTTCACTTAATAGTTGTTTTCCTGATGTACTCTAGAAGAGTTTTTGCAAGGACAGTATGTATTTTCTGGTTATGTCAAAATGTCAATTCAAAATCTATCAGTTTTAGTAGGAAAGTAATACTTTGTCATAAATGCAACCTAAAAACCTGTAGTCTGCCTGGCACCCAGAGGAGACAGAGAAAATTCTCTATTGTCCTAGGATAGTATTAGTTATTATTCATAAGTTTCCATAAGAAAAACATTTGTCTGACATTCATATGAATTTCTTAAGAGGAACATTCTTTTTTTTTAAACAATATATCTAAAACAGACCCTTTTATTTAAATTATTGTTAAATTATATTTCTAAAAGATTTTAAATATTGATAAGATTCACTTGACTCTTTTGCTTCTATATAAATAACTTAAAGAAAACCAGAAGATGTCAAAAATAACATAAAACATTTCTCCCACTGTGCTATAAATATATTTCATTCAAACCTGGTGTGAATTCTCCTTCTTGTCCTCAGTTACTGGTCCCTTAAGATTAGGAATATGTCAAAACTTAGATTGCCAAATTAGTGCCAATTTAGTACAATTTAAGGATATCTAATCTTATAAAAGAATACAAGATGAGTCTTTTTTATGTATTTTGTGACATTTATAGATGCTTCACTGGTCTTTATTGCTTTTCTGTTGCAAGAATGGTAAACATCTTTTTGAAATATCATGTGACTTTCTGGCTAACAAAAAGAAAGATTTTGTGGGTATTTGTTGGATTGGTATATATTCTTCTTTCAAAAAGCAAAAGAATTATGAGCTAGCCAAAGAGACCAGTTTATATATAGTAAAAAAAAATTGCAAGTCTCTATACATAATGATGTGTCCAAGATGTGATGAGAGTATGACAAGTTGTAAATGTAAGTTTTGCAAATAAAGTTTAATAGAAGTGTTCTGACAAGATTTAGAGTAGTGTGTCATTAAAAAGAATGGAAATTCAAAAACAAATGGAGCATTTTCCTAGAATTCTCTCAAATAATTTAAGACTTTGGAAGGAAGTTTTTGTTTCCTCCTGTTTTCTTTTTTTTTTGCCCAGAGTATAATAGCATCTTGCAACAATAAATAGATTTTTGCTTTTCATTTCTTACTTAGTGATCATGCCTCATAAACAGTACAGATTTAAGAAAATGGGGTCAGAGGCTGTGAACTTGGCACATGCAACACAATCCCCCCAAAAATTAAGATTAGAAAAGATTACACAAAAGACTATGGTAGTATATAAAATGAGAAACAAAAACATAGACTTTTCTGTTTTCAAGGTTTAGTTTCCATTCCTAACAATTCTGATCCAATACAGAACACAAAGGAACCATATTTTGTTTTGTTTCATTTTATTTGCAAGGTAATGTGGTTAAGTGATTTGCCCAAGGTCACACAGCTAGGTAATTATTAAGTGTCTGAGGTCTGATTTTAACTCAGGTCCTCCTGACTCCAGGGCTGGTGCTCTATCCACTGGATCACCTAGCTGCCCCAGAACCATTTTTAATGTCATATATTTGAAACAGAGGGAAAATATCCTGTGACCATATTCAGTGATTGAGATGACCCAGCTGGGTGCACATACCAGGGCTTTGCCGTTCAATGGTCACAATCTCAAAAAGAATATCTGTCTCAACCAAAAGTATAAAGAAAGGAAGTACCTAGACACTACTATTATTTGCATTTGTTGATTTTTAACAAGTATGTTTCACTATGATACTGAGATATTTGAATGGTATTAACTTTAGCAGATAGATATAGAAGATAGGCTTATGAAAAACATCAAGGAGAGTCCTACATTAGCCATTATCAATAGAGAAACCAAAAAAGAGAAAGGGAGATGGAATAAGAATTTATTAAACAATACAATGTGTCAATCACTGTACTGTGTTTTATAATTATGTCTTTTGATCTCCAAGACAACCTTTTGAGTTATATGCTATCACCCTCATTTTGAAATTCAGGAAACCGAGGAAGGGTGAGTATAAGTAACTTCACTGAGTTCATATGACTAGACAATTATTTCAAAAAATTTTATTTATTTAAAGCAATGGAATTAAATGACTAGTCAAAGTTTTTTAGGGTTTTTTTTTTAAGGCAATGGAGTTAAGTGGCTTGTCCAAGGCCACACAGCTAGGTAATTATTAATTGAGGCCGGATTTGAACTCAGGTACCCCTGGCTCCAGAGCCAGTGCTCTATTCACTGTGTCACCTATCTGCCCACCCAGACTAGCCAAATTTTTAAAGTCATATTTGTACTAAAGTCTTCCTGACTCCAAACCCACCATTTCCCCAAGTTTCTAGTTAGTTTTTCCCAATTTTAAGTAGTTTTTTCCCAATTTCTAGGTAGTTTTCCCCAACTTTTTAGCTGCCTCAGGGAAAAAAAATAAACATAAAACAAAAATTTAATATGAAATAAATTATTATTATTATTATAGTTTTATATTATTTGAGAGAACTCTAGGAAAATAATCCATTTCTAAATTTCCATGTTTTTAATGACCTACTCCTCCAACTCCTATCAGTACACTTCTTTATTTATAAAACTTACATTTGGAAGAATCATTATCATACTCTCATAACATCTTGTACTCATCATTATGGATAGAGTCTTAAAATTTTATTTACTGGATATTGGATTAGGAAATGTCCAGGAAAAAAACAATTCTTCAGAAGCACACAAATTTTAGTTGTTGGAGACAAAGGAAAGTTCACCTGGCCCAAATCAGAGTTAGATAAGAAAGATTGGAGAAAAGATTAGAGACAGACTATTCTAACTATGGATAATTGGACCTGATTTCATTTCTTTTTTTTTCCTTTATCTTTTTGTTTTCATTTTAAGAGGAAAATGAAGGGGTAAAGGGAGAAAATAACATAAATATGATGGAAGGGAAAAGAGACCTATACTATATATTAAGGAATCTAGGTTGAACTTAGTCATACTTCAGAGGATAGTAACTCAAAATATATCATTTACAAAAAAAACCTATTTATAGAATTCATATAGTTGCAATGAGTATTTGAAGTAAAATCCATTATTCCTCAGCTGGATTCAGAAAATTAGAACATAATCTTGAGCACATAAATGACAACAGTAAAAGCAAAAAAGGAAAACAGATAAATTACATTTTGCTCAAAGCAACACCATATATGATAAAAAATGTTAAATATATATGAATTAAAAGTATAACATTCAACATGTAAAGAAATGCTACCTACTTATAAAGAGACGTACAGATAAAAATATATAGCAGTTTTACAATCACTATGTCCTTTTCAGATCCAGAAAAATCTAAAAGAAAATAAATAAAAAAGATTAAAAAAATGTTACAAAAATAAAATATTATATACTTTTGGCAATCAGCAAATAGGAATAATGAGAAATATATAGTATAAGCATGATATATATTTCTATATGCACATATTTTCAGTTATAAATAGCATGTTTGTAAAAATTTGTCATGTTCTACAGCATAAACACTGCATAGAAAAATGGAGAACAGCAAGTATATTAAGCACATCATTTACTGATGACTATGTAAGAAATATTATAATAAATAAGAAAACTTTGAAGAAGGTAACCAAACTTAACTTAATCATATAATTTAGTCTTAAGTAATGTGAGTCATCATATTTATCATGTTTATATGATGTACTACAATAAATTAAAATGGAGAAAATACCAAGGCCATATAATAAAATAATTAGAAACAAAGCACATTAAGTATCTTTCACAATTATCAGAAGAATATTTTAACTGAACAATGCATAGAAATAAAGATAAAAGACAAAAAAATAATTTTGATTACATTAAATTGAAAAGCTTTTGCACAGACAAAACCACTGTAACCAAGATCAAAAGAAAGGTAGACAATTGGGAAACAATGTCTACAACTAGTATTTCTGACAAAGGACTCATCTCTAAAATATACAGAGGACTGAGTCAAATTAAAAAAAAAAGTCCATTCCCCAACTGAAAAATGGTCAAAGGATATGCAAAGGCAATATACATATGAGGAAATCAAAGTAATCCATTACCATATGAAAAATTGCTCTAAATCATTACTTATTAGAGAAATGCAAATTAAAGCATCTCTGAAGTCCCACCCCCACATCTCAGACTTGTCATCATAACCAGAAAGGACAATAATCAATGTTGGAAGGGATGTGGGAAATCTGGGACACTAATACATTGCTGGTGGAGCTGTGAACTCCTCCAGCCTTTCTGGAGATTAATTTGGAATTATGCCCAAAGGGCAACAAAAATGTGCATACCCTTTGATCCAGCAATACCACTGCTGGGTCTATACCCTGAAGAGAGATTAGACCTGTTTGTGGAAATTAAGTGAAATGTCCTTCAATTGGGGAAATGGCTTAATAAACTGTGGTATATGCATGTGATGAAACACTATTGTTCCATTAGAAACCAGGAGGTATGGGAATTCAATGAAGCCTGGAAGGATTTGCATGAACTGATGCTGAGTGATATGAGCAGAATCAGAAGAACACTGTACACCCTAACAGCAACATAGGGATGATGATCATCCTTAATGGACTTGATCATTCCATCAGTGCAACAATCAGGCACAATTTGGGGGTTTCTGCGATGGAGAAGACCATCTGTATCCAGAGAAAGAAATGTGGAGTTTGAACAAAGACCAAAGACTATTACCTTTAATATTTTTTAAATGTTATCTTATTATGTAATTTTGCTATCTCTTATACTTTATTTTTCTTCCTTAAGGATATGATTTCTCTCTCATCACATTCAACTTAGATCAATATATACCATGGAAGCAATGTAAAGACTAACAAACTGCCTTCTGTGGGGAGTGGGGGGAGGGAAGCAAGATTAGGAGGAAAATGCTAAATTCAAAATAAATAAAATCTTTCTAAAAGTAAAAATAAATTAACAAGTCAAGAAGGGAATCTGAAAAGTAGGAAAAATTATTGTAGTATATATGTAGGCCAGGCTCACAAATACAGTTCTAAAAACAATTATCTATTTTATATGCTATAAGAGGATACACATATCCACTTCTCAAAAGAAAAATTTTGAATAAATATATGAAATACTCTTCTAAGTAGTAAATAATAAAATACAACTATATCAAATAATGTCTGAGATTTTACCTTACATCCAGCAAATTGTTAAAAATGATAAATAATATATTGAGTAGTAAACTTTGGAACAGTTGCTAAAAGACAGACACAAATGAACAAATTGGTGGAACTCTAAACTGGTCTAACCATTTTGAAAAGAAATTTGGAATTATGTCAATATTGTCCTGTAGATCTTACTGTGGAGAGCGGTTTGACTAAGAAACATTTTTTCTTGATTTACTTCAGTTGAATGGGCTAAACTCATTCTTATTGTCAACTCTTATCTCCATTCAATGAAAGGGGCTCTCTACTCCACTTTTTCTTAACTCAGGGAAGGGATAAAGCTCAAAGGCTCAAAGTACAGAGAAACATCTCAGTTATGACTTAAAGTGACTCAGCTCAGCTTAGGGCTAAGGTGTCAATTCCTTATAGCTCATCCTCTCTGCAAAGCTTGAAAACAGAATACATTTTTTTTTAGGTTTTTGCAAGGCACTGGGGTTAAGTGGCTTGCCCAAGGCCACATGGCTAGGCAATTATTAATTGTCTGAGGCTGAATTTGAAATCAGGTACTCCTGATTCTAGGGCTAGTGGTCTATCCACTGCACCACCTAGCTTCCCCTAGAATACATTTTAGTCATGAAAATTATAAAGATCTGAGTCCCCAGTAAATTATTTTGATTGCTAGACTGAAATGGCCATTTTTTTTAGTAAAATTAATTTGGTGTGATTAATTGTCCACAAGTTCTCTCAACTGCCCTACTCCACAATACTATGGATAGAACAAAGCATCAATTCAAGACACAATTAAAAATTATCACATCATTTTATATAAAATAATAATTTAAAAAACATAAATGGTAAATAAGCAAACTTTAGGATAACAAATACTTTATAATAAATCATGCCATCATATTACATGTTTCAATAAAATAGGAGAAAGAATCAAAGAATAGAATAAATGTAACATGATTTCAGTGACTTTTCCAAGTAAGCACATTTCATTCACTCTGCTGAATTATTTTAATATACTGAATGTCTAGGCAAGGAAAGGTAAATACTGTAGTCTTTTCAAGATTTAGTTTCATTCTTCTGGAAAATTGACTCTACATGCATGTACTACTGCTGCTAAATCTCTCTGAATTTTTTTTACCCAATTTTTTTTAAAACTACTGCTGCTGAAAAAAACTGATAAATTCTATTGTATAACTCATTCCCTATTACAGATTTCTTAAAAAGTTTCTCTTTTACTAATCTAGGAATAAATACAGTTCTCAGATTGATTGTTTTTAATTGGTTTAATCCACCTTCCCCTATAAAATAGCCACCTCAAGTCTTCCATGAATGACTACTACATTTCTATCTGTGCCTTAGAATTTTTAAGTTCTTCATAAAAATCATCTGTGACAAATTAGGCAGCTGGAGTCAAGCTGCATTGCATCAAAACATACAAGACACCCTAACATTCAAGGATGATTAAGTCAGCCACTTTGGTGATTAACTGAGGATATTAATAAGAATACATTAATAGATACAACATAAGGAAAAGCTTCACTTGACAAGTTGTTTCAAATGTCATAGAAGTAAATGTGTTTATTTATAAAAACAAACAAATATTCATAAAAACAAGCAAAATTAAACTTACAACAAAATGATTTGTCCTCTAAAATAAAATATGCAAAACAATAACAAAAGTACAGGTTAAAAAGAACCTTTGATTGGGGCAGCTAGGTGGCATAGTGGATAAAGCACTGGCCCTGGAGTCAGGAGTACCTGGGTTCAAATCCAGTCTCAGACATTTAATAATTACCTAGCCGTGTGGCCTTGGGCAAGCCACTTAACCCCATTTGCCTTGCAAAAACTTTAAAAAAAAAAAGAACCTTTGAGATTATAGCATATTATATAGCTATAATATATGTAAAGTGTCAATAAAAAAACAAACAGCGATGACAAATATAATAAATAGAATGTTTATTTTATGCAATAATTAGAATGTGTGGCAATGATCAAGGTAATTTAGATTCAAGGCACATAAAGAGATGGACATTATCATCTTGGTATCTTTGCAATTATTTAACCATCTTCACTTAGAACACTGTAAGATACTAAAGTTAATAATTGATTAATCCTAACTCTTCAGTCTTCTGCTAACTTGTCTGCCCTCTACCTAACCCAGTTGATGGAATAGGCTGATCATATTCTAATCAGTATTACCAAATCTGAACTTTTAGGAGATCCAAATTTTTAAGATGCATTCCTGTTTTCTGAAGGGATATGTCTATATTTTAGGAATCCCTAAGGAATTAGAGACTTGCACATTAAAACAACTCAAAAGTTCTACTTCATACCCTTTGGACTAACATAGTTGCTTGCCCCCTCCAAAAAGTTGGTGGGGGGGGAGAAAGACAATAGTTGTAAGGGAAAATGGGTTTTCATATATTGTCGTTGGAGTTATGAATTGTTCCAGCCATTCTGGAAAACAATTTTTAATTATGATTAAAAAGTTACCAGACTGGACATTCCTTTGATCTAGAAATATCATTGCTTCCAATAGATGAAAAAAATCAAGGAAGGAAGGAATGTGCCAGGTAATGTTCTAATATCTGAAGATACATACTAAGTTAGGGAAAAATAAAGATGGTACCTAACTTCAAGGACTTTAATTCTTAATGGAGAAGAAGACTATATATATATATATATATATATATATATATATATACATATATATATATATATATATATGCATGCAAGAGGAAGTTTTCCTTTTGTTTCCAAAGAAAGCCCCTGAAGCTCCAGTATGAACCAAAAGTTGAAAGAGTTTGTTTTTGAAGTACGACAAAAGTAAAAAACAAAAGCAAACAAACAAACAATAAATGAAGGAATAGAGAGGAATGAGCAGACTAGACTGAGACAGGGAAACTTATAGAAACTCCTTTTGCAGGGCAGCTAGATGGCACAGAGGATAAAACACCAGGCCTGGCATTAGGAAGACCTGAGTCCAAATCTGCCCTCACACACTTAACTGTTTAGCTGAATGACCTTGGCCAAGTCACTTAACCCCATTGCATTGCCAATAAAAAGAAACTCCTTTTGTAATAGAATATAAATGGAAAGTAAGCAGGTATTCATAAATTTTAGAATAGCATTTTGGAATATGAATGCCTTAATATGTTATTGTATCATAAAAAATAATATATGTACAGTTTAAACATGAGAAGAATGAATGAAGTGAGCAAACCGAAGAAAACAAGGCATTTTTGGATTTGTCTCATTTTACTATTCAGTTTTTCTAGTCTTTTTATTTTTTTCCTTTTATCAATTTGAAGGCAGTCTATAGGTAGCAGAAAGAGGAGGAATATCTTAATCAGAAAAAGAAGAGAAAAATCAAAGAAGGTTATTAAAGGAAATTCATATAGAATCAAAAATAGAATAGCTTTGAAAATTGCATGCTGATATTTTTCCCTCAAGAGGGAAGAGATAGAGGAGATTCATAGTTTAATGTGTAATCCTCTTTTTATGATCTGCCATGTACAAGAAAATAATGAATTAAAACAAATAAAAAGAGGCAGAAAATGAATAGGCTGAATTAGATAACTTCTAAATTTCCTTTCATTTTGAAATTAATGATCATTGCTTCATAAGTATTAAGTTCTAGTCACATAAGATAAAGCAAATCATCCAACAAATTCTAAAAATGCAGCATAAATACTGCGAGCATAAGTAAATAGGAGCACCAAACAACATAACTGAACTCTTCCTATAAATCACAACTAATTCATGTGTGCTGATGGAAACAGAGAAAAAGTCAACATTTCAGTGACATGAAAACTGCAACATGGTTGAAGGGGACTTTTCCTTCCCATTAGATAATACAGTATTTCAGATCCATTAACACAAATGGCTGAAAGCATGTAAAAATTGGAATCTGTATTCTCTAAACTATACTAAAAGACACACTTCAATTTGTGCCTTCACATTTGTACTTTCAACTTTTTCAGATGCAAAAAGACAAGAGCAAAATTCTCTTTGCTTAAATGACCCTGGAAGTCAGTGCATTCAGAAGATCACTTCAAGAATTGTTCACTCTGTGAACATGGACATCATTACTGACTGAACAGCTTAACAACTATAATCAGAAAAGTCGTTTTTGAGCTTTCTCCTTTCCCCAACTTCTAAGGGAAATCATTTGCTGCCTTCTTCAGGGCAATGCTTATCAACCAAATGCTCAGGTTCATCTTCAAATGTTTTAGACCAAAGGTACTGTAATGGAGATAACTGATCTTTCAATACTCTTTTTTTAATGCTGTACATATTTTCATTTATTTCTATTTTCATAGGTAGAGGATAAATATTAATGAACACAGATGGAAGTTTTATATATCATCAAAAATAATTTTATTAATATTTTAATGTGAATAAAAACAAAACAATGCAAAACAAAAAGCCAGTGTGTCTTGTTTCCAAATTTCAAATATTCAAAATAAAATGGGCAAGTCAATTTATAAAGATAAATTGTATCCTTCTTTGAAAGTTGTAAGAAGCCCAGTAAATTCTTGAAACTTTTCCCTAGAATTCAGATTAAAAACTATTGATTTTTAAAATCCATATAAAGCATTTTATATGCATGATATTTAGGTGAAAATATTTTATTTATTACCCTTGCTAATAAACTCAGATAAAAGTTACACTCTCAAGATCAGTATGCTCAAGTGATTCTTTCTCGTTAGAATATTACTTTTAAACTGGATGTCTGGCTTCCTGTTTTAGTCCTTTCCTATCCATAGTGTGTATGGCTAGTAAATTATTTTCCTAAAGCACTTTTCATTGTCACATCTGTGCTTGAAAAAAAGCTTTCGTTCACTTTTAATTCTAGTATCAAACTTAAAATTTCTCTTCTTGAAAATGCTTTTCAATCTGTCTTAAGACTACCTTTCTATATTTAATGCAAATTGTCTCTTTCAAATATTCAACTTCATAAATTTTTATAATTTTTTTCCTGGGACTATGTCTTCCTTTTGCTTCTGTGACTTTTCACTGGCTATCCACAATGTTTGGAATGCTTCCTTCTAACTTTTTTTAAAAAAATATTTATTTAGTTTGCTTTTAATTAATGGAATAAAACAAGAATTTGCATAATAGCATTTAACAAACAGATGATTGCACATGAAACAGAAATTTTATTACACATAACTTGCTATTCCTTTTAAATAATTCATAAAGTTATCAGGGAAAATTTATTTTTTCTTTTATTCTATCCCACCCTAGCCTACAATTGACTACCATTAGCCAAATGTGTGTGGGAGGGTATATAAAATAATTCTATACATGCTTCTATTTATCAATTCTTTCTCTTGATGTCAGTAGTGTCTTCAGATATCCTTCACATCTAATTTGGATATTTATGATTTTCAAAATGATTTAAGTACTCTTAAGTTGTTTTTAAAACAATATTGCTGTTATTATATACAAGATTCTTTACCGTCATATCTTAGAGTCCCTAGTTTTCAATATTTATTTTGATGCTATCTCTCTCTCTCTCCTTTTTTTGTTTTATTTTTTCTATTCATTCAAAGGTAATTTACAACATTCATTCATTTGCAAGGTTATGCATTCCACAATTTTTCTACCAGCTTCCCTTCCCACCCTGCTCCACATGGCAGCAAACAATCTGGTAAAAGTTCTAGATGTACAATTGTGTTTTACATATTTCCATATAAGTCATGTGATGAAAGAGGAATTAGAACTAAGGGGGGGAAAGCCTGAGAAAGAAAAAAAAAGTTTTAAAAAGTAAGCATAGTATGCTTTGTTTTGCATACTCCATTGTTTTTTTCTTTGTGGATGACATTGTCTATAACAGGTCTCTCAAGATTGTTCTTCATTTCTGAACTGCTGAGAGGAGCTGTATACATCACAGCTGATCATCTCACAGTGTTGTTAATGTGTTTAATATTCTCTTGGTTTTGCTCACTTCACTCAGCATGAATTCCTGCAAATCTTTCCAGACTTTCTAAAGTCTGGACACTCATGATTTCTTACTAGTACTCTATAACATTCATATACTTGTTCAGTGACTCCCAAATTGATGGGCATCTGCTCAATTTCTAATTCTTTACAAATACCAAATAACTGGCCAATATAATGTGGTATTATTTATCCTCTTAATGTTTTTCCTTCTAGTATAATCCTTCTTTTCATATCTTAATTTTTCTTTATTCTGTCTAGAATCACACAATCTCTGTCAAAATAAATTTTTCTATGGGGGTGGGAAGGAAAGGGGGGATGGCAGAGCCAAGATGTCAGAGTAAAGGTAGAGCATCTCCAGAACTCTCCCCCAAATCACTCCAAATACCTTTAAATAATGACTCTAAACAAATTCTAGTGTGAGAGCCCACATAAAGGCTGAATGAAACAGTTTTCCAGTCCAAAACAATTTGAAAAATCTACACGAAGGGTCTGCTGCACTGAGGTGAGAGAGGGGTGCAGAGCCATAGGATCACATTGAAGCAAACCAATCAAGGAACAGACTGCTAAGTGACTGGGTCAGTAGCCGCAGTGGTGGGTTCCTTCTCAGTCCAGAGATTGCCAAAGACTACTTGAAAGATGAGCAGGAAATCTTTCCCACCAGGGTAAGATTGAAGCAGAGACCAGGGCAGACCTCAGCTGTGAAGAACTGATCTCAACTGACCAGGAGATGGTCTCAGAAACCACTGAATCAGGAGCAGCAGCAGCTGCTTCTAGAGCCCTAAGCCCACAGATGAGAAAGAGATTCCAGCAGTTTCTTTGTTATCACTGAGGCAGGACTTTTGTCACTTTGCCCAGACTCACATCCAAGTCACAGTCTAGTGTCCCACTCCCCAAAAGAGGAGCATAAGTACAATAGAGCTAATTGCCACAGCAGAGGGGGAACCTCATAACAATTCCAGTGCAGAAAGAAGTGCTTGTGATCACCCGCAAATGAGAACACAGATAAGAAGAATAGTCATCACTTCTTAGATCATAAGATCAGGGAGAAATTGAAAATTTGCAGGTCCCTACAAGTATCCCGAAAAACAGCTAAAAAGCCCTTAAAACTTGGAATAGTATGTCCTCCACCCTGAAAGCACAGTACTCCCTTAAGAAAGAGTGAAAATCAAGTCATAGGCTGGGGAAATCAGTAAAATGAAGAAGGAAAAAGCTATAGACAGTTGAGTTAGATCAAAATACAAACTCAGAAGATAAGAAAATCAAAGCTTCTACATCCAAAGTGTCCAAGAAAAATATGAATTGGTCTCATGTCATGGAAGAGATCAAAAAAGATTTTAAAAATCAAGTAAGAGACATAGAGCTAAAAGTGAGAAGAGAAATGAGTAATGTGGAAAAATCATGAAAATAGAGTCAGCAGCTTGGTGAAGGAGATAACAAAAAATATTGAAGAAAATAACCTCTTGAAAACCAGAATGGACCCAATGGGAAAAGAAGTCCAAAAATCATTGAGGAGAAAAATGCATTAAAATGTAGAAATGGTGGGGCAACTGGGTTGCACAGTGGTTAGAGCACCGGCCCTGGAGTCAGAAGTACCTGAGTTCAATTCCGGCCTCAGACACTTTGAGAATTACCTAGCTGTGTGGCCTTGGGCAAGCCACCATTGCCTTGCAAAAAAAAAAAAAAAAAAAAACTAAAAACAAAAAGTAGAAATGGTCAAATGGAAAAGGAGATACAAAAACTCACTGAAGATAATTTCTTAAAATATAGAATGGAACAAAACGAAGTAAATCATCATGGAAACGTGAGAAATCAAGACACAATAAAAGCAAAAGAATAAAAAACTAGAAGAGAATGTAAAATATCTCATTGGAAAAATAACTGACCTGGAGAACAGATCCAGGAAAAATATTTTAAAAATTATTGGACTATCTGAAAGTCAGGATAAAATAAATGTAGACTAAAAATCATTTTTTCAAGAAATTTCCCAAGAAAATTGCCCTGATATGCTAGAACAGGGTAAAATAGAAATTGAAAGGATCTGCCAATCACCTGAAAGAGATCCCAACATGAAAACTACCATGAATGTTATAGTCATATTTCAGAGCTCCCAGATCAAGGAGAAAATATTGTAAGAAACAATAAAGAAACAATTCAGATTCAACAAAATCAAACAAAACAAGGTCTTAGAGATATTCCAGAAGGCAAAAGAGCTTGTATTACAACCAAGAATCAGAAAACTAAACATACTCTTTTGGGGGAAAAGATGGTCTTTCATTGAAATATGGGACTTTCAAACTTTCCTAATGAAATAAAGTAGAGATGAACAGAAAATCTGATCTTCAAATACAAGACTGAAGTGAAACATAAAAAGGAAAACAGGAATGGCAAATCATGAGAAAATTAATGATGTTGAACTGCTTATATCCCTGCATGGGAATATGATACTGATAAATCATATGAACTTTATCTTTTATTAGGGCAGTT
Source organism: Macrotis lagotis (assembly GCF_037893015.1). Lineage (NCBI taxonomy): Eukaryota > Metazoa > Chordata > Mammalia > Peramelemorphia > Peramelidae > Macrotis > Macrotis lagotis. The sequence goes on along the minus strand of NC_133666.1, from coordinate 195,759,757 downwards.
AGCAAATACAGTAAATATAGACAAGGCACAAGTGGGAGTTGAATTTAAAGAGATAATATATTAAAACTATAGCATTATTGGGTGAGAGAGGAATGTATTGAGAGAAAGGGAAAGGGGGAGGTAGAATGGGGAAACTTATTTAACATAAAAAAAGGCAAGAAAAAATCTTTTCAGTGAACTTGAGAGGGAATGAATCAGCCTTACTCTCATCAAAATTTGCTCAGAGAGGTAATAACATACATACTCAATTGAGGATAGAAATTTATCCTACCCTAGAGGCAAGTAGGAGGGAAAAGGGAAAGGAGAAAAGGATGTGTGGGGGGAGGTGATAGAAGGGAGGGAAAATTGTGGGAGACTTTAGTCAGATGCAAAACACTTTTGAGGAGGGCCAGGGTAAAAGGTGAGAGAGAGAATTGAAGGATTTGGAAGAATAGGATGCAGAAAAATACAGATAGCAATAATGTTGTTGGAGGATTTGTAAAGTGTTTCACAATTCTGCAGATCAATTTGAAACAAGTTTCTCTGAAAAAGACCTCATTTCTTAAACATACACTGAGTCAAATTTATTTAAAAAGTGCCATTCCCCAATTGAATAAAAGATTAAAAAGTCATATTCTTTCTCTTAAGGGGAGATTTTTTTTCCCCTGATTTCTTCATTTATTAGTGTTTTCTCTCTCCCACTGTAATTATCATATACATATACTTTGCATGGTGCAATATATTATGAACAATAAATTGATCAACAACAACTTATTAAATACCTGGCACTGCACCCAATGCTTCTACATATATAGATATATAAAAATAGATATGAGAAAAAGTGAGAGGGGATAGTATTGCGGTATCAAGAAAAGATTGATGAACAAAGTAATATTTGAGTTCATGCTTGAAGGAAGATAGTGGTTCTAAGTGGTATATGAGACAGAGTTAAAGCCATGTGGGACACTCTTCACAGAGGCAAGGAGTCTGGTGACCGACATTTTTCTCTTTTTTAGTTTCTTTCTCTAGCCTCAAATACATTTGAGCTTTCACTTTCCTAATTCATTTTTATTACTGTGACAGTTTCTCATATTTATTTCCTTTTATTAGTACTTATTTCCATCTCCTGCATATTTCTTTTTTAAATCTAAGTTGGTTGGTGGGTTCCTTGTTTATCTACAAAGGTCTCTATCCTATCTCATTGGAATCGCTTCTCTTTACATCTTCAGAATTTCATTCATTAGAATCTCCTATAGCTCCCTAAGCTAAATTCTCTTGAATTATTTTAATCTATGGAATTTGACTTATTTTTCTGTTGAAATCAACTTTCTCAAAATCTAGGAAAAATGTCAAAATATTTGAAGGTGTCCTCTTATTTATCACAAACCTTAAGAAATTTGGTCCACAGGATGGAGTGATCATTTCCCCCTAAAGTTCTTATCATTTCTAATCCAGGAACCAATGATAATGAAAATTAGATCCTGATAGAATTATATCATCTTGATCCTTTTAACTTTTGGAGGATGAATTTATCACTAAGACAAATCAACAATTTATGTTTTTCTGCTTGTGTGTTTATATGTGTTTGTGTATGTGTGTGTTTGTGTGTGTGTGCATGACACAGAGACAGAGACAGAGAGAGAGGTAGACATAGAAACAGACTGAAAGAGAGAGATGTTGGGATAATTGAAACCCCTATCTCTACAATTATCATGCCTCTCTGCCAAACTTGTGATCTAATTCCCCAATTTCTTAGCTGTTTTCTCTTTCTTGCCAGGTCATTTATAATGATAAAAATCATTTCCTTTCTCTTTTCTCTGTCCTTCACCCAAACATTCTCTATCATGCTTTTCCCTCTAGTTCCTGGATTTTCTCCAATGAATATACTTTCTTCATATTCAATGATTTTTTTTTGTGTTTTTTAAATGAAGTATACCTGTATAGAGCCAAAGTTGAGTTACGGGTTTTATGCAAATAATTGTCAGCAATATATATTTATATATTTTTGAAAAAATACTACTATTAATTGTATAGGCATCAAAGGTCATGCATATCTTTAAGAATGGCAAATTGAAAAGAAAAATGATATTATTCATTGTCATTACAAAAAAGAAAGGCTAATATGACACATTCTTTATAAACAAAAATGAAATAAGAGTAATAAAGAAGTAGCTACAAAAGGAGATGAAGCAGTGAATCAAAACACCATTCCAAGAAATGAGAAATAGTTATGATAAAGAGAATGATAAAAAAGGGAAAAAAATCTATTTAAAATTATTGGACCCTGAGGTAAGGCATCCTCAGAAGAAAATGTAAGTCTCTGAAGACTTTTTGTTCAGTCTTTTCATTCATTTTTGACTCTTCATGATCCCTTTCTGGGTAGGGGGGCTTCTTAGCCAAATTTTAGAATAATTGACATTTGCTTATCCACTTTATCTATAGATGAGGAAACTGAAGCAAAAAAGCGGTCAAGAGACTTCTTCAGGATCACATGGCTAGTAAATATCTAAGGGCAGTTTTGAAAACAGGTTTTCCTGATTCCAGGTCCAGGACTCTATCTGCCTGTATAATTAGAAACACTGCCTAACTGGCTGAATTGTTAATAAGTCATTTTTCAGTTATGTCTAACTCTTTGTGATTCCTTTTGGGATTTTCTTAGCAAAGATATTGAAGTGATGTTCCATTTCCTTCTCCAACTCATTTTACAGAAGAAACTGAAATAAATAGGGTTAAATGACTTGCCCAGAGTCACACAGAAAGTAAGATTCTAAAGTCTGATTTGAGGTTAGTTCCTCTTGACTGTGGAGCCAGCACTTTATCCACTGAACCATCTAACTGTTCTTCTGAAAAGAACAAAATAGAAAAATAAATCAATAAATTGAGTGTGCAATTAAAAAACCTAGAAAATTTAATACAAATTATTCAGTAATAAAATCTTGAAAAAAAAGAAATTTTCAATGTTATTAGAGAAATAGAGAAATGTATTGAAAAACTCTAGAATTGATAAAATTAAGAAATTTTTTAAAGACAAAATAATTATTTTTATTACATATTAATTATTTATGAATATTAAAAGAGGAAGAGACTTCTCTGACATACATCTATGACAAAAAATCAAGATGTTATGCAGAAGCAGGAGGCACACTTTCCCAAAGTCCCCTCTTTATGTGCAAAAGATTAGGCACCTCCACTGAGAGCTTTACTTTAAACTGTACTAAAAGTACACCCTTTATCACCAGTAATACCTGCTCCTGCTGTCATACCCAAGCAGCTAGAGGTACCAATATTATACATACTGTTGGTTCAACCAGTGGAAATACTTTTCTCCAAGCATTACTGGTGGCTTCTATGTCAAGGCTTTTCATCACTTTCCAAGAGCCCCAGTGCACCAGGACCAACAGAGGAAACAATTAGGTAACAAAAAGCATTATGGTCTCAAAATTGTGTGAGGGATTCAGTGAATTCTAAAGCAATGTAGTTTTGCAAAGGGATTGATCTAATTGAGACTTTCAAAGGGAAGAAACGAAATATCAATTCTAGAGACCTATCTTATTTAATAAAAAACATAAGGGAAATGAAAAAAACAGCTAAGACCACCTTAATTTATTGTTGTTATTGTTGTTGCTATTGTTGCTGTATGTTTCTGCTTGTGTATGTGGTGTGTGTGTGTGTGTGTGTGTGTGTGTGTGTGGTAAGTGTGTGTTGCCTGTTTTTCTCCAGAAGTTCTTTGTTTTACAGATACTTGAGAGAAATGGCAGCTCCATCGTGGTGATACATGAAATAATATAAAATATTGAGACTAGATAAATGTGATCCTATCACAATGAATTCTTGTGATGCTAATTCTTAGTATAAAGAAGATCTTAAGTTCTGGCAAGTATTTCAAATGAAATGATTTCCACCTAGGAAAAAGAAAGGAAAATTACCAAAATAAAAAAAATGAATGAGGTAAATTCACAAGAAGAGAGCAACAACAAAAAAATTACTATAGAGAACAATGAACAGAAAAACTGAGAATTCAACTAAAGAATTTCTCCTGAAAATATAAAAATCTCAAATAGTAGTAAAAAGCAAGTATTATGAATAGAAACAGAGTCAAAGACAGAGAGACAAAGACAGTCCAAGATACAGAGACACACAGAGAAATATATGTGTGTATATGTGTGCATACTGTATAGATATATATATATATACATATATATATGTATGCATATATATATATATATATATATATATATATATAAAATACAGAGAAAGAGAGAGAAATCTTATACAGCCCAATTTCAGAGGGAAAGATTTGAATAATACATAAATGTAGCCTAAAGGAATTATTATGAAATTCTATCAAATGTTAAAGAGCAATAATACTAAAATTGGTTTAAAATAGAGAAAGTATAGTCCATTAAACTATTTAAAAAGCAAATGTGGACCTTATATCTAAATCAGGGAGAACTGGAGATTGCTTCAACGAATAAATCTTTTAAAAATAAACAAATAAATTTCCAGAAAATCTTTGAAACAATTAACAAAATTAGCAAAGTAGCAGGATATAAAATAAACTCACATAAATCATCAGCATTTCTATATATGAACAACAAAGCCCAAAAGCAAGAGCTAAAAAGAGAAATTCCATTTAAATTAACTATAGACAACATTAAATACTTAGGGAACTACTTCCCAAGAAAACCCAGAAACTGTATGAACACAATTATAAAGAACTTTTCATCCAAATAAATTCAGCCCTAAATATTTGGGAAAATGTCAAATGCTCATGGGTAGGTCATGTTAATATAACCAAAATGATAATTCTATGCAAATTAAATTGCTTATTCAGTGTCATATCAATCAAACTAACAAATAACTACTTTACCAAGCTGGAAAAAAAAAGTAATAAAATTTGTCTGGAGCAACAAAAGGGCAAGAATAGCAAGGAAACTGAGGGGGAAAAAAGATAAAAGAAGATGACCTAGCTCTACCAGATCTAAAACTATAATTATAAAGCAGCAGTCATTCAAATTGTCTGGCACTGGTTAAGAAATAGAGTAACTGATGAGTGGATTAGGATAGGTTCAAACAAAACTGCAGTAAATGACTATAGCAATCTACAAACCCAAAGACATCAGCTTCTGGGAAAAGCACTCACAAATTGACAAAATTGTTGGGAAAACTGGAAAAGAGCATGGCAATAACTGGACCTATATCCCATACCCTACACCAAAATAAGGTCTAAATGGGTTACAGGAATTAGACCTAAAGAGAAATAACATAGCTAAATGAATAGACCAAGAAATACTCATCTATCAGATCTATGGAACGTGGATAAATTTATGACCAAACAAGAATTAGAGCACATTATAAACTACAAAATGAATGATTTTGACTGTTAAATTAAAAAAAATTTTACACTAATAAAATCAAAGCTGTGAAGATTAGAAGAAAAGTAGAAAGTTGGGAAACAATCTTCACAACTAGAAATTCTGATAAAGGTCTCATTTCTAAAATATATAGAGAATTGCATCAAATTTATAAGGTCACAAGTCATTCCCTAGTTGCTAAATGGTCAAAGGATATGAACAGACAGTTTTCAAATGAAGAAATTAAGGATATATATATATATATATATCCCAAATCATTATTGATTAGAGAAATCCAAAATAAAACAATGAAGTATCACCTCACACCTATCAGATTGACCAAGATAAGAAAAAGGGAAAATGATCAATTTTGGAGATTTCGTGGGAGGATTGGGACATTGATGCATTGTTGGTGGAGTTGTGAATGGATCCAACCTTTCTGGAGAGCAATATTTCAGAAGTGTACCATTTGACCCAGCAATTCCAATTCTGGGTCTTTATCCAGAAGAAATTATAAAAACAGAAAAATCCTACATATTCCAAAATATTCATAGCAGCTTTTTTTTGTAGAGGCAAAGAATTGGAATTTGAAGAGATACCCATCAATTGGGGAATGGCTAAACAAGTTATGGTACATGAATACCATGGAAAACTATTGTTCTATAAGAAACCATAAATGGTCAGATTCTAGAGAAGCATGGATCTGATGCTGAGTGAAGGGAGCAGAACCAAGAGAACAATGTACACATTAACAATAACACTGGGAGATGAACAACCTTGTTGAAAGCAGCTCCTCTCAGCAGTTCAGACAGCTAGGACAAATGTGTTATACTGGCTTTGGACTCTGTTATCTCTATCTAGAGAAAGCAAAACAAAACAAAACACACAAAAAAATAAATCCTTCAGAATCTGTTGAATACTTTATAAAAATTTTCTCTTATTTATCTCTTTCCCTTAATCCTAATTCCTCATACCAAAAATATCTAATCTGTAAACATGTTTATAAAAATATGTATGTACAATTCTAACCTGAAAGTTCACAGCTGAGAGGAGGGGGGTGGGAAGGGAGAGTGAAAGGAACTTTTGTAACTTAAAAACATACATGGTCATATAGGTGAAAATAAATAAATAAATAAATAAATAGCAAAAAAAAAAATAAAACAAAACAAAATAAAATTCCACCCTAGAGAGGGCAGTAACATAACAACAATCACTGTGACAAAATTGGATTCATTGCAGGTATATAGGGATTTTTTAAAAGGGAAACAATTAACAAAATCACAATAGGAAAAACAATAAATACATGAAATTGTTTTAATAGATGAAGGGGAAAAGTTGTAATACCTTATAGCACTCATTTGTGCTTCAAAACCCTAAAATCATGAGTATAATTCTCATGTAATAGAATATGTTTGAAACCCCTGATTCATCAGAGACTGAAACTGATAGATCTCTTCATTATGGTCATTCCAAGCTGTTCAGACTAAAACTAATCAAGCATTCATGTAAAGCCTGACATCAAATTGATGAACATGAGAAAAAGCTGCCTGAAAAGGAACAAATTGGGCGGGTGGCTAGGTGGCTCAGTGGATAGAGCACCAGCCCTGGAGTCAGGAGTACCTGAGTTCAAATTCAGACTCAGAATAATTAATAATTACCTAGCTGTATGGACTTGGGCAAGCCACTTTAACCCCATTTGCCTTGCAAAAACACACACACACACACACACACAAAGGAACAAATCCATCTCAGTCAGAAAAAAAAAAGCTGCTCTAATCTTCTGTGTAAATCAGTATTGTTTTTGGGACAGTGAAAAAAAGTAGTGGGCAGCTATCAGAGATTTGGTGTACATTGCTGCATTGCTCATCTGGGTCAGAACAATCACAAACATCAAGATTGTTTTGATGAAAATGATGAGGAAATACAGAAGCTGCTAACTGAAAAATGAGAACTCCATGGGAAGTTTACCAGCAGGGTAATTCATTATTTCTAAGAATGCAGCACTTAATTCCATCAGAAGTAAAGTACAAGTGAAGCTTAGAGAGATGAAGAATTCTTGGCTCAGTAAGAAGGTAGGTGAAATTCAGTTTTATGCAGATAACAATACAAAGTGCTTTTATAATGCCCTGAAGGCTGTTTTTGGGTTGAAGACCTTTGGTGCATCTCAACTCCTCATTGCTGATGGAGTCACATGAATTAGTGATAAGGAAAGATCCTAGAGAGTTGGATAGAACACTTCTGCAGTGTTCTTAACAGACCATTCTCCATCAGTGCAGAAGCCATTGAACATTTACCTCAAGTTAAAGTCAATCTATCCCTAATTAAAGTCCAGTTGAAGAAGAAATTTTGAATTCCATTAGACTCCTTTCATGTGGCAAAGCATTTGGTACTGATTCTATTCCAACTGAGATTTATAAGGTGGGAGTTTCTAATGTCATTAAAAAAAACTGACCACAATTTTTCTAGTTATATGGCATGAAGAGAGATCATTCCAGGAATTCAAGGTTGCCTCAAGGAATTCATCTCTGGAAAGGAAAAGGGAATAGTGTCCTATGACAATCACATGAATGTTTTACATTTAGTCACTATTGATAAGATTCTTATCAGAGTTCTCCTCAGTGGATTGATTTTTCACCTAGAAAATGGTCACTTCTCTGGGAGCCAGTGTGGCTCCAAAAAGGGTCAAGGAACAGTCGATATGATGTTTGCTGTTTGACAACTCCAGGAAAAGTGCCAAGAGCAGAACAAAAGTCTGTATACATTTGTAGATCTGACTAAGACCTTTGATATTATCAGTCAAGAGGGCTTATGGAAAATTATGTCATAATTTGGTTACCCAGAGAAGTTCATCAGTATTGTACATAAATTTCATGACAGAGTGCATGCCCAAGTTCTGGAAAGTGGTTGATGCTCTTGTGATTTCCCAGTCACCAGTGAAGTGAAACAAGGCTGTGTCCTTGCTCCCATGAGTTTTCCGTTTTCAACGACGTTATCAAATGCCTTCACTGAGAATGAACACAGCATCAGGATCAGCTACAGCGCTGCTGATAAATTCTTCAACTTGAAAATGTTACAAAACAAGGCTACAATGAAGGTATTATTAGTGTATGATTTTGTTTGCAGATGATTGTACCCTCAATGCAGGCTCTGAAACAGAGATGCAACAAAGTACAGATTGATTCTCTGCTGCTAATGCTAACTTTGGCCTAATAGTTAACATCAATAAAACACAGGTGCTCCATCTTCCTTAACCTTGGTTTAGCTGTCTTTCTGAAATTATTTCCAATTTATATGATATATTTCTTGTTTGAACGTAGTTGTTTGAATGTTGTTTCCCTCTTTATAATGAAATTTTTGAAAGCAGAGACTATCTTTCTTTGCATCCTCAGTACTTAGTATACTGCCTTGAAACTAGAAAATGTGAAATGTTTAGGTGATGAAAAAAATGCATAGGTTTAGTACTGTATCAATCAAATTATCAAGATAATACTTTCTAGAATTTGTTAAAAAGATAAAAAAATACCCTTTGGAATATTTTTAGATAATTTTGTGCATGAGAAGAATGTCATATAAAAAAGCTGGTTTCAGAGCCAAGTCAATTGGTTACATCAATTACTTTAGAGTTGTTTACCAATTTAGATTTGATTGGATGATGTCAAGAGAATTTGCTCTTCAAAAAATCTCTAGTTTTATTTCTTGGGCAGAGAATATGAATAAGATCTCTGGAGAATATTTATCCCTTCTGCTGAGATCTATGAAAGGCTAAGTAAAAGAAAGAACTTTGAATTTGAATAAACAACACAATATTGTTTTTATTTTGAAGATTTAAAGTAATTTACTAATTTCTCATATTTTTCCCTCAAAGCAGTGATTTTTCATTTTATAAAGTTGTAACGATAAAATCGTAGAAACTCTTTGCATTTCTAACAGTGCCACCATCTCTAGAATCTATGCTGCAACATATGGGTAGACGGATAGTCAATCTAAATACCTGCTAGACTGCTATGTGGAAGAATAGCTTTTAAAGGATATTAAATACTAGTTATTAATAGTTATTACTCATCTAAAGTTCCAAATAATTTTTTAGATTTGCATGAAATACAGAACTCTAGATTTGTCCTGTACTTAAAAAGTATTAAATTGAGTTCACAAGTGATTAAAATAAAATTCAGATTTGGGTAGTGTCTTTCATTTGCATTTATGACTAGCAAGCTGTAACCACATCTCAGAAGAATATCTGCCAGCTTCCATGACTGTTGGAATATATTTAAATTGCTTTTGGGGGTCTTTGTTGTGGAATAAAAGAAGCAATGCATCAAGAAAAATAGAATATAATTTAAAAATTTTTGAATTTTTAGTTTTACTCAAGTAATTGCAATTATCTTTGTTCAGTATAAACTACACAAAAAGATAGTTTATCAATCTAAGCACTTGAATTTCTAATGTTAACTGACTCTATAAAATTCTTTCCCAATCAAACTTTTAAGATTTTAAGCTTTTTAGAATTGGAAAAGATATAGAGGTAAGTTCATCCAAACCCCTCATTTTACAGAGAAGGAAACTGAAACCCAGAAATTTTAAGTGTCTGAATTATGTTATGTAGTTGTTGCTTATCCATCATATTCAAAGAAACTATCTTGACTTGTGCATGAATTGAATTTAATCCAGTCAGTGTTGCACAAAATCATTAGCCTCACTCTCCATTCCAGAGTCATTCAAGTCCAGAGGCAAGGCAAAAGTCAAGATGACTGCTAATGACTCAGGATGCAATGGATGACCTTGGCATCTTTGATATTTTACCCAACTCTAAGCACTCCACAGTGCCTGCTTCAGTCACCTTCCTGGCTATAGAAAGAATTTTTTTTTTCTCATTTACCCATTCCTTCGGGGAAGTCTTCATATGCTTAGAGTAGAAATCCCCCTAAATCAGTGATAGGTTTGAGTCCTGTCAGTTGTCCCTCAACCTAATTTAGTCTATCTGCTGAGATGATTTTTCTTGGGTTTGGCTACTATTTAGTTGATGAAAAAAAATGTACAGGTTTAGTATTTGGATGAGCAACTCTGTAAAGGACTCAGCAAGCCCTCACACCAGAGGGGCTAGTCCTCCCTGAATACTTCCTTAGTCTGAGGATAAATCCAGGTCTTCTCATTCCTAATACAATGCTACTTCCACTTTAGTTAAATAAAATTAGAAAGGCATAGTGCCACACAGCCTAAGAGTTTCACTAAATTATAAAGACATTCTTTATTAATATTAAAATGGAAAATGGAGCCTTAAATAAAAAAGATAAAAGTTTCCATTGACTTCTGCATTGTCAAAATCCAAAAGTCAATTAACTCTTGTCTTTTTCAAGTTTTTCACTTATTATTGCTAGAAGAATTGTTTGGTAGATGACTGATGGTTCAACCCATCAATTACTTGATGAGCTTGTATGATGTGGATCTTTGTATATATAGATATAGAGATAGAGATAGAGATAGAGATAGAGATATATAGATATATAGATATATAGATACACACACACACACACACACACACACACACACACACAGGAACTGGGGGGGAATCAACAAAAACATGCTTTTAGGAGGAATTCCTGAAATGTTTTCTCCTTAGACTATAAGAAAAAGAACAAAGAAAGTTTAACTCCTTTCCTTCCCCTGGAAATTGTGCATCCTTGTCTAGGTAGGCCTGAGCCCTTGTCACCTTCTTCTGCATTATATTTGTTACTTTCTTTTCAAAGCATGGATCAATGAATAGAAATATTAAGAAAAGGAAATATCTATTTTTGGTCACAATTATATTTCAGATATTTTAGAATTGAATTCCAGATGACCAGAAGGAAGAGAAGAGAATTTGAAGACAGTCAAATCACTTAGTAGCTGAAGGAGTCAAGAAGCTTAAGTCTTGTCCTTGCTGACCAGAAGACCAAGATCATGTAAATTGATCATCTTGAGTAAATCTCATTGAATGTGAAAGTGAAAGATCTATGTAGAACCACACCAAGGTATCTTTATGTCTTGGGAGAGAATAATGAGGGTGATAGGTTGGTTACTTGAGATGTTTTAGGTTTTCTTATCTGATATACATATCTTTGAAAACATTTGTTACTTAAACATTTTGTATAACAAAGAAATAAACTCTTATCTGAGTCTCAAATTATATCTTGGGTATCTTTCCTAGATGGGATATAATTGGCTACATTTTGGGGGAGGAACATAGCAGTGAGATATAATTATTTTTTTAAATATTTCTCTACAGTTTTATATAAAAGGTTGGTGGGCATAACAAGTTAGAACAAAAGAAATCTGACTTTCCTTTTCAGGGTACATCTCCTTATGATAAATACAGTCAATGGGATCCTAGAGTCATTTTTTTTAGCATAAATCCCCTGAATCCCTAAGCATACAATGCCCTCAACTATTTTTAAAATATTTATTATTTTCATTCATATGCACATGTATATTTTTAAATTACAAAATTTCCTCCCATCCTCCCCTTGCCAACCCCTCCCCTCAGCAGTAAACAGGTTAGCATTATACATACATATTTTGATAAACATGTTTACAGATTAGGATTAATTATTTTCAGTATAAGGAACTAGGATTAAAGGAAAGAGATACATAAGAGATAATTTTTATAAAGTGTTCATCAGATTCTGGAGGATTGTGTGTATGTGTGCATGTGTGTGTGTGTGTGTGTGTGTGTGTGTGTGTGTGTGTGTGTGTGTTTCTTCCTCTGGATGGGGATAATATCCTCAACTCCTTTGAAAAATCACAATAGATACATCAAAGAATATAATCAAACATATCTCAAAAGAAAAATTGGGCCAAGCAAGATGGAATAGAAGAAAAAGATACAGCCTAGTTCTACCCCGTAAATATTTCACAAAAAAATTCAGACAGAAAATATATCCAATTAAATCCTTATCAGGAAATTTAAGAAAAAAATGAATCATTTTTCCAGATCACGTTAGCATAAAAAGACAGACAAGGATGCCTACAAATACTGAGGGCAGAGTTTAAAAGATCAATATAGCAAGAAGAGATCCTACGTTTAGTACTAAGTGGCCTCAAATTTTAAAGGGGAATGGGAATGAGTTCCAACTGACAGTTCTTTTACTCACTAGCCTCTGCTGAATCCTCCTGGAAAATTAATATTAATAGACCCAAGTTTTGAATTAAATGAAGAGAAAGCACAGAAGTGAGAATATGTTATGTGGGCCTGACTCTGGAAATAGATCATGCTCTCAGACCCACCACTAATCTCACCCATTTCAGTCTGAAGCCAGCAGTATGATAAGCAGTAGAGAAAGTCCAAACAAAGTTCAGGTTGTAGCTATGTCCCTCTAAATCTGAAGAGTTTTCCAGTCAGTAAACATTAAACAGTCTACTTAAATTGGACACAGTTAATTGCATATTTGTGAAAAGGATTTTGTTTTTATTTCATTTTTGAATCGAGGAAAGTGGTGTATAGAGAATTCCTTGTTAATTGAATAAAAACAAAATTAAGTTATTAAAAAATGGTATGGTTTCAATGCACCTAAAAATAAAAAGAAAGTAGGTAAATGGAAAATATTTTTGCAACAAGTTGTTTCTCTGTTAAAGGTCTCATTTCCAAAATACATAAATAGAAGCTTTACATTTGCTAGAATAAGAGCCATTCCTCAAATGATAAATGGTCAAAGGATATATTACTTTTTAAAGAAATAACTTCAAATTATTAATATCCACATAAAATGCTCAAAATCACCAATGGTTAGGCAAATATAAATTAAAAGATTTCTGACGCTCCAATGCATATTCAGTGAAATTGGCAAAGATAGAAAATTGCAATTTTGGAGAGATTATGGGGGAAAAAAAGCAAATTATTGGATTATATGCTGTTTGTAGTCTAAGACCCTGAGTGTCAAAACCTATGAACTTTTGCCTAAATTCCACTCCTAAATTTCTGCCTGGTCAGCTCTCGGATCATGCAACGGGGGAACTTCCCCAAGGACCTGCATGCAATAAGAACACGCCACCATCTCAAGACAACCAGCAGATGCTTAGAACTCCCCTCCTGAACTATATATAAGGGCTCTCCTCGATTTACTTGGGGTTCTAAGATCCTAGCCCTGTCCTAGGACAGAACCCTAGCTTGAGCTAGTTTAATAAACACTTGCTATTGCATCTCCATTGTGTCGAGTGCCTCTGTTCCAAGATTGGGGAATTCTCGGGCCATAACAGTAGAACTTTGAATCAGTATAGACATTCTGGAAAAAAATGGGTAACAAGGCTTCAAAAATTGTCGAGCAATGCCATTATTATGTCTTTTCCACGAAGAGATAAAAAGAACCATATTTATCTATTCTCTTTATAGCAGAAAAGAACTGAAAACTAATCATATACCCATCAGCTGAGGAATGGCTGAATAAATTATATAACTGATTGCAGTAGAATATCATTGTACAGAAGAAATACCAAAAGAAATTCTTTCCAAGAAACCTGGAAAGATGAACCAATACAGAATGCAGTGAGCAGGACCAGAAAAACTAACTACCACTAACCACAATGATAAGAATATTGTAAATAGAAGCAACAACCACAAAACAAATAAAAAACAATGAATGGAGCAGAACTTCAAAGAATGTATTCAGAATTTCACAATGTTGTTTTAGAATTCTTTGATATATTGATTGATTTTGCTGATTTTTTATCATTTCTCTCTTGCCTTTTTTCTCTCTTAAAAATTATTTATTTTATGAAATATGTTCTCTGGAAGCAGAAAGGGGGGGAAGTAGAAGAAACAGATAATGCAAAAACAAACTATACCAATAAAATGTATTTAAATTTTTTTCATGGATATTTATGTAACTTTTATTGAATTTGTGAAAATTATTTATTATGACTCAGCACATAATAAGCTAAGAATGTCAATATATAAATGCATAAAAACTTATACATGAAATACAAATCTCTCTTCAGTATAGTTTGTTTTTCCTCTAAATAAAAATAATCAATTCAGCTTCCCACAATCAGATATGGTGCTCTTCAGAAAGCAAGAATTCAATACAAAACTTCTAAAACCTCTCAGTTGAATAAATGAAATTTTTTGGAAGATTACTATTCTTTCCCAAAATGGTATTGAGATTTCAGTATGTGTGAAGTGTAATTTAGTATATGAAATAGTTGATATAAGAGATTGCCTGCATCCTCTAGGAATTAGCAGTCTTGTTGGAGATGTGTACACATAGGTATAAACTTGTATATGCCTCATTTTTCTTCTGCATCATTTGCACAAACAAAAATATGAACTTTTTTCTCCTCTAAAGAAAAAGTGGAAGTGATCCTTTGCTTATTTTCTTGCCATTATCAATTTTTAGATCATTGTCAAATATTGCTACTTCCTAATTCACTTGAACTTTCCTTTTTACTACTGTTCTTTCCACTTTCTACTTGCTTCTTAATAACACTCCCATTAGTGTTAATAGTCTCTTATAAATAGCTTCTTAAATTCTCAAATGAACAAGTCACTCATTTCCTGAAAAGAAGTAACTACTTTCCTCAGTCTTGACTTAAACTTGACAAAATCATCTGCATTTATGCAATATTTATGTATACAGTTATCATAAACTCTGAAACACTGCCATTTTTATATATTCCAAATTGCTACATGTGCATTGGATAGTGACAAATGAACTTGAGAATGATGGCTAAATGCTCTATTCTTTAATATAACTGGATAGATAAATACCCTAGTTGTCTAGTTAAATAACACATTTAGTTAAGTTTTACGAATAAAACTTTATTTTTTCTAATAATAACAGTATTTTATACTGTAGCAAGGTTAATTTACTCCTATCTGAAGGAAAAAAATCACCGAATATTTCAAACAGAGAAAAATAATTTGGTCAATATGTCACTTCTTTGTAGTATTCTCTTTAAATAATTTTGAAAAGTTTAGAGAAGACCTTTTATGGTAAAAATTAAAATCTAATCTCCAAATTATTTTTCATAGAACTAATGAAAAAGGAATAATGGAGTAAAAATAGCACTATTAAAATCATATTTTGACATTGCTATTTTTCATATTCTTTTATTTATATAATTACACAGTCTTATTGTTATGGATTTGTTGATTACCTGAAGGAATTCTCTTTTACCAGAGAAATCAGACAGACAATCACAGCGGTGTATAATGTAAAAATAGTCACTGGACACGCACTCTTCTTGTCATTGCTAAAGGCATTGAGTCCTGACAATGGCTAAAAGATAATGAAAACTGAATTCCAAGTAAAGAAAAAAATACCAAAACAAAGTATTTAATAAGACTTCATTAATCAAGCCTACGTGAACAAATCATGCACCTTCTTAGAAGAGAAATTCACGTTGGGAGGCATGATCTTTTAATATTATCTGGTTTCTACAATTATGCCCTGAAGTGATGAAAGGCATTTTCTTCTGAAGGAGTAACTATGATAAATGGTATTTAAAAGATCTTGAAAGTCAAGTACTAAAGAGAATTTGGCAAATTAGCTTGACTTTTTTTGTCATCCCCTTCAAAAGGGGTGACTTTATGTTTTATGCTGGGGTACTTTAGTTAAAATTACATTACACTTATGTTCCAAGCAAAATGATGATTTTTTTTTATTTTCTATATTCCTCTGAGGAGTAAAACTTAAAGGTTATTTTTCCCCCCAGGGGATTTGGAAAGCATAACTCTAGGATGAAACTAGATTTGAAAGCTTTTTATACTTAATGCTTGGAGAAAGATGGTATTGTGAATCAGAGCAGAGGAGTGGGAATGTTGAATTCCAAACATAACTAAACTTATGATATTCTACATGACCTTGAAGACACTTTTTTTTGCTTTGATTTTCTCCTCAGTTAAAATTGCAATAGTAAAGTTTAGATTGAAGCGAGATTTTTGTTATCAGTTTCTTATGTATGCAAAATTTCTCATATATATAATTACATTGGCTGCTTTAAGATAATTAGCACTATTTTATGGGCATGAGATTTAAAATGTCTCATTACCACCCAAAAAAATCACATTTATTAATTTCTAGTCTTGCTTGGTTCCAAGTAAGAGAAAAATCACCTTTTATAATCATCTTGTGAGTAAAATGAGGAACAGACTATCTCATGACCTCTCAGACAAGGAAATGTATTCAATTGAATCTTTGTTTACAAATTTATACACACATACATAATACACATATTAGGTGCAAAGCATTGACATTTAGGACATCACATAGCTTCAGAGCTCAACCTTACTTCTGGACTCTTTGTCTCACTGTCATTTCCTTCGTTGTCAGCATCAATAATTTGGAATGTAGGGGCAACTAGGTGGCACAGTGAATAAAGCACCGGCCCTGGAGTCAGGAGGACCTGAATTCAAATCTGACCTGAGACACTTACTAATTACCTAGCTGTGTGACCTTGGGCAAGTCACCTAACCCCATTGCCTTGCAAAAACCTAAATGATGATGATGATGATGATGATGATGATGATGATGATGATAACAATAATAATAATTTAGAATGTTTAATATTTCAGCAAACATTATACTGAAATTAGGGATAAACTTTTTTAGGATTTATTTTCCTTTGACAGATTAATTTACCAACAGAGAAGTTAACCTATCATATTAAAATCCGGCTTTATGAAAATTCTGACAAAGATTCATTTCCTTGTCTGAGAGGTCATGAGGTAGTTTATCTGTTTCTCATTTTACTCACAAGATGATTATAAAAATTAACTTTCTCTTACTTGGAACCAAACAAGACTAGAAATTAATACATGTAATTTTTGGAGTGGTAATAAGACATTTTAAATCTCATGCCCATAAAAGATTGCTAATCATCTCAAAGCAACCATTTTAATTATTTTAATGTGAAAAAATAATTTAAGGCTTTAGCATTTGGTTTTTCAATAATTATATAACTTAGAGAATCAGTACTGAAACCTTGTACCAATCTGAGAATTTATTCAATTGCAGGTTGTTGCATATTTTCTTACTAGAATACTTCAGTTAGGCTAAGTAAGCACAGCATTTAGTTAGAACCACTTATTTATTGGTCACTGTGACTAATGCTAAGGATACAAAAAAGAACAAAATATTCCCTATCTCAAGGAGCTTCCATTCTTCTAGCATGTTAACAGAAAAATAAATACATGCTATACCAAATATCCAAATGATTCTGTGGATCAAAATTTTTAATCCAGCAATGTTTACCTATCCTTTGGGATTCTGGTCCATGATCTTGCATGAGACCCTACTTGGTTTCTCTTCCCATTTCAAAGGTACAAGAGATACTCTGGTTTTCCACTTTTTGGAACATGTGGAACCTTTACATTTTTTATGATCTCTTTTGGATACAGATATAGTAGTGGTATTGCTGAATCACAGTTTTATTATCATTTGAGTATTGTTTCAAATTACTCTCCAGAATGGTTGGATCAGTTCCCAACTGCATCAATAGTACATTGGTATCTCATTTTTCCCCACCTCCCTTCCAACACTGATCATTTTCCTTTTTTAACATGTTTACCAATCTGATAGGTGTGAGGTAGTACCTCAGAGCTGCTTTAATTTGCATTTTTTAATCAATAATTATTTAGAGCATTTTTATATGACTATAGATAACTGCCCATTTTTCTTAATAGCTTTTGATATTTATTCAGTACCACTAGTTTTCCATGAAAGCGAGCATCTGTTGATTCCTGTCACAAATACTTTGGTAAAATGAGGATTAAGTCAAATGAGAGTCCTTTTCATAATGTGAAGACAAGATTCCTCCCAACTCATAGGAGTATAGTCTTTAGGTTGGAGAAGTCCACAGAAAAGCTCTAGAACTAAAATAATGGACAAAATCATAAGAGTGAAAAAAATTACATTTTAAAAATATTGCATATAAATCCTTTAATTTAGATTTTTCAGAAGAATTTCCTTCCATTTAGCAGATCAATATGGTCTTACACCTATTACTAGTATCTCATTTGTCTTAATAGGTTTTATTATTCAAAGAAATTTGTCTGGAACAATAGAGGACCCTTAAAATATTTTAATCATATTATTTCAAATATATTTCATTTTACAATTTATTCTTTTGTGGATCAAATTCTATCTAGTCTATTGACTAAGAAACTAATAACAAGAAAACAGTCTGTATTCAAACCTTTTTATTTTCTGTATTCTTTCAAAGACTGTTTCTTCAAAGAGATTGATTTACTGAGGGTGGTTCAGTCCATACAGTACTGGGTTTAGAGTCATGAAGTCCTTAATTCAAATTTTACTTCTGACATTTGACTTGCTGCATAACCTTGAGGAAGTCACTTAACCTCTCTTTGTCTCCATTTTCTAAATCATAAAATGAGGATAATAATAACACCTACCTCACAGAACTATAGGGAAGATAAAATGCAGTTATGTGTGTTAAAAAGAACTTAGAACAATGCCAGGTCAAATTAGAAACTATAAATTCTTATACTCTTCCTCCTTCCCTTTCTTAGCAGCTTCCCTTCAGGGATGATTTCAACTTTCTCTTTTCTTTAAGACTTTAAGAAGGAGAATCATGAAACTGGCAAATTCACTAGCTCTGGGGTTTTAAACCCAAAAGATCTGAATTCAAATTATGCCTGAATAGTTTCTACAATTCATTTAATAATAATGAACATATTTCCAAATATGTAAATTTATTTTAGGTTTTTTTTTTTTGCAAGGCAAATGGGGTTAAGTGTCTTACCCAAGGCTATACAACTAGCTAATTATTAAGTGTCTCAGCCAGGATTTGACCCCAGGTACTCCTGACTCCAGGGCCGGTGCTTTATCCACTGTGCCACCTAGCCACCCCCAAATATGTAAAATTTATTTGGAAGGGATGCAGATTGGGCATATGACCTATGAGTCCCTTTCAGTTCTAGGTCTATGATACTATGGCTCCATATCAAGTATTGTGAACCATATTGTTTCTAAAACAATGCAAAATGTGTAATGTTTTAATTTCAAGTTCATTAAATTTACTCTATCCTTTCAATCTTTCCTTAGCTTCTAGTGTCTAAATCATCTACCACAGATCCAAGTCAATATTGCATGCAGTTGATTTCTAACACTGAAACTTCTAAATCTTTATCAGGACTTGTAGAAGGCAAGGATTGTATGCTTAAAAAACTTACAGGTGACAGTCAAAAGGGACAAATGGTTAATACACTAGATGACAGTGGAAATACTAAAAAAATAGTTATAGATTGAAATTAGTGAAGTAAAGCTAATAAAATGAAAAAGTTAGTATAAACATAAAAGTCTGTACTTGTATTAAAAATATTCAGCTATACAAATAAAATATGGGAGGAACATGGGCAGAGAACAGATCAAATGAAAAAGGCCAGTGAGGTTTGGTGTAATATAAGCTCAGAATGAATCAGTAGTGTGAAATTAGAAGTCATTTACATAAGTAACATCCAGAGCAAAATAGTTTCCACTGTACTATGATCTGATTACATGACATCTGGAATATATGTCCAATTCTGGAAAACACATTTTAAAAGTTGGCATTCAGGGGAAGGTGAACAAAATGATGAAAGAAATTCAAAACCATGACAAAAGAGGAATTGAAGGAATTGGAGATTTTTGTTTGGAGAAGTTTTCTTCTCCAATTTCAGCTGACCACATAATTAGCTTCCATCTATTTGAAAGAGATCTTATATAGAAGAGGAATTTGAATTGTTCTGTTTAGTCCAGAACAATCAGTAGAAGTTATAAAAGGATGATTTCAGCACAATGTAATGATAAACCTCCTAAAAATCGACATTCTGGATGACAGAGCTAACAAAAATAGTTACTAAATAATTTCCTTACCCCAAGGAAATTATTATAAAATAACCATTATTTACACTTCTCATACTTTATATCCAGATAGTTGAAAATATCTTTCTTAGTTTAGTCTTCAATGACTTGAAATCTCATAACTAATACTTCTGTTGATATTTTTAATGTCGCCTTTTTCTGACCTTGATTATCCTTTGAATGATTACACTATTTGTTTTCCCTTTTCTCTAATGAAGCTAAAAATGTTTATTTTTTGTTTAGTTTTGTTTTTCTAAAATACCATGGAATGATTAAAATTAAAAGATTGACTTTTGAGTTTAAAACCCCCAGTCATTCCCCTTGTGATTCTAAATCCGTGGTCCTTATAATCACAGGTGGTGGAAAATAAATAATGGTTACAATTTGTTCTCTGACATAAAAGATACTTAGACCACTGCATTCCATAGAATTATGAGTTAAATAAATCTATACAATATAATATGCAATCATTTCTTAAGGCCAAAGTTTAATTCATTGAAAAAGTATTTCTCATCAAATCCATTAGTGGAGCATTCATTTCAATGACATAAATATCTGCATAAGAATAATGACTTAAACCCTAAAGAGTGGATCAGATAGAGGTATAGAACAAGCAATACAATGCAATTCTGTCCATCTCATTTAGATCATTTTTGGTTTTTCACATATGCAATATTTAAATTGGGGATTCTTTAGCCTATTTGATCAATTAGAATCAGACAATTAATGAATTATTGACATCCTCATATGGGGAGATGAAGTGGTGTACTTTCAGAATCCAACACTCTTCAGAGATAACAGATTGAATGAAGAGAGACAAATTCATAACCATGTGTGAATTTTTTTTTTCAATTTTATTGTTTTAAGAAATCAAATGATATGGGAATTGGTTAAATTAGGAAAGACTTAGGGAATTAAGAGGAGAATTTAATTTTTTTGTAAATCAAGTGTTTGAAAAGGAAAAATATAAAACATGAAAAAAGGGATAGATTAAGTGGACAGTTCAATTCATTCATCTGAAACAAATAATCACACACACACACACACACACACACACACACACACACACACACACACACCAAAAACACACCCCTCACAAACACATGTTTCATGTACATATCCTAAGAGTTTGGTGCTTAAGCAGCTACTCAAAATCAGATGGGGGTGGCTAGGTGGCACAGTGGATAAAGCACCAGTCCTGGAGTCAGGAGTACCTGGGTTCAAATCTGGTCTCAGACACTTAATAATTACCTAGCTGTGTGGCCTTGGGCAAGCCACTTAACGCCATTTGCCTTGCAAAAAAAAAAAACCTATAAAAGAAAAAAGAGAGAATCAGATGGCAAAGCAAAATGGAAAGGAAGGAAAGTATGAAATGTATAATAAAGTTTGGAAAGGAAAAGTTCCCCCCCCAAAAAAAATTGAGCTTTACATGTTGTTCATAGAGGGAGAGCACTAAAAAGAAATATAGTATAAGTAGAAATGGAGTTCTGACCTTAGTTAGGAAAGGAGAGGTGAAGGAATGGGAAGAGAATGTATCAATTACAGATTTTCAATTGTGACAAGTTTCTCTTTCTCCCAGGCTTCTTTCTGAACTCGGGTCTTCCTGACTACAGGACCAGCACCCTATTCACTGTAGACCCTAGAAGTAGTTGACCAACTCAGGAAGGCACATGTTGACTCAAAATTTAAGTGTATCATAGATAAGGAATAAATACCCCTGGTGTTTTCAGTTTTGTAGTGGCCAAACAGTGAAAGGATTGAGTGCTTGGGTCGGTCCAATTTGTTGAGTCATTTAAATGAGGAAGGTTTCTACTTTGATCTCTTTGCTTCAAATCTCCCATATGGCAGATCCATTTAAGAGTTAGATTACATCTGATAAGAAGTTGAGAGAGAAAAAAGAAAAAAAATGAGAATGTGATGGAAGAAAAATTAGAATCATAAATGTGGCCATGAATGATATGAACTGATAAAGTAGAAAAGAGTATCATAATAAATCAGAAAACAGAATCCAAGAATATATTGTTTAAAAGAAATACACTGAAAAACAAAAATTTACACTGCATTAAAATGAGTGGAAAGTATAACTTTCATTTTTCTTCAAGCAAAAAAAGTAGTAATTATGATTTCAAAATATTGACAGGAAATAATTAAGTGATTAAAAGTGAAGAACAAAGAAAGTACATTATGGTTAAACATCCATAAATAATGAAATAATAATATTGGGCACTAAGTGACATAACATCAAAATTCCTTTTTTTTTTTTGCAAGGCAAATGGTGTTAAGTGGCTTGCCCAAGGCCACACAGCTAGGTAATTATTAAGTGTCTGAGACCAGATTTGAACCCAGGTACTCTTGACTCCAGGGCCGGTGCTCTATCCACCATTCCACCTAGCCACCCCAACATCAAAATTATTGAAGGAGAAATTAAATCAAATTACAAGAAGACTGCAAAACCTATAATAGAGACACCACCATGTCTTTTTCAGACTCAGAAAAATGTAACAAAAAAAGAGAGAGAAAATTTGAGGACTTCAATGAAATAAAAGTCTATATAATAGACTGAAAGTAACTACTTAATATGAATAAAAAATAGCATACATTTTTATCATACATTTTGCATGACACCTTGGCAAAAAATAACTTTAAGAGCATAAAAGCCTCACAAACAAATGAAAAAATTTTAAATATTAAATACATATTCAATATTGTAAAATAAAAAGTATATCCAAGAAAAAACACTGGAAGGAATGAAGGAATCAATGTAAGTGGGTATTAAACGATATCAAAGAAAATGAAAACAATATGGTAACATTCCAGAACTTTTGAGGCACAGTAAAAAGGAAAATTTATATTCTCTAAATGCTTTCATCAACATAATAGAGAAAGGACAAAATCAATGAATAAAATATGTAATTTTAAAAAAATACTAAAAAAGCTATGTGAAAAAACTTCCAAAATTCAAAGAAAGGATTTAAGATTTGAAAGCAAAAAAGTTTCTGGGTATCTTGGCATATAATTAGAGTTCATGCAATTGGGAGACTGAAACTATTGGATCATGAGCTGGAGAATTATGATATATAGTAAAACTAAAGTCATTTGGCTTTCTACACTAAGGTTGGGAAAGTCTTTAGTTGCATAAAGGGAGAAGAACTATCGCCGTTCAGGGAAAAAATAGAGCTAATTAAAGCTTCTGCACTGATCAATATTGGAATCAGCTTCATAAATGGTTGCTACACTTCCAACTTAGGCTAGATAGATCAATTCTCAAAACAGAAGTGCAAGAAAAAAAGAAAAACTTCTTGAATTAATAAATAGAATAAGGAGATTTAAAAATGAAAAAGGAAAAATATTTCATCTTATACAAAGAGGGAATTCAAACTGTCAATATAAAAGTTGAAAAAAATATAATTGACATCAGATTGAGAAACAAAAAAGTTAAATCACTTCCAGATCAAACCATATTACAATTAAGTGATCATTAAGACAATTTTGAACGAGTTAAAAAAATATGGTTAAATAAAACAAATAACGAAGACATAAAAGCAGTTGATATTGCAACTTAGTGATAAATTAACAGGCACAAAATTTGGGGGTGGGTAAAAACTCAATATTTGTCAAAGATTTTGAGAAAATTGGAAAGGAGTCTGAGAAAAATTAAGGCTAGATTATTAGACCTTAAACAAATGAGAAGAGAAAGAAAAGTGATTACTTAGTCATTTCATTTGCTAACTCTTGTGCTCCTTTTTGATACTTTCTTGGCAAACTTACTGAAATGGTTGCCATTTTCTTTTGTTCATTTTACAGGTGAAAAAACTGACATGAACAGAGTAATGTCTCATCCAGAGTAACATGGCAGGGTCACATCTGGTAGTCTGAGGTCAAATTTGAACTCAGGTCTTCCTGATTGGTGGACCAGTAACCTATTCACTGTATCCCCTAGATGTCCAGGAAAAAAAAAGATGATATTTGTCAAAATAATGTAAAAGGGAAGAGAGAGAATGATCAAAATAAAGGATAGAGACCATTACAGGAATATTTAGTAATGCAAGTAATGCTTCACTGGTACAATCCTAACCACCTTGGATGCATGAATTTAAAGGTTAATACATTCAGAGACTGGACAATAACCCCTATCATCTGCTTTGCCACAATTTGGGTTGTTTTCCTATATATTTTACATTCATTATTCACTCTTTCTAAAACAATTAGAAAAATAACTATTTTTTGTTGGTCCTATAAATAAATGACAACCTCCCTTTGGTTTCCTCAAATCTACTGGCTTCCTAAAAAACTTCTGCATAGATTTGAACTCTAAGAAGGCCCACAACTTTTGCTAGAGCATCCAGTTAGTTCTGACAGCATTGTATATTGAAATATTCATATGTATTGATACTTTTCTCATTCATGTATTTTATTTCTATATAGAATTAATTTCTTTCAGTAAGTCATTATTATTGTTTTTCATTCTATGTAAACTAGAGATTATAACCATAATGACCACTATCATCTATGACAATAGACAAATAAAAAACATTGAAAACTAAAAAGTGACTAGTTCATAAATGCAGTATAAAACTTGAATATATTTACTAGTTAATGGTAATGAAAAAGATGGATGCAGAGTGGATTATGGAAGACAACAACATGTCCAAAATTCATAATATGTTCATTATTATTCCAATGTTACAATTGCCTATAAAACACTTTTTATCAGATTCTTTAATGATCCTATCCTTTAAAAGAAAAAAATTGTCTATTCAAAACATCCCTCCAATAAAGGATTTAGACAGAAAAAAAACAAATTTGTAACAAACTAGGAGATAAAGGAATAGTTTACCTGTCAGATCTATGGAAAGGGAAGCATGGGAATTCTGCCAAACATTAAGGTACCATTAATTCCTATTTTACATAAACTATTTCAAAAAATAGGCATTCTGCCAAACTCCTTTTATAACATGAACATGGTGCTCATACTTAAATCAGGAAGACCCTAAACAGACAAAGAAAATTATAGATCAATCTCCCTAATGAATGAATATTGATGCAAAAATCATAAATAATATTTTGGCAATGAGAATACAGCAAGTTATTACTAGGATAATGCACCATGTTCAGGTGGAAATTATACCAGATAGGCAGGGATGCTTCAATATTAGGAAAACATTCAATATAATTAAATATATCAATAGCAAACCCAGCAGAAATCATATGACTATCCCGTTTCTATTAAAAACACTTGAAAGTTTAGGAATAAATGGAGTTTTCTTTAAAATAATAAATAGTATATATCTAAAACCATCAAAAATTATATGTATTGGAGCATTTCTAATTAAAATTAGGAATGAAACAAGGATGCCCATTATCATCATTACTATTCAATATAGTATTAGAAATGCTAGCTATAGCAATAAGATAAGAAAAAAGAAATTGAAAGAATCAGAATTGGAAATGAGGAAGAAAAGCTTTGCAAACTTTTTTGCAGATGATAAGATGGCATACTTAGAGAACCTAAGAAAATCATCTAAAAACTCCTTGAAACAATGAACAAATTGAGCAAAGTAGCAGGATATAAAATAAACCTACATAAATCATCAGCATTGTTATATTTGAAGAACAAAGCCCAAGAGCAATGATAGAAAGAGAAATCCCATTTAAAGCACCTATAAACAATATTAAATACTTAGGAATATACCTCCCAAGATAAATCCAGAAACTATATGAACACAATTATAAAGCACTTCTCACCCAAATAAACTCAGATCTAAATAGTTGGAAAAATGTCAATTGCTCATGGTTAGGTCAAGCTAATAGAATAAAAATGACAATTCTACCCAAATTAAATTATTTATTCAGTGTCATACCAAAATATCAAATAACTACTTTACTAAGCTAAAAAAAACATACTAACAAAATTAATCTGCAGCAACAAAAGGTCAAGAATAGCAAGGGAACAAATGAAAAAAATACAAAGCAACGTGACCTAGTTCTACCAGAGTTAAAACTATACTATAAAACAGCAGTCATCAAAACTGTCTGGTTAATAAATAGAATAATGGATCAGTGGATTAGGATAAGTTCAAAAGAAATCTCCGTAAATGACTATAACAATCTATTGCTTGAAAAACCTAAAGACATCAGATTCTGGGATAAGAATTCACTATTTGACAAAAATTGTTGGGAAAACTGGAAAATGATATGGCAAAAACTAGGCATAGACCCACATCTTACACCCTATTTATACCAAAACAACGTCAAAATGGGTACAGGATTTATTCATAAAGGGTGATATCACGGATAGATTAATTGACCAAGACAAACTCATCACATCTATGGAAAAGGGATAAATTTATCACTAAACAAGAATTAGAGTACATTATAAACTGAAAAATGAATTATTTTGACTATATTAAATTAAAAAAGGTTTTGCATCAATAAAATCAATGCTGCCAAAATTAAAAGGAAAGCAGAAATCTGGGAAACAATCTTCACGGCTAGGAATTCTGATAAAGGTCTCATTTCTAAATTATAAAGAGAATTTCATCAAATTTATAAGGTTAACAAGTCATTCCCCATTTGATAAATGGTCAAAGGATACAAATCAACTATATTCAAATGAAGAAATTAAAGCTAGAATCATATAAAAAAGTTCTATATCATTGTTGATTACAGAAATGCAAATTAAAATAACATTGAGGCAACATTGAGACAACTTATGGTACATGAATACTATGGAATACTATTGTTCTATAAGAAACCATAAATGGTCAGATTCTAGAGAAGCATGGAATGATTTACAAGGATCTGATGCTTGGTAGTAGAACCAAGAGAACAATGTACACATTAACAATATCATTGTGAGATGATCAATCTTGATGGAAGCAGCTCCTCTAAGTAATTCAGAGAGCTAGGGCAACCATATTAGACTGAATATGAATAATGTTATCGCAATCCAGAGGAAAAAAAACAAAGCAAAAAAAAAAAAAACAATTCAGAATCTAATGAATCCTTTCTAAAAATTATCTCTTATGTATCTCTTTCCCTTAATCTTAATTCCTCATATCAAAAATGACTAATCGGTAAACATGCTTATCAAAAATATGTATGTATAATGCTAACCTGACTTTTTGCCACTGAGGGTAGTGTGGTGGGAAGGGAGAGTGGAAGGAAGTTTTGTAACTTGAAAATACATATATGCATATGGGTGAAAAAATAGAAATGAAAAATTTAAAAAATAATATCATGACTGATATTAAAACATACTAAGTACATGAATACATACATATATGTATACATATACATATATATATATATATGTATATGCAAGATTCACTAAATTGTATGCCAGCCAAGGGAAGGAGGGTGGGTAAGAAGGGTGGAAGAAAATTGTGTAATTATAAATATGCAAGTGGATGAATGTTGAATAACTTTCATGACATGTAACTGGAAGAATAAAAAAAACGAATTACTCATCATTCCTTACAAAGTGCAGTAATATTCCATCACAATCATATATCACAACTTATTCTTTATTTCTTTAAGAAGTAACTTATAACTAAAATTCCTACATGTATACTTCATTGCTTTGGTAGATAAATTCTCAAGTGTTTTATGCATTGTGTAATAATTTGAAAGCAATTTTTATTTCTTTTATTAACTTTTGGATTTTGATGTGCTATACTACTAATACTATTAATGCTAAACTATTAATGCCATTAACTTTTATGGACCTAATTTGTACCTGAAATATTGCTAAGGCTATTGTCCCATTTTGTATCACTGCCAATTCCCAAGCATTTTCTGATTCAGCCATCATGCCATCAGAAAATGAGTTTAATTTTATTTGCTATCATTACACTTTTCTTTCTCCTCTTGTCTTATTGCTATTGCTGACATTTCCAGAACTATGACTTACTTCTGTATTTATTGGGGAAGTTTTTAGTAATATAACCATAGCAAATGCTGCTTACTTTCATAGTATCACCTCCCTGATGTTATGGTCTTCTTTGAGAATGAAGGACAAATATCATCATCACATAGTTTTTTAAAAGATATTTCTAAAAGTCCCTCACATGTACCTTGTATGTTTTCTAATATAAGTAAGTATTATAATTTATCAAAAGCCTATTTTTGCATATATTGAAATAATAATGTAAAGTTGAATGACTTCCTTTTTCTATGACAAAGTAGATGATATGTTTTCCTCAATTGTCTAAAATCACCTACATCATAATTGTTATATTTTGTTTGGGAACATTTCACTTGAAATTTTTGAATTAATATTCATTAATGATAATTTATATTTCTGATTCTTTTGTTTATTATTTCCTAGCTTAGTTAGTAAGATTATCTTCATCTAATGGAAATAATCAATTAGAATACTTTCAGTTTTAAGTATAATTTTATAGCATTAATATTGTTTTTTAAAATTTTAATAGTTCTTTAAAAGTTAGAAATCTCCTATGAACCCATCACAACTGGGTTTTTTCCCCTTTATTAGTTTCTTTATATGTAATACTAGTTCTGTTTAAGAATGTCATTTTTAGGATCTCCAGTCTTTTGTTAGTAGGAATAGAAGTATTTTATTTAATTATTTTTCTATTCTTGGTTTTGCAAAATTTTAGGTTCTTATAATTTCTTAAATGTCGGATTTTCCTGTAATTTTACCTTCCACGTCTGCTATTTTGCTGATTTGTTTTTTTTTACCTGCTTTCCAAATCAGTTGGTGAAAAACCTATTAATTTTTAAATGTCTCAAATAACTTTTAAAATCATTTCTGTAGTCTTCTGGGTTTTGAGTTTATCACTCTTCCTCCTTTAATTTTCAATATTTCCTTTTTATGCTAGTTTTGGGTTTATTTATTTTTTTGGTTTTTAAGTTTAAATGCATATTCAGTTCATTAATCCTTTTTTTCTACTTTGCTAATGCATGTATTTAGAAATATAATTTCCCCAAAATTAAAGGGAAGAAAAACTTAGCCACATTCCAGAAATTTTGGTATGTTGGTTCATCATTATTTTCATGTCCCACAATTATTCACTGTTTCCACATTTTGTTCTTATACTCATTATTTTAATATTTTATACTTTAGTCTCTATGTGATTTTCTGTTTTTCTTCTTGCATGGATCACTGTTTTATTGTATTATGGAAAGAAAATTGTGTATTTATTATCTCTGCCTTTTTACTTCTATTTGCAATATCTCTGTGTCCTAATAAATAGTTACTTTTTGCCAAAGACTGATGTGGCATTGAGAGAATTTTTTTTCTGTACATGCCTGTTTGTAAGCAATAAAATGTGAGATTTTGTTGGCTCATACCATCTGGCACTCTCTTTGAATAGTTTAAACACTCATACGTTTATATTTTCTTTAGTTTATCAACAATATTTTTTTGAATTAGAATTTTCTGTTCCCCTTTCTTTGTTCTTTTTTGTTTTTTAGTTTTTGCAAGGCAATGGGGTTAAGTGGCTTACCCAAGGCCACACAGCTACGTAATTATTAAGTGTCTGAGGCAGAATTTGAACTCAGGTACTCTTGACTACAGGGCTGGTGCTCTATCCACTGCACCACCTAGCTGCCCCTCCTCTTTCTTGTTAATGTTAATATTTATCCTTTTTATTTTTTATTAATTTTATTTAAGGCAGAAAAAAATAAATACCACTTTTAAAAAAGGAAATTTTCAAATAAATAAAATAACATTTTTTTAAGTCAACTGTATTCCCACAAGAAATTTTTTGTATCACCCTCAAATTTTCCTTCTCCAATATATTCTTTAGTTGTGGAATTTTATTTATAGCCCCTTTTCCTTCTATTTATCTAGTTATGTAATACTTTGCCTCTGTTTCCTCTTACTTAATAATTTAAAAGTCTGTCTCTGAACTGAATCCCTTCCTCTAAATTATTTCTAAATTATTTCCCCCAGTCCTTTTTTTTTGGTGGAATTGATCTTCACTCTTAGAAGGAATGATTACTATTGGAGATAAAGAGGATACTTCACAATATTTTTTTCTGTGTACCAATTGTGCACTTATTCTGTAATGTTTTATCCTCCTCATGATCATTTCTTTCCAATTCACCAGGAAATCAAGGGCATACATGCCCTTCCAAACTTCTGGATACTAGTGGAAAACATATACACATATACACACACATTCACACACTCTTGTGCAAACAAATGATTCTTCTGTAGACATGGTTTTGTAAGGTTTGGTTCAGATTGCTTCAAGTCTTTCCTCTAATATCACCATGTTGATTGAAATTCTATTTTTATCTTTATTTACCAGAGTACTTTTAGATAGGAATATTTTTACAGTCTCTCTGTTGTGCTGGCTTTAACCCCAAAAGCATTCTTCTTTTTCTAAATTTTCTTTCCTAAAATTTTGTTAAGTCTGTTTTCTTTTTCAAGAATGTTTCAAATTATGGATAGAGCACGAGCCCTGGAGTCAGGAGGACTTGAGTTCAAATCCAACTTCAGACACTTAATAATTGCCTGGCTTTGTGACCTTGGACAAGTCACTTAACCCCATTGCCTTAAATAAATAAAAAAAGAATGTTTCAAACTCCTCTATTTCAATAATATCTTCCTCCACCTCACCTCTCCACTTATAATTAGGCTCCAAATTGCAAACTATATCACCTTGGGTTGCATCTTGAACTCTTTGGATCTTTGGGATAGTCTATTCCCTCTTTCAGTTTCTGGTGTATTCATAAGTTATATGATGCCCTAATATCCATTCCTTTGGATTTAAAAGTCTTTCTCCTGGGCAGATTGAAAAATGTAGTTTTTCATTGCAATTGTTAAATGTATCCACTATGTTTCTTAGACAATTGCAACATAGAATTTTGTTTTGCTATGTTTTGCGAAATCCATAAACATAGATTATCTTAATTGGTATTTTGCTTTCTGTATTCAAAAATATATTGTATTACTTCTTGCATTACAGTGTCAGATTTTTGAATTCTGTAATTTGAGGGTGCCTATGATGCTTAAATTGATGATATCTTCCAGATCAACATATTTACCAAAATGAATAGTATGTGTTCTTTTTTTTGACCAGAACCTTCTTCCTTTAATCATTTACTCTAACAGCAAAGATTACAATGACAGAATTTGAATGATCAGAATGTAAAAGTATTTGTGCAAAACTGCATTAATTGTTCTTACCATCTAATATTTGTGGGTACACCAATGACAACACACAGACAATGGTGAAAATTAAATACATTTGAAGGAGTTCTCTACCTTAGATTTTTTAAAATGTGGATTATTATGACTAAACATTAAAAGAAAATGTGGCACCATGAGCAGCAGGAGCAAAAACAATCTGGCAGTTATGCCAGCTAAAGAAAGCTGACACTGGAATATGCCAAAGCTTCTTTCCACAGCAGCCATTGATCCTAAAATCTGAAAACAACTGTAGTGTCCATATTCTTGACTTTGTAGATTAAAAATAAAATGTTTAAGAATAAGCAGTCTTTTTCTTCTTTGTTTCTTCCTTTCTTTTGGGAGGGAGGAGTATGCTTCTTTCCTGCATTGGCAGTCCTTAAAAGAGTTGAATCATTGATTCTCTGGATTTACCTACACCAATCCATTTAACTGGAATTTAAAGTTCATCTTGAATGAACTGAACATAATTCTGTGCATTGACAGGGAGATCTTTAAATGTCCTTGCATTTGATATGTCTGTGTTCCATCCTGGGAGAGTTTTATACTGAAATTCAACTTTATTTAAGACTTCCTGGTTTGCTGGAAAATGAGGTATAATTTCACCATCTAACTTGTAGGCAACTCCAACTTTTATTTCTGTAAACACATCCAAAATATCCAACTTGGTAAGAGCCAACGCAGTAAATCCATTAATCATATGAGCATATTTGAGCAAAACAAGATCCAACCAGCCACACCTTCTTTTTCTTCCAGTGCTCACACCAAATTCTCTACCTCGGGTCTGTAACAATTCCCCAATTTCATTATTCTGTTCTGTTGGAAAGGCTCCAATTCCAACTCAAGTTGTATAAGCTTTTACAACTCCATATACCTCACCCACGTTCTGAGGAGGCATAGCCAAACCTGTGCAAACACCTCCAACAGTACAATTGGAAGAAGTCACAAAGGGGTAAGTACCAAAATCAATATCAAGCAGAGCTTGCATTTGCACCTTCTACCAAAATTTTCTTTGGGGGGCCATGGAGGGCCTCATAGAGAAAATAAACACCATCCCTTACCATTGGTTTAATCCTTTCCGTATAACCCTTGAGTTTTTGTAATTCACCTTCAATATCGATTTCCAAAGTGGGATATATAAATTTATATTGATTAGCTAAAACTTTGAACCTGTCAGAGAAGCCATCAAAGTCCGAAACAAGATCACACATCCTGAGTCCACTTCGAGAAGCTTTAGAGGAATAAACCGGGCCAATACACTTTTTTGTGGTACCCAAATTCTTTCCAGCTTGCTCCTGTCTCTGTTGTTCCTGAATGCCATCTGCTGCTTGATGGAAGTCAAATACAATATGGGCTCTGTCAGAAATTATAAGCCTTTTTTCCCAACCTTCAAGACCTTTCCCCTTTTGTACATTTTTCTCTGCTTCTTCAAATAATCCTGGTAGGTGAATTACCACACCATTTCCAATGAATGCAGTGACATTTGGATTGATGATTCCACTTGGTAAGAGGTCAAAGTCGTACTCCACAGAATCCACAAGTGTATGGCCAGCATCGTTTCCTCCCTGGCAGCGGCAGACGATGTCGGCGTCCTGCGCCAGCAGATGCACCACCTTCCCTTTGCCCTGGTCGCCCCACCGCGCGCCCAGCACCACGGTCACTCGGGTCCCGCCCGGCCGGGCCGCGGCGCCGCCGCACTCCCCGTTGGGCACCGAGGCCGCCGGGGTCCGTTCTCGGCGAGCGACCTGGCCGTCGCGCAGGCCGCGCGGCTCCGCAGCCGATGCCGCCGCCGCACACGCGGAGGGCGTATGTGTTCTTTTAATGGTAGTGCTTTTCTGCTTCTCATTTTCCAGTTTGTCTTTCATTTCTTAATAAATATTCATTCTCAATCAGTTGTTCTCTCAAGTACTTCTTTGGAAAGATTTCTTTGGATTTTTTTCCCTTATGTTCCATTTATTTCTGCTGTGTATAAATTCTACATTCAGTTTTCTCTCTCTCTCTGGAACCATTTGAGATCAACAGCTGTAGTTCTATGTTCTTTTGAGAATGTCCATCTTCTGCCTGCCTCATCAGTATTGGTTCAGTTTCCTTCATAATACAATATTTACTCAGAGAAATTTAGAATCAGTTAGATATTCTAGAGGTCTCCTTTCCTTCTGTTTAGTAACTTCCTCTTGATTTATCTACTTGTGCTTAAAGTTTTTCATCACATTTTCTTCCAAGTTATTAATAATATCTGCCATCTTTTTTTTTCTTATAATCCTCTATTCCTCACTTTTTTATTTCTCCTTCTCTTTGATAGCCAATCAACTAAGGGGTAGACCTCAAAGCTGTTTTAGTTTCTTCCTATGTTGGGGAATTCACTTTTTACTGGTTTCAGGTCCTGCCCTATATGACTTCTGGGTGAGATGGAGCTGGACCCATTTACACCCCAGTCCCTTCTCTTCAGGCCTCATGCAGTTCTAAACAAATCCTAGAACTCTGTCTCAGCTGCTCCTCTTTTCTCTTGTTAGCCATGCTGCAATCTAAAGGAGATCATACTTCCACTTTTCTATATCTCCACTTCCTCAGATGTGTGTGTGTGTGTGTGTGTTTGCAAAGCTGAAATCTGATATTTGATGCAACAGGATGATGGAATGAGGGCAGGTGCATTGTGTAAAAACAGAAGCAAGTAAACTGCAGATTAAATCCCACAGCACAAACCTCTTATCCTGACCTGCCAGAATTTAGATGCTAATGGGAGAGATGAAGTTGAGCAAGCTCATTAGGGAATAGACATTAGCATCCTCTGGGGATGCTAATACATTGGTTGTTATTTATTTGATTTCTTGGTGCCTTGGTCGATGGTGAAAGCTACAATTACTTTACCTCTTGAATATAATTAGTTTTGAGAAAATGAGTTTTGAAAGTTCATGAATATTAGAGAAAATTTCTGGGCCTCCAATTTTTATTGGTCATTTGACCCAGAACTTTAAGAGGTTAGATTCTAATGAGAAAGGACAGTCCAGAAAAGAGATATGGAAAAGGGTGATATAGTGTGAAACAAGACAGAAAGTGATTTGGAGGCATGGTTTTAGGCAAGACAACTAGAAGAGACTCAGGGTAGGAGTCAAAGGTTTCAGTGAGAAGTCGGAGATAGGGAAGTAATGATGGCAAGGGAGTTCATAGCATAGTGAAGAAATCCTTTTCATCACAGTGACCAGGATTCTAATTCTTTTTTTAGGTATTTTCAAGGCAAATGGTGTTAAAGTGGCTTGCCCAAGGCCACACAGCTAGGTAATTATTAAGTGTCTGAGACTGTATTTGAACCCAGGTACTCCTGACTCCAGGGCCAGTGCTTTATCCACTATGCCACCTAGCCGCCCAGGATTCTAATTCAACTAGAGTTATTGTAAGAACTTAGTTTATAAAGTATTTCAAGGACCTAACAAGTCTATATGGCCCTGTCTGAAAAATGCCCACTGCATCCTAGATATGATTCCCCTACTTTTCCACTGCCTTCTTCATCAACCTAGATAATTGAATAAGATTTTTATTAATTTTAGCTGTTGCTTAAGCCAGCTGATACTGGGTTTCTAGCACTGTTTTTTTTTAACTACCTGGCAGAGACAATTCATCAGCTACATGTCCCATTAGATAGTTTGATAGATAGAGTTTGGATGGAGGGCAAGAGCCTGAAGACAAGAAAGATCAGTTAAGGAAGCTGTTGTAGTTGTCCAGGTGTGAAGTAATTAAGAACATGAGCTAGTCTTGGCAAAACAAAAGGAAGGAAGAGATGTAAGTAGTGCAATGAAATAATTAAAGCCTAGAAATTGAATAGATATAGAGACTCAGGGAAAGGAAGTCAAAGATGAATTAAAGTAATTAATCCTCTTAAGTAATTGTTGGTTCCATTAACAAGAATAAAGGAATAGAAGAAATAGGTTATTTTGAAGAGCAACTAGGTAGGATAGTGAATAAAGTACTACACCTTGAGTCAAGAGAAACCTAATTTCAAATTTTTCCTCAGAAACTTACTTGTTATGTATCCTTGAACAAATCACTTAATCTCTTTCTACCTCAATTCCTTTAGCTATAAAATGAGGATAATTATAACACTTATTTCCCAGGGATGTTTAGAGAATCAAATAAGATAATATTTGAAAAGAATTTTACAAACCTTAAAACACTAGCAAAATGTTAGCTCTCCGATAATGTTTTCCTTGGGACACCTTGAATGTAAGGTTCCAGAAGATGAATCAGAAGATTATCATGATATCTGATAATGTTTTTCCTGCTAAATGATTACTAATAGAATCTAATAACTCCCTCAAATATTCACAATTTCTATTAGATTCTCAACTATAAAATTTTTTTTCTTTGAAAGTGTTGCATAAACAAAAAGAAATTCAGTTTGCTGAATTATCTATGGATGATATGATGAGTAGAAATTACTTAAATGAACAGATGTTCTCAAACTGCATTTTAGCCATTAGTTTCACCAGAATTTTAGTCAAAGCTATTAAGTTTTCTTTTGAATTAAACGATTTGAATTTTACTTACTTCTCTTCATTCACTGGTGAAAGTGCAAATGGACATTCTGTAATGCAAAAGGTAGAAAAAAGCAGAAAGATTTCTGGGCAATCAATATACCAGATTAGCCTTAAATAATTAAGATCTAGCACTCATATATCAACTTCACCCCATTACTTCCAGAATATGAGCAAGCTAGAGAACAATAAAGCATGAATAGGAATGAGTAAGAAAAGGGGAAATGGTTGAAGAAAAGAACCTGAACTCTAAATATTAACTAGAGGGGGGAAGTAATTATATCATATGTACCTTAATGACTGATTACCAGAGAAATAATTTAATTCGATTCATTCAGCAGGACATGTCCTATTACTGTTCAAAATATTTCTAAGGGAGTTGTTTCCATTTAACAGCAAATGCTCTTCACTTTTCTCCTTCTAACAAAAGATACTGCAGATATTTGGTAATTTCCCAAAGATTGACTAACTAAACAAATATTATATTCAATGAGAATTTTTTCCAATTCTTGTCATAATTGTTACATTTTGATTATAAATATATATATATATATATTTAATTAATACAAATAATAAATGAATGTTTCACAATTAAATCAGAAGTTCATAACATCAATCTAGTATTCTAAATGAAATTCTTCTACAAGACAGAAACATCAAAAGAGTTTCTTCTTTGGAAAATGCTATTAAGTTTATAGTACTAGGAAAATTTATTTTGGAAATTTTAATAAAAATGATTTAGATTTTATTTTTCCAGATTTCAAATATTTCTAAGAATTAATCCATTTATTCCTTTGTAATTAATCACATATTGTCTTGAGAAGTTATGTGGAAAGGTTAAAGGAAGTGTGGGGTCAGAAGGATTCATATTCTGGAGTTCAAATATGGTCTCAGATACTTACTAGCTATGTAACTCTGGGCATATCACTTCACCTTGTTTGTCTCAATTTTCCCATTTATAAAATAAGCTGAAAAAGGAAATGGCAAACCACTCCAATACCTTTGCATAGGAAATCCCAAAGGAGGTCACAAAAAGTTGTATGTGACTTAAAAAATTAAATAAAAAAAGAATAATTCCATATCCTGTTACTTCAAAGAATAGAAATAACAAGATCAATACTCTGTTCTGAATTCATTATTTAGTAATAACATGCAGCTCTTTATAGATAAAGATGGAAAAACTAAAAATTTCCATTTAGGAGCATGACTTACAAGACCATATACCAAGTTCCTCTGTTTTATCATATTCTTCAAGAAAAATTTTAAATAAAATCTTAAAAAAACAATGATCAATAAACCCAAAGGGAAACAACAGTATTGAATCCATGATAGTATAATGAGACTGAGTATGGTACTTTTTCAGTAAACAACTCATAATAAATTAATTGAAGCTAGGGAGATCTTGGACCTTACTTGCCAGAGCTATAACAGAGAACAAAGCTTCCTCTTTATGCAAGGAAATAGAGACAGCAGGCCAAGGATGGCTGAATGCTCTCTCACACACACACACACATACACACAGACAATTACATGTTTTGTTTGAAATATATCAAGTTCAATAGGAAGTTAAGCATAGATAAAGTAAGAAGAGTTAGGGAGAGAAGCCTTTTATAGTCACACTACTACAAAGTAATTTTAGAGATTGAATCATGAAACGATTAATTAAAATAAGAAAAAGAAAATGTAGAAACCTGAGCTCAGGTCTGGGCTAAAACCACAGAGACAGAGTTTTTAAACATATATATATATATATATATATATATATATATATATATATATATATATATATATATATATATGTATATACATATATATATGTATATACATATATATATGTATATACATATATATATATATTACTAGTGTTGATCCCATTTCTTTTCTTTCTCCCTTTTGTTTTTCTTAGTAAAGAGTAGATGAGGCAAATAAAACTTTAAAAGGATATCATTTTTAATGGTATAACTCATGAATGGATCCATGAATGAAAAGGAATGAACTCACCCAAAAAATTGAGGAAGGAAAAATAATGAATTAGAAAGTAGATCCAAAAGTAGTTTCAATAGAAGAAACACATGGAAGCATTCATAGATTTAGCAACAGGGTTGAAAATGAAATCTATTATACCTGAGATGAATTGAGAAAAGCAAGTGTGATAATACAATCTCAGGCAAGGGAAGAATTTTAAAAATGGATATGATTAAAAGGATTAAGCAAGTAAATAATGCTATACTTAAAAGGCACCATTGATAAGGAACTTTTATGAATCACTGATATAGTGAATTTAAAATTCTATATTTGTATTTAGATGCTATTTTATGATCACATACTTATATTCATATTTAAAGACAAGGGAAAAAATAATTAGATTCTGAGCAGAAATACAAAACAAGGGTATTAGGAACCTTAATGTTCCCCTTTTAGTTCTAAACAAATTTAACAAAAGAATTAAGAAAAAAATTAAAACTCTAGATAAAATTTTGGAAGTTTTATATTAAAAAAGTTCCAGTTTTTATTAAATTTTATTTGTTATATGTGGAATATTTATAAAAAATAACCATAATGAAAGCTATTTTATTAAAAATCCTAATCAGCAAATGATGACATATATTTTAATTATATAGGAAGTGAAATTAGATATATATTTTAATTACTACTATTCAATAGTAGTATTGAAAACTACAAGATGAAGTAGTATTCAAAATTCAATAAAAAATTTTAAACCATGAAAGTCCTTTGAAGGAAAGATTCAGACTTACATGACTTGGCAAAGAACAATTCATAAAAACAATAGATTAAAATATGGACTTATTTAGTAAAGAGATCATATTATCTGGTACAAGTATATATCTCTGACCATAAATACAAGAAACATACTGAATAAAGCTACTACCTATTTTTAAAATTTTGACATTGAAAAAAGATATTAATTTATTTTAATAACAGCATTATTTTATTCATCTTCTACCAATGGTAGCCACATGCTGATTTTGTCTCTTCATCCAACTCTTTCTTTGGACAGAAAAACCATTATGGGGGATAAAATACTATTTAGGTTTGATCAGCATCAGGCATATTAAGTAAATTTGAGTGTTTATAATTATTTACATTTTCTGATATTTATTTCAAAATATTGTTTAAACATATCTTTTGGTCAATCAATCCAAATCATATCAACAACTGCATCCTCTGTGAGAAATGATATGGGACAAAGGAGTTAGCAGTAGAAGAATCAGGGGAAGGGTACTATAAGAGGAGAAGGTGGAATATAGGGAAGAAAATGAGTACCCAGTGGAGTTTTTTCCTTATTAATGAAGTTATAAATTAGAAAGCCTTTATTAGTCTCTTACTAAGTTATAGGTGCTAAGGATATAAAAGTATAAATGACATGTCTCTTCCCTCAAGGGGAATATTCTATTGAGGTAGACAAGATATACACATATTGCTTTGCCATTTCAACTTGTTTATGAGCCCAGTTGAAATTTTTTTGGCAAACATACTGGAGTGGTTTAATATTTCTTTCTCTAGCTCATTTTACAGATAATAGTATTGATAAATAAGGTAAAGTGACTGGTCCAGAGTCACACAAATAGTAAGTGACTGAATTGGAACTGATGTCTTCCTGATTACAAGTCCAGCTTTCTATCCACTGCACCAAGCTAGCTGTCCAGAAGAATATATGAATTGTCAGTGCTGAGTGCTAAAGATAGGAATTCTAGAATCCACTAGTTCCTGTGTTCAAGGAACTTAAATTCTCCTGAATAGTTCTTACCCTATTGTTGGTCCTATGTTTACAATCATGTCCAAATCTTTGTGACCTTATTTGGACTTTTCTTGACAAAGAATCTGGAGTGGTTTGCCATTTCATTCCTTAGTTCATTTTATATTAAAAAGAAAAACTGATTAAATGAATTACTCAGGGTCACACAGCTAGTAACTGTTAAGGTCAGATTTGAACTCAGGAAGTATTCAAGGGTAGTCCTGAATTCAGGCCAGGAACTTTATCTATTGGACCACCTAGTTGCTATACAAATGAAAGGATATACATAAAGGATAAAGGATAGTGATAAGAGCTGTGATTTAATTGGTAAGAAAACTACAAGATGAAGAAACTATTACTTCCAATGCAGGTCAACAATTTGTCTGAAATCTGCAATATTCCAGAGTTTCCTAGAATTCTGAGAGATTAAGTACCAATTCATGTCTCATTTCCTCTAGTCTCTCTTCATTCAAGTCCAGACTCCATCCAATTATTACAGTCATTATCCCAAAGCTCAGGTCTCCAATGGGCAGATGATACAGAATCTTAGCCATATTCTGAGAGAAAATTGATGGACTAATATGCAGAATGAGCATTTTTAGATATGGCTAATATGGTCATTTATCTTCCCTATGATTTTTTTTGTTACAAGGCTATTATTACTTTTTTATTTTGGGATAAAAGAAAAATATTAATAATTGAAGATAAAGTAGATATACAATTTTAAAACATTATTTGTGATAGTTAAAAACTTGAAAAGGAGATCAATGGAATAGCCTAGCTAAAGAATCAGAAATAATTGAACTCAATAACCCAGTGCTATGGAAACCAAGAATATAAGTTATTTGAGGAAGACTGCTAATGAACAAATTACAAGGAAAAGAGGAAAACATGCTGGAAGAAAATAGGATTATACCTTCATTTTCCCCCCATATCACACTTAACTTAAAAATGAATATATGCCCAAAATTTTAAATGTGCATGAGAGCCATCTGATAATAATCTGATATTCAAGTTAAATAGAGAGTTAATGATAGTATACAAGACCATAAATCATTATCAATATATGTGGTAAGCAGTTCTCATAGCAAGAATCCAAAAATATTCACCATCTCTGAAGTCTCT
This sequence comes from Macrotis lagotis, assembly GCF_037893015.1. Classification (NCBI taxonomy): domain Eukaryota; kingdom Metazoa; phylum Chordata; class Mammalia; order Peramelemorphia; family Peramelidae; genus Macrotis; species Macrotis lagotis. Next base: position 195,719,021 of record NC_133666.1, on the reverse strand, counting down.
ATGCTCTAAAAGTATGATCCTATTGCACCATTGAATTCATAGGTGAAAGAAGAAGTAAAAGAAGAGCAGGAAGAGGAAGAGGAGGAAAAGGATGAGAAGGAAGAAAAAAGAATAGGAGAAAGAAAAGGAAAAAGAGGAAGAAGACAAGAACAAGAAGAACCGGAAGAAGAGCAAGCACAAGAACACAAATCAACATTTATTTAGTATTAACTGTATTTGAAGCACTGTATATAGATGCATAAATTAGAGATAATAAAAAATAAAGATTTCTATTCAAAGATAAATTCAACTTCATAAGCCTTTCAGATTCAAGGGGGTCAAGGTTTATGATTGGAATATGGGTCAAATAAAGTATATCTTATCCAAAAAGAAAAAAAAAATATTTCCAAATGGTTTAGGGAAAACACTTTATTAAAAGGGATGGATGCATGTGAGGAAATATATGAACTGGAGAGAGGAAACAGGCTGAAGAGAATTTCATTGAGAATTACTGGAGAAGGAAGAAATAGATGAGGACTTTGGGAAAAGTAAAAAATCTGGCTTGGGGAAATTATATAATAGTGATAGGGGATTGCAAAGGATCTAGACATCTGCTGAAGCTCTCTCCGTGCAAAAAGTAGAGCAGTTCTTGAATGCTTGACTTATCTTTATGATAATTCTATTCTTCAAAAAGTAGAAGGTATGAAAGGAATTCATATTCTAGACCTGAATTCTGAATAACTGGTTGCTAAAGTATTGAGAAACTTGGGAAATTATATATGCCATACCAGATTTTACAAAGTTAATTCAAAAAGATATAGCCAAAAATAGATCTCATTGTCTTCTCCCCAATACTCACTGTGCTTCCCAATTTCCTTATTTCTATTCTTCTAGTCTTCCAGGTTCATGTACTTGATATTTTCCTTGACTGTTCACCCTCTCTCACTTCACATATCCAATTAGTTTGAAATGACTCTCTTTACTCCCCATAGCTTTAAAATCTGTTGAGATTTGCATCAGTGATATGGAAAGCTCTCAAAAAATGAAATCAAATGACAGAATAACACCCTTTCTGGGATCATTCCAACAACTTGCACTGACACTGATTGATTGAATCCCAAAAGGAGTGAATATTGTTTGTTTCAAGGATCTAGAGACAATCCTTAGGGGTTTGAGTTCTTAGCAAAATCACATACAAGGTCTAACACATATGTATTCCAATTTAAAAAAACAGATATTTGACAAGTAGTTTTTAGCAAAGATATTTATTAAAATGGTATAGTAAGAACAGGGCTGCCTACCAAAAGCCTAAGGCACATGCTGCATAAATACAACAAACAGTACCATTGGTAGACGGGCCCCAAATTTAGAGAAAATGGTAATGAAAAGATGAAAAGATACTATTGTGACAAACGAGTGACAAAATTCTTTGAACTTTTGTGCCTCAAAGTCTTTTCTTGAGGTCATAACAGACAATCTTTTCTGGTGCAAGGACCATAATAAGAAACAAATTTCTATTTCTTCATAGAATGTCTTTCTGCTACTAATCTAATATATTATCCCCCATTGATCTAGTTTCTATGCTCAATGGATAGAGGAATGGTGATGAGAAAGAGGAAACCCTTCTTGGGTGGATATCTTGGGAACATGGGAATAACTTTTGAAAAGGTATTCTCATTTTCCAAACCTACTCTGGAGCCACCTGCTACTGAAATTTATCTATTGATTTAAGCCCCCTAGTGGTATGTCTGTCATCTGAAAAAGGAATACTTTATGAAGAAAACAGAAGTGGGGAAAATGCCTGAAAGTTGTAGGAAGGTAAATTCATTGGTCTCCCTATCTCCAATCTCTCCCATTCAATCTATTCTCCATATGATTGCTAAATTGATGTTTCTAAAGCATGCCTATCACCCCTCAAAAAAAAAACTCTAGTGTTTCCCCTATTATCTCCAACAAAAATATGAACTCTTTAGATTGACACTTATAGCCCTCTAAAATCTGAGTCCCATTTATATTTCATGGTCTATATCACATTATCCCAGTTCATCCAGTCTCAGATATGATTGATTACCTGTGTCAAACATGCCATTCTATCTCTTATCTATACTTTTGCCCATGTAGTCCCTGAAATTATTATTAAATATCATCTTCACCTTCATCCTGAAGCATCACTAGTTTCATACAAAGCATGGTTCAGTTGTTACCTCCTTCACTAGACTTTTCTCAATCCCAGTACAGTACCTATAGTTACTAGAATTATCTCCCTCTTGAAATTGTACTGTATTGCTTCATGTTGTATTTTACATATACTTAATTATGTATGTATGCTATGCATTTGTGCATGCATATGTATGTCTATGTATATATATATATATATATATACACCTATGCATTATGGGTAGATGTAGATATCTCATATTTTATAAATATTTCAAAATTAAATTTAATTGGATTGAAATTGAGGTTCAATGTAAGGTACAGAGGCACAAATTTCTAATAAAACTACCCCCCAAAATACATATGTAGAATGGGTCACCTTGGAAATGGTTTTTTGGACAAAAAAGAGACTGAATAGCCTCTTTTTTAAGGTGCTGTAAAATGAATTATTGCTGTCTGCTCTTTGGACTAGGTAACTACTGAAAACGTTTCCAATCCATAGATTCTGAATGGAAAAGAATAAAAGACATGGGTTCAAGGTCCAAATTTGTACTTATTGTAGATCTTAGACATATCATTTGACATCTGTGTGTCTCAATTTCATCAAAACACTTAGCTTCACATTTCAGGTCTACTGCTGACTAATATGTCTTTTGATTTCATAACCTCAGTTTCTTGATCTGCAATATAGGCATAATACTAATGATATTACCTCACAGAATTGTTTGTGAGGATACATGAAATAATGAATATAAAGCATCATGCAATCTAATTGTTTTAGAGCAATATTTTTATTTTAATATTTATTTTAAAAATCATAATTCTAGATTATAGGTATTACAGCACCAACATGAGTACCAAATTTGTTCCTTAACTAGTCTGTTCTATATAATTTGGATTTGTTCAACTTGATCAGTACTTCACTAAAATATTTTGTTTATTCAGGTAGGTGAAAAAACCTACATCTTCAGCCTGAACCAACCCCCTAAAAATTAAGAAACTCAACAGTTAAATATTCTAAGCTTTAACTATAAACTGTAACACTAAGATTTAATTGTTTACATGAAATGAAAGATAATGACAAAAGGAAAATTTCACTCACCTGTTCTCTATGCTTCATGAACCACATGTGCATTATTAAAATCTTGAGTTGTAGTGAACACATGTAAAAAACATAGGGAATAAGTTTATCCTTGTGATTTAAATAAATACCAATCTCAATGGGATAAAATATAGGAGTTGTCTTACTGTATACTGATTTTTGCAAATCACCCATAGAAACATTGATTTACAGAGAGGAGGAAATCAACCACTTCAATTTTATTCTGTGCAGTAAAAATTAATTAACCACAGAAGTCAGTATTCTAAACAGCATAATTATGGATAAAACACAGTCAAATTTTGAGAAGAAGTGATTATTCTTTTAGTTGTTTAAGTAATTCTTCCCTTTTCCAAGAGAGATAATTAATGAGAAAAAAGAAATAATGGTCAATGCTGCTATTAAAAGGTAACCATGGAAAGTTAGCAGCTAAGTCTATTCCTTAGTTTTTAATTGTGTCAAATCAATTGCAAAATTAAGGTGTTTGGGGAAATTAATTTTTGACTTAGAAAAAAATCAGTGAATTTTCCTCCACTTCTTTCAAAAGAAAGATTATCTTATTGTTTTTTCCAATTCAAATATTTGACTATCCCTGGATACATTTTGAATTGAACCATGGCTGACAGTTTTATTACAAATATGCTCCACTTGTAAATTTTACACTAAAAAAAAGTGATTGAAAAAATTTACAAAGCTATACAACTGTACTCCAGCTCTATGAAGATTTAAAAAAAATGTTAGCTTTAAAAATAACCTCCTCAGAGATATTAGCAAAAAGACAAAGGAATTTAAATTGTATTCATTGTTCACTATGGATATATATCAAATTTTGTTTTAGAAAATTATTGAAAATATTCTTTTTCATGAAAGAATCGACAAATCATGACTCACTGACTTATTCCCTATATCTTAACTGCTGAGGGGCATAAAGATTATCTGAATGGTATACATAGAGTTGCTACTTTAATAACTCTGTCCACACTGTTAAATGCCAATCTGACCATTCTGTCTCTAGGGCTTTCATGAAGCAGTTTTCCTAAAGGTTACAGGTGATGTTATGCTTTCTAAGAATGTCAAGCCTCTTGACAATAGTCTCTGATGTCAAAGCATATGATATGAAAATGTTATAGGTAAATAAATTCATTCTTTTGGGAATATATGAATGGATCTGCTTTATGCTTCAAAATTGTATAATAACACAAATATTTTAAAACATAACCAGAGCCACATTATGTTATCTCATTAATGAAACTCTGACTTCTATTCTGTCTATCAGTAAGGATTCCTCTAAGATCTTACTGACCTGGACTGTGAAACATTTGGTATGAAACACTCATGCTCATCTAGCTAACCAAGGATCTGTCTGGCTCTTGGTTAGAAATGTCCATTTGCAAAGGGCAAATGTGTAAATTGTATATAAATATCAATTAACGATTGAAAGAAATTCAGTTTTATAGCATTTTAAAATGTTGTAATTATTGGAACTGAAGAAATATATTTTAAACTTTGGTGTGCACCTTCAATATAAACAAAAAAAACTTTTTAATTGTTGCACTTTTGAGAGTTCAGTAGTAAGTCATTAGCCTGAGATTGGAACTAATTGCTTTGTCTGTTTTTGAACAGAAAAAAAAAAAAACTTCTCAAAGCTGCAGTTTATTATAAATCAAAATTCTAATGTCTCTGCATTGAAAATTTTCTCCCCTGGGTTTTTTCAAAGCTTTAAATTGTGTGTTTATGAGACATGCCACAAGCTAGGTAAAAAAGAGAACTAAATTAGTCACCACATCCTTGCTACCCCATCCTGCCCTTTAAGGTTGGGAGATCACTCAATTATAAAATGGTTTTGAATAGCTGCACTGAATTAATGTTCTTGGCACCAAGCAAGTTGTGATATTTTGACATTGCCAACCAAGGACATGTCTTAATATAAGATACGCAGAAAAATTTAACAAGGAGACATTGAGTAAATGCATGATTTATTTGATGAAAACTTGGTCAGAGAATAATATAATCCCAAGTAGGGAATGTTATCTTAAAGCTCATATGTAAAATAGGAAGCCTTTCCCAAGATTACATGGTCTCCTAATTAAAGTCCATTGAAAAAAGCAAAGCTTGTCATGACAATAAATAGCAGAGATTGAAAAATGAACATTATAACAAGATTTTGAAGATTGACAAGGCCATAACTGAAATAAAAACATCACAGGATCCCCTTCTATCTGCTCCCACTTGCACAGTTAATGTCATGTGCCATTGATAGTGTTTAGTTCCCCGTACTCATTGCTGATAGCAAGCAGTAATTTCAGTACTAACCAATCATTTAGTTTGGAAGTTTGAGCAAACTTCACTTCCTGAATGATAACAGTGTCTACCACTGGAGAGAATTCGCCAAAACATTCTATTGCAAAAATGTTATGAAAACTTCCTGAGAGCTTTTATAAGGCTATTTGTAAAAAATAGCTATAGAAGACTCACTGGAAGTTTTTGAGTTAATTATGTATGTAATAGAAAGGCTACTGCTCTGGAAGTCAGAAAACTATATCCTAATTTCAGTTTTGCTGACAATTTAACTATGAGATTTTGGATGAATCACATAACTTCCCTGAGACTCAATTTCCATCAGTAAATGGGGGAGGGGATCAGACTAAGTGACCTGTAGGATTCCTTCCCACCTGTCACATTCCATGATTTTAAGAAATATATTCAATTTTAAATGGCTAAGTTGTTCCATTGCTTAAATTTAAATTATTTTTCTGAAAAGCTGATTTCCAAATAGTATCAAGATCTACATAGTCTAAGAAATTTTAATAAAAATCTCATTTTAAGACTGCTCAAATAAATTGCACATCCCAATGTATTCATTTGTTTTACCTTCTGAAAAGGATAATTCTAAATATATACATGGAATAAAACTTCTAGACAAAGGGAATAGAGTAAGTGAAATCATTCATTCATTCATTCATTCATTCATTCATTCATTCATTCTATACATGTTTATTAAGTGCTTACTTTGTAAAACCTCAGTGTGCCAGGTTCTAGGACATCAAAAGATTTTTAAATAGAGAAAAAGGAAAAATTTTTTTTTAAAATAAAGAGTAGTCTAGCACAGTGACTGCCATACAGTAGGCACTTAAACATAGTAAGCATTTAAAATGTGATTGCTAATTCATTGATAAACAATTTTAAAATATATATGTCAAGAACAAAATCTTAAGCTTCAGTTTGACAATGAATCCAAAGTCAAGGTTTTTCCCAAGGGCTTCTCTGAGGTGGTTAATTTAATTGATTGGATAATGGTAGTAATGAAACCAAGTTTTAAGTTTAAGTTTTATCCCAACATAGAACATTGAGGAAATAGCATTCCATGGATAGAGGATGTAAGCTAAACCAGATGTTTCACAAATTCATGCCTTTGTTGAAAAGGGAAATAGACAAGAGTGTAAATTATTTAGAGCAAACTGATCATTACTTGGTAAAATTATACAAAATATATACCCTACAGATGGAGGTAAGGGAATGAGAGTTGTCAAATCTATTTTCTGCTCCGTTAATGGAACAACTACACTCAAATTACATTCTAAATGTTCCTACAAAAATGAAATTAGAGGTGAAAATAGATTTTGAATCCAAATGAACAGATTATTAAAAAGGATAGGGGAATAGTCTAAAATATTTTAGCCCCCAAACCTGGAGATGCAAAGATCTAATTGTTCATTGACAATTTTTTTCAGGCTACTGAAAAGACTGCAAAGTTTCATTTGCAAAGAAAGATCCCAAATGGCTATCCTGATGTTCAGCAGTGAAAATAAAACCTGAGTATTTATAGGCCTCTCACATTGTCAGATTCAGAAACACAGGATGTTAAACAGACTACCGATTCACTAGAGAAACATTTCCAGCCATCTCAGTTTTGTTTGCTACAATATACAAAGGAGAGTCATAACTCATAGATCACCACGTTATAAAATGAAGACAGTTCATTGCCAAGGGCAAATTTAGAGTTCTGAATGATGAACAGTTTGCTGACCACATACCACCACCCACCAAAAAACCAGGTGCTTGTTATGGGCATAAAAATTAGGTACTTTGAACAGCTACATATAAAATAGAAAAAGAATTGTGTGGATTGAACACGATATGAATGGTAAACCAGAATAAAAAATTCTTAATAAGGATATAAAGGATGTCTATCTAAGCCAGTTAAGTAGACCATAAATTAAGTATATTATTTTTGCATTTATTGATCAATTACATTGAGTAGCAGTAGAATGCATCCCCCCCCAGCAAGACCAATATGTTGGGGTGAATATATATTTAGGCAGATGAATAATATATAAATTTAACCTTAAGATATGAAGATTTGAGTAATGGTCAAACACCCACTTAGAACTAAAAAGGACCTCTGTTCTTGTTATGTCATTGTTCAATCATGACCCCATTTGGGGTTTTCTTGGCAAAGATACTGGAGTGCTTTCCATTTTCTTCTCCAGGTTTTTTTAATATATAAAGAAACTGAGACAAACAAGTCTAAGTGACTTCCCCAGAGTCACACAGCTAATGAGTATCTGAGGTTGTATTTCAACTCAGGAAAATGAGTTTTCCTAATTCCATATCTAGCTCTCTATACACTACACCATTTAACTGATCTTAGAAAATTAATTCAGTGTTTTTCTAATGCAAGTACACAATCTTCCTCCAGAAAGACACTTTAAAGAGGGAATTCATGAAAGAAACAGATGTGGGGGGGGAGAGCTAAGATCAGTAAGGACAATTAACATTTTTTCAGGTTGCCCAAAAAGATGATAGTCTAGAAAGCTGAGATTCTGAAAATATTGATTTTATTTGATGTCTCAAATCAAATTTTTGACAATTAAAATACAAATATATGAGGCAGCTAGGTGGCACAGTAGATGGAGCACCAGTCCTGAAGTCAGGGGGACCTGAGTTCAAATTTGACCTCAGACACTTAACATTCACTTAACTGTGTGACCTTGAGCAAGTCACTTAACCCCATAGCCTTGTTAAAAAAAATACAACTCAAATAAAAATATACAAATTTACAAAATAAATCAAATGTACAATACAAGAGAATGAATGTAGGTGAATGATATATGATGTATATATAAACATATTCATATATATATATTATATATATGTTGACACTTGTATATGCACATATATGGAAGAGAGCAGCACTTGAAACCAGATCTACTTCATAATAGGGCCTATGTCTCCAAATTTAGGACTCATTCTAGTGCAATACTGATCTCACACTTTGCATGATCAAAGTACATTTCTAGATGTTAAAGATTTATATTTATATGTCTGAGAGAATTACCAAACACAGAGAAAGGAAGAGATCTGATATTACTCAATATCAAAAGAATACAAAATCATTTTTTTTCTATTATCCCTGATCCATTTTAGCACTTTTTGGTTCAAGGACCTCAATGTCTTTTGGTGGTTTTAAGGTTCCTCAAGGCTAACTTCTCCAAACTTAATTATTTTCCATGCTTCCTGTTCACCCCTATGTAATCCCCTCCTCAAATAACTCGCTGTCCTGGATCTTTGCCAAACAGAACATTTACACACTTCATTATGTCCTACCACATTTTGCATAAACCTAAAGAAGTATATCTATTCCTTTGTTTTTGGGCATGTGCATATGTGTGCTGGTTGCACAATGAAAGTGACATATAAATTGTTCAATCTGGAAAGAAACCTGGTGAAAACTATGATCTACTAGAAATTTTATAAAAACTCTTTCCCAAATGTGATCTATAGAATCTATTGATCTAGACTTTTTAACAAGTGAAACTTTCTTTTAATATCAAATAGGAAATCATTATCAATGTCAGAAATATATCTGTGATGTTCATTGTGTGTATAGCGTTTTCATAGCTGCCACAAAGGAGAACATAAGGCAAGCAGGCAGTCTATGAAGTTCTGACACAATGCTGTTCTTTGGGGCTACAGACCTGTGAGCTATTCTTGCAGTTACCTTTGATGTAAAACAGGAAAAACACTGGAACCCCGGATTGAAAGGATGGAATTCTTTTCTACTGGTGACCCAGAAAGATAACATCTGTTCACTAACCTATGGGCAAATAGATGGAAAAGAGGAGGTGATAGTTAAGCATGTCAGAGATTCTGAGGTAGCCAGCAGGAAAAGACACCATAGCCTAGAGAGGTGATGGACTAGCGCTAAGAGGCTTGGTAATAGTTTGGGAATTAAGGGCCATGGCATAGGAAATATAATAGGGTCAATCTACTATGAAAATCACTAGAGATGGACTTAACAAGGCATTTTTTTCTTATTGCCTGAATAAGAAAAAAAGACTTCTGACAACCAATTACTATAGGCAAGCAATCAAAAAAGACATAATTACCTGTGATTATTCATGTATGACAAATGGGTGCTTTGATCAAAGGCCTGGTCCACATTATCTCTATTAACTTATTGATGTTTTTACTTCTCTAGCTGTGGGAAATATAATGTCTTAGTCCTTCTTCATGAGAATTTCCAATTTAATCTTACTAAAGTGGTACAATGCCCTGAGTTATTCATTCTAATTTATTTCACATCTAGTCATTGGGGCTCACCACTACATGATTCCTTACCCACTCAGAACCTGTCTATATTACTTCACCAACAACACTTCAGCAAGAAGAGGAATTAAAAATATATGTTCATTTTCCTTTCTGCCTGTCCTTGGGATCTGACCCTGAGTGTGCTTCAAGATTGTGGTGAGACCTCCAACCTGTTTTCTCTGATTTCCCCAGTCAATTCTTCACAGTGTGTGGTCTATTCCGAGACTACCAGTTTAAGTTAAGAATATAGAACACATCTATAAGTGCATATCCATTGCCAATTTTTGTTTTTATTGTCTTCCCTTAGGTTATCCAAGTGTAACTGTTGTCTTTAATGCACTCATTGTCCTTAATTCTGCTAACAATTGGTCACTCTCCTTGAATATCATTTTCCCCAATGAAAAAATTGCAGGAATAATTTCAGAAGAAAAAATTTAATTAGGTGAACCAAGACAGAGTTGGACCCTTATATTCACATTCTCAAAAGGTATTTTTAAAAATAAGACCTCTGGCATTTTAATCTAAACAATTATCTATCCATCTCTGCCAAGCATTCAAAACTCAGTAAAGTTGGATGATTGCTTGGGAAGATTTAATAGGAACCTTCTCTCTCTCTCTCTCTCTCTCTCTCTCTCTCTCTCTCTCTCTCTCTCTCTCACACACACACACACACACACACACACACACACACACACACACATGCACTACACACACAGAAGTTATTACTCAGATTTGCATAGAACATAAATAAACATGCTTTGGAATAAAATAAAATTAAGATATGCTGAAAGATTTTTTTTATTCCATATAATTCATTGAAATTTTAACTAGATAAATTCCATGGAAACAATGATTGCTAGTCTGTTTTAAAGATATAAGAATAGAATAAAATCAACAAGAGTATAAAATTAAAATGTTGAATGATATCTATATTGTTAGCTATCATTGACCACAATGACTCAGGATAAATATCTTATGCAGGACATCAAGAAAAATGAAAGTGACTTCCCTGAATAGAAATCCACAGCAAATACTAAATTGACAGAAGTCACAGGTCTACCTAATTTTTTCATATTTATTGTACATTTCTACTTATTATACTCCAAGTTTTAACTAACCTGAAATAGTCAATATTTCACTAATAAATCCCTTATTTCCTATGTCTAGTCACATCATTTAGCATGTCTAAAATTTTCCATAATTTCACTTATTGGAATCTGTTCATTCTTCAAGAATTAACTTAAACACCATGAAGATGAAAACCCTCCTTTAAAGATTTTTTTTATCTCACCAAAAAATTTACTTTCCTTCCTTATAATTTCTATAACATCATATTTGTATTTCTCTAATGTAGAATCATACTTTATTATCTCCCCTTGGAGATTCCTTAAAAATCAGAACCTTATCTTATTTATCCTGGTCTCCCTCCAGCAGGAAGTTCTATATCAATTAACACTTTTAAATGTTGTCTAAATTGAATTAAATACATTTCTTCAGAAAGAATGCCTATCAAATTTTCAATGAAAAGAGTTAATAATACTGAAAGGCAGAATCGGAATTCAGGAATATCTTGTTGTCACAAAAAGATAGAATGCAACAAATATATAAATACAACAAATATTGCAATTATTTTCAAAGAATCAATCATACAAGTACAAGATGGAGATAAATGGAAGAAGATATATAGGGTGAGGGGCAACCTGAGGATTTTAGTTGACCATAAAATACAAGCCAATAGTGTTCCAGGGCAACTAAAAATCCAGTAAGATCTTAAACCACTTAAATAGAAATCTAGATCAAGAATAATAAATCTGTTGCACTCTGTACTAATTAAATCACACGTTAATGGAAACACTCATATACCAAATATATATGGCCTGGTATATAGTGGATGACTCTAACATATTTGATGTCTAACCTAGCTCATCAGACACCTTTATAGGCATAGGAACAAGTTGTTCTCATTCACTCATTCTACCTGAGGAAGTCTTCATATGCTTGGGATAGATATCCACCTAACTCACCAATGAGTTTGAGTCTTTGTCTTCTACTATCAACATGGTATTTTAGTCAGTTTTACCCAGGGTATTGACACTGCCCATGGTAGAGCTTAATGGAACCATTAGAGAGAATTGAGCATAAGGTGGAGACTAACAGTGGACGGGCAGCCCTGAAAAGGGTTTCACAACAATGATTCTAGTCTTCCCACTGATATCCAAATATCCCATCAATTATCTATACAGTATATATAAATGTATAAAGACACAAACACATATATAAATAATATGGATATGCTATGTATTAACTTAATATGCTATCCAAACCACAGCATGTCACAATTTATGAAAATTCTTCATGATTTTTATTTTTCTTATGAGGATATTTCAATGGTTATGTTAGTCTCTTTAAATATTCATGGATCCAATCCATTAAACCTTGTATTATTATATGTCTTAAAGTCAATAGAAGAATATAATTCTAAGCAGAAGTTCAAAGAAAGTTTTCAAGGAGTTCACAATTTATGAAAATTCCCTTTTTCATTAACATTCTATATAGACTAAAGGATATTCCATTATAATGCAAGACACCTTTGAAAATCATATTATTCACTTTTATGCCTTGACTGATATTTATATTCCAAGAATCACTGAAAAAAAACTTATCTCTAGTCAAATTCATGTAGTAATTTTAAACTTTTGTAGAGGAGAGTATTTAAGATTGTGCTATGCTAGACCAAATCAAATGTCTTTTGTTAGTAAATATGCTCAAAAGTATCATGTATGTTCTATACCTTTTGGTAAATTATTTGACAGTTAAGCTGATAGCATTTATTAAGCATCTCCTAATTGGTAAACATTATGCTAAATACTGGGGATACAAAGAAAGGTCACAATCAGCTCCAGCCCTCAAGGAAATTGCTATCTAATGGGGGGGGAGACAATCTGCTTAAAAAAAATAAACTATGTGTTTTTAAAGATTTATAGAGGTTATATTGGAGATAGTCTTAGAGGAAATTTTAACTAAGACTTGAAGGAAATCAGGAAAGAAAAGAGATAGATACAAGGAGAAATTTTCAGGTTAAAAGGAAGGAGTCATGACATGGAAGTAGCTTCTGGAGGAAAAAGAAGGGCAGTTTCACTGAATCATAATGCATGTAGAGAAGAATAAAGTATAAGAAAAAAAGAGAAAATAGGAAAAGGATAGGTTGTGAAAGGGTTTAAGATAAAAATGGAGGATTTTATAGATAGTCCTGGAGATAATGAGAATCCACTGGATCTGAGCTTTAGAAAAATAATTTCATTAACTGAAGAGAGGACTAGAATTGGAAGAGCTTTGAGGCAGGAGACCAGTAACCTATTGCAATAATCCAAGACTGAAATGATGAGGACCTGTAGAGAACTAGAAATGTGATAGTAAGATAGGATCATATATATAGATGTTATGAAGACAGGAACAACAGGACTTTGCAATTAAATGGATTTGGGGAATGAAAGAATTATGTAAGTCAAGGACAATATTTATATTTTAAACCCTTTGTGACTAGGAGGTAATAAGAATTTAGGAAGAGGATATGATTTTGGAGGAAAGATAATGTGTTCAGTTTTTTTACTCATTGAGTTTGAAATGTCTTATAATATCTAGTCATGAATGCCAAATAGGCAGTTGACAATGTGAAACTAAGTCCTAGGAAAGGTGAAGGCTAGATCTGAAAATGAACTGCAATAAGATGGTAACAGTCTGTTGAAGTCAAAAAGATAACAAAATAATCATAAAGGGGGAAGAGAAAACACAGTGTATCGTCAGCATGACCGGAAAGAAAATTCAGCAAAGAAAACGAATCCATACTCGAATATTGAAAATCATAAATGAAAGCTTTCCTCTTCCCTTTCCTTATATCCATGAAGAGTATTCTTCATATTATGTAACACTCTCATAAACTTTTTAATTAAATTTTATTTATGTTTTATTACATTTAGAGTTCTAAATTATTTCTTTCCCTTTTCCCTTAACTCTGCACTGGAGAAATCCATCATTTGACATATATACATATATATATATATATATATATATATATATATATATATGTATATATATACATATATATGTACATATATATATGTATATATGTACATGTGTACATGTATGGAAAATCATTACACTATATTGAAACAATATCAGTTCTTTTTTTCAAATCTTCTTGAACAAGGTGACTAATATGAAAATGCTTTCTGTGATTGCAAATGTATAACATATCTGATTTCTTACCTTCAAAAATATGTTTAGAAGCTGTTTTAATGTGAAATTAGTGGAAAATAAGATTTTTTTCAAAAAAAAATAAAGTGATAACCATTACATAACCCCCCAAAAATCTACCATACTACAGATATTTCTATTTATCAGTTCTTTCTCTGGAGGTGCAAAATATCTTCTTTCATAGGTCCTTTGATTTGAATTTCACAGTACTCAGAATAGCATAGTTGTTCAGTTATTCTTCAATAATATTGGTATTACAGTGTTCTCTTCCATAGGCTCATTTCACTTTTCATTATTTCATGTTAGTTTTTCCAGGTTTTTCTAAAAGTAACCTGTTCCTTGTTTCTTACAATAGAGTAATAAACCATCACAATCATATTTCACAATTTATTTAATCATTCCCCAATTGGTATTATTAATCTATATCAATTTCTGTCAGACAGCTTTCCTGTTTTCCCCAAAAGTTTTACTAGATCATTAATTCTTATATCAAAAACTTATATCTTTATATCTGTCAAAGACTAATCTTTCTCTGCTGTGTATTTATATATACTGTTCCACTGATTTACCTTACCAAAAAAATGCCAGTACCAGAGATTTTGATAAGTCCTTCCTTATAATAAGATTTAAGAACTGGTACTGCCAAATCTCCTTTCTTCATATTTCCCTTTTTCCGATATTGCTGTCCTTTATTCATCCAAATGAATTTTTTCTTATTTTTTCTAGTTCAAAATTTTTTTCGTTAATTTAATTAGGATGGCACAGAATAAATGGATTAGTTTAGGTAGAATTCTCATTTTATTATATTGTCTATGACTTCCCATGAAAAATTAATATTCCTCTAATTGTTTAAAATCTTGTTTTATTTGAAGAAAAAAGATTTTTTGTAATTATATTCATGTAGATACTTGGTTTGTCTTAAGAGATTTTTCCTCCCAGGTATTTTATGCTGTCTATAGCTATTTTAAATGTTACTATCTCTTAATTCAGGATTTTATTAATAATATATTATGTGTGTGTATAAATGCTGATGAATTATGTGAGTTTATTTTAAATCCTGCTACTTTCCTAAAATTAATATTTCAACTAGTATTTTAGTTGAACCTTTAGAATTTTCCAAGTACAGCATCCAAGTACAGCATTTTCCAAATACATTCTGCCAAAGTGATAGCTTCATCACCTAATTACCTATTCTGATTCCTTTAATTTCTTTTTCTTCTCTTATTTAACAATTGATTTTTCTGTTTTAATACTGGATAATACTGTTGATCATGGGCATCCTTGATTCACCCCTGATCTTATTGGGAAGGCTTCTAGCTTATCCCAGTTATAAATAATGCTTTCTGTGTTATATCATACCTATGCTTTCAACATTTTAACAAAAATGAATGTGGTATTTTGTCAAAAGCTTTTTATGCATCTGTGATATAATCATATTACTTGCGTTTTTTATATAATCAATTATGTTCATGTTTTTCCTTAAATATGCCTGACTTTCCTGGTATAAATGCCACTTGGTCCATGTATAATTTTTGTGATATATTTTTCTAGTCTCCTTGATAGTATTCAATTTAGGATTTTATAATCCATAATGTTTGTCCTTCATTTCAAAGAAGAACAAGATATCAGAGAAATGCAGTTATAAAAAGGACATCAATTGAATTTGAGTGAGGGGGTGCTGTGTTAGGTCAACAGTTTCACTTTCTCCTCTAGAGTCATCTGGGTTGGGTGGCCAGATATGAATCAAGACATTTGGAAATAGACATGGATGTGAGGGAATCAGGGCTAAGGAACTTGCCCAAGGTCTCACAGTTAGTGTGTCTGAATCCATATTTGAACTCAGGTCTTCCTGATTTCAGGGTCAGTACTCTACCCACTTTGTCATCTAGCTGGCCCTGGAATATCCATAGTAATTAGTGAAATTGGTCTGTAATTTTGTTTCTCTTGATTTTGCTTTTCCTAGTTTAGTCATCAGCACCATTTTTGTTTCATAAAAAGTTTGGTAGAACTCCTTCTTTGCTTACTATTCCAAATAATATTGAAATTAGTTGATCCTTAAAAATTTGGTGGAGTTTACTTTTAAATTCACCTGATCCTGGAGTTTTTTCTCCATTGGGAAATTCATTTACAACCTATTTAACTTTTTTTTTCCCTAAAGCAGAAGTATTCAAATATTTTATTTCCTTTTCTGTTAAGCTAAATAGTTTATCTTTTTATAAGTATTCTTCCATTTCACTTAAATTATTAAATTTATTGATTTATAATTGGAAAAAATATATTCTGATTTGCTTTGATTTCATCTTTGTTAGTGATATATTCCTCTTTTCAGTTTTGAGACTAATGATTTGGTTTTCTTATCTTTTTGATCATCTAATTTAATCATAAATCAATTTTTCTCCATTTTTACTGACTTTCTTTTTCATAAAATCAACTCAGTTTTATTGATTCAATGGTTTTCTCATGCTCAATTTTATTAATTTCATCTTTTTAATGAATACCCAATTTTTTTACCTCTTCTTTTTCTTATTTATTGTTGTAAACATTTAAAGATGCAAATTTCACTACTTTTACTGTATCCCATAAGTTTGTGTATGTTGTCTCATTATTATCATTCTCTTTAATAGAATTATTTATTGTAGAATTCTACAACCTATTCTTTGACTCAATCATTCTTTGAGTTTGGGTTGCTTGTCTTTAATTTATTTTTATGTCCTAAATATCCTATTCAATTTTCTCCAGATATTATCATATCCAACTCCTCTAAGATTCTATTCATCTAATCTCCATTTTTATTTTTAGTTAGATTTATATATTTCTGAAAGACTTTTTAAATAAGAAAAAGTGGCATATAATTTGAGAATTTCCTTACATTTATTTTTGGTAATTAACATCAACCCATCTGTGATTTCTCTATTCCTTTTATAACTCCCTCTCTTTCATTTATCTTTTTTTAAATTCCACAACAGCTTCAAATTTTTGTCACTTCTTGTCTCTTTGCCTCATGCTTGGATAACTCCATACATTCCTTCGAATTCATTTCTACCAGTTTTTCATCCATTAATAGTACTTTGGACACTGAAGAATAAGGACAAAATATTAGAAATGTTATGTTTCATTATACTGTGGAATTTAGAGAATTTCAAAGGTTGTGTCAGCAAAGTGTAATTTCTGGAAAGTTTTACCATATTGGAAA
The DNA here is from genome assembly GCF_037893015.1 of Macrotis lagotis. Classification (NCBI taxonomy): domain Eukaryota; kingdom Metazoa; phylum Chordata; class Mammalia; order Peramelemorphia; family Peramelidae; genus Macrotis; species Macrotis lagotis. The sequence continues at coordinate 195,701,748 of NC_133666.1, read as the reverse complement.
TGCTTCTGATAATGGACTAGCAAAAGATATTGTTATTCAAAGATGTCTAGTTAAATATGGAGAGGCTCATGAGCTTCTCTGAATACTTGGTGATCATATCAATCCATGGAGCAAGGGAAAATACAAAACAGGACGTGGTTCAGAGTTTCTGAGGAGTCGGTTCAGCTGAGAATCACAGTCTTGAGTCCCATAAATATTAAGTTAAATACTAGTCTGATAAAAATAAATTTCTTGTCCAGAGACCAAAAAATGAACATAAAACTAGGTGATTTGAATTTTATCAATATCAGTGTTCTTTGCTATAAATGAAACCAGGAGCCTAAAGAAAATTGCAGATGGATGGAAGATCCAGCTTCTTTTTTAATATTCAAAAGAAAAAAATTTGAGGGAATTATTTTTTACTGTGATTCCAAAGGTTTCAAAAGAGTTCACTTTGTAAAACAATAATTTCCTATAATAGTGATTTTGATAGTCTTTTCCTGAGATCCCCAACTTTTATACCTTCCTTTCCTAAATTACTTTGTATTTGCTTTGCATTTATTGTGAATATTCATATTACATATGGATATTCAGAACTAAAGAATGAAATGCATGTATTTGTGCAACATGTATATGATATTTACATATACATAGAGATATATGTATACATCTCCCCCAATAAAATCTAAACACCTTAAGTACAAAGACTACCTCATTTTTGTTTTTGTTTCTCCATTGCCTAATATAGTGCCTAGTGCTTAATAAATGCTTGGTGATTGGTTGATTGATCAGTTTTTTAAAAAACCAACTACCATGTACAGAAGGAGACATCTGTATTTGAATATGACAAATGTGTGGATTTGTTTTACTACTATTTACTACTATCTAATTATTATAAGGATTGCCTTTTCCCTTTTTTTAATTGGCATTTAGGTTTTCTGTGGGATTGAGCCAGTAACAGTGTTTACACTTTGAAGAAAAGGAAAACAAAGCAATGTTTTAAATAGATAAGAGAAGAAAAATAATTACACAAAGAAATTGTTTGTTGAGAAAAAGGATATGGTGAGAAATATCACACACGCACAAAAACCTGTTGAAATTCATTATATTTTAACAAATAAGAAAGAACTGGTTACTGAGATAGAAATTATATGAATCATATTCTCTGTGTGCAATCAGATCATCAACTTGTTAGATCAAAGATCAAAATCAAAATTAAACTGGAAGAAAATAATGTGTGTAAATGAGGCAGCTTCAATCTGATATATTTAACCAAACAACTGGCATTGAAAATGGGAAATGTATAATATAATAAATATCAGCCACTGCAAATAATTTGGCATTATTAGTAAATAAAAGGACTTAGAAAATGCTCCCAATCATCCCAGGATTGATCTTCTTGATCAGCAAGGAGTGAGAGGCACCAAGGATAGCACAAGTCTAACACAGGAACTGGTTTGCAAAATTTCACAATCAAGATTTTATCAAGATAAGGGAGTGAGAGAGGCTCCATTTTACTGAATTTGCTGAAAATAAAGGAGCCCTCCATTTACAATGTTCACTTTTGCTCTAGTTTGTAGTGACTAAAAATTGAACCCAACAATTGTGAAATTCCCTTATTTGTAACAATCATCTAGAAAGCCACTGTATTTTCTTGTTTGAATATACAGAGATGGACTTAATTTAAAAATAATACTTAATCAGGATAGTGGAAGTTTCTCTTCATATCAAACCAATGATGCTCAACAGTTCTCCTAAAGATTACCCATTTCATAGAGTTTCCACCAAAATTTTTCCTTGCTACTGGAAATAGGAACTTATTTCCATTTCATAAAAATTCTTTCTGCTATTTACCACTGCCTTGCTACTCCCATGATTTGAACATAGACTACCTTGGGGGTACATATGTTGGCACTTATAAAACAAAGACATGTTCTGAACACAAAGAGAGAGGGAGGAAAAGAAGATTCCCAATAAATCAAGGATGATGAAGTGATATAACACAACTATTTAGTCATAGAGACTGTCTGTTTACCAGAAGAGAAGCATAGCACCTGTTATAAGTTTTTCTTGTGAACCTAGAACCATATAAGATTACACAAAAGCTAAAACATATCTGTCATAGTTGAGGAAGGGAGTTAAGATTTGGTGCTCAATTTCACAGGAAATAGCAAAACTGTGAAAGAACTAAAATAATCTGCCATAGCACTTTTAGAGTATCCTAGTCAATGAGTATCTGTTTTTTTGTGTTTGCTGAGTTTTCTCTAAAAATCCCCAGCTGGGCTGGAACTGGGACAATGGAAAGCTGCAATACTTTACTGGAGAGAGACCTTCCTATTTATGCCCCTCTTACCAGTTTATTCTTCTTAACCCTGAAACGCTGCTGTATTGGCAAAATGATTCAGGCTATGCCTAAAGACATATCCTGAAGAATCAGGTTTAGTGTCTATCCTACAAAATCACCAACTGGGCTTGAAAACCTAACTGAATACAACATTCTCCACCTTGTTTTTCCATATGTAAATGTCCACCCTAATGTTTCATTTTAGGGAACTAAAATCTTATGAGCCTTTTATTCAAGGGGTAGATTTTACCATGAAAAGAATTTTCAAAACTTTATAAGAAAAAGTTGAACATTGCTTTATAATGATCAACATCTGCTCCATAAGACAGCAAATGGTGTTGAACTCAGCAGGTCTGCCAGCAGAATTACCTTATTTGTAGTAACCAGAGCTCTGTCTGACTCTCTCTATTGTATAATCCAGAGTCTTCTATGGAAAAATATTATACTAATTGGCCAAGGGGAAGCTTCTAAATAGATATAGATATAGATATAGATGTAGATATAGATATAGATATAGATATAGATATAGATATAGATATAGATATAGATATAGATATAGATATAGATATAGATATAGATATAGGTATAGGTATAGGTATAGGTATAGGTATAGGTATAGGTATAGGTATAGATATACTTACATGGATGTATATATGGAATATATGGATGTATATAATGTATAAATATAATTAATAATATATACTATATATTAAGTCATGCCACAAGATTGACTTAAAAACTATGCTTCTGCAAGGACTTCTGGTTTTTCTGTAACTAAACATATGAATCAGTGAGACAGAGAGAAACAGAGACAGACATAAACAGACAGGGATGAGGGGATGGGGGAAAAGAGAGAGCTTTTGGTTATAACTGCCATAGTGTCTCCATCATTCAAATCCTGGCCTAATATGAATTACAGGTCCCTCCATCCCATTCTACAATTCCTACCCAAAATAATTAAGGATTATGGTAGCTAGGTGGCACAGTGGATAGAGCACTGGCCTTGGAATCAGGAGGATGGGAGTTCAATTTCGGCATCAGACACTTGACATTTTACTAGCTGTATGACCTTGGGCAAGTCACTCAACCCTGATTGTCTTTCATCCAGGGCCAGCTCCAGTCATCCTGATCCATATCAGGCTCCTGAACTCAGATAGCTCTTGAGGAGAAAGTGAGGCTGGTGACTTAGCCAAGCACCACCTCAAGTGAAATCCAATTCATGTGCTTGTCATAGTATCACCTTTCTGATGTCAAACATCATCAATTAAGGATTATGACAAAAAAAATAATAAAAATGTATACAAAGGAAGAAAATGCTACAAGTCACAAAAAGAGTAAGCTATTGGTTTACCTTTCTTGCCTTCATCTAGACTCCCCAAAGTAGATAGTTCAGTGGAGAGATTATTGTATCTAATAAAGACCTAAGTTCAAATCCAACTTCAGACAGCTCCTAATTATGTGATCCTGGTGAAGTCATTTAACCATTATCTCCCTCAGTTTCTCATCTATAAAATAAAGATAATAATATCATCTACTTCTTAGGAATGTATGGACAAAATTAGATATTTTATGAAGAATTTTGAAAGTTTAAAGTTTAATAATTATGTGTTAGCTATTTGATACAATGCAGAAGGGAAGGAAACCTAGAGTAATTCTTCAGAAGTAACCTAATCAGCCCCCTCCTCTCATTAATGGAGAAAAAGTAGCATTGTAGAGAGTAGCAGTCATGGATGGGGAAAAGCTCTAACAAAGCTGGGCCTTCACTAATTCTCTCTTGTAGAGATGAAAAAGTATAACAAGGATAGGACTGAAGATAAAAAAAGTTATCACGGGAAAAACCATCAGAGAGGTTGACAAAGCAAGGCAAATGCAGAGTCTAAAAAGATGTTAATATTGCAGATATATAATCAAGAGAACAACGTACACATTAACAACAACACTGTAAAATGATCAACCTTGATGGAAGCAGCTCCTTTTACCAGTTCAGAGAGCTAGGACAATCATATTAGACTGACTATGGACAATGATATCCCTATCCAGAGGAACAAAAACAAAATAAAACAAAACAACCCTTCAGAATCTAATGACTACTTTATAAAAATTATATATATATATATATATATATATATATATATATATATATATATCTTTTTTTCTTAATCCTAATACCTCAGACCAAAACTGACTGATCTGTAAACATGCTTAACAGAAATGTATATGTAAAATATTAACCTGATTGTTCATTGCTGGGAAAGGAGGATGGAAGGAAATTTTTTAACTTAAAAATATACATGTGCATATGAATAAAAAAAATCAATGAAGAAATAAAAATTTGCACTTCTCTCAAAAATATTGTAAATAAATGATACAGAATTTTACATATATATATTTTACATATATATATATGGAGAGAGAGATTTTATATGGGTATATATATATATATATATGTATATATATCTAGTACACAGAATGTGTTTATGTGTATATGTATATATGGGGGGGGGTCCTAGAGGGAAAGTATCATCTTAGTGTTTGGTACACAGTTGATACATAATAAGTGTTTGTTGACTAACTGATAACTATTCCTAAGAAAGAGAAACACAATAAACTATATGGAAATAATCAAAAAATGACTAGCAAACTGTGGCAAGAATTTGCAGAACACAAAAAAATTAATCACTATAATTAAAGAAGAGTTAAAATTAGATCAGCAATTATAGCACTCAAAGAAGAATTCAGACTTCTTTGGGACCTGCAGAGTCAATGATCAGAGCAACCATGGAGTCTCCATGGACCCTGCAACCTCTGTGAAATGGCATTCTCCTCCAAGCAGCCAGAGCCCATACAGATAAGAAACCAATAGCCTAATCCATTGGGCTGACTTGACCTCTTCCAAGCTACTGAAAGATTAAATAGAAAGACAAAGTCAATGGAGTGGTGCATCAGTGAAATGGATTACATATAAAGGAAACAGGAGTAAATGATCATAGTGATCTACTGTTTGATGAACCCAAAACCTCTGACTTCTAGGATAAGAACTCATTATGTGACACAAACTACTGGGAAAACTGGTATATAGTTTGACAGAAAACTAACATCTCATGTCCCATACTTAATAAGGTTGAAATGGGTACATTATTTAGACATAAAAGGATGATACCATAAACCAATTAAAAGAGAACAAAGAAGAATGTATCAATCTCATCTATGGAAAGTGGAGAAGTTTATGACCAAACAAGAGATAGAGAACATTATAAAATACAAAATGAATAATTTTGACTACAGTAAATTTTAAAAATTTTGCACAAATAAAAGCAATGCAACCAAGATGAGAAGGAAATGCAGAAAGCTGGAAAACAATTTTTATGGCTTATGTTTCTTATAAAGAAGTCATTTCTAAAATATATAGAAAACTGTATCAAATTTATCAGAATACAAGTCAAAGATCACAAGTAAAGGAGAATGCTTTGTGTCCCTATAATAAAATATTTTGCAAAGAATAGATAAGAAAGAAATGAACAAATTAGTATACTTTGAGTAAAAGGGATGAATTCAAGCTATTTCAAAACAGACTGGAGACAAACAGGATACTTTGCTCATTAAACAAAAGAGCCATAGAACCAAATATGTATGTGTATTTGTGTGTGTGTGTGTGTGTGTGTGTGTGTGTGTGTAGGGGCTGGAAATTCCTCTACAAATCCAAACCTCAGATGAAGGTAATAGAGAAAATAAAAAGGAATATAAAAACAAAGCATATGAATGCGAAAGTAGATAGTTGGGCATCTTAAAAACAAAATATAATGAGTGGTTAAATTAAATAAGCATTCCTTCAAAGAAATGTCATAGAGTTATAGAGAGATTTTGCAACTGATTATATATGTGCAAGGTGAGTAAAACGGAGTATCTGAAGATAATACAATTATCAACCTGGATAAGTGGAAGGATAGCGATACTTCAATAGAAATCAAGATAGAAAGTGAGAGAGAGAGAGATAAATTTTTGAGGAAAGCTAACTCATCTCCCTAGAACACAAACTCTGCCAAAATCAATAAATAATCCAGGGTTCAAAGGATAGGCCTGCTTGGGAAAAGGGAAGTTAATTTTACCAATGGAATTTGCATAGTTGCTGAATCAGAAAGGGTTTAGGTTATAACTTCTCTGAAAAACTGATGTAAAAAGTAGAAAGAGGATGGTAGGTAGTGGGGAAAATAGCTGAAAGATATTTTTTTTTTCTTTTTATGAGACAAGAGGCATGACTGTCAAGATTGGGGAGAGCGAGTTGCAACCCATCTTTTGACCCTCTAATTTGCTGATAAAATATTCCTTGGGGACATGCCACATGATTTCATAGATCACTACACTACTTATTAATCCAAAAAGAGCTTATTATATTTGACCAAATTATTTAAGACCATCTCTGTCATTTTACTTCATCACTTAGTTTATCAATTCATCATTAACTCTTTCATCCTTTGTATTCTTTCTCTTGTTCATAGGCTTATGCTTTTATTTTTTATGTTTATTCCAGTAGTTGTTGTTTTTTCTACTTTCAGGGTCACAAAGAATATTAACAATATTGCACCCATCCCCATAGCAGATATCTCATTCTCTGCATCACTTGGACCCAGAGAAGTGATTTTTAGGAAAATATACATAGTGCTAGAAGAGTGACCTCACTGGTAAGAACATTCCCAACAAAAACTAATAGTGACAAGTGAGATTCAGGAAATAACATAATCAACATAGTCATTTCCCTAAAGGCAATGATAAAAATGCCTATTAACAGAGAAACAAGCTGATTTCAATTTTGTACCTTTAATTTTCACAATCTTCGTTAATATATATATATATATATATATACATACATACAATTATGTGGGTATTTATTCTGCTTTTTTAATTACACCTTATGCATATATTACTTCAGGGCACAAGTACAAGAAGTTAAAGTCAATTTAAAGGCATAAAATAACTGCAGCAGATAATGAATTAGCATTTTAAATACCAGAGTAACTTGCTAGTTGATCAGTAAAGTCTATTTTTGGAAAAAAATAGTTTAACATTATGCCCACAAGATTGGTGTCTTCATTTTCCAGAAGAGCAGAGGTAGGATGTTTAAGAGATTAGGGTCAAAAAGAAAATATAATCTGCTCCCAATTTTATGATCCATGAACTTTAAAAGGGTAACTAGGAGCATATTTATTTCAGCTTTTGTGATGAGGCAAAAAACAGATCAGCTTCACTATAACAAAAGCATAAAACATAACAAGATATATAATGTTCTTCAATTTTAAGATTAAAATGACTAAAAGAAAAAAAGAGAAAAACCTGAAAAACGCTTGAAGGAGTGATCCGTGTGTGTGTGTGTGTGTGTGTGTGTGAGAGAGAGAGAGAGAAGATAAAAGCAAGTGAAAAAAATAAAAGAAAATGTGCTGCCCCTAGAAAACTATCCCCCCCAAACTGTGTTCTGATTAGTTTACTATCAGTCCTTGCATCATCCATTCCCTTCAAACTTGAAAAAAATCTTTCAATCTAAAAAGGCAATTAGAAAAAAAAGCCACCCCGTGAAAGAAATGTTCGCAGTAACAATATTTTTATCTAGCAAGAACTATGTGGAAAGAGAAAAAGTGTTAATGAGTTATATCAGCCACCAGAGCCAAAATGCTTGGAAAGGATATTGTTTTTAAAGGGTTTGCTAGTTAGTGCATAGCTCTATCTCTGAAGGCTATAAGATCTTTCACTTCTACTTCATTTCTACCCATTATATACTGAAATTAGAACAGCCCCTCTAAGCTATGGCCAGCATCTGCTGAATCAAAAACTGCAAAAAAAGAAACAACTTGAAAAGGAGAGAAAAGGAGAGAAAATCCTATTTGCACATGGTCATTACTGCTGGGACAATGATTTCATGGGCATGCCCACGTTTAAGTGCATCTCTTTAATTTAATTTGCTGCTTTCAGGCATAGAGACAATATTATGGTATCATATCTAGAGCAACTGAAAAGAAAAGCAATACAAAAAATGTCAATTTTGTTATAATGGCATCATTTTTACTCCTAGTTTTGAAGGTCATGGACAACTTGATGGAATAGTAGATCAAGTGTCAAGCCCAGAGTCAAGAAGACCGGAATTCAAATGTGACCTTAGACACTTAAAAGTTGTTTAGCATTTTATAATTTTACAGAATAACTAGTACAGTTATTTTATGCCTTTATAATGGCTTTAACATGTTGTACTTGTGCTGTGAAATTATAAATGCAAAAGGTATAATTAAAAAATCAGAATTTTTAATATTGGGCAAATCACTTACCAGTAACTGCTTTAGTTTCCTCATCTTTTAATGAGCTGAAGAAGGAAATGGCAAACCACTCCAGACTCTTTGCCAAGAAAATCCCAAATGTGGTTAAGAAGAGTTAAATATGGCTGAAGATGAGTAAACAACATTATGAAAGTCATCAGACAGTTCTCAAACTTGGACTTAAGACTTTCATATATGGTTTATCTATAATTTACTATTTAAATAAAATCCTAAAATCCCTGAAGATAAACATCATATTCAATATAACAAATATTTACTGTGCCTACTTTATAATATTTATCAAATTAGGTAATGAAATTACAAAGGTATGAATGAAAAACAGTCTCTGCTTTCAAAGAGTTAAAGTAGTCTGATATGTATAGGGGAGGGTAATGGAAAAGAAAAGTTCATAAATAGGTATATACAAAATAGATGTAAGGTAATTTTGAGGGGGAAACAAGTATCAAGTTTATCAAATGGAAGGTTATGTTTGAATTGAGCCATAAAGAAAAACAGAGATTGCGAAAGACAAAAAAGATATGGAAGGATACATGCTAGGCATGGGAAAGAGTCAGTGCAAAAAACAAATGGACCACAAGGTATGAAGAATAACAAGATCAAATTGACTGGTGTCTACTCAAGGGAATGTGGAATAAGGCTGGAAACATGCTTCTCTGTCCATGTATATAAATAAGTAAATACAGACCAATGCACAATTTCAAGGAGAAAGCACTAAGAGAGATCAACAAAAGTCTTGTATAAGAGAAGACACTTGACCCCTTCTAAGGAAAATAGGGATTCTAAGAGGCAGCATCAAGGATTATATCCTGGTTATAAGAAAACAATGAACTCTTTAGCTGACTCTTAGAATCCCTATTTTCCTTCAAGGAAAGGTTCAGAGATACATATATACATATGATACATATATCTGTATTACTTCATATATATATATATATATGTGTGTGTGTGTGTGTGTGTGTGTGTGTGTGTGTGTGTTTGGCATTCTATACTGTAAAAGCAATTCCTTTAACCTGCCCTATATTCTCACAGTCTTCTTTTTATAGTGTTATACTACTCTTTGGACACAGGCATAGAGACAGTTTAGTGAATAGAAGACTAGAGTTCATTTCTGGCCTCAGACACTCATTAGCTATGTGTCTCTGGGCAAGTTATTTAACATCTGCTTTCCATAAACTCATTGTAGAAGGAATGGCAAACTACTCCTGTATTTTACCAAGAAAAACCCATATGGGATCATGAAGAGTTGGAAATGACTGAACAACAATTACAGTTCTATGATGATACCAGAATGTTTAAAAAAAACTAGTCTTTTGTTGAGTCAGATAATCTTCTATTTCTCCCTACCAGTTTAAAAATAAAGTGACTTTTTCTGAATCTGTGGCCAGGGCCTATATCTTAAGAAGATGTTAAGTGTCTCATTTCTTTCTTATAAGCAGCTAGGTCGCACAGTGGTTGAACTGTTGGACCTAAAGTCAGGAAGCCCTGAGTTTAAACCTTGCCTCCTACATTTACTAGCTGGGTAAGTAACTTAATCTCTGTGTCACATTTTCCTCAATTTCAAGTTTGTCATGAGGATCAAATGAAATAATATTTGTAAAATACTTTAAGCATAGTTCCTCGCACCTTGAAGGAAGGAAGGAAGGAAGGAGGGAAGGAAAGAAGGGAGGAGGGAGGGAGAGAGAGAGGGAGAGAGAGAGAGAGAGAGAGAGAGAGAGAGAGAGAGAGAGAGAGAGAGAGAGAGAGAGAGAGAGAGAGAATTGAGAAAGATTGACTTCAATTCCTGGAACTGCTTCATCACAGACAATACTGACCACTGAAGTGGGTAAATTACCAGTGTCCATGAAATGGGTTGAAGATAAAATAATTTTCATTATACACTAGTACTATATTACAATATTATAAGTTAAGTGAGTGATAAATCCTTGCAGAATAATACCTGAACTTCCAAGTCAGAATAAATAACATGGGGAAATCATAACACATAATTTAATTTCTATAGCCAGATTAGATTTAAAAGGAAGTGAAGGGGCAGCTAAGTGACACAGAGGTTAAAGCTCTGGCCCTGGAGTCAGGAGGACCTCTCAAATCCAGAATCAGACATTTAATAATTACCTAGCTATGTGATCTTGGGGAAGTCCCATTGCCTTACAAATACTTTTTAAAAAGGAAGAGAAATTGAGAAAATTCTTAATTGTGAGAGAAAAGATGAAGTTATTTCAATAGTTTTAAAACCATTTTTCAAAATTGAAAGAATTAGAATAGGGAAGGAGACAAAGCTCTCACTCTTTGCAGATGACATTATGGTAAACCTAGGGAATCCTAAAAAGTCATCTAAAAAACTACTAGAAATAATTAGCAACTTAAGCCAAGTAGCAAGATATAAAATAAACCCTCATCAATCCTCAACATTTCTCTATATGACTAGCAAGATACAGCAGAAAGAGAGATCCCATTCAAAGTAACCTCAGACAAAATAAAATACCTGGGAATCTATAGACAAAACAATTACAAAACTCTTCTCATGCAAATAAAATCAGATTTAAATACCTGGGCAAACATCAACTTTTCATGGATAGGTTGAGCTAACATAATAAAAATGACAATTCTACCCAAACTAAACTACTTGTTTAGCATCCTACCAATCAAAATTCAAAAAAAATACTTTAATGAGTTAGAAAAAGTTGTTTTGTTATATGAAGAAATAAAAAATCAAGAATTTCCAGGTATTCAATGAAAAAAAGTGCAAAAGAAGGTAGTTTAGCCTTATCAGATCTAAAATTATATTATAAAGCATCAGTCCTCAAAACTGTCTGGTATTGGCTAAGAAATGTGGCGGATCAGTGGAATAGACTAGGTGCAATAGCAGGAAATGATTATAGTAATCTGCTTTATCAGCTTCAACTGAGAGGTAAGAACTGGACTTTGAGGGGGTGTTCATCAATTGTAGAATGGCTGAATAGGTTGTTGTATATGATTGCAATTGAATATGATTGTGCTGCAAAATTGACAAGCAATATAATTTCAGGAAAACTGGAAACCTCATCTCCTGCAATGAGTCTATAAGTGGGGGCAATGAAGATAGAAGACTAAATTATTTTGGTAGGCATGTATGGCAACTTCTACCCTGATCCAGGACTCTCGTCTTCTCATCTTGAAATAGGTAAATGTTTGCAAGAGTAAGTGGTTATAAAGCTTGAGGAAGTACATCCATGAAGAATGGGGCAAAGCAAGTTGGAGGCTGAGGAAGGGCACATGAAGTCCATTGAGATGAGCATTAGCTGCTTCTCCCTTCCTTTGTCCCTCTAAGAGAAGAAGACCAAATAAGTGATGAATAAAGGATTGACATAAAGTTTTTTATGGGAATTGACATATTTATGAAGGCATTTCTGGATCAAGTGGCCAATTCTATCAGAGATTATAGATTACTTAAAACAAGCCTGGTGTTTTTAATCAATTAAGATTATAGAAGGAAATTATTATTAGTTTAATGCCTACCAATCCCTAGCAAGGCACAAGATGATAACTAGAATTGTGCATCAAATCTTGAAGTTGTTCAAGGACTAAGCTGATGATAAATAGTTACACCACATTAGATACTTCCATATAACCAACAGAAGTCAACAAATGAACTGTGCTAGAAATAAACTGTTATAAGAAGTCAAACTGTGGATGGATAGGTGGTGCAGTGAAAAGAGCACCAGCCCTGGAGTCAGGAGTACCTAAGTTCAAATCCAGCCTCAGACATTTAATAATTACCTAAGCTGTGTGGCCTTGGGCAAGCCACTTAACCCCATTGCCTTGAAAAAAAAAAGTCAAACTGTTGCTCATAATCACCCAGTCAAAATGGTGCCACATGAATTTGAGCACATTTTAATATTGTCACCATATTAATATTGTCCAAGTTAGAAATAATTAAAGGATTTCCTAAATATAGAAAACAAACTAAAAATTCAAAGTACTACAAAAACAGTTTAAAACACAGTCTTATCTGTTGTTCTGGGAATTATCTAAGATACTTTCAAAGGGTGTAGAGATGATTGCCTTAAACCTTGGTGCTTAGAAGTGTCTAGCCCATTGTAAGCTCTTAATAAAAGTTTATCAAATTATTACTTATTTAACTAAAAATGAGTTTTTATTCATCTATGAAGCAGTATAAGGAATATTAAAGAATGGTGAATATTCACAAAAACATTTTCCCTGAACTCCAAATGAGATAAGATCTTTTTTTCTAAAATAATAATAAAAATAAGAATGGTTAAAATTTATACAGGACTGAACTTTGTAAAGTACTCTACATTAATTATTTCATTTGAACCTCCAGACCAATGAGAAGTAATCACTACAAATATTTTATCTCTATTTTGCATAAGAGGAAACCAAGTCCCAGAAAGTAACTAACTTGTCAACAGTCACAAAACTAATATATTCAGGAATATGCATATACAAATGTAGATAATTAGTTTCACAAATTAATAAGCATCCATCTCACTGTTTTCAACAGGACCTGAGTATAGAAAAAAAATAATAAAACAACCCTTATTTTCAAGAAACTTATTCTTCTTGATATTGGAGGCAACATATGCATACAGATAAAATATAAAAGCATTTTAAAATTTTAGGTGAAAAATATTACAGAAGGAGTTAATCCTCTAAGAAAAGATCAAACTGAACTCTGTTACTAAGCATGGATTCTAACAACAATAACTCTTAGAGAGTATTGGCCATTGACATAAAATCAACACCACAAATATTTACCCAGCATCTGCTAATATATGTAAATTATTGACTAGAGAAGATCCAGAGGAAAAATGTAGTCATTCTTTTTTACATAAGGAAAGACCACAGGGCTAAAAAGATCCATACATTAACTATATGAATTTGGGCAAATCAATTGAATCACCCCAGATCTCTTTTTTGAAAGGGAAGGACAAGTGTAAGTAAGGTCTCTCTCTTCTCTAAATACATATGAATTCAAGAGGAAGTTCCTATGATGCTCTTTGTAAAACACATATTCTAGAGCTGTCCTCTAAATATATATTTGCACTATTGTTCTTGATCCCCAAAGGGCACCTTCTACTTGTCTCTCTATTGAATTTAAGGGTAATCCAAATAGGTAGAGAGATACTATTTGAAATAAGCCGCCAATGATATGTTTTACCTATAATGATTCATTGATATAATTGAGCTAGCCAGGCTGAATTATATTTATTATGGTTCTATATATGGTATAAAATATTCCCTTAAAAGTCTATGAGACACTCCCCCTTCAGAGCTCCCTTCATAACTTTCTCTGAGTTCAGAGGAATATGAGCTCAAGCACAAAACACATGTGATGAAGGCTCACAGTTTCTAGAATTCCTTTTGATGATGTCCTTTAATAAGATTCCCACTTGTGTTCAGTTGTTTCAGTTGTGTCCTACCCATTGTGACCCCATTTAAGGTTTTTCTTAGAAAAGACACTGACTTGATTTGTCATTTTCTTCTCCTGCTCATTTTACAGATGAAGAACTAAGACAAAAATAAGCTAAGTGATTTGAGCAGGGACACACAACTAATAAGTTTCTGAGGTCAGTTTGAACCTATGAAGATAAGTATTACTAATTCTAAATGCAGTGCTCTACCCACTATACCTAAGTCCACCCAACAGTGGACTTCATATTAATTTCCTTCTGTATTCCTGAGAGACTTGAATCTGGCTCATTTATGTCCAACCTATCTTCATCTTCCCATATTGAAACTGCTCCTGTTTTTGAGACAATATTAGGATTCCAATTTTAAAAAAACCCAAATCTTCCTTTCCCTTGTTTTCCCCCAAAGGGGCCTTCGGGAGCTTGGTTAGAGATTTCTACCACTCATATACTACATATTTTAATCCCCTATTCCAAACTCACTTTACAATTATATATACAAACTCAATAGGGTATAAGTTTTATCCTTCAATGAATTTGAACAGATTTTTTGCTGCAGCCAGTTGAACTATCTTCCTTGGATGACTGACAGTATCCAGAATTTGTTCTTATCTAATTTAAATCTCAAGTTGACTGATTCAAAAGGGAAAGTTATGAAAGTTTAGTTTCTTAATTTAAGTGGCATGTATGGGAGTAGGGTGATTTTTGTCTTTGATTCAACCCACCTTAAACTTGGAGTGATAGGTTATTTAAAAGTTTGGCCTTCTGGAACATAATGTCTCCTAGAACAACTTCCAAAAGCAAAATCTACACCTTTATTTATATAAAGACATATTATTTATTTATATAAAGTTATAAGGCAAGTACCCACCAGCTCAAGAATAGTTTCATTCTCTTTAAAATATGGATTCCATATTTAGTATCTGAAAATAGACATTAAATGGAATTCAAATCTATTTTTCACATTACTTATTGGATTTTTTGAAAAAGACTCCATTGAAAAGTTCATTCCAAACAGATGTAGAAAGTGAAATGAACAAAACGTTAGGAAAGAATGTCACAGAAATAAGTTGCATCAAAATCTCCAGTGCATATGAATATTTTTGTTAAAGTTTCATTGGAATTCCAAGACCTCTAAAGAAATTTAAGTGTCAAAATTTATATGGAGAGTAATGCTGCTGTTACCATCATTGAATACATCCAACTACTGAAAGGTAAACCTGATCTCACACAGATGAGCATAAAAGTATGTAGGGATCCCAAAGAAGCAAGGTACTGAAAATTGTGTGAACTCCATATAGCACCACCCCCTTATCATGCATTCCATATGCCACCACCAACCTTCATTTATTTCTCAAAATCTGTTTGGTCAAAGAACTGAACTCCACTGTTCCTTTTGACACAACCTACCTCAAAACTTATAGTTCAACTCCACTGATTCTATGTTGTCAAACAGAGGCCTCTCACTCATTCCCTAAGTAAAATTCTTTTTTTTTCTTTTTTTTTAGGATTTTGCAAGGCAAATGGTGTTAAGTGGCTTGCCCAAGGCCACACAGTTAGGGAATTATTAAGTGTCTGAGGCCAGATTTGAACTCAGGTACTCCTGACTCCAGGACCAGCGCTCTATCCACTGGAGCAACCTAGCCATGCCCTAAGTAAAATTCTGTTAGCTATATTCCATTTTTTCCTCATTCCCCAGCAGAGTCTTCAGGCAGCATCTCAGAAGATGCATTTACAGTCTATTGTCAGGGCAGACAATAGCCTTTTAAATAAAATAGTCTCTCTCTTTGAATTAGAAAATAATTTTAAAAGGAAGTCATCAAAACTTTGAGTATATGTGCAGAATAAAACTAGTGAAAAGCTCATGCAAGGTTTAATTAAACTTCCTCAAAAGAAAGAAAGGCAATTCACATGGCTACATGATCTTGTATTTCTTCACATATTCACAGACCTTTCCCTCCCCTAAATACACACATACACACACACACATACACACACACACATATTTACATATATATATATATATCTGTATATATAAATATCTGTATATATGTATATATATATATATATATATATATATATATATATATATATACACAAAACTATAAGCAATCACTGGATCAATTCCTAATTCTACAAAGTAAGAGCACTTGGTATTCTATAGATATATTTTTTTCCAAGATAGGCATTAGGAGCATTTTTTTTTGTTATCTAGTATTACATAAAATAAGGAAAAATACATTTTTCTAAAGAATTTTAAATGATCATAAGACCATGTAAAAGAAAAATTTAGGGTATAATGAAGAATATGCAAACATTTGCAATGTTATTAGCACTATATAAAAAGGAATACAAAAAAGTACACACTTCCTACCCTCCAGAAGCTTATAATCCATTAGAAGAAATAACCTATACACATTATTTTGCCTACTATAACTATTGCAAGGAGACAGTTTTTATACCAAATTTGTTAAAATAATTATATATTATTTATTTTAGAATTTTGCATATATACATACATATATCTCTCACCTAGGAACGTAAGAGATTCCCTAGAGTTCAACACTAGAAAAAGGTAATTTTTAGTAACTTCCAAAATGGCAGATGACCCACAGAGTTTTCTCATTCATTCTTTTTGTTTAAATTCTGTTATGAAATCATCTCTTCCACATGTATTGCTGCCAGTGTGGTCCTATGAAGTTAAGTGCCAGGAGGCATATTTTGTAGCAAGACTGGCAACTAAATAACTACAGCTGCACATGGCAAGTATGTTTAGTGATACAGAAAGTATTTGTAGGGAGACAAGCTAGCAGCCAGCTCTTTTAAAGAGGGAGAATCACAGATGCTCACAGGAAGAGAGGCTAAAAAAGTCCAAAAAATAAAAAAGCGAAAGTTTTATTTACTGTGAATCAATTGAATGCTATTGACATTCACAATACCTGGAACCTGTGCAGTGAAGATGTTTCTATGTGTAATCTATAATCTTTCACAGATTTACCTTTATTAATTGGAAATAATGGATATTGAGTTACGAAAAGGACCCTTTGGTCCTTCCTAATGCAAGTCCAGTATGGAGGTATTTTAAAGAATAAGCAAGACAGTATTAGTAGTGTTTTCTTTCTATATTTTCCAGAAGAGGGAAAAAAGACAAATAAAGGCAATACTTAAAATGTTTCCCCACTTATTGAAACTGACATAGTTTTGAATTCAATATTTTTGGTAGGGGTAACTTGTTTTGTTATCCCCAGACTATGCAATGCACTAGAAAGGAAACCAAGGAGTTATTTTAGATGGATCATTTATTATCTTGAGCAGGTCATTTTACTATTTTAGTATTTTTCCTATTGTAAACTATATAGTGATTGCAAATGCCAAGTGCTGCTTTTTAAATAAGGTATTTTGAGGCTAGGGCAATAGGTAATGTAAATTTTGTTCATTAAAAAGCTAATGACTATCAGGACGCTCATTACTAATCAGAACATGGTCTCATAAGGACTCCCAAAGCACTCTCTTAAATACCACAATATGTAGGATTTCATACAGTCTCAAGGGAGAAGCACTTTTCCTGCTCTCAACTTTATGGAGAGCAAGATCAATTCTGAAAATTACACTGACATCTCAGAATGAACAGAATTACAATATACTTCCATCTCTCCCTAACTGCCACCTATGGTTAAAGTCAATTTCTCTTTCTCTTCATTTTGTAGCCTTTTTTGGACAGACTCTCAATGTAGTACCTTCAGTGAGGAATATCTCAACATTTATAATAGAAGCAATAGGTCAACCATTTGACCATGGTGTAAAAATACCCCCAATTAGTGCCCATAGAACTCATGTATGATCAATAATAATCAATAATTTTGTAAAGCATTTATAATATGTCAACACTGTACAAAAGGAAATGCAAAAAGTACATGGTTCCTACCCTCAAGGAGGCTATTCCATTAGAAGAAACAACCTACATACATTTTTGCCTATTATAAATATAAGGAGGCAACTTTATACCAAATAAATATGTTATTTATACAAAATATACCAAATATAATGTTTAATTTGTTATATATTAATATATACATATCTGTTATGTAGGCATAATAATAATGTCTGTGAGTCTTGACATTCTAGAGATAGCATTGCATACTGCATAGGTTCCTAGCTTTGAAACCACAAAGGCTTAATTGAGTTCAAGTCCCCTTCTTACACATATTGACTGTGTGACCCTAGACAAGTCACAGCCTCTGAGTGCTCTGAGTTCTTCTCTGTTAATCACACACAGAAAAGTTGCTAACTTACATTGGTTGAGGAAATTTCCTCATCTGAGAGTTTACCATACTAATGAAATCCAACTCTTACCCCACTATCCTTTTCTGATTCACTATGCCCCAACTGTTATTGCAATTGCTTTGTCTCTTCTGTCTAACTCAGATACTAAACTTGCTAAAGTCATTCTGACATTTCCCTCTCACATCACATTCATATCCCAGAGGAAAACTGCAATTAGTGTCAATAGCCAAGTTTAATGTCTCTATGCAATCTATCAATCAATCAAAAAGTACTTATTATGTACCTACCACCATCTCTGAATTCCCTAAATAGTTAATGGATTAGGATTGTCTTCTGCAATTCTTTTTTCCCTTTTCTTCATAGTAGTAATGCACATTTTTTCACAAGCCTAATTCCTCTGCCTTTTCTCTGCTAACATACCTACTATTCTACATAAACAACTTGCTTTTTTAAGGTGTGGGGAGGTAATAGGGGTGAAGATAGTTATGGAGTAATTATTCCACTATTGCAATCTGTGCAATGGCAAATACAAATGATACAAAAGAGTACCATCTGAGAAACATTGACCTAGATCATTTTCCTCCTACTATTCCATTTAGGAACATGCCTGAGTAATTTATTCAAACCTCACTAGGCTATATTAGATCTGAAATGACACATGATATATCAATTTTAAGTCTCCAATGGTAGAGCTTAATCAACATTCAGCTAGCAGAATATTTGGACAACTGCTTAAGTTTCCAGAGATATAATTCAGTTTTATAAGTTGTTTTTGGAAATCATTACCCCTGTAAAAAATTATTCATATCATAAAATGAGCATGGGGTGGACATACAATTAACTGTTAGATAATATAACTTTCTCCACCTGGGATTCTTCCCTTCCTGCTCTATTTATGTTGCCAGAATTACCAAGTTAAGTCAAATGAAGAGGATCTGCCTCATGTAGATACACTCACACTTAGCCAATGAACAGATTCTCATGAGAATCCAACAGGAAGGAAAAGACAGACAGCATTTGTCAAATTTCTTTTAGTCTCACTGCCTTATTTTCACTAGACCCACTGCCTGATTTCTTCTAGGTCTCTGTCATGGGAGTGTGAGCTATTGTTTAATTTCATGGTTGCCTTACTTCATAAACCTCGTAGAGATTGGATTGTATGAATCTGTGAGCACAGATTCAGATTCAGTGAAATACTTCAGTGAGAATGTTTTTTTTCTATGAGAATCTCATTCTAGCTCTCAAAGACCTAATCAATACTGACAGAATTAAATGAATCGTCCCATTTTAATTTTATTTAGTGTTTTAGGTATAATTTGTACCATGAACACATTTCTTTTTTTTTAATGATCCCAGTAATTACAGAGAATTCAGGGTTTTTTAACCAAATAATTCAGAGAATGGATGATGAATGAATGGAGTGAAGTGTATGTTGGGCACTCCCTATGTATCCAAATGATAGAAATGTAAAAAGAAAAAAACAGATAGACCCCGCTCTGAAGGGTTCATATTCCAGTTGAGGGTGTCAAAAACACATGTAAAATAGTTCAGCAGCTATAAAAGACTGAATAACCTGGGAGTTCTAATTATAAAGCAAAGTAGTCCAAGGATCCACAGGTTGGATTAGTAGGTCTGATGAGTTGGTGATGGCTATCACATCCAGGTTATGTGAGTAATAAAATATCCCAAATGAGTTCAGGGAAGCCTTGTCCCTGGGAAGGAGTAAAAGGAGTGGGGAAAAGGAACATATAATGAGTAGACCGATTTATAGGAAAGGAATATCACACCACCAAGTGAAATTCCATAGATTCTTAGATAGAGACCAAGTAGTCAAATATTCTATTGAAAGACGTGAGAACATAGTGATATTAGATGACATATCCAAGATACTCTAGTAAATGATGAGGTTTGGACCTTCCTACTCCTAATTCAATATTCTTTCAAATAGCCTCATTTGTTTCCAATGACTTTCTACATTTTTGAAAAGCTATTCACAATCAACTAAAAAGCAATATTGAATTCACAAAAATGAATACCTCAATTATATCATTCCAATAAAAAAACAACTCCATACCTCAAATTATATGATATAAGCAAATGGAAATAATGGAAAATTTTATGAGTAAAGGATGAATTATAAGACTTATAATACACATAATAAACACAATAAAAGGGCAACTTCTGCATTCAGATTGGGTTCAGAGCCAAGTATATTATATTATAAGCTTGTATAGTCATGAAATTACATTGCATTTGAATTGCAAAACATTCCCATAAAAATACAAAACAGGATATGCAGAATGGAACCTTAATCTGAACAAAGCTGAAAGCCATTCTCTTTAGAAAAAGTTAGAAAGGCAAAAGTAATGCAGAGAAGAGAAACCCAAAGGCATATTATATAGACGCCCTTAACATTAAAATGGGAGTTATCATCAAGAAATATGACTGCATAATTGTTTTCAATATACCTCTCCAACTTAAAATTTCTGAAGAACATTTGTTAAATCTATACCAAATAAAACTAAATCCATGAGATAAGAACTCAGAAATATTATTCACTGTGAAATGAATTCATGAAATATTATTAGACTTTTAAAATATTTAAAGATCAGTTTGGAAGGCAGAATTCAATGCAAAGTTAATGATAACAAATAGTAGAAGGGACAATTTAGTTCTCATTTACAACTCATGACAATTATCTTCAAAGTAGTAAATGATATGGAAATAATATATATATGATTTCTAAAATAGAAGACAATTCAACAGAAAAGACAAATTTAAAAGAACACTTGAATTCTACATAATGTGATCTTCTTTGAAGACCGATATGCATAAATCATTAAAGATTATACATCACTCTGAAGAAAATAATGCATTCAACACTCCAGATACAAACTCTCAAAACTTTTGAAATATTGATGAATCCCCAGATATTAATAAAAGAAGAGCTCCACTTTTAAAATATCATGGCAAAAAATGGTTAAATTTTGAAGTTTCAATACCAAAGAATTTTGAAAAAATAATCAGAAAAAGGGACACCAATTTCATTAACTCAGGATTCCTAGATAGCCATGTGAAAGAAATCAGAGAGGGAGGAAAAAAGAAACTCCAAAAAAAAGCAAAGAATCTGAAGATATAGTTTAAAATAATTTACCTTACATAGTTGAGCCTAATTGTTCATAAAAATAAAATAAGCCATAAAAAAGAATGGCCTTTAAGGAAATTCTGGGGGGCAGAGGGAAAAGGGTTGAACAAAACATTCTACTTTTAAATACACAAAAAGAGAAATAAAATAGATAAGTAATTAGAGTTATCAAGAAAGATTAATCATTGAAACAATTTATCTCATGATTGCAGACTATCTTGGATTTCTTTTTTAAAGGAATTGAATTGAAGGATAAAGAACAAGAAAAATCAATGAGGGCCAAAATGATTACATGGGCTAAGGATGTAAAGAGTTCTTAAAGTGTCAGGAGAAGGTATGGAGGAGGAACTGAATTAATATTTAATAGACTAAATACTACTTTCTCTATAAATTGTTCAATATTATTTGTTGAGGGAGGGATAACATGGTGGGAAATTATTTGTACAGGAAAAAATGAAGACTAGAGACAGGGAGGAACTGAAGATGTATTCTTACTCAATCTAGAAGTGAACAGAGAATGGAATTATTAGTCCTTTAATAAGAAAAAACAACTTCTCTTGACAGATTAAAGAAAGGTTGCTCTAGAAAAAGAAATGTGAGTTTCATGAGAGAATATATATTTGTGGAGGGAGGGGGGGTAAATATCTGTGGTGAATAACAGGGACATTTATTTGAATGGGTTTTTATCTGAAGGGAATGAGCATTATAAAAGACCACATCCTGTGAGAAGGAGCTTTATCATTGTCAGAGGAGAGGGTGAGACAGACACATTAATGCAGTGCTGATAGAATTCTGAATTAGTCTAGCCCTTCTGGGAAAGCAATTTAATATGATGTGACAGATGTGATTAAAATATTCTTGTCCTTTGAGCCAGAGACAGCACTACTAGACAAATGTCCCAAGAAGGTCTAAAGCAGAAATAAAGGTTCTATTTTGGTAAATATAACAAACAAGCAACAAGTATTTATTAACTGATTGCTAAGATCTAGGCACTCTGCTAAGTAATAGGGTTACAAAAAAGACAAAAACTATCCCTTTCCTCAAAGAACTCCCTCCTTTAATATGAGATTTGGAAGACTTTGGATAGAGAATGCTGCTAATATGTTGTTTTTTGGTTTTGGGATTTTGAAAGGCCAATGGGGTTAAGTGGCTTGCCCAAGGCCACACAGATAGGTAATTATTAAGTGTCTCAGCCAGGATTTGACCCCAGGTACTCCTGACTCCAGAGCCAGTGCTTTATCCACTGCACTACCTAGCCGCCCCTGCTAATGTGTTTTTAATAATGTTTTTAAATATGTTTGATATATAGATTATTTTCCAAACTTTATTTTTAATTTTAGGTACAAGACAAAACCAGACAGACAATTAGGAGGGCAAAAGTATTCTCATGAGTGAATTTGATATAAAAAGAAAAGGCAATAATACATTTTTATTTAAAATTGTTTAAAAGGGGGAGGGGCAGCCAGTTGGTACAGCAACTAGAATACCTACCCTGGAATCAGAAGGACCTGAGTTCAAATCTTACCTCAGACACTTACCTACCTGTGTGACCTTAGGCAAGTCACTTAACCCCATTGCCCTACAAAAAACAAAAAAGTAATTTTAAAAAAGCAAAACTTCATAATTTATGTGCTTCTAAACACAATACCTGTGAAAACAGAAGGGCTAGAAGCATACATATCTGGAGTTCATGTGGAATTACATGATTCCTGGGTAAGGTAAAGAAAAAAATATTTGACACATCAATACTGAGAATGTCATAAGTCTGTTTAGTTTAACCTTTTGCATAGGAAATAAAAAGACCACCAATAAAAACTGAGAGTTATATCAGATACTTTTACAATACCTAGTAGGTATATTCTGAAACAAACAAAAGAGAATATTCACAATACATAAAAAGTGTAATTTTGAAATTAAAAAGATTCCATATTAACAAAATAAATGCACCTAAGAGAAGCAATTAATTAGAAAAAATATATATATTTTTATAAAATATCTCTGAAGGACTTCTAGTTAAGATAGTGGAGAGAAACCAGGTCCTATTTTAAGCTCTCCTGGTTTTCCCTCAGAACTGACCTGAATCAATCCTCTTAACAGATTTTGGATCCAAAGAACCCAGAGAAGAACAAAGGGGAGCATCGACCAGAAAGGTCTGTCATTGGGAAACAGCACTTCTAGGGTAGAGAGCAGAGACTCAGTGCAGGGGCTATGGAGTGAGGGAGGAGGTTTATCTGAAAAACCTCCAGATTAGGAGAGCTCCAGTGTGGCTTCCCAGACACCTATTAGTCAGCTTGTTTGGTCTGGATGGCCTGGGATGTGGAGCCCCCTGTGTTTCCAGTCAGAGGCCCTATTGTTCCTGTGGGAAGGTCTGGTTTTCTCTAGCACAGAAACAGCCCCTGGTGTTCGCACCTTGCTCCAAAGCCCTCATGTAGGCAGCAGATTTTCCCTGTGCTGATTACAGGGAGAAAGCCTCTGGCCTTTCTACTCTAGATTGTGTGAGGACAGCTCTAGGCCTGAGGAGTGATCCTCTGACACCTCCAACACAAACAATCCAGAGAAAGCTTTTAGTTCCTTACCTGAAGGTTCATAGAGTAAACCCCAGGAGTTCCTAATCCCAGTGAGCAGGGCCTCAATAGATCTCAAAATCAAAGGTCTGTCAACCAGACCATCCCTCAACACAAGCTCCAAGGGAAAGGTCAACTCAAAGGAGATTCTACTGAATGTTACCTTGGAGACAAGGAAACTAGCTCAGAAAAGGAGGACAGAAAGTATAAAGCTTCAGAGAGAATATGAATTGGTCTCCAGCCCAGAAAGATTTCTTAGAAGAGATCAGAAAAGAGTTTAAAAATCAAATGGAAAAATTTGGAAATGCAAGAGAAAATTAAGACTATAAAAGAAAAAAATTATATTTTACAATAAAACATGGCAGAAGAAATTAAATCATTTAAGAATGCAATTAAATCGGGGAGGTTAGGTGACACAGTGGATTAAGCACAGGCCCTGGAGTCAGGAGAACCTGGGTTCAAATATGGTCTCAGATACTTAATAATTACCTAGCTGTTTGGCCTTGGGCAAGCCACTTAACCCCATTTGCCTTGCAAAAAAAAACCTAAAAAAAAAAAAGAAAAAGAAAATGATTTCCTTAAAAACACAATTAGGCAAATGAAAAAAAAAAAACACAACTCTTTCAAAAATAGAATTAACCAATTGGAAAAGGAGATTCAAAGAAAATATTCTCTAAAAAAGAAGATTGGGTTCAGTGGAAACTAATGACTTTATGATTCTCCAAGATTCTGTTAAACAAAAATCAAAAAAATAGAAGAAAATAAAAAATACCTCATTGTTAAAAACAACTGAACTGAAAAATAGATCCAGGAGAGACAATTTAAGAATCAAAGGATTGCTTGAAAAACCTTGACCAAAAAAAAAAGTTTGAACTCATACTTCAGGATATAGTTAAGAGGACCTGTCCTGATATCCTGGAACCAGAGGACAAAATAGTCCTTGAAAGAATACATCGGTTCCCCTCCTGAAAGGGATGCCAAAATGAAAACAAGAAACATTGTGGTCAAACACCAAAATTATCAGAACAAGGAGAAAATCTTGCAAACCACCAGAAAGAAAGGAGCCACAGTCAAGATTACACAAGTCCTGACTGTATCAACATTAAGGGATCAAAGTATCTAGAATGTAATATTCTGGAGACCAAGGGATCTTGGATCACAACCAGAAATCTGCCATTCAGAAAAGCTGAGCCTTTTCTTTCAGGGAAAAAGATGGATATTTAATGAAATAGGTGACTTTCATTCTTTCCTGATAAAAAAGACTCATGCTAAACAGAGAATTTTATCTCCAAACAGGAGACTCAGGAGATGCTTGAAAAGGTAAAAAGAGCAAAAGAAAAAATTGCTATCCAATAAGATTAAAATGGTTACAAACCCAACTGGGAGGAAGATTCTCATAACTGTTGAGAATTTTAAGTCTATTAGAGGGAATATACTTAGGCTGAAAGTATAGACATTCATTGTATGTACATAATTTTAATGGAATGATTTTATACATGCATGTGTGTGTATGTATAAACATATATATGCAAAATTTCATTAAAAAATAAGTAAAGGAAAGATATGGGAAGAAGGAAGATATTGGTTGAAGTAAACTACATCTCATGAAGAGTTACAAGGGACCTACTGCAACAGAGGGGAAGAAGGGAAGAGATGAGAACTACCTGAATCTTACTCTCATCAGATTTGGCTCAAAAATAGGATTAACACACACACACACACACACACACACACACACACACACACACACAGACAAACTCTGTTAAGTTTAGAAATTTATCTTATCCTTCAAGTATTAGGAGGGAAAGGTAGAGAAGGGAAAGAGGGGCTGACAGAAGGGAAGGAAGGAAGAAGGAGTTACAGGGAAAGGAGAAAGAAAAGGGAAAGGTGGGGGGGTTGGATAGAAGGGGAGTAAACACACTGAAGAAGGTGTTTTGAAGCAAAATACTGGAGAATAAGGATGAGGGGAAGGGGAAAAATACACATGAAAGGAAGATAGCATGGAGGGCAATAAAGTGGTTTTTTATTTATTTTTATTTTTTAATTTATTTTGAAGTTAGAAATTTTCCTTCTTCCCTCACTTCACAACCCCTCTCCTCAGTGCAAACAGTCAGGTTGCCATTGTATATATATATATTTTTGATAAACATGTTTACAGATTAGTCATTTTCATTTTGAGGAATTAGGATTAAGAGAAAGAGATACATAAGAGATAATTTTTTCGTGTTCATCAGACTCTAAAGGGATTTTTTTTGTTTTTTTGTTCTTTTGTTTTTGTTTTTTTTTTCTTCCTCTGGATGAAGACAACATTTTTCATAATAGATCTAATACAGTTGTCCTAGTCCTCTGAGCTACTGAGAGGAGTTCCTTCTATCAAGGTTGATATTCTCACAATGTTGGTGATTCTGTGTACAATGTTCTCTTGGTTCTGCTCCCTTCGCTCAGCATCAGATACTGTAATTCATTCCATGCCTGTCTAGATTTTGACCATTTATGATTTCTTTTTTTTTTGCAAGGCAAATGGGGTTCAGTGGCTTGCCCAAGGTCGCACAGCTAGGTAATTATTAAGTGTCTGAGACCGGATTTGAACCTAGGTACTCCTGACTCCAAGGCTAGTGTTTCATCCACTATGCCACCTAGCCACCTCTATGATTTCTTATAGAACAATAATATTCCATTGTATTCATTTATCATAACTTGTTAAGCCATTCCCCAATTGATAGGTATCCCCTCAATTTCCAAATCTCTGCCACTACAAAAGTAGCTGATAATATTTTGGAACATGTGGGACTTTTCATATTTTTATGATTTCTTCTGGATATAAACCTAAAATTGAAATTGCTGGGTCAAAGGGAATGAACATTTTTATTGCAATTTGGGCATATTTCCATATTGCTCTCCAGAATGGTTGGATCCAATCACAACTCCACCAGCAATGCATCAATATCCCAATCCTCCTACAACCTCTTCAACATTGATCATTTCCCCTTTTTCTCATCTTAGTCAGTCTAATAGGTGTGAGGTGATACCACATAGCTGTTTTAATTTGCATTTCTCTAATCAATAATGGTTTGGAGAATTTTTTCATATGATTATATATAGCTTCGATTTCTTCAAATGAAAACTGTTTATTCAAATCCTTTGACCATTTATCAACTGGGGAAAGACTTGTAACTTTATAAGTTTGATGCAATTCTCTATATAGTTTAGAAATGAGACTTTTATCAGAATTCTAAGTTGTGAAGATTTTTTTCCCAGTTTTCTGCCTTCCTTCTAATTTTCCAGTATTAGTGCAAAACTTTTTTTAATTTAATACAGTCAAATCATTCATTTTGCAGTTTTTAATGTACTCTAATTCTTCTTTGGTCATAAAATTATCCCCTTTCCATAGATATGATAGACTATCTCTTGGTCTAGTAATTTATCTATGGCATTGATCTTTATGTCTAAATTTTGTACCCATTTGACCTTATTTTTATATAGGGTATGAGATGGGGATGTATGCCCAGTTTTTCCCCACACTATTTTCCAGTTTTCCCAACAATTTTTGTCAAATAGTGAGTTCTTATCTCAGAAACTGATGTCTTTGGGTTTGTCAAAAAGTAGATTGCTATAGTCATTTCCTGTAGTTTCTTTTGAACCTATCCTAATCCACTGATCTATTACTCTATTTTTTAACCACTATGAGGCAGTTTTGATGACTGCCACTTTATAGTAGAATTTTAGATCTGGTAGAACTAGACCAACTTCCTTTATTGTTTTTCAAAGTTCTCTTACTATTCTTGACCTTTTGTGGCTCCTGACAAATTTTGTTACTATTGAGAGCAATAAAACATTAGTAATAATATTTCTGAATGTGAATGGGATGAACTCTCCCATAAAACAGAAGTTAGATTAAAAATCAGAATCCCACAACATTTTTTTTAAAACAGAAACACATTTGAAGCAAAGTAAAGGTAAAAGGCTGGAGCAGAATATATTATGTTTCATCTGAAGTGAAAAAAAAACAGGAGTAGCAATATAAAAATAAGTTGCCCAGGTTAAAAGAAGAGAAAATTAAATACCTAAGTAACCCTGTCTCAGAAAAAGAAATTCAACAAGCCATCAATAAGCTCCCTAAGAAAAAACCTCCAGTGAATTCTATGAAACATTCAAGGAACAATTGTTTCCAATTCTATATAAACTATTTGAAAAAAATAGTTGAAGAAGGAACTTTGCCAAATTCCTTCTATGACACTAAGATGGTATTGATATCTAAACCACAAAGAGTCGGAGAAAGAAATTTATAGATCAATTTTCCTAATGAACATGGATGCAAAACTTTTAAATAAAATGTTAGCAAAACAATTACAGCAAATTATCATTTGGATAATACACTATGATCTAACAGGATTATACCAAGAATGCAGTATTGTTTCAATATTAGAAAAATCATCAGCATAATTGACCACATCAATAACAACCTAATAGAAATCATATGATTATCTCAATGAATTCTGAAAAAGCTTTTGACAAAATTCAGCACCCATTCTTACAAAAAACAATAGAGAGCACAGGAATATATTGATTATTTCTTAAAATGATGAGCAGTATCTGTCTGAAACCATCATCAAGCATTATATTTAATAGGGAAAAGCTAGAAGCATTCTCAATAAGATCAGGGGTGAAACAAGGATGTGTATTATCACCATTCTTATTTAATATTGTATTAGAAATGCTAGCTTTAGAATTTAGAAAAAAATTAAAAATTAGCATCAGTAATGAAGAAGTAAAACTTTCATTCTTTGCAGATGATTCGATGGTATACCTAGAGAACCCTAGAAAATCATCTAAAAACTACTGGTAACAATTAGTAATTTTAGCAAAGTCGTAGCATATAAAATAAACCCACATAAATCCTCTGCATTTTTATAGATAACTAACAAGAAACAGCAGGAAGAGTTAGAAATAGAAATTCCATTTAAAATAACTATATCTACCTGTCAAGGCAGACTCAGAAACTATTAAAACATACAACTATAAACACTTTTCATATAAATAAAATCAGATCTAAACAACTTGGCAATTAATTGCTCATGGGTAAGTTGAGTAAATATAATAAAATGACAATTCTATCAAAATTAAATTATTTATTTAATTCCATATTTATCAAACTTCCAAAAAATTATTTTAGTGAGCTAGAAAAAATATTAACTAAATTCATGTGGAGGAACAAAAAATCAAGAGTATCAAGGGAATTAAAGAAAAATGTACAAGAAGGGGACCTAGCCATACCAGATATAAAATTATATTATAAAGCATCAGTCATCAAACTATCTGGAACTGACTAATAGATAACATGGTGATTAGTGAAATAGATTAGGTTCCAAAAGAGACAGCATTAAATAACTATAGTATTTACTGTTTGATAAACCCAAGGAGTCCAGCTTCAGGGATAAGAATTCACTTTTCAATAAAAACTGCTGGGAAAATTGGAAGATAGAATGGCAAAAACTAGGAATAGACCAACGTCTCACAACTTATACCAAGATAAGGTCAAAATGGGTGCAGGATTTAGACATAAAAGATAATATTATGCCAATTAGGAGAACACAGAAAAGATTACTTGTCAGATATGTAGAAAGGGAATAGTAAATGACCAAGGAAAAGATAATTTTATAAAAAGCAAACTGGATAATTTTGATTACATTAAATTAATAATGGTTTTGCACTAACAAAACCACTATAACCAAAATTGGAAGGAATAAAGTAAATTGAGAAATAATTTTTATAACTAGTATTTCTGACAAAGGACACATTTCTAAAATATATAGAGAACTGAGTCAAATTTATAAAAAAATGTCATTTCCCAATTAATAAATGATCAAAGGAAATGCTAAGACAATTCTCAGATAAATAAATTAAAGCTATTTATAGTTATTCAAAAAATTGTTCTAAATCATTATTGATTAGAGAAATACAAATTAAAGCATCTCTAAGGTACCAACTCAAACCTCTCAGATTGACTAATATGACTAGAAAGGATAATGATCAATGTTGGAGAGGATGTGGGAAAACTGAGACACTGATGTATTGTGGCTGGAGTTACGAACTGATCCAATCTTTCTGGAGAATATTTTGGAATTATGCCCAAAGAATAATAAAAATATGCATACACTTTGATCCAGCAATGTCACTCTTGGATTTTTATCTTGGAGAGATCATGAAAAGGAGTTAAAAATCACATATATACAAAAATATTCATAGCAGCTTTTTTCATAGTGGCAAAGAATTGGAAATCGAGATGTCCATCATTTGGGGAATGGCTGAACATCATGAGCGATATGACTTCATAAATGCCTGGAAAGACTTACATGAACTGATGTTGAGTGAAATGAGTAGAACCAGAGGAACATAACACACACTAAAAATAACATTAGCTGATAATCAAGTACGTTGCACTTGTTCATTTCAGGAATAAAAAAATCAAAGAAAAATTTAAAAATCTTGTGATGAAAAATTACCATACATATCCAGAGAAGGAATTGTGGAGTTGAAATGAAGACCAAAGCTTATTATCTGCAATTTTTAAAAGTTGTCTTATTCATTATGTAATTTTTTTATCTCTAATGTTTTCTTCTGCTTGGATCTGATTATTTTCTCAAAACCCATTAAATTTTGATCTATGTTTAGCATGGTTACAAATGTAGAGCCTACTTCATGTTGCTTTATGTCAGGGGCAGGAATAGGAAAGGGAGGGAGAAAAATTGTAAAATTCAAAGTCTTGCAAAAAAAGATTGGTTAAAAATTATCATTGTATGTAGTTGGAAA
Organism: Macrotis lagotis; assembly: GCF_037893015.1. Lineage (NCBI taxonomy): Eukaryota > Metazoa > Chordata > Mammalia > Peramelemorphia > Peramelidae > Macrotis > Macrotis lagotis. The sequence goes on along the minus strand of NC_133666.1, from coordinate 195,670,894 downwards.
AATAAATAAAATATTTATTGAAGATGATCAAAAAATAAAATAAAATATCTCTGATAAATATCTGATATCCAGTGCAATCAGGCAAATATCAGAACATAAGAACTAAAAGATAAGTGGTCAAATGATATAAACAGTTTTCAAAGGATGGAAAATGATTAAAAGCCATATGAAATTTTGTTCTAAATCATTGTGAGAAATACAATTCAAACAACTCTGAGATTTTACCTCACAACCAGCAAATTACCAAAGAAAATAAAGAATGGCACTAATTGGGTCAGAGGAGCTGTGGAAAACATATACATTAATGAGTTATTGTTGAAGTTCTAAATCAGTGTAATAATTTTGGAAAGCTATCAGAACTATGTTATGAAAGAGACTAAACTGTCTATATTCTTTGGTCCACTGATCTCATTATTAGGTATATGACTTAAGGACATCAATGATTTAAAGAAAGGTTCTATTCATATATATTAAAATATTTATAACAGCATTTTGTTGTTGTAGCAAAGAAGAAACATTGACTTTGTACCTCTGGTGATAGTCAATTCCTCTCTAGTTGAACTTATGATAAGATTTTGAATGTAATAAAACTACTTTCAAATGGCAAAGTACACAGTACTGTTTCTGTTCCAGTAGAAATATACAAGGTGGAGGAGTCAAGTGTTTATAGAAAATCTGACTGAAATCTTTCAGTTTTTATGGCAAGAGGAGACTATACACTAAGGTCTTAAGGATGCTTCCATTGTCTACTTATACAAAGGAAAAGAAAACGGTTGCCCTGTGACAAAGTGAGGGATGTCTCTCTTAGCCATTGCCCACAAGATTCTTGCCAGAATTCTCTTTAATAGGCTAATCCTTCACCAGTAAGATGATCATCTACCCAAGAGTGATTTTAGGAAAGGCTGAGAAACAGTCAAAATGATGCTTGCAGCCCAATGCCTCCAGGGAAAATGTCAGGAGCAGAACAGTGGTCTATAAACAATGTTCACTGATATGACCAAGGTCAGATCATTAGGGTCATTTTGGTTTTTAGGGCTGTGGAAGAGAATGGAAACATTTGATTGACTAGATAAGTTCATCATCACTGTACATCAGTTTCATGATGACTTGATTTCATGCATTCTGGATAATAGATGATGCTCTCACACTTTCCCAGTCAATGGAGTGAAGCAAGGCTATATGCTTGCTCCCATGCTATTTAGTGTGATGTTTTCAGTGATGCCATATACCTTTAATAAGGACAAAAATAAAATAGAATAAAAAGGTCTGTCACTGCACCAACAAAAAAAATTATTTAACTTTGTAAAGGCTACAAGTCAAAACTAAAGTGTGTAAGGAGAATTGGTCAATGATTCTTTGTTCATAGAGGGCTGTGAATTCAATGCAACCTCTGAGACTGAGATGCAAAGAGTGTTGATTGATTCTTTGCCTCTTATTCTAATTTTCACCTGATAATACCAAGAAAACAGAGGTTCTCTACCAGTCAGCACGATTTATTGCAGCAAATGGAGAAATTTTGAATGCTATGAATAAGCTCACTTACTTTCATAATATACTTTCCAGTGTAAGAGACATGATAAGATCAGCACATTTAATAATAAAAGAATGGTCATTGGGCCATTTCTTTTAAACCAAAGTCAAGCAAGGCAGTGAAACTCAGGGCTCATATATTCTTTTAGAAGACAGTAACATTCAACTCAGATTGATTAACAATTAATGGAGAAAAATATATTACAATGAAGGTAAGAGAGCGACATCATATGACTCTTGGAAAAAGATACTATCTCTCTACCTGGAACACCCTCAGCCTTTGTACTTCTATTCAAAGAATTTATGCTCCACCAAAACTTGTGCAGAATGCAATAGCTATTCCACAAGGTTGGGGAGAATAGGGGAATGGTGGAGGGATCTTGAAAAAGAAAGTTAGCCTAGTCTCATTATAAACAATGTTCTTCAAGAGACTGAAATTGTTAAATCAGGAATTTGCAAAAAAAGGAAGAATTGTGGATCTCTCCAAATCATTAGTTATAAAAAATCATTCCTCTCACCAAGGATGTACATATAGATGATGAGGATCTGCATGCTTTCCCAGAGTTTGCTCAGTGTTTGAGAGACACAAAAAAAAACCCCTGTGGGAGAGAAGATGTATTAGACTATCATGAAAGTAAAAGTCTACAAAGCTATTGTGCTGACCTCATTGTTATATAACTGTGAACTTTGGTAAATATACCAGAACCATTTCAGGAAATTGAATTGCTTCCATTTTAATTATCCTAGAAAGATTCTTAAGGTCACTGATAAAATAAGTGCTTATAATACTAAGGTCCATTTTCAGGCTGAAGTGGTCAAGCATTCAAACTCTATTGCAAAGAGTAAAGCTCAGATGGGCCAGCCATATTGTTCAAATATGAAATGGACATTTGCTTAAAAACCTTTTTTATTGCAAACTCACACAAGACAAGTGTTCACTTGGAGGTCAGAAGATGTAATATAAGGAAACTCTGAACTTTGGAATCAATTGTGAGACAATAGAGAAACTGTCCAATACCACCCAGAATGACATGTCTGCATCAAAGCAGGTGCTGGACATTATAAGCAAGGCAGAATTTCAGTAGCTCAAAAAATAAGTTCCACTCCAAATGTTAATTAGGTCCATTTGTACCCAACCTGTGGTGAAGCTTTCTGAACTCATATTCACCTGACCAAACATAGTCAGATACATTAAACTTTGATCTCAACATAGTGATGTCATTTGACTCTTCTTTAAGTATGAAAGACAATGACAAAATAGAAAAATATTGGAAACAAAGTAAATACCCATTAAATTTGGAGTAGCTAAACAAGTTGCTGGATAGGAATGAATTAGAATATTGATGTATTATAAGAAATTATTAATATGAAGACTACAAAGAGTCAGAGGAAGATTTATATGAACTTAACAGTAAAAATAAACAGAATAAGGAAAACAATAAATGATAACTACAATAATGTAAATGGAAAGAAAAATACAACAATGAAAGTTGAATGTAATGAAATTAAACTGAAGACACTTGAATTTAAGTCTTGATGTTTGAATTAGTTTTACCTAACTGTTTTTTGTATTATATTTTTAATACATGATGATTCATTGAGAGAAGGAAAGGAAAGAAGAGAAATATGTTATGAAAAATAAAAGCAAAGGAAATTTAAGAACCATTGAAATATGTTGATGAATAATACAAATTATAACTGAAATCTGACTATGAAGACTTTTATCAGTTGGAAATAAATGAGTTACATTTGATTACATCTGAAATAGAGAGCAATTTTTAGAGAACCAGATCTTGAAAAAAATATTTAACATAGCAAAATATTTCAATATTCTCCAAGTTTGTGTGACTCCACATCATATTGAATTTGGACTATTTTAATGAAGAAGTATACAGAATACATTTAAGTTCATTTCTTCTTGGGAATCCACTTCTACCTAGGAAAGGATGGGATCATCACTAATCTTACCTGTTCTCTTCTCTGTGTACCAGAGTTTGTAACTGGTACAAAATAAATTGCAAGTGGAAATATTTAAGTATAAACTAAGATATGATAAAACTGACAACAACCTAGCTTTTACAGATCCTTGGAGAATAGTAACTTAAATTTATTAATAGTGATAAGAATCAACAAGGTTAGGAGACTACAAAACTTAGACTGCATGGACATGGACATATATTTTATTGTTTTTAAGAGTGTTCTCTGATAAAAAGGAGAATCATTTTACTATCCATACTATACCCTCTGGGAAAGAAACAAGGTAATTAAAATATTTTTATAAAGCACAGGAGAAAAAAAAAACCTTTGAATTATTGGTCAGGTAGACTATTTGATAATTTTAGTACTCTGGCAAAGTGGCTCCTTTAACTTCAGCCAAAACCAGATAAAAGTTGTGCTGTTGAAATATAAAATAAGCTGTGAGTGAATTATATAGTAAAGTTTTCCTACCCATTTTACAGATGACATAACTGTGACAAAGTGACTTGACCAAAGAGGTTAAATGAGTTTGTTAAATTCAGACAGTTAGCTAATGTGGTATTCAAGATCAAGCCCAAGTTTTTAAGTCAGTAGAGTGTTCATTTCAGGACATCATATAATTCACTGCTTACCATCTTTATGGATTAATAGTTTAATAGACATGCACTTAAGAATCATAAAAATTATAACATGTTAGAGTTGAAAGACAACATAGAGCCACAAAAAATTCAAGCCTTTCCTCTTAAAGATGAGGAAATTAATGTTCTGATTTGTCTGAGGTTGGAAAGTTAAAAAATGGCAGACCATATATAGCTCTTTCCCTTAAAGATTTTATATAAATGAAAAATTGGACAATTGATTTTGTCAAGTTTTCTTGGAAATGCTACTTCTTGTGATCTTTTCTATCCTTTTGAAATTTTCCTCCTGTCCTACAATGTAGTCTTAAAAGAATACTACTGTTTTATTTTGTGACTTTGTGTGGTCATGTCAAAACTTATAGTAGATATTTGCTAAATGTGGAATCAAATAGATTAGATGACATAATAAAATTGGGAAATATCCTGTAGATTATACAACATCCTTATTTTTACAAATGTAGAAAATTAGTACCAGAGAATTTAAAGGGTCTTATCACTATAAAAAATGTAGCAATAAACAGAAACGACACATTAGAAAGACCACAGGATTTAGAGACAAATGTCCTGGGCTATAACCATGTCTAGTGTGTCTTGACGAGTTAACTGCATTATGCATTTCTCCTGAATTGGAAAATGAAAGAGTTGAACTATATTTTCTCTAAGGTAACTTCTGGCTTGAAATCTATAATCCTAAATAGCAGAGCCTTCTTTGATGTATCTTGAAAGATGATTCCCAAATGCCTTTTAAATAATGTTGCCTCCAACAGAGATTTCTTTGGTATATACTTGGAAATGTCCATTTCACTCTATTTTTTAAAGTACATGAACACTTCCAAGCAAAATATATGAGGTAAGGAGGTGATAAAAATAAAAGCAGATCACTAGAAAAATACTGGTAGATTTGGTTCATTTTGTATTTATTTTTTTTGTTCCTAGTTCCATCTCCTGCCCTTTCCTGAATTAACCTTCAAAACTATATATCTCTGCATCTCATTCATTCTAGAATTCTCCTTAGATCTTAAAAGTCTCCTTTTCCATGAAACATTCTCCATCCCCACACCCTTCTCAATCCAGATAATCCTTCCAAAAAGGCCTGTCCTCTAATTCCACTATTAAGTTCCTTCCTGATCTTCTATTTTGTGAAGGATCTAAACCAGCCTTCCCAATACTATTCCTGACTTTTGGAATTCAAACCATACTCTGTCCTAAGAACTGTAATATATAACTTACTCTTATTTTACTTTCTCCCTTATGAATACAGTCTTAATTCATCCATTAGAATATAAATTCCCTAGGATTGTGCATTTTTTCGTTTGTATTTTTACCACACTGCTGATTGTAGCATCAGGCACTTAATAAGTGTTTTAAAAATATTTATCTCCTTTTTTCCATCTATGAATATGCTGAAGATAATGATCTAGTTGAATTTATACAAAGCTTTTTGATTACTCAGTACTCATTTTATGAAATGATACATTTTAATATTATTTTATTTTATTTTTCCAATTACATGAAAAACAGTTTTCAACATTCATCTTTTTTACTTCAGGCCAAGGTGGTGGAGAGAAGCTAGGCACTTGTGCTAAGGTCTCTGGGCTTTCCCTCAGAACTAATCTGAATCAAGCCTCTTAACAAAATTCAAATCCACAAATTCCAGAAAGCACAAAGAAGAAGAACATCTACCAACAAGGTCTATCTCAGGAGAATGGGGGTGATCTGGGGGCAGAGAACAGAGAACTAGCATGGGGGTGGTGGGGAAAGATCCAGGACTAACCTCAGAACAGCTGCAGAAGCTTTTGGCTTTGTAAGTGGGCAGAAGAGTTCCAGTGAGGTTGGAGGGAGAGTTCCAGCACAGTGGGCAGGAGAGCTCTAGCACAGTAGCTAGAGATCAATGTGGTCACCTCCACTGGCCTGAAAGAACAGGGTGGTGTGCCCCATATTTTCAGCAGAGTCCATGTGTTTCCCTTTGAGGCTTACTCCCCTATCCCTGAGAGAGAAAGGGACTCTTCTCTGAGCAAACACAGGAACATTTTCACCACCACCAACCCACCCCTTCAAACTCAGGTGTGGGCAGCAGATCTTGATCAGTACTGAGCAAGGAGATTAACTATCTAGCCCAAGGGTGCAGCACACATTATCCAAGAATAAATCAGACCCTTTTGCTCCTTCCCACAACCCCCAGGCCTAGGGAGTAGACCACAAATGAAGGTCACAGACACTCCAGAGAAAGCCTCTAGCACCCCATATTGATGGGCCCATTTGGAGTTACTAAGTCCAGTGAACAAAGCCTCTAGGGTTTTCAAAACCAAAGGTCTGTGAACCATCCCTTCCACCAACACAAGGTCTGAAGAAAATTAAAAGAGGTCAATGCAAAGGGGTGTTCTTTGAAAACAATCTGGAGGACAAATATTCATATTTTCCCATGGAAGAGAAAGCTAAATTTTGCAGGATAGTGAATTCTTGGCTGCAGAGAGAGCTAGAAGTTCTGAGGAGAATATGTATTGGTCTCAGTCCAAAAAGACTTCTTAGAAGAGGTCAGGAAGGAATTTAAAAATCAATTGGACAGGGGCGGCTAGGTGGTGCAGTGGATAGAGCACCAGCCTTGGAGTCAGGAGTACCTGGGTTCAAATCTGGCCTCAGACACTTAATAATTACCTAGCCATGTGGCCTTGGGCAAGCCACTTAACCCCATTGCCTTGAAAAAAAAATCTAAAAAAAAAAAAAAAAGAATAAAAGTTTGGGGGCAGCTAGGTGGTGCAGTGGATAAAGTACCGGCCCTGGAGTCAGGAGTACCTGGGTTCAAATCTGTACTCAGACACTTAATAATTACCTAGCTGTGTGCCTTGGGCAAGCCATTTAAGCCTATTTGCCTTGCCAAAAAAAAAAAAACTAAAACAAAATCAATTGGAAAAAATGGGAAAAGACACGCAGGAGAAAATTGACACTTTACAAGAAAAACTAAGAACTTGCAGCAAGAAAAAAAAATCCGTGGAAAATATAACTGGACATGTACAAAAAGAAAATAATTCTCTCAAAACCACAATTGAACAAATGGAAAATTCATTCAAAAATAGAAATGACCAATCAGAAAAGGAGTTGCCAAAGGTAAATGAAGAATATTCTTCTCTAAAAACATAATGAAATCTGTAAAAACTATTGACTTCACAAGACAACAAGAATCAGGTAAGCAAAAACCAAAAAATTGAAAAAAATAGAAAACAATGTAAAATACCTCTTTGGCAAAACTACTGCCCTAGAGAATAAATCCAGAAGAGACAATTAAAAATCATTGGGCTTCCTGAAAACATTGAGTATTAAAAAAAAAAAAAAAGCCTGGAGTCAATATTTCAAAATCTTTTGAAGGAAACTTGCTCTGATATCATGGAACCAGAGGGCAAAATTGTTATTGAAAGAATATATCAATCCCCTCCTGAAAGGGATCCTGAAATGAAAATACCAAGGAATACTGTGACAAAATTCCAGAACTATCAGATAAAAGAGAAAATTCTGCAAGCAGCCAGAAAGAAACAATTTAAATACCAAGGAGCCACAATAAGGATTACTCAGGACTTGGCTGCATCAGTAATTGAAGGCCCTGGAATACAATACTCCAAAGAGCAAGGAAGCTTGGAATGCAGCCAAGAATTCACTATCCTGCAAATTTTAGCCTTCTCTTCCATGGGAAAAGATGAACATTTAATGAAATATGAGATTTCTAACTTTTCCTGTTGGAAAGATCAGAGCTAAATAGAAAATTTGGACTCCATACAAGAAACTCAAGAGACATTATGAGAAGGTAAAAAAAGGTAAAAAGAAAAAAAAATTGCTACCCAATAAGAAGAAACTCATTATGTCCCATCTGGGAGAGTCTCATAATTCTTTTTTTTTTAGGTTTTTGTAAGGCAAATGGGGTTACGTGGCTTGCCTAATGCCACACAGCTACATAATTACTAAGTGTCTGAGACCAGATTTGAACCCAGGTACTCCTGACTCCAAGGCCGGTGCTTTATCCACTGAGCCACCTAGCCACCCCAAGTCTCATAATTCTTGAGAATTGTAACTCTATTAAAGAGAATATACTGAGCCAGAAGTAATGGACACTCATGACTTTAATTCAGAATGAATTAAAAACAATATTTCCTTTGAAAGGGGGGACAGTAAAGAGACAGGAGGATGGAGAAGAATGAATGGGGTAAATCACATTACATGAAGATATACAAAGGTCCTATTGCAATAATGGGGAAGAAAGGAGAGATTGAAAACCAACTGAATCTTATTCTCATCAGATTAGGCTCAAAAATGGAGTAACATACACAGACTCAAGTTAAGAAACTTGTCTTGCCTTTCAAATATTGAAAAGGAAAAGGGGGGAAGGGAATTAACAGAAGGAAGGGAAGGAAGAAGGGGTAAAGAGAAAGGGGAAAGATGGGGCAGTGGATATAAAGGGGAAAACACACTGAAGGAGGTGGTATTCAGAAGGAAAAATATTGGGGAATATATATAAACTTAAGAAAGAAAAAAGGGGGAAATACAAACAGAAGGAAGATAGCATGGAGAGCAATAAAGAGTAATTATAACTTTGAACTCTCCCATAAAATGCAAGTGAATAGCAGAGTGGATTAAAACCATAATTCTACGATGTGCTGCTTACAAGAAACTCATTTGAAGCAGAGAGATACATATAGAGTAAAGGTAAAAGGTTGGAGCAGAATGTATGTTGCTTCAGCTGAAGTGAAAAAGGTGGGGTAGCAATCCTTATCTCAGACAAAGCAACCACTAAAATAAGATCTAATTAAAAGAAATAAGGAAAGAAATTATATTCCCTTAAGAGGTACCATAGACAATGAAGAAATTCCAAAAATAAATATGTATGCACCTAGTGGTATAGCAGCCAGATTCTTAGAGGAGAAGCTCAGTGAGTTACAGGAAGACATAAATAGCAAAATTCTATGGGTAGGAGATCTCAACCTCCCTCTCTCAGATTTAGATAAATCTAACCATAAAATAATAAAGAAGGAAGTTAAGGAAGTAATTAGAATGTTAGAAAACCTACATGTGATAGACCTTTGGAGAAAGTTGAATGGGGACAGGGAGGAATATACTTTTTTCCCTGTAGAATATGGCACTCACACAAAGAATTGAACATGTAAGGGCATAAAAACCTAATAATCGAATGTAGAAAGGCAGAAATGGTGAATACTTCCTACTTCTCAGATCATAATGCAGTAAAAATCATATACAATCATTGGCCATGGAGAGACTGACCTAAAATTAATTGGAAACTAAATAATTTCATTTTAAAGAATGAATAGATCAAACAACAAATTATAGAGAGAATTAATTATTTCATCCTAGATAATGGCAATAACAAAACAACATATCAAAATTTATGGGATAAAGCCAAGGCAGTTATTAGGGGATATATTATATTGTTAACTGCTTACATGAATAAAATAGAGAGAAAATCAATGAACTAAGAATGCAGCTAAAAAAATTAGAGAAAGAACAAATCAAAAACCCCCAATTAGATACCAAATTAGAAATTCTAAAAATTAGAGAAATTGATAAACCTGAAAGCAAGAAAACTGTTGGACTAATACATAAAACCAAGAGTTGGTTTTATGAAAAAAATCAATAAAATCAATTAACCTTTATTTAATTTGATTAAAAAAGAAAACAAAATTATTAGTATCATAAATGAAAAAAGGTGAATCTGTCACCAATGAAGAGGAAATTAAAATAATAATTTAGAATTATTTGCCCAACTGTATGCCAATAAATTTGATAATCTAAATGAAGTGGATGAATATTTATGAAAATATAAGTTGCTCAGGATAAATGAAGAGGTAATTAAATACCTAATAACCCTATTTCAGAAAAAGAAATTCAACAAGCTATCATTGAATTCCCTAAGAAAAAATCTGCAGGGCCAGATGGATTCACAAGTGAATTCTATGAAGCATTTAAGGAATAATTGGTTCAAATTCTATATAAACTCTTTGGAAAAACAGGTGAAGATGGAACTTTGCCTAACTCCTTCTATGACACCATTATGTTGCTGATACCTAAACCAGGAAGAGTCAAAACAGAGAAAGAAAATTATAGACCAATTTCCCTAATGAATATGGATGCAAAAATTTTGAATAAAATCTTAGCAAAGCAAGTTATCATTAGGATAATACAATATGGCCAAGCAGGATTTATCCCAGGAATGCAGGGTTGGTTCAATATTAGGAAAACTGTTAGTATAATTGACTGTATCAATAACAAACCTTATCTCCATAGATGCTGAAAAAACCTTTGACAAAATACAACACCATTCCTGCTAAAAACACTAGAGACCATAGGAATAAATGGAATGTTCCTTAGAATTATGAGTAGTATCTGTCTGAAACCATCAACAAACATTTAATGCAATAGGGATAAGCTAGAGGCATTCCCAATAAGATCAAAGGTGAGACAAGGATGCCCATAACACCACTACTATTCAATAGTGTACTAGACATGTTAGCTTCAGCAATAAGAGAAGAAAAATAAGTTGAAGGCATTAGAATTGGGTAGGAAGAAACAAAACTCTCCCTCTTTGCAGATGACATGATGGTTATCCCTAGAAAATACTAAAAAAATCACCTAACAATACTAGAAGCAATTAACATCTCTAGTGAAGTAACAGGATATAAAAGAAACCCATATAGATCTTCAGCATTTCTATATATTACAAACAAGATGCAGCAACAAAAGCTAGAAAGAAAAATTCCATCTAAAATAATTTCAGATAATATAAAAGACTTGGGAGTCTACCTGCCAGTGCAGACTCAGAAACTCTATGAAAACAGCTATAAAACACTACTCACACAAATAAAATCAGAGTTAAATAACTAGATGAATATCAACTCTTTATGGATAGGCTGAGCTAATAAAATAAAAATGATAATTCTACCTAAATTAAACTAATTTAGTGCCTTACCAATCAAAATTCCAAAAAATTACTTTAATGAGCTAGAAAAAATTGTAACTAAATTCATATGGAGAAACAAAAAGTCAAGAATATCCAGGGATTTAGCAAAAAAAAAAATAGTTCAAAATAATGTGGCTTAGCCTTACCAGATCTAAAATTATATTGTAAAGCATCAGTCATCAAAACTGTCTGATATTGGCTAAGAAATAGATTGGTGGATCAGTGGAATAGATTGCTAAAGAGACAGAAGGAAATGATTATAGTAAGATGCTGTTTGTTTAATCCAAGGTTTACTGGCATAATAACTCTCTCTTTGATAAAAACTGTTGGAAAATTGGAAGTTTGTATGGCAGAAACTTGGATTAGACCAACATCTCACACTCAATACCAAGATAAGATCAAAATGGGTAGAGGATTTAGACATAAAAGACAATATTATAGGCAAACTAAGAGATCAAGGCATAGTTTATCTGTCAGATCTATGGAAAGGGAAGCAGTTTATGACCAAGGAAGAAATGGAGAACACTATTAAAAACAAATTAGATAATTTTAATTACATTAAATTAAAAAGCTTTGGCACAAATAAAACCACTGTAACCAAGATCAAAAGAAATGTATTTTTTACAAGTAGTATTTCTGAAAAAGGACTCATTTCTCAAATATAAAGAGAATGGAATCAAATTTATTTAAAAAAACCCAAGTCATTCCCCAAGTGACAAATGATAAAAGAATATGCAAAGGTAATTTACAGATGAGAAAATCAAAGTTATCCATAGTCATATGAGAAAATTGCTCTAAACCATTACTAATTAGAGAAATGCAAATTAAAGCAGCTCTGAAGTACCATCTCACATCTATCAGATTGGCCATTATGACCAGAAAGGACAATATTCAATATCAGAAGGGATGTTGGAAATCTGGGACACTAATACATTGTTGGTGTTGCTGTGAATTCATCTAACCTTTCTGGAGAGTAATTTGGAATTATACCCAAAGGGCAATAAAAACATGCATACCCTTTGATTTAGCAATACCACTACTGATTCTATACCCTAAACAGATCATGAAAACGGGTAAAAAAAACGTTGCTTGTACAAACATATTCATAGAAGCCTTGCTTGTAGTAGCAAAGAATTGGAATTTGAATGAGTATCCATCAATTGGGGAAGGCCTGGATAAATTATGGTGTATATATGTTATGGAACACTATTGTTCTATTAGAAACCAGGAGAGATGGGATTTCAGAGAAGCCTAGAAAGATTTGCATGAAGTGATGTTGAGCCACATGAGCAGAACCAGAAGAACATTGCACACCCTAACATGGAAGTGATGAACAACCTTAATGGACTTGCTCATTCCATCAATGTAATAATAAGGGATAATTTTAGAGTACCTGTTATGGAGAACACCACCTGTATCCAGAGAAAGAACTGTGGAGTTTAAAGAAAGACCAAAGTATATAACCTTCATTTTTTTAAAAAAAAAGTGTCATGAACGATATAATTTTGCTATCTCTAATATTTTATTTTCTCCTCAAGGATATGATTTCTCTTTCAACACATTCAATTTAGATAAATGTATAGAATGGAAACAATCTAAAAATAATGAGATTGCCTTCTATAAGGGAGAGGGAAGGGAGGGTAGGAGAAAAATTGCAAAATTCAAAACCTTAGAAAAATGATAGGTTGAAACTACTATTGTATATAATTAGAAAATTAATAAAATATTTTTTAAAAATTCATCTTTTTGTAAGATTGATAGTCACATTTTTCTGCCACTCTACCTCCACAGTAGAAAATAATATGATATGGGTTATTTAGTTATTTATTTATTTGATTATTTATTTATTTATAATAATATTTAGCATATTTCCATTTTAGTCATGTTGTGAAAGAAGTATCAGAACTAAAGGGGAAAATAAAGAGAAAGAAAAAGAACATAAAACAAGTTTTAAAAAATGAGAATCATATTTTCCTCTTGATGTGCTTAGCCTTTTTCATCACATGTCCTTTATAATTGTCCTTGATCACTGTGCTACTGAGAGGAGCTAAGTCCATCATAGCTGATCAATGATACTACTTGTAATCTTCAATAATTTTTCTCAAAATATATAAAGTACTTTTAATTCACTTTTTTGTTTGTTTTAAGAAATAATATGCTCTGCATAATACTATACTGAAAAGGTTTATACTTAAAATTTCTCCACATGAATTGTTTATGAAAGGATCAAACTGAGTCTTAAATAGTTTGTATTAAGTATTGAATTATTTATTTTATTAGAATTTTTAAATACAATTTACATAATATCCTCCCATTTCTATCAAATATTTTATTATTTATGGATTTGAATGGGGCAGAGATGATTACTAGAATAAATTGTTTGAAGCTAATAATCAGGTGGACAAAAAGCAGAAGACAATTCTCTTGTTTCCCTACTTCAATCACCTAAAAAGTCATATTTTTCTTTAATAATTAACTACTGTTAACAGAACTTTTAAGGACTTACTTTTTTACCATGCTTTTTATCATTCATCAGTGGTCATCATGAAGGAGATTCCTGTTCAAATGTGAATTTTTTCATAAGACCTATAAGATCTCTTCCAAATACAAGATTCTGTAATTTTGTACTTAGGACTCTATTGGTAATTAAAAAATAATGGGTGTGGCTAGGTGGTACAGTGGATAGAGCACCAGCCCTGAAGTCAAGAGTACCTGAGTTCAAATCTGGCCTCAGACACTTAATAATTACCTAGCTGTGTGGCCTTGGGCAAGTCACTTAATTCAATAACTTGACAAAAAAAATCAAACCTAAAAAAAACAAAAAAAATATGACAATAGATATGATGCACAGATTAGTGAAAGGATACCAAATAAATATATTTCATACTTTAAAATGCTCTCATTGCAGAACAGAAACAATTCAAGGACAGTGAAAAACAACAGAAAATAGCTATTATTGAAATAATAACAAAATTAAAATGGTAGAGCCGATGAAGATCCACTAAGGTATCATCTCCAAGAAATAATAACAACTTTTAGAAACAAATCTCTTTCAAATGGAAATGCATGTGAACATAATAACACCAAATTCATATGGCAGTTGATTCCTCTATTTTCAGTTATTTAGAAGAAATGCTCTGCAAATTTTTGTAAGCAACTATTCAACACTCTTCTCTCCTGAACAAATATTAAATTTTATATGAATTGTTGTATGTAAACACACTGAAATCACCACCATGGTTTGTACATTTGTGCCAAACATGCCAAAAGTTCTTTGGCAGGCAAAGTTGTTCAGTCCTTTATGCCATTTTTAAATTATTAATGCTAAAGTTCTTTAACAGGAAATACTATGCTTAGTCTAAAAAAGACAATGTTGTGAGAAGGAAATTCACTCACTAGCTAGAGCTGCTGGCACATGTTTTTATGTCATCTACACTGCCAACAAAGCACAGGTGTATACCACTCAAAGAGGCATAGACATGGTTATAAGAAGAATGATGTTTCAGTGTTATACTTGTATCAATAATGTCATCATCCACATATGAATATATTTATTTCTTCTATACCATAAAAATCATGACTGAAAAATAGGAAGACCTAAACTTTTTAAAGGCCTTTCAAAATTACTGGAATTGAAACTAAAAAGTGGTTTGTAGGGGAATTTTGGCTGCTCACAATTTGGTTTGTCTGAAAAAAATTGCTCTGAAAATCATGTGTCTTCCAGTGTTTCCAATTTTTCTGAGGTTGAATGGATGAAAAAACTCTTTTAAAAATTTTTGAGCTGTTTTGCTTTTTCGGTATTGGAAATATTTGTTTAAGGTGATTTGCTTGATTCTTTTCCCTAGTTTTGTTGGCATTTTACTTCTTTTGGGGTTATTCATCTTTTATTCCCATTCTTTCCTTTCCTCTTCACTTCTTTCTCCTTAAATATTTCTCTTTCTCTTTGAACTCTTCTTTTTTTTAGAAAGGTCTTTTAATCATTTTCATTCAATGAAGCAATTTGATTGAAAGTTCTCTGTGTGAGTTTTAGTAGTTTTAAAATGAGGACACTAGATAACTTTCTCCCTATTATTCCAATTACTACATTTGTTGGGAAAGGCTTCTCCAAATTAGTATTAATGTAGAGTCCTGGTCTCCAAAGAGACTGGGAATAGAGGGGGGGATTTGCAGGGGAAAGTTTTTTATGAGGCAGGGTTCCAAATAAGATTCTTGAATTTGTGCAGTGAAAAAGAAGTGAACAGTACTATATTCTATCATTACTATAGAGAAGTAGAAATTCAATTTCTGTCTTCACTAATAGCATCTATATAAAATTGGTGGGTGGAGCCAAGATAGAGGGAGAGAACTGAAGTAGTCTGAGTTCTCTTCAGGTTCCCTAAAAAGCAACATTAAATGAAATCCCTCTAAATAGTTTCTGGAGTGACAGAACCTATAAAAAAGATAGAGTGGAGCAATTTTCCAGTGTAAGATATCTTGGGAGAACTTCAGAAAAAGTCTGTCTCATTCCAGTGGGAAGCTCTTAACCACAACACAGATCAGCAACTGAGGTCCCTGAATCCTAACCCAACAGGCCAGCTGTGAGGCCTTAAGCCCCAGCACAAATGGCATGTGGTGAGCCCCTGAACCACTGCACAGGCAGCACAACAAGGCTATTCAACCCCACCACAGTGATTGAGCCTCTAGTACCTGAGGTTCCAGCACAAAAACTCAGTGACTAGGCCCCTGGACCCCTATACACAAGAAGCTTGGGACAGTACTTCTATGTGCCCCAGGAGTACAACTCAATTTAAAAAGAAAACAAGCAAAAAAGCAAAAAAATAAAATAAAAAAAAATAAAAGCCCAGTCAAAGTAAAATACTATGGTGAAAGAAGATCAAAATACCATCTCATGGGGGGAACTAGGTTGCACAGTGGATAGAGCACCATCATGTTCAGGAGGACCTAATTTCAAAGCCAGCCTCGGATACTTGATACTTACTAGTTGTGTGACCTTGGGTAAGTCACAACCCCACTGTCTCACCAAAAAAATGCCATTTCAGAAGAGGGAAAGCAGTGGCAAAATCCCAACATGTGAAGCC
The DNA here is from genome assembly GCF_037893015.1 of Macrotis lagotis. Lineage (NCBI taxonomy): Eukaryota > Metazoa > Chordata > Mammalia > Peramelemorphia > Peramelidae > Macrotis > Macrotis lagotis. Next base: position 195,654,713 of record NC_133666.1, on the reverse strand, counting down.
ACAATCCAGAATGAGAACTGGTCTGACACTAAAAAGTCCTCTTAGAAGAGAGCAGAAAGAATTTTAAAAATCTAATTTGAGAGGTAGAAGAAAAATTGAAAAGGGAACCTCAAAAATTGATTGAAGAAAACAAACCTTAAAAAAATAGAATTGACTAAATGGAAAAGGAGATAACAAAAGCTAAATGAAGAAAATAAAATTTTTACTTTTTTTAAATTAAATGCAAAATGAGAAAAGGAAAAAAGAAGTATCACCATTTACACAGTAGACTATAAGAGAGGATTCAATATAAAACAATAAATTTCCATTTCAAGGAAACATATAATAAATACTATATATTGTTTTCAAAGTAGTCTGGTTTTTCTTTACTTCCTTCTTGGTTTTCATTTGTTTTTTACTGTGCACATTTTTATTTTTTTTCCTGACAACTTCCTTTCAATCCCTGCCCCAAAAGGTTACATTTAAGCATGGATGTACACATGCATATTCATAGGTTACACTCATATACCTATAACTAAGACTATGCTTATTTCTTCCAAATATCTGTTTCACTAAAGATGGATGGCATCTTCCTTTTTAAGTCCAAGTATTTCCACATTTTTCTGAATCAACGAGTTTATCATTTCCCACACCACAGCAATACTCTTTTATATATATAGAAAAATGTTTATTATTTTTTCACATTATTACAATAGTCATGTTGGAAAAGTAAACATAATTCCCCCCCTCCACAAAGAAAAAGAAACTCAAAAAAATAAAATGAGAGAAAATAAAAATGTTCTTCAGTCTGTATTCAGATACCATTAGCTCAGTCTTTGGGATGGATAGCATTCTTTATCATAAGTACATCAGAGAAATTGCTTCAATATTTTCCCCACAGTTGCTATTGATAACTGTATTTCCCTTCATCCTATTAATCCACCCCCCCATTTATTCTATTCTCTCTCTCTCTCCTTTCACCCTGTACCTGCTCAAAAATGTGTTGTATCTGACCACTCTCTCCTATAATCTTCCTTCTCTTCTATCACCCACACTCCTCCCATCTCTCTGTCCCCCATCACTTTCCTCTATTTTCTCTAGAGTAAGATAGATTTCTATACCCAATAAAGTACGTGTTATTTTTTTCTCTGAGTCACTTCCAATGATATTGAAAGCTCACACATTTCCCCTCACCATCCCCCCTTCCACTCCACTGAAAAAGATTTTTTGGGGTGGCTAGGTGGTACAGTGGATAGAGTACTGGCCTTGGAATCAGGAGTACCTGGGTTCGAATCCGGCCTCGTACGCTTAATAATGACCTAGCTGTGTGGCCTTGGGCAAGCCACTTAACCCCATTGCCTTAGAAAATCTTAAAAAAAAAAGATTTTTCTTGCCTCTTTTATGTGAAATAATTTAACCCATTCCAATACTCCTTTCCCTTTCTCCCAGTACATTCCTTTCTCACCCATAAACTCCATCTTTATAATATATTAGGCCTCTATATTCTGTTCCCTTCTGTGCCTTGTCTATATATGTACCTTCTAACTGCCCTAATAGGAAGGTTCATATGAGCTATCAATATCATCTTCCCATGCAGAAATACACACAATTAAACATCATTAAATCCCTCATAATTTGTCCTTCCCATCCATATTCTCCATATTTTACCTGAATCCTGAACTTGAAGATCAAACTTTCTGTTCAGTTCTGGTAATTTCAACAGGCAAATGTGAAAAACCCCTATTTTATTTATGTTCATCTTTTCTTCTGAAAGAGGATGCTCATTTTGCTGGGTAGTTGATCCTCAGTTGTAATACAAATTCTTTTACCTTCCAGAATATCATATTCTAAGTTCTATGAGCCCATGACTTCATGATATTAAATTGTTTCTTTCTGCTTTCTTGTAATATTTTCTCCTTGTCTTGGGAGTTCTGGAATTTGGCAATAATATTTCAGGAAGTTTTTATTTTGGGATCTGTTTCACTGAGGTGATCGGTGGATTCCCTCAATTTCTATTTTACCCTGTACTGGAATATCAGGGCAATTTTTCTGGAGAATTTCTTTAAAAATGAAGGTTTGGCTCGCTTCCTGATCATGACTTTCGAATAGTGAAACAATTTTAAAATTATCTTTCCTGGAACTGTTTTCCAAGTTAGTTGTTTTTTGAGCGAAATATTTCACCTTTTCTTCTAGTTTTTCATTCTTTTGGTTTTGTTTTATTCTATATTGATTTCTCACAAAGACATCAGCCTCCCTTAGCTCTATGCTACATTTGAAGGAATCATTTTCTTTAGAGAACTTTTGTATCTGCTTTTCCATCTGACCACTTCTGCTTCTATTTGATCCAAAATGGATTTTAAGATGTTTAGTATTTTTTTGTATCTCCTTCACCAAGGTGCTTTACTTGGTTTTCATGATTTTCCTATGTCGATCTCATTTCTTTCCAATTTTCATTTACCTCCCTTAGTTGATTTTCAAAATCTTTTTGGGAGTGTTCCATTTCCTGAGACCAATTCCTATTTTTCTTGGAGGCTTTGGATACAGAAGTTTTGATCCTCCATGGGACCAAAGTAATTGTCATGGGTCACATTTTTTTTTCTTCTGTTGTTAGCTCATTTCCCCAACCTGTTAGTTGATTTTAACTCTTTGCTAAGTTAGAGCTGCTTCCAGGGTGGAGAATGCTTTCCCCAAGATTTTGAGTGTATTTGCAGCTGTTTTTAGGGATACCCCCCCGAGGGACCTCAATTCCTTCAATGTCTTATGAGAAGCTCTGACAACTTTTCTGGTCTTGTGCTCTGGTCTATAGATGACCACAAGCACTCCCCTCTGTCCTGGAACTGTGAGGAAGGTTCCTACTCTATTGTGGCAGTAAAGCAACTTTTATTGAGACTGGGGCCCAGACTGCAGCCTGTATATGAAATTGGGCAATGAGATCTCTGCAATTTTCCCTGACCTCCTTGCTGTCCATTGACCAAGTAATTTAGTTTGGAAGAAACTGTCAAGTGGTCTCCTGCCAGGTGGCTTCCCAAGCCTATTCCTGGC